>NC_050577.1:151692442-152292442 GCF_011100635.1 Trichosurus vulpecula
TTTTTTTTTAACCAAGATGTTGTACTCAATGAAAACTAAGGAGACACTTACATTTCTCTTCTGAAATCAGTAACAGATGGCTCTCTGGGAAAGGATTTTTTTCATCAATTGGGTAGAGAAACTGTAAAAAGCAAATTATTCAAAACCATAAGCAACTGCCTTACTAGCACAGATATTCCAAAAGTAGCATCTGATCAGTGTTCTGCCAGATAGAGAACTTATTTATGACCATGAAATATATTTAGAGGATATACACACAAAATGCAATGACTATATTGGGAAGAGGGGGAAGCCGAATATGGTACAATAGAAAAAAAAAACTAGTGATTTAAAAAAATCAGAACACCTGGGTTTAAGTCCCAGTGCTGCTCCTTATTAACTGTAAAAATGATCAACATTTAATTATTCCCAAAGCATTTATTTCATTCACCTCTCTTGGTCCCCATTTTCCAAGCTATAAAATAAGGGGACTGGACTGATTCCCACTAAGTTTCCTTCCAGTTCTAAATCCTAGAATTCTATATTTATACTAAGTTAGGTTCTACTTATATGGAGTCTGTTACCTCTAATCAACCAAAAGGTGAATATTCTGAATAGTAAGTGGTTGTTCTCTTGAGGACCCAACAAAATCTATTTATTTAAGAGCTAGTTTTAGGACTTAATATCAGAGGAAGATATAGTTAGAAAATACAGATACAGACTCTCACTCTGTCATTCTCTTCTTCTTCCTCTCTTTTCCTCCTCTTCCCTCTCCCTTCCTCTCCCTCCTCCCTCCTCCCCTGCCTCTCCCTCTCTCTCCCCAAATTCCTTATGATTGAAGGAAAAGACAAAGGACTAGTAAGAAACTATAGCAGAAGCCACTGTACTTCTTCTGTTGTATGATGTACAAGGCCAAAAGTGAGTATGAGTAAGACATATTAGTCTTCATATGGCATAAAGAAGAAATTAAACAAAAGAGGAATAGGGTTGGCACCTGTGCAAAGGAAAGATCTGTCTCTGTGTCTTTTGGCTCTCGCTCTCTCTCAATCTCTCTTTCTCTAAATATATGCCCCTCTGTCTCTGTCTTTCTCTTCTCTCTCTCTTTCCTCTGACTCAGAGAGCAGACACACACACACACACACACACACACACACACACACACCCCACAATGTCTGACTATAAATGAAAACTAGGAAGTCAGAAAAAAAAGAACTAAAACAAAGGGACCTAAAAGAAGGAAAGGGGACAGGTAAGTAGTACAATGGATAGAGTGCCAGGCCTGGAGTCAGTAATATCTGAGTTCAAATCTGGCCTCAGACACTTCTTAGCTGTGTGACCCTGGGCAAGTCACTTAACCCTGTTTGCCTCAGTTTCCTCATCTCTAAAATGAGCAGGAAAGAGAGGATTCTGGGAAGATGGTGGAGTAGATCAGAAAATTCCAAGTTCTCCAGATTTACTCCACAGACAAGATAAAATATCTCCTCAGAGCAAAAATAGAGCAATAAAAATAAACAAGAATTGGGGCAGAACAGAGGTCCTCCTAGGACAATTGTAGAAGATCAGAAGAAAAATCTCAGGACAGAGGTTGATCCCTATGAAGAGAAAACACCTCCGGGCTAGCCCCGGGGCAAGCTGGGTGGGGAGGTAACCTCAGCCCCAGCCACAGCCACAGGAACTTTCACTTCCAGCACAGTGTCCAGAGTCCAAGTCTGAGCCAGGGAAGATTGAGGGAACCTCTACTGATAAGGAATGCCAGATCTGCTTGTGCTGCTGACACATGGCCCTGGGCAAGAAGGAACCAGTACACTCCTGGTGAGTGCACAGGACACCACTGTCTGTGAGCACTTACAGGAGACCAGAATTTTTGGTTTCAGTTCCAAGCTATAGGGAGAAATGAAGGTGGACCCAAGGTGATAGGCACCATCCCCCATACCCCAGGACTAGAGGTGATTACAAAAAAAAAAGCTGCTACAGATTTTTTTTAAATGACCAGGCAAAGGAGAAAGAATCTAACCATAGAAAGTTACTGTGGGAATAGAGAAGAGTGGGTTCATCTTCAGAAGAATAAACTAAAACAAAAAAAGCCTCTCCCCCCCCCAAAAGAGTAGAATGAAATGATCACCTGCCCAAAAAGAATTCATAGAAGAACTTTTAAAAAGACTTTAAAAATCAAATGAGAAACACTGAGGAAAAATTTTTTAAAAAAAGACCAATCCAGGAAAAACAAGAAGATTATGAAAAGAAAGTCAACCCACTAGAAAAGGAGATCCAGAGTCTTAAAGAAGAAAACAACTCCTTGAAAATTAGAATTGGGCAAGGAGAAGCCAGTGAAGTTATAAGAGACCAACAAATAATAAAACAAAATATAAAGAATGAAAAAAATAGGAGAGAAAGTGAAACATAAGAAAAACAACTGATCTAGAGAACAGATCAAGAAGCAAAAACATAAGAATAATTGGACTACCTTAAAGCTATGATAAAAAAAAGAATCTTGGTACAATAATACAAGAAATAATTGAAGAAAATTGTCCTGAAGCATTAGAACAAGAGGGGAAAGTACAAATAGAAAAAATTCACCAATCACCACCTGAAAGAGATTTTACTAGGGAAAGCTACAGGAATATCCTAGTCAAATTCCAAAACCCCCAGCTCAAGGATAAAATATTTCAAACAGCAAGAAAAAAAAGCAATTTAAATATGGCAGTGCCACAATTAGAATCACACAAGTCCTGACAGTGGCAACAATAAAAGACCACAGGTCTTAGAATACTATATAATGAAGAGCAAAAGAAGTGGGGTTGTGGCCAAAAATATCATACCCAGAAAAGTTAAGCATAATCCTGAATGAAAAAAAAAATGGATAGTTAATGAATTATCAGACTTTCAGGATTTTGTTTAAAAAAAAAAACCTGAACTTAATAGATTTGACATATAAGATCCAAGAAAAATATAAGGTACATATCAAAGATTAATTACAAGGGACTCTATAAGGACAGACCATTTACCTTTTATATAAAGAAACGTAAAATGTATACCAAGATTGTTATTAGTAACTGGGTAGTCCATAAGAAAGATTGGGGTAGACCTGAGTATGATATGATTTTAAAAAGTAAAACCATTTAGGAACAGGTAAAAAGAGTAATTATTTTATACAAATTAGGTGCAAGCAGAAAAACTAACACAGAGGAATTAGATGAGGGATAAGGGCTGGTAATTCTGGAACCACACTTTCATCAGGAATGGGTTTAAGAGGGAACAATATGTATGTATCTAGAAGGGTATAAAAGTCTTCTAAATTCAGAAAGAAATAAAAGTCTAAGGGGATAGGGAAGGGGGAGAGGATAAGGGAGGGATTTTTAAAGGGGAGGGTGAGAGAATAGGATGGTGTTTAGATTAGAATAGTATTTAGAATGGTATTTAGAATAGAAGGTGTTTAGATTAATGTGAATGGGAGTATAAGGGAGGGATCCTTAGAAGGGGGAGGGCAAGTTAGTAGATAGAAGTGAAGTAGAACAGTCAAGAGGGAAAGGGAATAAGAGATACACACAGACATAAAGATCAGGAGTAGAATTTATTGGGGGAAAAAAAGCAGTTGTAGTAAGAAACAGAGGACAAACAAGTATAGTATAATCTTACAGGGATGTATAAGATTGTATATGTCTATATGGGAGTATGATTATGAATATCTAAGTATATGTATGTGCATGTAAGTGTATGTATACGTATGTGAATGTATATATCTTTGTGTGTATGTGTGTGCATAGATATGTATGTATGTGTATATATGAATATCTGTGTATGTGTATGTATGCATATATCACACACCCACATAAATATATCCATGCTTAGTTATACCTTTCGGGGGTGGGGGTGGGGGGAGGAAGGGGGAAAAAAGAACAAAGTGAAAAGTACACTGCCAAGAACAGAAGAAAATTTACAAGGAAGCAAAAAAGCTCTGAACACAATGTGTAGCGTTTATTATATAGGCTTTCTTGAAATGGAAATTTATTGCTATAGATTTTGAATCTTCTCTTACGTTCTGCTGTGCACATGGCAATGCTTGTTTTTCTTTTCTTATTTTGTATTTAAGTTTTAATATTTAAGTTTATAGTGTTTCTTTTCTTATTGTATATTTAAGTTTTTTTAAATTTGTTTGAATTTCTTAAAGTAAAGAAAAAATAAAAAATAAAATGAGCTGGAGAAGAAAATGGCAAACCACTCCCATATCTTTGCCAAAGTAATAGAGAAATTTTCAGGAAAGAAGACTAAGAAGTAGGAAGAATTAGGACTGGACTCCTACAGGAACTGATATCTGAACTGTGAATTCAAGAACTAAGAATTTCTAAAATGTGGACATGAGAAGAAAGTAAATTTCAGATACGGGAGACCACTCGTGTAAAGGCTCAGGCAGAAGATGGGACGGCATGTGTAGGGAACAAGGAACAGACCAATTTTATTGGAATGTAGAGATACCTCCACATACAAGCTTAACTGTTTCACCTAGTGAGAACATAATAGAAGCATTACATATAAAAAAGTCATATTGGGGCAGCTAGGTGGGGCAGTGAGTAGAGCAACAGCCCTGGAGTCAGGAGGACCTGAGTTCAAATCCAGCCTCAGACACTTGACACACTTACTAGCTGTGTGACCTTGGGCAAGTCACTTAACCCCAATTGCCTGCCTTCCCCTCTCCAAAAAAAAAAAAAACAAACAAATAAGTGAACAAAAGTCACATTAAGTGAATGCACTTATATTTTTCATGCAATATAAGAATATTTTTATCAGAAAAAAAAATAAAGCCTTACTTGGAGTTTCATCGCTTTTGATTAAGGCAATTAGTGACCAATTAGCTTACCTGTACCCAGATGCAGCTATCTACAGCTTTCAGGACCTTCACATTGTTAACTGGATGAATTTCAACCAACAAAGTCAAGCACTTAGAGGCTACAAAGAAATTAAGACATTAGGTGATTAAGACTTTTGCAAAGTAACATTGTGTCTTTCCCAAAAGTGAATGGAAGGCAAAATTGCTACAAACTCCTTTAAACTGAATACAAGCTAAGGGAAATTCAGGCATTAATGTGAATTAAATTTTTCTCCTACTCTTCATCTCACATTAGTAAAAATGAGTCCAAAAAGTCCCTGAAAAACCACTTTCAGAAAAATACATGGGGGTGTTGGCTTCATACCACACAAACAGAATTCACTTCTACTTGTGGACAGCAACTGATGTGTTCCTTCCCACAGCCCAAATTTTCCATAATCCAGAAGCATCCGATAATGACAAAGGCCTAGAGGAGTAGAGGCCCAGGCTTCAAAACCACTTGCTAGCTCCCCAAAAGGTGGCATGTCAATACGTAATCTATGCAACCCAGAACACAGAAGTAGTTTTTCAAGAGAGGCAAGGGCAAACAAAGACGTCCTTGATCAGCCCCAATCGCAGGACCCTGGAGGGGAGGAGGGACAGCAGTGGACAAAGGCCCAGTTTTGCAAGAATTGTTTAGACTGTGATAAAGAATTACATTTGAAACAAAAGTTGCTTCTAACAAAAGCCAACTAGTTATCAGTCCTCACATTTTCACCTGCTGGATGAACACGCTTGATTAGCAGCATTAGGTCACTGGAAACACGATAAATCAACTGAATTAGCAGGTAGAATTTCAGGAATAAAAACACAAAAAAACATTAAGCTGGAAATTAGCAGCACTTCAATAGCCCAAATGGATTCAAAATGTGGCAGAAAAGGGATTTCCACATTGATGAGATGAGTCAAGAGTCTCATAACAGCCATTTTCAGAGATATGCACAGGGATTTTGGCTTCCTATGACACAAACAGAACTCCATTCCATGTCTGGCCAGCCCCTAAACTGCTTCACACACAGTTTTAGTTCCCTGGCAAATACTATGGGTATATGATAATAATGTGATTTTGGGGGATGTGTATGTGAGATATCATACAATCTGGAATGTGCTCCAAATTATTTTTTCTCTAATAATGGAATCATATTTGCGTTAACTGAGTCACTCTCTCTTTTCCAGCTGCCCCGCTCTCCTCTAAGTGCCATACATGCATTATACACTATACAGCTAATAGGCAATGTTTTTATACAACACATAGCTAGTGTTAGAATGAAGTTCGCAGCTATGAAACAGAATATAAAGCTATATGGCTCAAATGAAGCCTGAACCTATGGTCTTGGCCATATTATTACATTATTTTAAGCAATTAGAGATAACCATCCACACAAAAAGGGTACACTGTCATATGTCTTTAAAACTAAGGGTTTTAAGATCATTATCTTTCAGATCTGTTCCTACTCTAGTTAAATACTCCTTCTCTATGAAGATCGCACCAAAATTTAAAAATTTGATTATGCTAATGAAGTAGAATTTTATTTAGGAAAATTTCTTATTAAAAGCCTATATGACTTTTTGGTGTACTGGAAATGTCACGGGAAGCAAAAGAATTGAATTCTAGGACCGGCTCTCTAGTAGGTGAATGACCTCAAATGAGATAATATGCTTTATAAAGCACTTAGCATGTCACTTGGCACACAGTGGGTACTCTATGAGTGTTTATTCTCTTCCTTTCACATCACTTCTGTTGGCTTCAGTTTTTCATCTGTAAAATAAGACTGGACTAGCTGGCCTCTATTGTTCTTTCCAGTTCTAATGTCTATGAATCTATGAAATTCTATGAATCTATGAAACAAGTTCGTGGCACTGAATAAAAAATTAACAGGAATTCAGGGAATAAGGATTAGTGTAGGCTAGAGTAATTAAAGAAGACTTAACAGAAAGACTAGATTTGGATAATGGGTCAAATAAAACATTTCTTCAATCCCTTGTAGTCTGGCTTCTGTCTTTATCACACTATTGAAACTGCTCTTTTCAAGATTAGCCATGACTTCACCTAGAGATTAGATTTGGATGATGGGTGGATTGGTGGCCAGACAAAAGACTGAATATTCCTCAATCCTTTGTAATCTGGCTTCAGTCTTTACCACACTATTGATACTGCTCTTTTCAAGATCATCAATGACACCCAAATCTCTAAATTTAGCAGCCTATTCTCCATTTTCATCCATCCTGATTTTACAGCATTTGATATGGTTGACAATCCCCCTTCTTGGGGGATGTCAATCTCTTCCTCCCCCAACTTTTGAGTCTGCACGTTCTCCTGGCTCTCCTCCTACATCTTTAACCATTTTCACTCTGTCTCCTTTGCTGGTTCCTCTTCCTCTTCATAAATTCTTAAGGTGAGTATTTTCCGATTCTATACTAGGCCTTTGATAACTCTGTCTCTTGATATCTCCATTTGTTGCTATAGTTTCAGATGTTACCTCAACACAAATGACTTCCAAATCTCTTCTGAGCTTCAGCCCCATATTTTCAAGTGGCTACATAATGCTCTTAACTGAATATCTAACCAATATCTCACCCTCAGCATGTCTAAAACTGAGTTCATCTTCCACCCAAAAATATGTTTCATACTTCACTACTTTCAGTTAGTTATTTCTCCATGCTTCATTAGTATTATTTCTTTTTAATTCTTTAACTCTTTTTAACTCTTCCCAATTCCCTACCTCTCAAATACAGTTGGCAACTAGGTCCTATTGATTCTAACTCCACAATTTCTCTACAATTCCCTCAACACTATTCCTACTACCAGCACCTTACAGCCACTGGTTCTGATTACCACTTATATGAACTATTGTGATAGGTTCCTAAGAGATCTTTTCACTTCTACTTTTTTTGCTTCTCCAAATTAACTAAAGCAGACAAGGTATGAAACAGTTCTAGCTTTTCCCTTCACCCATCCCTTCTGCACAAAGGAAGGGAAGTTTGTGTGTCCATGTGTATGTAGGTATATGTGTAAAATATATATGTATCTATGTATGTGTTTATATATATTATATTGTGTGTGTATATATATATATATGTGTGTGTGTGTGTGGTAGATACAAACACATGAACTACATTTTCCATGGGGCCCTAGGCTCAAATAATGGTTGCTGATTGAAGGAGAACAAGAGTTCTATTTTCCAGAAGGTATTCCCCAGGAGTTGTTTCTGTCTGGTAGAGAGAGAAGTAAAAGAAAGAGGAGGAGGAGGAAGAGGAGGATAAGGAGGAGGAGGAGAAGGAGGATAAGGAGGAGGAGGAGGAGGAAGAAGAAGATGATGACCCAGAGAAGAAGAGGGAAAAGATTACAATCAAGAATCCAGCAAGAACAGTGGCAAAGTTTTGGTTGTTGGTTTGTTTTTAATTATTATAAGGCTGCCAAGCAACCTGAGGAAAATAGAAAAAAAAGAAGAGACATCATGGCTACAATAGCAAAGTAAAAAGGCCAACAGATGTCCAAATTGGGATGCTATTGCTGAATTCGTTGAAATTCCTAACCACTCACTCTGGTTCCTGACAGATATAGCCAAGCCTTCTCCTACCATAGTTATGAGTTTCTAGAAGTTCAAAACTGAAAAAACTATTCTCAAGACAAGGGGAACGAGACAACAGTCACAAGGAATATGGGATGTGAACAGCTTCTGTTGCTTTACTGTTCATTTTATCTTGAACAAATATTCTATGTCTCTAAATTTTTTATCATAGCCCTGGTTTGCTAACAACACTAACAACTAAATATCTGAGATATAAGTAAGCTTCAGAAGGCTCCAGAATTATCTGGGTAGGGCAAGACAGGTAATAATAAAGTCTAGCTTTTATAGACGGCTTCAAAGTTTGCCAGGTACTTTATATACATTACCTCATTTGATCTTCACAAGAACCCTGTGAGGTAGGTGTACTTATTATTTTCCCCATTTTACAGATGAAGAAACTGAGGTTGAGAAAGATTTAGTATTTCCCCAAGATCACAGAGCTAATAGATATCTGGAGGATTCAAACTCAGGTTTTCCTGGCTCTAAGTCTAGCATTTTATCCACTATGCCAAGGACATAAAAGTTATTAATCATTAAGAATCCCCACAATGACAAGTTCTGGCATACTGGTGTAGATTCATCATACTATTGCCAGAGTTATCCTCTAGCTAGGTTGGAAACTCCTTAAGAGCGGGGTCTATTTCACTTTAACGTTTTTATGTCCAGTCAGTAATTAACACAGTGCCTGGCACATAGTAGGCACTTAATAACTGCCTGCTGACTTGCTGAATTGATTATGCCATGATCTGACATGTCAATTCTCAACTCAAAACCCTTCAACAATTTCCTATTGCCAGATGAAGAAATTTTAAATTCCTTTTCCTGGCATTAAAGTCCCTCCATGGGGTGAAATCACCCTAATTCCCTAGCCTTATTTTGTATTACTCTCATTCATTCACTTTTTTGGCCAGCCAGAATGGAATACTCATCTCATGCCCTCTCTAATTCCTGTCTTTCCCCACCTGTAAGTCTCTGCTCACACTGTTTAACATGCTCAAAATGCTCTTGCCAACACCAACCTCTACCTACTAAATTCCCACCCAACCTTTAAAGCCCAACTCAAATTCTTCTGCTTTTTCCATGTACTCTTTTTTGATTGCCTTCAGTCAGGAATTACCTTCTCCTTTCTTTCACTCATTCTCCATGTAGGACAATATTTGTGCCCTCTCTGACATACTTGTCATGATTTATTTTGCATTGAGTTGCTTGTTAAGCTCTAGGAGAACAGAAAATATGGTATCTAAATTTCAAAGTATCCCAGAGTCAGTATTCTACACAGAGAAAGCACTTGATAAATGCAGTGTTGAATTAAATTGTTGAATTCCCAGCAGAGGAAACAGCAAAAACAAAGGCTTGGGAGCAGGACCGAACTTGACATGGACAGGTCCAGTGAGGAGAGAAGTTTGACTAATGGTGAGGGAACCTGGATGACTTTGGGAAGGAGGGACAGATTCTTTACCATCTTGGAAGCCTGGCAGAAGAGTTTTTGTTGCCACTGTTTAACCAAACTCCAACCCTTTGTGATCACTAGCACATGTTACTTTTTAACACTCACTTAGAACTAAGCTTGTGCTACTTTGTGTTATTGCTACTTCCTCTACGTGTATACTCTAGCTCCCCAACCAGACTGTAAAAGACTTGATCATAGGAACTATGTCTTACAATCAATGCCAGAGCAAGGAATTTGTGTAACTAAGCAGGTCTTGAAAATTGTTTACCTTGTAATACATAAGAATTTATTTACCACAAAGAGCATATGTATGTATCATAGAGGATAAAATTTAATGGCATTCAAAATGTGTGCGTTCATTTTTTTCATTATAAAGTGGCCCTCTACCCACTCCTTCACCTCCTGTGAGTAGCATGCTATACAGCTCCTTACCTTGTCTACCCCTGGTCCTGGCTCTTGTAGCCCCATCACCTAGCTCATAGAAGGCACTCAAAAAGTTTGTTGATGAAGAAGAATGAAATATCTGTTCAGCTCTGTTTCAGGCACTGTGCTAATACAGCCTCAAAGACATAAAAAACACAATCTTTGCCCTGAAGAAGCTTGTGATCTAGTTGGGGAGATAACCTACACAGATACCTAACACCTCCATCAGTGCTCCCTCTAGCTCTTTTCAAGATGAGTATTTGTTCAGTACTAGGTGACCTTTCACTATGTATTTGGAACTATATAAAACTCATGCATCTCATGATCTAAGGTAGGGCCTTTCATTCTAAAAGCAGAATAATTCGTGTTTAGAAAACTTGAAATTCTCTGTCTTTTGCAGATGGACCCAGGCTCACCTACCTTCATTCTCCTCCAAGGCCTGTTGCTGACTTTCTGGACTTTAAAACCATGCCCCATACTGAGCATCTTCCTTCTTCCCCCTTCAAGACCCACTGCTCAGCTTCCTTTTGAATACTGTCTTCCCCCATTAGAAAATAAGCTCATTGAAGGCAGGGAATGTCTTTCTTTTTGCTTGTAGTAAGCACTTAATAAATGTTTGTTTGCTTCCTATGCAAGAGCCTGAAAAAGACTGGTCACTACTAATAAATACAATAAAAAATGATTATATTACCTGGTTGAAGTTCATTCTTTCTTTCCTTAGCTGATTGTACAAAACTGACAGCTAATGGAAGAAAATCAGAAAGCTTTATTAGAGATTTTAAAATGATTTTCATTTTACATCAGGGAACTGAAATGACAAAATAACATAAGTTGAAATATAGCTCAACCTCTGTTTTCCCGTAGTTTAGGGCCTAGTAATTTGTCTAAGAAAATTATCTCCCAAAAAATGGATAATATAGAATAAGTTATTAATGCAAAAATTCAAGAGAATATCACTTACCAAGTAATGTTTTCTCACGGTTGACAGAGCAACTGACAACTTGTAAATCTTTCTCAAATGTATACAGATGCTATGTAGAAATAAAATTCTTGTTTATTATGGAGTTTCGTGTTAAATAGCAATCCTAAATTTATAAATCACCTTCATAAGTCTTCTTTTAATAAATTATTGCAATTTTATTTTTAACAATAATTAGCAAGGATAACATGGGCAAACCAAAATCCCACTAACTTAAAAATCTGACCTAAAAGCGTCACTACAATTGTCCTGGACACTACTAGTGTTTACTTTGAGGACTCTACTAAGAATTTCTACAGCTTATTAGGAAACTATCTTATCTCTGTTTAATCTCTATTTTGGTTTTGTAGGGATTTTTTGGATAGTTTCAAAATGTCAAAAAGATTAAAAGAGTCTGGCTTCTTTAAAAAGTCAGTTAGTAAACTGGAAAATTTACTCACTCCAAAAGAAGGAAACTAAGTGAAGAGTTAGGAATAGCTGGCGATGGCTACTATTATTCAGATCCATTTAAAAAGCAAATCAAAATCACTCAGAAAATATAAAAGGGAAGGGGTCTTGGAGCTTCAGCAGCAGGCAAAAGAAAAATGTAAGGGCCTAATTAGGACATGTATTAGACCAACTAGCTGTAAGAGTTGCAGGATAAAATTATTTGTGTTCTAAAAGCAGCTGAGTCCAAGATAGGTCAAAGAGGATGTACCCAAAAGGCTTAACCAAGTGGAATAAATCTAAGTCTCCATATATTGATAGAAGTTAAAGTTAGTAAGAAAATAAAGGTCACCTATTTATGGGTTGTAGTTTAAATTAGTTTTTGTGTGTGTACAAAAGGTTTGGATAAGTATATCCACTGATATGTCCTTGCCAATATTCTCAGAAACACAGAAGCCACTGATACGGGCACAACTTTTTAATTAGACTCCATTCCCCTTAGGTGAGATATACTGGCTCCTGAGTACTAGGCAACAAAAGCAATAGAAATATGTGATAGCTAAAGTCATATTCCTAAAGGGAGAGCAATTAGCAAGGTACAGTTGTGCAACACGTCAAATATGCTCAGGTCCCCCAAAATACCAAGTGTTATTTGACCATGCCCAAATATTTCATCTATCCTGTCTTCCTACAGGTTCCCTCTGTAAAGCCACAGAAAGACAAAAGCCAACTTGCACGATTCACCAGTATTACATTAGTCATTTGACAAGCATTGATTAAGCACCTGCAATGTGCCAAGCATTGCACTGAATGCTGAGGATGAAAAGAAAGAGATAAGGCAGTCCCCCTCTCACTGGGCTCACAGTCTGATGGGGGGAGATAACATGAAAAAACCACATATAAGATATAGATAGGATAAAATGGAGATAATCAACAGGTGGAAGATACTAGCATTAAGAGGGATAGGGAAAGCCTTCTTTTTAGAAGGTAGGATTTTAACTGAGACTTGAAGGAACACAGGGAAGCCAAGACAGGGAGATAAGGAGTGAAAGAATTCATGGTATGAGCAATAGCCAGTGAAATGTCGGGTGTCTAGAGATGGGGTGTCTTTTTCAAGGAACAGCGAGGAGGGCAGTATTACTGAATCAAAGAGTATGGGATGGACAGGGGGCAGGGTGGAAAGTAAGTTGTAAGACCACTCAACCTGCTTCCTGTAAATGTTCTGGCCATAATAGCACCAACCAGTAAGGCAGAAGTGCCCATACAATCAGCCAGCTTTGTGGCAGGGGCTTTCAGTTCCTGTGGTAGGGTGGCAGCCTCCCAAAGCAATATCTGGAGCATATCTGGACCCACAGCTGTTCAACCACAGCTTAAATGGAAAGAGAGCATGGCTCATACACAGCCACCACAAAAGGACTCTGTCATGGGCTCATTTCTTGTATGAAATAGTGTCAGTAGACAAGACTTCATGCTTTACTTTTCTGTGGGGTTTTCCTGACCTTTCTCTGTTTAAATCACAAGTGCGCATGCGTATATACACACACACACACACACACACACACACACACACACACCTTCCCAGCTTTAGACCCCTTTTTCTCAAACCGAGTTCATAATCTCCTTCCTCCTAGCTTTTTTAATCATTTGCCTTTGTGGACTCCTCTGTTTTGCCCAAAGTCTCACATGCCTATCAGTTAGGACTATACTGTATTCTGTCTTCTCTTACTTTATTCCCGTTGTTCTTCTCTTGTTTCTTTATTCTTACGTTTTTTTCTCTCTTAACCTGTAAAGGATAACTTCTGGCATGAGTTGGCCTCTAACTAGTTGGTTCAACACACACACACACACACACACACACACACACACACACACCCCATGGATGGTCCTGAAACTCTGCCCTGGGCCCTCTTCTCTTTCCCCCATCTATACTATCCAACTTTGTGACATCAACTCCCCTGGATTCAATGATCATCTCTAGCCAGATGATTCCAAGATCCATATAACCAGCCTTTATCTCTCTCCTGAGCTCCAGTCTTATATCATCAATTGCCTTTTGGACATCTCAAACTGGACCTCCTTTGGACATCTCAAATTCAACAAGTCCAAAACAGAATTCATTATCTTTCCCCAAAAAGCATACTCCTTCCAAACTTTTCTATCACTTTTGAGGGCAACACCATCCTTTCAGTCACTCAGGCTTGAATCATTGGTATCATCTTCCACTCATCATTTATATTCACATCATACATTCAATCTGTTGCCACATCTTATTATCTCTACCTTCACAACATCTTTCATTGGCTCCCTTCTCTCCTCTGACACAACTGCTGTTCTGGGGCAGGCCTTCATCACCTCATCTCTGGACTATAGAAGAGTCTTCTCTTGGTCTCCTTAGCACAGGACTGCCTCCACTAAAATCAATCCTCCACTCAGCCCTCAAAGGGATTTTCTTAAAGTATAGATCTTCTTAAAGTAGAGTTCTTCCCTGCTCAATAAACTCCAATTGCTTCCTATTATCTCCAGGTTCAAACATAAAATCCCCTCTTTGGCTTTTAATTTCTTTCACAGCCTGGCTTCTTCCTACCTTTCCAGTTTTTTTACATTTTATTCCACCCCAAAGCCTCTACAATCCAATGAAATTGGCCTTCTTCGCTATTCCTCACATGCAACACTCCATTCCCCAACTTCGTGCTTTTTGATCAGCTTTCTCCCATACTTGGAATGCTCTCCTCTCACCTACTGGCTCCCCTGACTTCCTTTAAGACTCAGCTCAAATCCCATATTCTAGAGGTCCTTCCTAATCCCCTGCTTCCTTCCCCACCTTCCACCACTATTGCATTCCTTCTGACAATACCTTCCACATACTCTGCATAGAAATTTGTACTAACGCAGTTGATAGCGTGTTTTCTCCCCAATGTGAAGATGAGCTTTCTGAGGGCAAACTGCATTTTTGCCTTTCTTTACATCCCAGTCCTTAGCATACTACTTGGTACACAGTAGATACTTAATAAATGTTTGCTGATTAGCACTTAGGAAGACAGGGGCCCAGAAACAGAAACATGTGCTTTCTCTTCCTTCTCTCCACCATGCTGATATTTTACCCCAATCACTACTTAATGTGTGTAACTGTAATATTGTACCATATTTCACTGCATAATCATCACTACTGCATCATCGTCGCACCCTGGTGTTTTTTTAGTCCAAAAATTGGTTTATAGCCTTTCATCACTTAATTGTCACATGGTATAATTCTGTTCCTCATGCCACTTAAAAGGTAAACAGAACAGCAATGTATTCACCAGTTGCATATGGATACTCATTTATCTCTCATACATTGTAAGCTACAAGTCTAGAATTCTCAGTGCATGCACATTGTCAGTATATTTCTGAAAGCAGGCTTCCGTGGTTTGTTTACAGTGTTGCAGTATTAATGGTACTGTCACTCAACCCAATGAAGAGCCGTAGACACAAGGTGAGTGGGCAGGCAGGCGAAGCTGCCATGAGTAAGTCATGTGATATGGTAAGACTTGCATCTTCCTAATTTTGATGTATATTCACGAGTATTCTGTGCATCCTAATCTTGCACCAAAGACAGTTTAGTAATAAATGATTTCTAAGTAATACTGGCACAATTTTTTTAAAAAAGCTTCACATAATGGTCACGCTCCACTTTTTGCAAAAAAAAAAAATTGGAATAAAATCGGTGATGATTACGTGATGAAATATAGTATTTGAACGCACTGGCCAGAAATTTTTCATGCTGATTTCTACAAATCAGTGTTTTGATCCAAGAACTCCTGCAATCTTTCTTTTTTAATGGGAAGGCAACAAAGAAAAGGGCAAAAACTGAAAGATTTATGAAATTATTTATAACTAAGAAACAAGAAAGTAAAGGAAAGAAAAGAGCATAAAAGCAAGAAGGTAAATATTGAGCATAGTAACATATGACCCCTGCTGTCTTACCTCATTTTTTTTAGTTTGGAGATCATATAATCCGAAGAAGACATTTCTCTTACTGTCCTATTCAAAGAAATCAATTGTTAATAGTAACACAAAGATGAAAACAAAATAAGTGCCTAACCACTGGGTCTAAGGAAATAGTTCAATAAATTACGCTATATGGATATACCCTAATATTATTATACATTAAGGAATGACAAACATGAAAATTCAGAGACACGGAGAACTCAGAGACATATGTAAAGCGATGCAAAATGAAGAAAAAGAACCAAAAGAAAAATATACACAACTGCAATAACATCAATAAAACCAACATTAAGACAATAAAACTGGTCAAATACAATCATCTACCTCAGTAGCAAAAATGTTCGAGTTAAAGGACATATCCTTACTTTCTGTTAATTGGCTAACCTGGATTTGTTTGTGTTTATTAGGCAAGGATCTGTTGTGTTATAACAAATTATATCAATTCTTTTTTAAAGTAAAAAGTAAATCAGCCATCTGTTTTGTTAAATGTTATATATTTCAAACAGCTGAGATCCCACTGGCTTAAACACAAAAAGTTCAAATAAGGTAACAATTTGGCAGAAAACAGGCACCATGTGACTCTGTCAGCGTGGGAAACACATTGTCCCCATCTAAATGGGCTGACCACGTATACTGAAAGAAGGGAAGTAATACTCATAGTCTCTGACAGAATACATTGGCAGCTAAAACTATGAACTTACTTTACACAGTTACTCTACATAGAGTACACTCTCAATTGGGTACAGCTGTGATTTTTTTCTTTGAGATTCACCTCCAAATTTTAACTATTTAAACTCAGTATGGCTACAACAGACTGGAATAAGTGTTAATTATTTTTCCTGAAGAAGACTTGAATATATTTAATTCTGTATGATAAGAAATTTATTTTAATGGTGTTTTAAGCTCTCAAAAAGAGAAAAACACTATTAATAAGTTATTTAGAGGTACAAAACTGTTCACATCCTTTAGCCAAGTGATCCACTACTATGTCCATATCCCAAGGATGATGACAAGAAAAAACAATCTATCTGTACCAAAATATTCCTAAAAGCATAATTTGTAAGACTAAAAGATAGATACAGTCTATGTGGACAACAGTTGGGGGATGGCTGAACAAATTGTGTGATCGAATATTATAGTACCACAAGAAACTATAAATATAAAGAAAACAAAGCAATATGGGAAGACTTAGAGAAACAAAATGATGTAGAGGATAAAGAGTTGGCCTTGGAGACAGGAAGACCTGAGTTTGAGGTCTATCCCTGAAATACATCAGCTACATGACCATGGCCAAGTCACCAAACCTCTCAATGGCGCAGGCAACTTTCTACACCTGAGTTATAGAAAATTTGCTGATCTACATTGCTAGATGAAGTTATTACACTGGGAGTCTAGAAGTTAAGCAATATGGAAGAAGTCACAGGTCATGTCAAAAAAAATGTATTTAATAGGAAGACATATTATGTGGAAAGAAGAAAGCAGAACCCAAAAAAATGTGTACTGACAACAACTATGTAAACAATAACAATAGAATAAAATCCAGGAAATCCCCTCACTAGGAGATCCCTTAGAAAGGGGGAAATGAAGCTTAGAGTAGGACATACTACACTGTTAAAATTAGTACATATTTTCCAAAAAACCTTGGAAATTATTTAAGTTAATGGTTTCATGAACAATCATCTTTTTGTTGTTTTTGAGGAATATTTTAGCATTTGTTAGCTGATGATTATTTAAAGCAATTTATTTGCTTTTCAGCATTTCATTAGTTTTATTTCTAGAAAATGGAACTATGCAAGTTTTATGTCATACATAACATTTAAAAATTGAATTCTAACATTGTTTTACCAAAAATAATAATCATAAGCTAAAGGTTAACACTCAATTTTTCCCCACAACATCTAATTCTGTATAAAGGGGGTACAAACATACCTTGCAACTGTAAATAACTTTTCCATTTCTTTCAACATTGACTACATGTAGAGCTTCATAATTATTCTCAACAGGATCTGAAATAAGACAATATTAAGTTAAAGGAGTACTGGTGATTTAGTAAACCATTGTGGGGAAAAAGGGTTTTTAAAAATCTGTGAAGCAAAAGCACCATTTAGTATTAACGAAAAACAGAAAAAAAAAACTATTAGTGCCTGGCACATAGAAGGTGCTTAATAAACACTTGTTGACTGACATAAAGTCACCTCACATATCAGGAAAACCTTTACAATAGAAAATATATTCTTGGTCATCTTATTACAAATACTGCATAGATTTTTAAATAAGATAAATGATCTCTTTTATACTGGATGAAGCTGCTTTCACAGGTCAATATAATCTAGACTTAGAAGTAACACTTAGTCAATTCAACATCATCATTTCACATGTGAAAAACTGTCAGACAAAGGCAGCATTTGAAATCAGAACCCACTCTGATCCAGCATGCCTATCCAGCAGACTCCCTCTCTAAAGATCCTTTTACACCCAAATACAGAGGTGTATATCTTGGTGTGTATCATATCTAATATTATTTTAGTAAAAATCATTACTGATTATATTCATAATAATAATGCAGATTAAACTTTAAAGTGTTTCATGCATAATTTTTTCTGGAGATCCAGTTGTTAAACATTTGCTACCACACCACTGTACATACACACACACACACACACAGAGTAATATATATTATGTATTATGTAATATATTGTGTTGTAGTTTGTCCTTCATTCTCAAAGAAGACCATGACATCAGGGAGATGATGAAATGACACCAAATTGGATTTAAATGAGGAAGGGCTGTGCAAAGTCACCAGCCTCACTCTCTCCTCCAAAGCCATCTGGGTCCAGTGGCCAGATAAAGATCAATACAATATCATATATGTGTGTATGTATATATGCAGACAGAGAGAGAGAAAACCTGAACCTGAGTCAGGTCCCCCCTTAGCATCACTGCTAGTTCTAATACACCTCATCAAACCCCAACACTCAATAATTTTTCCTCTACTGGTGGGGGCAGGAAGAGAAAGAGGAAGGGGTCAAATGTCAAACTTGTAATTTCACAGCTATAGGGAATTCCCAACTGGCAAACTTCCACTACCAATGAAAGTCAGAAACTGCTCTGAAATATATAGTCTAAGCTCTCTATCTACTATGTCACATAGCCTCTCAGCCTTTTGGTTCCTTATTTTAATGGAAGGAACAAAGATAGAGAGATGAAATGACTTTGTGTGAGGTAAGTACTAAAAGTCATGAAGTTGCAAGAATAAATCTGGCATTGTGGTAGATGCCTGTAATCTAGGTGACCACAGAATGCTGAGACTGGCAGATCTCCAGTTGAGGAGTTCTGAACAGCAGTGGATTATGTTGCTTGTGTGAATGCATGAAGTTCAGTATCAATATGGTGAGCCACAGGAGCTACCAGGTTACCCCAAGAAGGGCAAACAGTCGAGGCCAGTAACAGAGAAGTCAAAGCTTGGACACATATAAATAGTGGGACTGGACATATGAGTAGCCCTTGCACTTCCAGTCCAGGCTGGTCTTTAAAAACATGACCTGGAGACTGGCAGAAAATAATAATGAGGCCAAGGGGGAAATAGGAAAAATAGATTTCAAGGATTTTTTATCAGAAGACTTTTTAGGGGCAGCTAGGTGGCACAGTGCATAAAGAACTGGACCTGGAGTCAGGATGACCTGAGCAATATATTGACTAGGTAGTATCCCAAAGAGATCAAAGAAAAAGGAAAAGTACCTATATGTACAAAAATATTTTAGCAGCCACTTACTGTGGTGGCAAAGAACTGGAAATTGAGGGGATGCCCATCAGTTGGGGAATGGCTGAACATGTTATGGTATATGATTGTAACAGAATACTATTATGCTATAAGAGATGACAAGCAGGGTGGTTTCAGAAAAATCTGGGAAGACTTATATGAACTGATGCGAAGTGAAGTGAGCAGAACTAGAAGAACATTGTACACAATAACAGCAATATTGTAATTATAATCAATTGTGTAAGACTTAGCTATTCTGATCAATTCCAGGTAATTCCAAAGGACATATGACGAAAAATGCTATCCACTTCCAGAGAGAAAGTGAGTGAACTCTAAGTACAGACTGAAGAATAATTGTTTCACTTTGTTTTTCTTGCTTTTTTTGCCAAGTGGCTAATACAAAAATATGTTTTGCATGAGTTTACATATGTAATGGGTATCATATTGCTTGCCTTCCAGTGGCTGAGGGAGAGAATTCGGAACTCAAATTTAAAAAGAAAAAAAGCCCTTTGGTGGTTCCCTATTACTTACAAAGTTCGAAAGTCTTGTTTGGTATTCAAGGCTTAATGCAGTCTGGCAACACCTTAGTTTTCCATTGTTTTTCTTACCTCACACTACATGCCTTTCTATGTTCTACTCTCCAGCCCAAATGGATTATTAGCTATTCCCCATAAACACCCTCAGACTTGCCTTCCTCCATGACTTTACTCATCAGTTCTCTATATGTGGAATGCCCTTCCTCTAGCAATCAATAAACAGTTATTGAGCACCCACCATATGCCAGGCACCGCACTAGATGTACATGGAATGCAAAACCAAAAATAAAACAATCCCTACAGCTGAAGAAATTTACATCCTATTGGGGAAGAGTGCAAACTAAATACAAGGTAGGTTAGGAAAAGATGGTACTCGTAGTTGGATGATCAGGAAAGACTATATGTAGAAGGTGGTGCTCAAAATAAATCTTGAAGGAAGTAAGGAGTGGCAGGTAGAAGTGACAAGGAAATGCAATCTAGGAATGGATGACAATGGACATAAAGGCACAGAGAGGGAAGATGGAGTGTTGTTTAGAAAGAACAGCAAAAGACCAGCTTGTCAGAACCAAATTGTTCAGGGAAGGTAATAATATTTAATGAGGCTGGAAAAGTAGGTTGGGGATAAGTTGTGAATCAGGGATTTAAAAACCAAACAGAGAACTTTATATTTTACCCAATTCCAGTATATTAAGTGGCAGAGGAGTATTGTGGTCAGGCTTACACCTGAGGACAATAACTTTGGCAGCTGAGTGCAGGATGGATGGGAGTTGAGAGAGACTTCAGGCAAGGAGACCAGTTAGAAGGCAATTGTGACAGTCCAGGTAAGATGTGATAAGGGACTGAATTAAAGCAGTAGCTGTGTAAGTAGAGTGAAGACAACAGGTGCAAGAATTGCTGTGGATGAAGAGATAGTAAGATCTGTTGACTGATTGGGCAGGTAGGGTTCAGAAGGAGAGAAGAATAGAGGACAGCACCAATGTTGTGAACCTGTAAGGCTAAAAGAAGAGCGTAGGTTTGAAAGAAGTAGGGAAGTTCAGAAGTGGAATGAGTTTGGTGGGAATGACAATGGGTTCTGAGTTGAACATACCAAGTCCAAGATGCCTATGATCCAGGTTTGAAATGTCCCCTAATAGTTGGGAATAAAGGACCAGAGGTCAAGAGAGAGCCTGCTGGGGCTGGCTATATAGATCTCCACACCACCTGTTAAATTTCAACCACCCTTTAAAATCCATTTCAAATGCTGCCTCTTCTAGGAAGCCTTTCCTGGCACCTCCTTTCCCGAAAGTAATGATCCTTTCCTCCTCAGACCTCACCTAGAACTCATTTTTAAAAACAATTATTAAGTGTTATAATACTTGTGTTTGTATCATATCCTCCTAGACAACTATAAGTTCTGTAAGGATAGGACCACCCTGTTCTAACATAAACTTTGAGCCTCTCCCCTTCCCAATACCTCTAAAAAAAAACTACAAGTAGTGAGTAATACACGATTGATGAACTTTGACATTTCATTATACTTACCTAATTCTGAATTTAAAGACCAATAGAAAATACAAGTTATAGATACAGGATTCATTGGGGAAGAAAACACTTTTTTGTTTCCTCAAAAACTTATCAAAATGAAATTATTTAGCTCCTAGCATGTTATGTTTTGTTGTTTCATTTCCTCAAAAATAGTATTGGTCTTTTTTTAATAGAACAAATATGTGTCTATATGTAAAGCAGCAAATTATATGACATTACAGGACATGATAATCATCTGCATACCATAATCTAAGACAAGCTGAATTTTATCTCAAAAGATAGGATCAATCTGTTGGTGCCTCAGGGGAAAGGTATGACTCAAATAAAAGAGACATAAATATGACCATGAACTCTGCATGTTAGACCTCCAGCATGTATAAAAAAGGAATTTCTTGGAAAAAAACCAACTCTCAAAATATAACAAAATTAATCCTGTGATCATCTCATAAAAATTTTAGAAATATTCTCCTCCCCCCCCCCAATCACTCTTGAAACCTTGACACAATTTATAATATAACACTTTATTGTTATTTTGGGAATAACTTTTTCTCCCTCCTCCCTGAGATTATAATGATGCCAAGAGAGACTTTTAAAAGATAATTTTAAAAGGTTCCAGTTCATCTTTGTAGGTCTCAACACCTAGAATTGTGCCTTGTAAGAATATGGTTCCACATAAATAATATTTTTAATTGAACTGAGAAGGAAAAAAAATCTTATCGAAAAACCCCTTTCCTTTTCCCTAGGATTACTTGTCATTCTCAAATCAGTGAAAATGTAATGAAAGGAAAGATTCTCAATTTGCTATAGGTTAGAAAAGGGAACAATTATTCCATTAAAGGTCATTTCACTTGTTAATAATTGCTGGAGCCAGCAACAGTCTAAAGCTATAGAAAACGTAGAACTCTGCACATTCCGGATCCAGTGGGTTGATGATCTAATTTAGCAGATGGAACAGACTCAAATGCTCAGAATAACTTTGAGGGGGAGGACAGGTAGTAACAACAGTGCAGGGATTACCAATTCCTACAGACGACATATTGCTTTCACTCTAAGTTGCATGAAGCTTCAGACTTAGTAATATTTAGCAATCCAGGAAATTCAGAGTCAAATGTTTCACCATAATTTTTTTCCCATCAGCCCTTTTGACCCTGAATAAGCTTGTTTATGTCATACCTTCTATGAATAAGTTTAATTCCATCTTTGCTTAATCATACTTTATGACCATCCTCCAATTAAATGCCATTGGAAAGTCCAGAGGAGGAAGTACTGCAATTTCAAATGAGGAAATGTGGCTTAAGTTCAATATACTCAGCACTTGAGAAAAAAGATTGATAGAAAAAAACTTTCAACACTAATCCTGCTAAAATGGAGAAGCTAAATTTTTTTTTTTAATGACTACAAAATTACTGCTTATATAAGACAGACATGAGTGTGCTGCTACTATCTAAGTCCAAAAACAAAGTGATGCCATTTGAGGGAAAGTAACAAAGGACCTAAGGTTTTTTTTAAAACTTCTTAGAGACAAAAAGTACTTCTTGCATTCCAAATGATTAAAAAAGGACAAAAAAGCCCAGTACCTAGAACAATGCTTTGTATGTAGCAGATATTCAATAATTAATGAATTGAGATAAAAGCATCACTTTCCTCCCCCTTCCCCAAAAGGGGAAAGCTGACTCAGTTCTCAATATAGTATGTGATTTTCCATAGGTCATAGGTCCATATTTGATTCCTATTTCGAGAGCCTATATAAATATCTTTTAAATAATCCGCACATAGCCTAAGTGCTCATCATTATCAAAGAGCACTCTTCCCAAACCAATAGAAAATGAACATCATTACATAAGCAGCATTTCCTAGGCAGAATGGGCTAAAAAAAAGGTTTTCTTAGATCAGGAAATAGGCAGTAGAAAAAATATCTGAATGAATAAGAAGAATGGTATAAAAAGAATGGGAAAATGAAACTGACCTGAAAGTTAAAGCAACAAAATAAACAGTACAGAAGAGGAAGATTATAGAATTTAGAGCCAGGTAACCTTTAAACCATCAAAGAGCTACCAAAAACTGTTACAAGGAAATTTTCTTTCAAATCAGCCCAAAATAATGTCTCTAATATACCTTCTAGCTCAAAATCTAAGATATGCTCCAAGTATGAGCTAATCTCTGAAAAATTTTGCTAGTGACTGATCACATTTCATGGCTATAACATCAATTAGAATAATTTTAGAAATTTTAAACTGCATTTTTGTCAACACACTTATAAAAGTGTATGGTTAACTATTCCAATTCCTCCTTTTACAGAAAAAGGAAACTGAGTTGCTGAGAAGTTAGGAAATTATTATGTAATTGTAAATGTAAAATATACTCCAACTGAGAAAGCCTGTAAAGAGGTAGTACTGTAATGGTACTCCTAGTTCACAGATTAAAGGAAAAATGGAGCTAACAAAAGAGAAATTTTGTAAATCAAGTTTACAAAGAAAGATAAAAGGCAAAAACAGAAATGGGAGGGGAGAGGAGTGGAATGGAATAAGCATTTGAACTGCCTACCATGTGCCAGGCACTCTGCTAAGCACTTTATAAATACTATGTAATTGATCCTCACAATCTTGTGAGGTAGGTGCTGTTATTATCCCCATTCTACAGACAAGGAAACCAAGGGTGACAGGTTAAAGTTTTGTTGGGATTTTATTTTGAGAAATAAAACTAAAAATTATTTTTAAATGTGTTTATTGTGTCATACTTAACATTTAGGCTATGACTTCATCTACTTGTTAATTCTTGGAATGAACCAAGACTAAATCAAGTAATGATTTTCTTGACATAATTTTTCTGATAATGTTGTCCAATAGTATGATAAACATATCCTTTGCTTCAAGTTTTACTTTAGCAACAAGCATATTTCAAAAATATTTAAGGGATTCATCAATTTTCTCAAGGGATTCTTAGTCCTTTGATATTCAAATCATTCTTTTAAAAAGCCCACCTTAAATACATTTTTAAATTTTTAAAAATTAACAATACTAGTGTTCAGTAAGGAAAGTTGTGGCTGTATGAATAGGAGGTAGTTTGAGTGGTTGATTCTTTAGTGAATATTTTAAAATTATGCTGACTTTTGCTTTCCTATCCAATCTCATTGAGAGGCAGCTTGACAGAGTAGCTATAGGTCTCAAGTCAGAAAGACTAAGGTTCAAAACCCACCTTGAACACATACTGGCCATTTGAGCAAGTCACTTTAGTATCCCAGAAAACTCAAGAAATAACCCAAGAATATAAGTAACAAAGCAGTTGATATCTACATTGATAAAAGGAGCTTCCTCTCTGGGAATTCGTTACACAAATGAAATCACTAGCCATACAAAACACAAATTCCCAGCTACAGGGACTCCGATACTCAGATAACAAGAACCCCTACCATTCTCAATTATTAAAACTCAGCCTAATAATAAAGGAAAAAGTAATTAAACAGGGAAACACGAGGTGTTGGTGGAGGTTGCGTCTGGGTTTGACTGAAAAAACAAAGAGTGGTAACATAATTCAAAAATATTTTAAACCACTGAAATGGGCTGACATGGCACCAACATACCAAATTCCCAACTCATGGGAACAGAGGCCTATAAAGCAATTTTACAAAAAATAAAAAGTATATACAAAGATCTCTCTGAATAAGGCAACTTTTCTTAATGACTAGAGGGCAGGCACCATTTGCCTCTCCCACCCTTTTTTTAACCATCTCTATTTAATGGGCAATATTAAATTCTAGATCTTGTTGACAAAATACAGCTCTTTTTTTAAGCCTTTTCTTTCTGCCTTAAACTAAATTTGTTCCACCTTTCACCCTTAACATGTCCCCATTTCTGGCTATGCCTGCTTCCATACTCCCAAACCAACAGCAGCCACTGACTTTACTTTCCACTTCCACCCTCCTAATCCTCCGCCCTAGGCATAAATAAAATCCATACCACCCAAGTCCTCTGCTCCTACTCTCAGACTGCTAAATCTCAACAGAGAAAACAATGGCTAATTTCACTATTATAAACACGTGTAACACTTCAGCTGGGTCCTCACGACTCAGCAATCCTTATCTAAACCATTGGCAGTAGTCCCCTATTAGGTGTCTCCCTACTTCCAGTTACTCCACCTTCCAATTCAAAAGCACTCACTTGCTCAAAAATCTTCCACAGCTCCTAGCTGCCTATGAAGTATAGTCCAAACTGCCAAGGTCCTCCACAATCTGGCTCCCATTTTAACAAAAGCTCTCTGCCGCATATGCACCACATTCCAGATAAATTAGATTTCTCAACATCCCCCAAACATATCCCGCATTTTTCTGCCCCCAATCCTTTGTTCACACAATTCCCTATGCCTCCAATGTCCACCCCACCCTCATCTCTACCTACTGAAATTCTGTTTTTCCAGGTCTAGCCATCTGCTTCCATTAAGCCTTCCCTGATTATCATTCCTCCCCAAGTTAGAAGTGAATTCACTCTTCCTAGAATTCTCAAGGCATCTTGTTGGCAACTTTCTCAGGTACTTACCAAATTAAAGTGTTATAGTTACATTATTTTGTTATAATTATTTTTATTATCTCTCCTATGAGATTATATAAACTTGAGGTAGGGACCTTATCTCTTTATCTCTCCAAAAACTTAGTATAGCTCATTTCTTAACAAATACTTCTAAAATAAATGAATGAACAATAATAAAGAATAATATTAAAGTTTGCAAAGCACTTCATTATCTCATTTAATCCTTTGGACAACCCTGTGAAGTAGGTGCTGTTATTATCCCCATTTTACAGATTGGGAAACTCAGGCTGAGAGGTTAAGTGACTTGCCTGTAGTGATATAGCTATAATGCCCAATTAGAAAATTCTTTTGGTCATGGCAAATTCAACACAGCCAAGAATTCAACAGGGTTATACATAGCTTTTCAATCACTACATTCATTATTGAAATGTGTGGCATTTCACACTTCATGTAACTTTTAATTAGCAGTCACCTGTCACTTAGCCATCTAGGCTACATGTTAAAACAGTGTTACTTTGTGGTTAAAATAGGTAGACCTGTAGATCTTTAATTTTTAAAATGTAATGCCTGAAAAATATTTTGAGCAGACAAATAAAATAGAAACAAGTTTTCTATGTAAAAGCTTATATTTGAACAAGCAGCAAGTGTGATATTACAGATTATTAGCATGTCAAACTGCCTCCTCAAATGAACACGGGTTAAGTAATTTTATAACCAGTTTATATTGCCATACTAAAGATTTGTTTTATTACCTCCCTCTTCCCCTCAAAGAAGTTTTATCCAAGAATAATGCAACTGGTAAACAAATTAAGCCTTAGACTAAGCAAACTTACATTATTGCTGTATTTATTGGAAGCAAACCCACAAAAGAATGCAATATATAAACATAAATCTACAATCTCCTGCCATAAAATAGTCCTACTACATGAAGAGATTCACCCCCTAGAAGTCATTGTAATCAAGTATTTTCAAGAGAACAAGAAGGAAGAAATAGGGAAAACAGGGAGATGGGTGATGGAAAAGTAAATAAAACAGGTTGGGTCTAAGACAGATAGAATGGGGAGGAGCAATAGGGTACTCAGAGACACTCTGATCACATCACTCCCCTATGCAAAACCTTCAGAGGCTCCTCACAGCCTTGACAATAAACACAAACTCCTTCCTTGGTCCAACCCTTAAGAAGCTGCCATGATAGGACTCCATCCTGCCTTCCCCACACTATTCCCTTTCACCCAATCTTCTTCCAACCAAAGTGGCCACCTATTGCCTTATATCTTTCTTCCCTTTCCCACCTCCATGCATTTGTCCAGCCTCTGTTCAGAAGCAATTTTCTCCACCTCTACTTCTTGAAATTCCTACCTTTCTTCAAGACCTCCCCTATAAGAAGTCTTCCTTGAACTTGCTAGGAAGAGATGCTTCCCTCCCTCCTTAATTAATTCTCTCCTTATTTGACTTGTTCTATACACTTATCTCATTCTAACTCATGCTATAATTATCTGTTTATAGGTTGCACTCCCCTGTAAGACTTTAAGTTCCCTGAGGGTAGGGAATGTAATTTTTCATCTCTATATCCCCAGTGCCTAGAGCACAGCAGATGCTTACCAAATGTTTAACTGAATAGAGATTAACAGTTTAGTTGGGATGGTAGGTTCCAAGAGTACCATAAATGAAAAAGGCATTATAAAAATGTAAAGAGAGGGGAAGTAATTCAGCCATACCCTCTGATAACTTTTGGAGTGGAAACCAAGTCAGCCAAAATCTCCATCATGAAGAGGAAATGGATTCATGGCAGAACAGGCTTAGAAATTCATCCTTCCCTTCTGTCCTAAAATCAGTCTGTAACATTTTTTGTTCCAGCTGAAAACTAAAACCTCATTTGTCTATGATCTGTGCCAATACTTCCTGGAGGAAAGCAAAATAAGGCCGCAGGCAAGGATTTCGTCACCTTATTGCCACCTACTTCTTAATCAGCACAGATAGAACGAAAGCTCCGGGTCAGCAGGGATTGTTTCATTCTTTGTATTAATATAGTATCTCTAGCACCTAATAGTGTCTAGCTCATAGTAAGCACTTAATAAATGCTTGTTTACTGATTGATGAAAAGAGTTCTCAAGTTGGTAGTTTTGGTCATGGATGAATATTTGGTCCACGCCCAAAATGTTCTAGGCACTATACACATCTCCTCTAAAACCCTTCTAGAAACTGCGTTCTAAGGCAGGATGTCGTGCACATCATCCACACACCTCTTATTTACACCATTGGTACAAATATGCCAAATACTGGGTGTAGATTGTGCAGCTGGAGAAAGACGTATTTCTTTCAGGGATGTATTTTTACCTTTTTTTTCCTCCATATTGTGTGGGCTGCTTTATTTGGCAGAGTCCTCTAAGGTAGTTTCATTCAGCTGCCTAGCGAAGTTTCCCACCAGGAAAAGCACAACTCTGACGTCTGCCAGAGGAACCTGACCTCCTCTGACCTCCACTGGGTGCCAGAGGGAGTCAAGACCGGAGGTCTAGGTCATCCCTAGGTGCTAGGGGGTAAGGACTTCAAGGTGACTCGCTGAACCTTAATCTACGAGAGGATGAGGTTTGGGGGAAACAGAGGTCCATGATGCTCCCCCTCCTCCCCTCCGTGGGTCAGTACCACTGCCACCCCCACTCCGCAATTGGCGGACAGCTGGACTACTAAAGTTGCAAACCGTCTGGAGACCCTACCACAACATGCTTCCAGCCTCGCTTTCTTCCCTCCTCACCTAAGCCTGCCCTCGGGCCAGCCACAGGAGCAGCTGCCTCGGCAGACAAACGCTCGGCTAGCCAAGGGACCACGTCCTGATGAAGATCAAAAGCTGGGCTCAGCTGGAGAAGCATAGTGCCAGGCTAGGCTGCCGCAGCTGCGGGGGGCCTGGACCTGCTCCAGCCCCACGCGCCAGGAGCATTCCCGGACACCGTCTGCGCCGCCCTTCGCTTCTTAGGAGCTTTCTGGCCGATCCTCTCCCTCCTCCTCTGCGCCCTGAGCCCTGCTCTCTCGCTTCCCGGGACCACGCTGGCTCCAGGCCGCAGCTTTCGGTTTTGTTCTGCTGAGGATACTGTCTCCTCCCACTGGCGCTCGCGCCTGTCAGTCCTGAGCCTGGCCGCACCAGGGAACACCTGGGCCCCCAGGACAAGGGAAGAGGGGGCAAAGAAGGGACCTGTCCGTGAGAAGGCGGCTGGAGCATGAGCGCTCCATCGCTGTCCTCTTCACGCTTGACGGAACTATGCCCAGATTAGCCTGGCGGGTTGAGATTTATATTATTATTATTTTTTCTTTAAAAAGTCCTGAAGAAGATGTGGTAAGTTGAGGGAGATGGGGAGGATAAAAGTTGCAGTCAGCGATGGTTCAGTAGTGCAAGTGACAGAGTAGGGCAGAGTACAGACCAAAAGTAAAATAATAATAATAAATTAAAAGGAAATAAAATACAGCCCTCCAGGCTTTAAGAAGTTTGTTAAGATACGTTGCTTTTGATTTTTAAATGGTGACATCTTGGGAAGCGAGGAGAGGGACATCGAGGGATATTCTTTAGAAAATTGTCATGTCAAAAGTACTTCAAATATTAAAGCTTTATCAGTCAACAAGCAATTATCAGGTACTTTACTATTAGCTAGGTGAGGTAGCGAGATAGCTCAATGGATAATAGATCTCTGCTCTTGGCCTGGTGTCTGGTAGACCTGAGTTCAAATTTGGCCTGATACTTACTAGCTGTGTGACCCTGGCCAACTTAACTGTCTTAATCTGCTGGAGAAGGAAATGGCAAACCACTCCAGTATCTTTGTCAAGAAAACCCCATACAAGTAGGACCCAGGTGAACAACAAATTGGTTAGGCATGAGATATACAAAGATGAAACAATCCTGGCCCTAAGGCTCAGTGGGTTACAGTACGTTAGGGAAACAGAATATCCACATATGTAGCATGCCCTCTAGGCTACCTCCCCCAACTCACATTGGTATTCCTAGGTTAAGTCCACAGAGCCCACTTGTTTACCTTGGGTTCTAGGTAGGGATAACTCTTATGGATATGCAGTCTAAACAATATACAAGAGCCCCCGCTGACTTACTTCACATTAATAATGAGTCAGTAGACTTAATTAGATCTTGGTAAAGTCATTTATTTACTCAAATGGCATGACAAGAGTAGTTACAAAACATTCCCCCTAAACCTGGGGCACATTCTCCCACAAATATCCAAATATCCACAGTGTCCATAAAGAGATTATATCCTATAACTGATCAACTGAACTTGTGGGGAGGGAGGATCCCTTTACACCCTCCTTTATACTCTCCCCAAATTAAACATTTGTTGTCTCCAGAAAATCAACTGGAGCTTTTTGACATAGCCCATGTGGCACAGTTGACAATCTGGAATTAACATTGTTTAGTATAGACAAATGCTTAAGAGTGCCAGTGGGTCTGTCTTGCATGCAAGCACCAAAACAAATTAGTTTGCTTATTCATCAAAGGATGAGGGGATAGCTTTCCATCACCTTCAGGTCTCTCATCCCTGTCAATAGAGCCACACGTGTTCCAAAAGCTCTGTTAGTGCCAGGCTTGTACACTGGGAGATAGGAGGGTGGGGGTAGAACTTGATTTTTTATTCCATCTTGTTTTCTTTATTGTCTTTGGGTTGGGAATGTCCTTCATAAGCACCAAAGCAAGTGGAACCTATAAAAATATTTTGAAATTATTTCTGCTTGTTAAAATTGTTTAACATTTCATTTGTTGGATCAATCAATCAAGATACAAGTATTTATCAAGTACCTGCCATATACCAGGCACTGTGATAAGGCAACAGAGATACAAAGACAAAAATGTCTTTATCACTTTTGTCTTGGTATCCCTAACACTTGACACAGAGCTGGTGCTTGATGTCTATTGAATTGAATAGCTGAATTAAAACAATCTTCCTACATGCAGATGATATTGTGTTGATTTTAATAAAGCCCAGAATGCCAGATGGCCTACATGATGTCAAGAAAGATCAGCCTAGCCATCCATATGAGAAAAACAAAGTGGATGAAGAATCTTTACTGCCCAGATTGTGACATTCAGTTGAATGGCTACCCATTGATTCACTATACCAGTGCATATATCTTGGATGGATGCTAGAGCTTAATAATAAACTGGGCCCAGGATTGAATAAGAAAAGAATACACTTAACTGATCTTGGGATACTGTGTAATCTGTTCATTGATCCCATGCTACTCCTTGCCACAAAATGCCATCATTTTAAACCTATCTTTTTCTGGGGCTGCTATATATATGTGAATCATGGAACACTTCAATCTTAGGAAAATCACAATGACAGATGATCTAAATGTCAATGGAAAGAAACACGGTAGGCATAAGTAGGTAGAAGCCATCACCAATGACAACTTTGTACATGGAGAATGGAGGCAAAGGTATCACCAATGTTATGCATGACGAATGAAAGAGATTGGGACAGTCATTTAAGAAGAATGAGAAATACAGATGGACAAGCCTGAGTGTTGCACTGTTATACAAGCTATATATAATTTTTTTTAAATAATGAAGACCCAGTTATTTTGCTGCTAGGCATGTATGCCAAGGAGGTCAAAGATAGGATATACACCAAATACGTGCACCAAACTATTTATAGCACTTTTTGTAGTAACACAGAACTGGAAACAGAATAGATGCCCATCAGTTGGGGAATGACTAAATAAATTGTGATACATGAATATAATGCAAATGTTACACTATAAGAAAAAATGTGAAGAATACAGAAAATCATGTTCCCTCCTGTCTCCCCTTTAGGGCTCCTTGCTGCTTCAGCTATTTGGGGAATACAAAATGTACTTAGGTAAGTGAATAAAAACTAATTTCAGGAAGAAAGAGTCTATTGTTTTCACTAATGGGAAAATCTTGCCATAGGACAGAGGACCTAAATTGAACCTTGACTCTAAGAAGTGGAAGTGATATGGAAATATAGTCTATATGTGGAGGAAAGCCTGAGAGAATAAGCCAGTTCAATTGAACTATAGAGAAAAGGAGTAATAGGAAATAGTTCTGGAAATGTAGGTGACAGTCAAACTGTGGATAGCTTTAAATGCCAGCCTGAGTAGCTTGCAGTTTATGCTAGAGATGGTTTTTTAAGCAAGGGAAACTTTTAGGAAATGATATTCCTAAATATCAATTTGACAGCTATATGGAGCATAGTTTGGATAGGAGGCATGGGTAGAATGGAAGTAAGGGAATGAATTAGAAGGTTATTGCAAGGTTTCATGTGAATTTGATAAGATTTGAACTAAAGTTGTGGCCATATGAGATAAGGAAGAAAGAAGGAAGGGAAGGAAGGAAGGAAGGAAGGAAGGAAGGAAGGAAGGAAGGAAGGAAGGAAGGAAGGAAGGAAGGAAGGAAGGAAGGAAGGAAGGAAGGAAGGAAGGAAGGAAGGAAGGAAGGAAGGAAGGAAAGAAGGAAGGAAGGAAGGAAAGAAGGAAGGAAGGAAGGAAGGAAGGAAGGAAGGAAGGAAGGAAGGAAGGAAAGAAGGAAGGAAGGAGGGAGGGAGGGAGGAAGGAAGGAAAGAAGGAAAGAAGGAAGGAAGGAAGGAAGGAGGGAGGGAGGAAGGAAGGAAGGAAGGAAGGAAGGAAGGAAGGAAGGAAAGAAGGAAGGAAGGAAGGAGGGAAAGAAGGGAGGGAGGGAGGGAGGGATTTACTAAGCACCTATGTACAATAAACAGTACTATGTGCCAGCACTTTACAAAAAATTCATTTTCCTCACAACAACCCTAAAAGGCATTATGCTATTGTTATCCCTGCTTTGCAGGTGAGGAAACCGAGGCAGAGGTTGAATGACTTGTCCAGGGTCACACAGCCAGTAAGTGTCTGAGGTCAGATTTGAATTTAGGTCTTTCTGACTTCAAGCTGAGTGCCCTATCCACTGAGCCCTACCTAGCTGTCCAGGGCATGAATTTGAGAGATTCAGGAAAGCAAACTAGAAATGTTAGCAACTGATTGGAGAGAGAGGGAATTGAGGATGACTCAGAAGAGCAAACCTGGATCTGTCAAAGGTTGGTAGCACCCTCAACATAACTTTTCTAAGCAATAGATGTAAAATGTCTTTCCTTTTATTCATTTCCCATTTTCAGAATTAATCTTTTGCTTAAAAGGCCAGGTTGAAAAATTAAAAATTATGTAAATAAAAATAAATAGGTCAGATCAGAGTTTCTATAATCACACAGTGCCTTTTGATATTTATCTTTTCTGCACGTGTAGTGCTCATTTTTCCCTTTACTTTTGCTATCCAGTAGCCTGACTCCACACAGGCAGTTTATTCTGAAATGACGTCTACATGTGTAACCAGGTGCTTCCTGTCTTTTTGAATATGGTCAGTTTCTTTAGTGTGTGTGATGTTGTTCAGGGCTTGCCATATCCGGTACCTACTGACTTGCTTCTTGAAGAAAGTATTCAGGAAATACAGGCATGAGGTTTCTCAATTTCGAAACACATTTTCTAAAATCTGCTTTCCCAGCCTCCCCCATGCCAGTCTTTAGATAGGAGTCACTAAGCATCAAGGTGTAAGTTGCCTTGGTGACAAATCTTGAAAAGTTTATTGTAGAACTGCTCTACTTCTTCATCCTCTACAAAAGATTTTGACCCAGACATTTCAGTTATCCTTATAGTGTTCTTCTTCCTCATGTTTACCATAACTTAATGGTCATGAGTCATTGTGAAATGACCAAATGACCCACAAATGAAATGGCTTGTTTTCTTTGGGCTTATAATGAAACTAACCACCAATTCCTTTGTTTGTCATTCTAAGGACAAGCTATGAATTATCATTCTATTTAGCTTTAATTTCTTCATACCTTCACTTTCATTTATAATGAGAATGTAAATATTGAGATGGGCAACTCGGTGATGAAGTGGATAGAGCACCAGGCCTGGAGTAAGGAAGACCTGAATTCAAATCTGGCCTCAGACACTTACTAGTTCTGTGGCCCTGGGCAAGTCACTTCTCAGTTTGCCTCAGTTTCCTCATCTATTAAATGAGCTGAAGAAGGAAATGGCAAGCCACAACTGGAATGACAACAACAAAATATTGAGATAATTTCATTTCTCCAATAGTGTATCAACTCACTGATCATTGAACAAAGAGATCACATTTAGGGTAATTTAGCTAAATTAATATTTATATATGGTCTGAGAATTGTGATTTTCTGGCCCTCTTTTCTGCCAATCTACCACTATCACTAGGTAGATGGATGGAATGTCATTTTGTATTTTTTCGTTTTGTATCCTGGATTGCCATAACCAAATAATTCATTACCTGATAGCTAGCAGGCTAGTAATGAACTTCTCTGTTCTTAACTAGACTGGTGCTCAAAGAGCTGGAGCTGTCTGTTGCTAGAACCATGCTATGGACTTTCCAGCTTGGTAGGACCTATCAAGGCTTCTTCCCTGCTGTCAAACCCTTCAAGAACTCAGGGTCATCTCTATCCATAATAAGGCTTTTTTGCATATAAAGAATATACAAAGATAAATAAGACCATTCCCTGCCTTCAAGGAACTTAGACTCTAGTAGGAAATATAAGATCTATACCTAAAAGAAAACAGGATTTAGAGTCTGAGAACTTACATTCATACCCAATTCTACCGCTAACTCTCTGTGTAATCTTGGGTAAATTATTTAAATCCTATGGGGCTCAAAATCCACATGTCTAAAATGAAATGGATATACTAGATTCTCTCTAAAATCCCTTCCAGCGCTAAATCGATGAAGGAAATGTGGCACAAAGCAGAATATGGTAAATGCATAAGAGACACAAAGTGATGTGAGAGTTCAAAGGAGGAAAAAAATCATCTGTGTCTGGGTAATCAGAGAAGGTGTCATAGAAGATGTAAGAGTTGAGCTGGGCTTTGAAGGATGAGTAGAATTTCAATAGATGGAGATGGCAGTTGGGAGTGGAGGGTAGAATGTTCTGGACTGAATCTAACTGAGGCCCTGGAAGTTTATGTTTGATACTGGAACAAAATGGGACACTCCTAGATCATTCAACAGTTAACAAAAAGAGGAAGATATTAAACAAGGATATGCCTTGAGGATACCCTAAGTTGATTTAGCTGAATGAAGCTCTCCTCCCTCTGAGTTAGCCATTGTGGTCCACCAGCCAAACCTCTGAGCACGCCTAGATCTCCTTCTGGCTCTTTTGTAACCAGGTGGCCAAGAAGTGATGTTAATTACCTGAGCCTTTAGTCCCCCCAGCCAATCAAATCTAAAGGATGATTTCAGTATCTTTTAAGGAAAAACTAACTTAATGCAAATAGTGAAGAAGAGGGTCCAAAGTGAGGGTTGAGATATTGCTCCCACCAAAGGGAGATCCAGGCATAAGAAACAGTATGAACAAAAGCATGAAGGCAAGAAAACATTTGGGGAACTGGAAATAATTTAATTTGACCATAACATAAATTACATGGAAAGAAATGTTGTAGGATAAGATCGGATGCCTCCACTGATGTATGGAAATTTAATAATAACTTTCCTTCACTAATACTCCATTATTCTATCTTAGCCCAAATGGAGTAACTTAGAAAGGAATATTATTCCTGCAACCATAACAAAAAGTAACCCTTAAAGAGTAAATCTAGGAAGATTTTAGCTTTATCTAAATTAAAGGAAGTGCTAGGCTTCTGAAGCCAAGAGAACCCTTAAATTTAAACTCTGCAAGCCATATTGAAGACTTATCTGTCTATTCTCATCAAAACAGCCTGGGGTTGATTTTTTTTTAACAGTGTAAAACTCCTACCTGTTTTAATCACCCCCAAAGGATTGCTGCAAAAAATAACAAAGAAATTATTGTAAGTTACTTATCACGAGCAGGCAGTTTGTACATTAAGCTAGGATATGTTCCTGGAAAAGTACTCTAAGTAGAAATACTGGAAGTGCGTGTCTCTGCAAGAAGCTAGCTAGCAGTAAAAGGGACAGAGCCTCAGGAGTTCTGTTCTATAACCGCAGAGATCACAGGGCTGCCAGGGTACCAGAGACAGGACGTAGAATTGGAATGCAGAAAAACGGCTGGCATCTCTCTGTCAGTAACCAACCCAGCCTTGATCTGAGAACCTCTTCCCACATGTAGCATTTCATCTTGAGTTTCATAAGCATTTTGTAATGAAAATAATGAACAGCCATGATCCATGTGGCTGTTTTTGGATAGGTTCTAAATACCTCAGGGTATTCCTTAGGCTCGAAATTGTGGTTCTCACCTTCCTCTTCACGACTTCAGGGACTAGTGAAGGTTGAAGCATGTTTTTCCAGAGTGCTAAAAATTTGATTATCCAGCAATCTGCAGATCTCAACAGGCTAACAGGATGGACTGAATTTAAGATGAATGGATTGGGGTAAATGTAAAGTAAAGCTACTGCCTTTAAACTGTATTAACAGAACTGAGCTTTGTTTGGAAAGGCCTCATCTGGAGTACAAGGTGTCCTAAGTGTCTCAGTGAAGTTTTATGCTTTAGTAGCTTAAAACTGCACCAAGACTTTTTGGACATCCTATATTATGGTCGGTTCTGGATGCTATACTTTCATTCAATAATCATTTATTAAGTGCCTACTATATTCCAGATGCTAGGATAAGTAGTAGAGGCACAGAGACAAAAATAAGAAACAATCCCTTTCCCCAAGTTCATATTCTATTGGGGGAAAGCAGCATATACCTTAATAAATAAGTTCGTAAATATACGCAAATAAACACAAAGAAGTTTGGGAGAAGGATTTGGAAAGAGACTATGTAGGAGGTGGCACTTGAACTGACCCTTGAATTAAGGTGGGAGACCATTCCCAGAGGAGGAAGTAGCCTGTACAAAGACCCAGAGGTGGGAAATTGAATGTTGTGCACGGAGAAGACCATTAAGGGTAGGACAAGTCACCACAATGGAAATTGTATGAATTTGTTGACAAAAACTTATACCAGGTCAACATCCCCAGGGAAACTGCTGCTCTCTTGTTTCATTGATTCTAGTGTGTATATTTTTGTCTCTTCCAGAATCCACCCCTCAGGGTTTGGTCCTAGAAAGGAGCGTTCTGTCTGTGTGGTTCTGAAAAAAATGGAAAAACCTAACGGTTTATGTTCAGCTATGGTCAATGGAAAGGAACTAAGTGACTTCCCTGGATTGATCCTATTGTTTAAGGAACACCTGAGGAAGAAGTATGGTGCCAAGCTAGGGTAACAGAGAACATATCCCTGAAGTTCCTCCTGTTGCCACTCATAGGGAACTGTATCCAGGAGAGGAGTTGGGAAGATTTGAGCTCAAATCTTTGTTCTTCTACTAAACTAGATTGTCATACCAAATGACCTTGGCCAAAAGTCATTAATTTGATATAGGTATTGGTGTCCATGATGACTGATGATTTAATGGTGATGATGTAATGGATCCCTTCCAGTTTTAAATCTGTTAGAGTTAGTATAGAGTATAGAATACAGTACAGAGAGTACAGAGAGATGAGAGGAGGGCTTCAGACAGAGCCATGAGAAATCTTTACACATTGGAAACAGGGGGTAGAAGAAGATACAGTAGGGACAATAAAGAAACCATCAGAAATGTAAGGGAAGAACCAGAAGAAAATAATGACATGGAAACTAAAGAAAAAGAAAATATAAATACCCTCTTTGTCCCAGTGATTCTGAAGTCCTAGCTATCATTACTCAAATCTTATTCTTTGCCCTTCCTACCTAATCCTTTATTCCATACCCTTCAACCTCATTCCAATGTCCCACTTTAAGCCTATCCACTCCTTCTACTATGCTCTTTGGAGTGCCTGCTCCATAGGTAACAAACTTGCTTTCATATTAAACCTTTTACTTTCACACTCCTTCCAACTTCTGGGGTTCACTGAGGTCTGGATCTCTCTTGATGATCCAACTTCCCTGGCTACCTGTTGCACTTTCACTAATACCCCCAACTCACTGGTTGAAGTGGTAGAGTTGCAATATTCCTTGCTCCTTGTAAGGTTAATAGAGTGGGAAGATCTTCCCCGCCCATTAATAGGCCTCAAGTGGAGCCCATTAAGGGAAACTTGATTAGGGGAGGCTTGTTTGTGGGAAGGTTCACACCTTTTGCTAATTTCAAATTAGGCACTGGGTCACAAAGGTTGTGATGCCCTCTCACTCTGAGAAGTATATATATACATATATATGTACATGTATATATGTGTGTATACATATACATATACATATATATATATATATATAGTCTGAGGTTAGCATTTTGCTTTGGGGCTCACTTGTTGGAAGCATGTTCCTGTGCTTTGGCCAGAGGAGATCCTAGGTAGCCATTAAGGAGCCTCCCCCATCCCCGTCCCTTCCCCACCCTTTGACAACCCAGATGTTGGTGCTTCTCTCTTGGATCTGTCTGTTGATCTGTGCTAATTTCTCAGATAGTTAGAAGCCCTGTCTGTTGATCTGTTCTATTTTCTCTGCTTGTAATCTCTGCCTATATTTTCTCTGAAGTTCAGGGTGCTGACTTTTCCCCTGAACTAAATGAATGATATGGATATTTAATTAAAGTAAGATTGTTGGCCCTTTTAAAGTTGCTTTCCTTTAGAAAAGCAGATCAAAGAACCTGTGCTAGCAGCCATCCTGAGTATGCTAGCGTGGTTCCTATTACACTCCTTGTTGCCAAATGTTAGCTTTCCCTCTCCTTCTATCACTCAGTAATCTCTCTTCCTTTGAGGTTCACTCAATTCCTGTTTACTACCTAAGTGAGATTCTGGTAGCTGTTATAAAACTGACTTCCAGGATTTCTCTCTGTTTCTTTAATGAGCTAAGTATAACATATACATTGACTCTCCCTCAAACACCTTAACATCCCACTTTCTTGATTTATTCACTTTCCATGACCTACTCCTCCACCTCTGCTACACACAGAAATGGTCATACCCTTGATCTTGCCATAATTCACAATGTCCAACTCTCATGTTAATTTTCTCTGAAATTCCCTTATCTGAACGGATCTATTGTCACTCCCTCTGCCTTATGATCCCAAACCTTCTTCTTCATCCTCCCTTCCAATCTCTCCACCTCTCAGTTCTTTCCTAGAATATCACCAATGTATTCATTACAGTTACCACCATCTTGGTAGACCCCTCAGTGAACCAGTTCAACTCTATACTATCCTCTTCTCCCAAGTCTCTTGCTTCCTTATCCTATCACCAATACTGCCCAGCCAAGCCTCAGCTTTGGCTCTCCCACCATCCATTGCCTTTGCTCATACTTATGTGCAATTTAATAAAGCTGGAAAAAAATCCTGAAACTACAGGGTGTTCCTAAAGTCTGGACACATAGGCAAAAATGCATATTTTCAGGAATGAAATGATTGAAATTTTCAACAACATTTTATTTAATTGGAATATGAACAAATAACATCTTCAACTTCAAATAACATCATATGATTTCACATTCATATTCCAAAAGTGAATATGCTAAAATTGACGGTAATGTGCAATTACTGAGTTATTGCATTGAGTTCATGTGAATCTTGCAAAGCACATCAACCTTTGCATCACAAATGATGGAAATCATATTGAAGATGTTATTTGTTCATATTCCAACTAAATAAAATGTCATTGAAAAATTCAATCATTTCATTTCTTGAAAATATGCATTTTTGCCCATGTGTCCAGACTTTAGGAATACCCTGGATGATGACTGTGTCCACTACAAATTTGTTATATACTCTCAACTGGGCCCTTGCTATAGCAAAGCAATGCTTCCCTAATTGATTCACTAACCCACTCACCACAGCATCTTTTCCAAACCTTTTCATCCCTCCTCAAAATTCTCATTGCTCCCCCTCCCCTCCACCTTCTCAGAAAATCTTGTTTCATATTTCACTAAAAAAAAAAAACAAGAGCTCCCTCTTCTCCCCTCCTCATCTCACATCACTCAGGTGTTTTCACCCACCAGCTCCTTCTTCACTTAATATACACAAAGTTGTGGCCCATTTCCCTGCCAAGGCAAACTTCTCTATAAGAATGAGTGATCAATGCCATCCCAACCCATCTTCTCCACCTTCTCCACCCCCATCTATCATCCCTACTCTCTCACTAATCTTCGATCTTTCCCTCTCTGTTGGTTGGTTCCCTGCTGCCTAATAACATGGTCATGCCCCCCCCAACCTCAAAAAACCCTCTCTTGATCTCTTTATGCCCACTAGCTATTGTCTTATATCTCTCATCCCTTTTATATCTAATCTCCTTTTTATAAAAAAAGGCTGTCTATAATCCATGCCTCTACTTCATTTCTTCTCACTCTCCTCTTAAGTCTCTGCAGTCTGGCCTTGGGCCTCATCATTCAATTAAAACGACTCTCCCAAAGTTACTAATGATCTCTCACTTTCCAAATCTAATGGCTTTTTCTCAATCCTCGTCATTCTTGATTTTTCTATAGCCTTTGATGCTATCATTTTCCCCCTTCTTAATACTCTCTTCTCTAGGTTTTCATGACACTACTCAGTTCTGTTCCCCTCCCAGCCTATCTGACCACTCCCTAGTTTCAATTGCTGGCTCTTCATCTAAGTCACACCCATTAACCATGGGTATCCCACAAGGCTCTGTCAAAGGCTCTCTTCTCTTCTTCCTCCATAATATTTTACTTAATGATCTCATCAGCTCCAACAAATCCAATTATCACCCCTGTACTGATAGTTCTCATAGCTATTTATCCAGTCCTAACTCTTTTCTAACCTCCAGATTCACATCTCCAACTGCCTATGGGCACATGGAACCAGATGCCTCAAATTCAGATGTCCAAAACATAAATTCTTTTTCACCCAAACCCTTCCTTCTTCCTAATTTTCTGTTGCTGTTCAGTACACCACCATCCTTCCAGTAACCATGGCTTATATCCTCAACTCCTCACTTATTCTTTCCTCCTGTATCCTATCTGTTGCCAAATCCCACTGATTCCATCTTCTGAATGTATCTCTTTTATATCCCCTTCTTTCTCTCTGACACTGACACTGTCCCAGTGAAGGTCCTCATTACCTCATTCATGGACTGCTTCAGTGACCTCTTGTTTGGTCTCTCTGCCCACAGTCTCTCCACACTCAGCTACCAAATTTAGCTTTCTAGGCAGGTTCACTAGGAGACTTGCCCACTACTATTGGCATTACAATAAACCTTGCCACTTGATTGGAAGATGGTTTGAATCTGTGAATTCATTCCAGTTGAACGCCTGACCTGTACCTTGACCTTTCGGGGGTCCCAGAAATCCCAAACCGCATCAGAACCAGTTACAGAATATCTTCATGTGCTCCAATGTTTTTCCAAGGCACTAGTATGACACGTCATCATGACTTACTAGTTTTTTCTGCCCATGTGGCCAAATGTATGTATGTTCTAGTCTTTATGTGTAAAATAAAATGCATAAAGGAAATCAATTATGCCAGTTATAAATGATTATAACATAAGTTACAAAAATCTTGCTAAAAACAATTCATAGACCCCCCGCCTTGAATCTTTGCCTTGAACAATCTGTGGGTACCAGTCCACATTTATACCATCTGTCTTTCTTTCCTCTCACTATATTAATAGATTTTGCACTTATCTTCTGTATATTTTGTATATGTAATACCCTTTGGTTTATGTGTTGCTTGCCTCAATAAAATGTAGGCACCTTGAGGAAAAAAAAATTTGTTTTTCTAAAGTACATGTCTAACCATATCACAGACACACACACAGACACACACAGACGCACACAGACACAGACACACACACACACACACACACACACACACACACATACACACATATATACACCATTCAGTAAACTCCAGCAGTTCCCTATTACCTCCAGGATAAAATACATAACCCTCATTTTGGCAATCAAAGCTCTTCATAAACCTGGCTCCTTCCTAAATTTCCAGTGTTCTTACACTTTACTCCCCCTCAATGGCCAAGTACTTTGTGATGTAGTGACATCAGCTCTTTGCTGTTCTTCACTCAAGACACACCATCTCCCAGTTCAGTGCATCTTCACATTAGGCTGTCCTCCATGCCTAGAATCCTCTCCCTCCTCTTCTCTATCTCCTGGTTTTCCTGACTTCCTTCAAATCTCAGCCAGAATTCTACCTTCTACAAAAAACTTTTTCCTATCCCTCTTAATGCTAGTGCCTTCCCTCTGCTGATTATTTTAAATTATGCTATGACATATCTTATTGCACATAGTTGTTTGCATGTCCTCTCTCCCACTTGACTGTGAGTTCCTTGAAAACAAGGACCTTTTTTACTTTTCTTAATATGCAGGGCCTGGCATACAGTAGGTGCTTATTAAATGTTTGTTGATTGACTACAAAGAATAAACTATTGGTTAACAACATCAAATATTTGAGAGAAATCAAGAAACTTAAAAGTGGCTTCCTTTACTCCCTTAATAATAAACAAAGATGTAGTGTCTCAATTCATGGGGTCTCATTAGCAACAGGTGGAATGGTACATTCTATATCCTAGAGCCTCTTCTTAGTCCTCAGTCACAATTCCAGATTTGGTACATTGCCAAAGAAATCTACAGTTGAGGACTTTAGGCAGTGGAAAATACTGTCTAAATAAGAACACTTGAGTGGCTTTAGACAAAACAGAAAAGACATTTAAAAACCTGAAGCCAATGGGGTTTCAACTTAATTAATTTCTGGGTAAGTGCTTTTTCAGTTAAAAGATGCCAGTCAATCACACAGAATCAAATTATTGTTCAATTAGTAAAATAGAGCAAGGTTAGAGATGAGAAAATAATTATTTTTTTCAAATGGTGTATCAGGTATACACATATATACACATATGTATATATATATGCCTATATACACATTGTATAAACACATGCGTACATATGCATGTGTTTTTAATACAGTATAAATACGTACAGAGATATATGTGCATGTATGTGTGTGTGTGTGTGTATACACACATACACAAAGCAGTTAGGTGGCACAGTGGATAGCGTAATGGGCCTGGAGTCAGGAAGACCTGAGTTCAAATCCAGCCTCAGACATTTACTACCTGTGTGACCCTGGGCAAGTCATTTAATCCTGTTTGCCACATGTTCCTCATCTGTAAAATAAGCTGGAGAAGGCAATGTCAAACCACTCTAGTATCTTTGCCAAGAAAACGCCCAAAAGGGGTCACAAAGAGTCAGACACAAGTGAACAAATATATGTGTGTGTGTGTATGTATGTATATGTACGTATAACTCATCTTTTAGATATATTTTCTCTAGCTTTTAAACAGCTGCTATCTGACCTTAAATTTAAATTTCAAGATTCCCAAGCAAAATATCATAATAAAAGGCCCCATCTAGTACACTGTGCTCCCCAAATGCTTTTACTATGCATATTTGGCTGCTTTCTTGTCTTTCCTGGGTTGCAGGGTCTGCTTGGGCTATAATTACATTCATGAAACCAAAACTTGTTTTCTCTTTCCTCATCGGGCTCAAATGAGATAATGTTTGTAAAGTGCTTAGCTTAGTACCTGGCACATAGTAGGTATTCAATAATAATATGAATGCACTATTATTTATATAGCACTTACTATGTGCCAGGCACTGTGTTAAGCACTTCCATTTATTATCTCATTTGATTCTCACAACAACCTTGGAAGGTAGGTGCTATGAATATCAGCATTTTACAGTTGAGGAAACTAAGACTTGCTGAGAGTCACAGACCTAGTATTGTCTGGGGCCATAACTGAATTTAGATATTCCCTAACTCCAGGCCCAGTATTCTATCTACTGCTCTGTCTCGCTTATTCTCATTCCCCTTCCCATATTCCATTTTTTCATGTCTTAGATTTGTCAGGCTAGAATTAAATGAAGGCACGGACATCCTTGGCACTGATGGTTCAGATGAGGACAGGACAGAAAATTCAAACCCTGGTCTAAAGTGATCAAATTTTCCTTATGTGGCAGCTGAAGTTCATAACTCTAAGAAGCTACATGGTGTATTTCTATGAAATCATCTTAGAGGAAGAATAAAATAGCTTCCTACTTTTTTATATTTTGAATTATTTTTATCTTCTGGTTACAATTAGGTTTGTGTTTCTTCTCAAGAAATATAATTATAATTATATATTACTATAATGGACTCATTGTGCTCTAATTAAGTCTGTTTAACCAAAGATCTATCTCTGTTTAGGAAAAAAATCAGTAGTTGGGATAAAAAAAACCAGATTTCAAGAAGTGGGAGTAGGAACTGAGAGTGGGAGGTGATGTAGAAGTGGTAGTAAAAATCATTTTACTGGAAAGTGTGTCAGGAAGAAGAGGAGAAAATACAAGAATTTGCTGTATTTATTATGAAAAAGCATTTGATTTTGGAAGAACAAAATGTAGGCTTAAAGATTCCTTCCCAACAAGCTATCCTTTCATACATATGCTAAGATTATACGTGATGCCTCAGCACCTACAACAACAGCCACTTCGTTGATGATAGGAGCATTCCTGAGGCCTCCTTACCCCCTGACCTTTCCAGTTCTGGAATCAATTAAATCAGTTCTGTCATAGCTCCTGGAAAAGGTGTGCCAGTTTATTCCCCTATAGCTCCATTTTTCATTCTTGTCACTTTCCAAACCCCACACATCCCTGCCTTATACATGTTATGTCTCCTATATGTGCTGTGTGGAATGTATCTTCCTTGAAAGCAAAGACCCTCTAATGCTTTGGATTTATTAGCTATTCTGATCCTCAGACAGTGGGTAACAATAATAATAGCTAATATTTATGTTACGCTTTAAGATTTTCAAAGCAATTAGTATTATTATTGTCATCCCTATTTTATAGATGAAGAAACTGAGGCTTGCAGAGGTGAAGTGATTTGTCTAGATTTCACAGCTAAAATGTGCCTGAGGTGGAAAAGTAAAGAATTCATGACACAACAAGAGATAGCATTACAAAATGCAAAATGGATAATTTTGATTATGTTAAATTGAAATGTTTTTGTATAATTAAAAAAAAGCCAATGCAACAAAGATCAGGAGGGAAGCACAAAATTGGGAGAAAATCTTTACAACTAGTGTCTCTGATAAAGGCGTCATCTCTAAAATATACAGGGAACTCAGCCAAATTTATAGGAATACAAATCATTCCCCAATTGAGAAAAGGTCAAAGGGTATGAATAGACAGTTTTCAGAGGAAGAAATTAAAGATATCTATAGGCATATGAAAAAATGCTCTAAATCACTACTGATTAGAGAAATACAAATCAAAACAACTCTTAGGTACCACATCTCTCCTGTCAGATTGGCTAAAATGACAAAACAAGAAAATGATAAATGCTGCAGAGGATGTGGGAAAATTGGAACACTGTTACATTGCTGGTGGAATTGTGAACGGATCCAGCCATTCTGGAGAGCAATTTGAAACTATGCCCAAAGGGCTATAAAAATGTTCATACCCTTTGACCCAGCAATACCACTTCTAGGGTTGTATCCCAAAGAGATCACATAAGTGGGAAAAGGACCCATATGTACAAAAATATTTATAGCAGCTCTTTCTGTAGTAGCAAAGAATTGGAAATCAAGGGGATTCCCATCAATTGGGGAATGGCTGAACAAGTTGTGGTATATGAAGGTAATGGAATACAACTGTGCTATAAGAAATGGGGATGATATGGACTTCATAATAACCTGCAAAAACCTACACGATATAATGCTGAGTGAACAGAGCAGAACCAGAACATTATACACAACCACAGATATATGGATTCTGTGATGACTAACCCTGATAGACTTTGCTCTTCTCAGCAATACAAGGTGCAAAGACAACTCCAAAAGACTCATGATGGAGAGAGCTGTCTACATCCAGAGAAAGAACTATGAAGTATGAATGCAGATTGAGGCACACTGTTTGCTCTCCTTTTTTTTTCTTTCCCTTTTTTTCTCTTTTGTTTGTTTTTGGGTTTTTTTGGTTTTGTTTCTTCTTTCTTCTGATTCATTCCATTGGTCATAATTTTTCTTTACAACTTGACTATTGCGTAAATAAGTTCAATGCGAAGTTATATGTAGAAGATATATCTGATTGCATGCCGTCTTGGGTGGGGGAAGAAAATCTGGAACTGAAAATTATGCAGAACTGAGCATTGTAAACTAAAAATAAAAAATCTTAATTATAAAAAAAATTAAAACAAATTCTACCAAAAAAGTGCCTGAGGCAAAATTCAAACTTGAGTCTTCCAGACTCCAATTCTCACTACTACATACAATTACCTCATGGATGGTACTTGAGGGGCAGCCAGGGCCCTCCTTCTAACCCTTGGCCCAATGCTAGCTCCAAGGATTGATCCACTAAGAAGGACAAGGCTTCTGATCAGGCTCCCCGTCTCCCCTTGACATTTCTCTTTCTCATAGATTACCACAATAACACCTATTCTATGAGATTAGGCCTCAAGGGACAACTTTAAACCATCTAGTCATTTATCTACCTCTCCCCATTCGCTGATACCCTGCCAGTACTCACTCTTCAATGGTTAACATACTCCTATCCTGTTTTACTCCTCATTCCCGGTATTTCTAAACCCCATACTGACAAAAAAAAGCGGATACCTCTCCCCTACTCTAGATGTCCATTCCTTCATTCTGATTTACCTCAACTGTATTCCCAAATGTCCTGCTCTGGATTTATCTTGCTCTTTCACTTTGCCTTCTGGAATACCTGTTCCATAAATGGCAAACTTTCATTTTAAACCTGTTCCTTTCTTACTCCTTCCATCTTCTGGTCCTCTCTGAGACCTGCTTCCCACCCAAAGACCTCGCTTCCCTGGACACCTTTTCCCTCACTGGCTATACTTTCTCTCATACTCCCAACTCAGTGGTTGTGATGGAGGAGTTAGAATACTCCTTGCCCTCTATTGCCATATCCAAGACTCTTCATATACCAGTATCCCTCTGCTGCAATCTCTCCTCCTTTGAGACTCATTGCTTACTCTTGTTTCTCCTCATACCTGGCTGGCCACTTCTTTATAGTCTCCTCAGCTTGATCATCATCCTTATCATGCTCCCTAACTGTAAGTGTCCCGTAAGGCTCTATCTTGGGCCCTTTTATCTGTTCTCTCTATACTATTGTAATAGCAATCTAGATTTGAAGATCTTTCCTACCCATTAATAGGCCATGTGACCTATTTATGTCACAAGAAGCCCAAGACACATGTGGTGGGAGAAGCTTGCTGAGAGGAAAAGGAAGTTGTGTCACAGGAAATGCTGAGAGAATGAGAGAGAGAGAGAGAGAGAGAGAGAGAGAGAGCTGTTATGGTTGTTAATGGCCGTAGTGATAGTTAGAGCTGAGGTAAAGAAAGTCGACCTGTGATAGCTGAGCAGACTGTGATAGTTGTACTGTGAGTTTGTTTTTGGGAAGATGCCCGCAGGAGGTTGGAGAGGTTTTGGAATGGTGAGTCTCCATGTTGTGATATTGTGTTTTAAGTTCCTTGCTGTTATGATAAAGTGGGCTAACTGGTTGCGGGAGCTGAACATTTGGTTATGGGATATGGTTATCTGGTGTCTGAATAAATGTTTTACTTCTTCTACCTTCTAAATGGAGAGTCTCTCATACTTTGTGATACAGAACTACATAGGTATATTCACGATTATCTTTGATGCTGTGTTTATTGCCTTACTGATACAACTATCTCTCTTATTGATTTCACCATCTCCCAAGGGTTCATTTATCATCTCTGTGCCAATGTCCAGCCCTAGTCTCTCTCCCAACAACCATTCTCACATCACTAACAGCCTACTGGTTATTTCTGGATGTCTCATAGGCATTTCAAACTTAGCATATCCAAAATAGAACTCATTATCTTTCCCCCCATGTCTTCCTCTCTTTCCAGTTTCCCTATCATTCTTGAGGACTCTTCTGTTCTCTTTGTGTGACACATTAGAAATATTGGTATTCTCATCATTCCTCACTCTCACCCCGCATATTTCATTATGATATCTCTATGTTCCTTTCCTTCCACACCCACAGCTACCCCCCTAGTTCAGTCCCTCATTACATTTTCTATGGATTATTACAATAGCCTTCTAATTTGTTTCTCTGCCTCAAGTCTCCTCCCACCCCAATCCACATAGCTGCCAAAGCAATTTTAGTAAAGTATAGTTCTAATTAAGTCACCACCCCCTCCTCCAAGTTCCTATTACCTCCATGATGAAATATAAATGGCTTTCGTTGGTATTTAGAGCTCTTCACAACCTGGCCCATGTTTATCTTCCCAGTCTTCACATGCTTTAGTTCCCTCCTCTCACTCTACAATCTGGACCTAGGTCTAACTATAGTCACCTACTTGCTGATTCTAGCACATGACAATCCATCTCCTCTCCCTGGGCCTTTGATGTGCTTATCTTCCTAGACTAAAACATTTGACTTCATCACAGCCATCTCTTGTTACCCCTGGGTCCTTTCAAGGCTTAGTTCAAATGATACCTTTTGTAGGCACAATGGATAGAGTACTGAGCCTGAACTCAGGAAATCCTGAGTTCAAATCTTGACTCAGACATTTACTAGCTGTGTGATACTGGGCCAGGTATTTTGCTTTTCTGAGCTTCATCTATAAAATGGGACTGATAATAGCACCTACTTCACAGGGTAGTTGGCATTCCTGATCCCCCCCAGTTACTTGAGCTTTTCACTCTGAAGGTTCCTTTCCTCAAGTCCATGGATAATCAGTCAGTAAACATTTGTTAAGTGTCTACTATGTGCCAGCCACTATACTAAGCAGTAGATAGATTTCAGAGGGTCAAAGAACTTGGATTTAAAATTACATTTTTATTCTCACTAATCCTTAACTAAAATTTAGCATTTATTATAATTGTTAAAGAGCATTTATTCTGAGGAATGCACAGGCTTCACTAGACCTCCAAAATAGTACTTGAAACAGAAAAGTTCAAGAACCCCTGCTCTAAGATTATTTTTCTTCTACTCTGTATATATAGTATGTATCTACCAGTATGTATGTACCTATTATTTAAGGATAGCTAGGTGGCACAGTGGATAGAGTGCTAGACCTGGAGACAAGAAGACTCACCTTCCTGAGTTCAAATCTGGTCTCAGACACTTACTAGCTGTCTGACCCTGAGCAAGTCACTTCACCCTGTTTGCCTCTGCTTCCTCATATGTAAAATAAGCTGGAGAAGGAAATGGTAAACCACTCTAGTATCTTTGCCAAGAAAATCCCAAATGGGGTCATGAAGAGTTGTACACTACTGAAAAAAATAACTGAACATCAATAGTACAAAAACAAAAACCTATTTATTTACATGTTGTTTGCTCTATTAGAAAATAAGTTCTTTGAGGGCAGGGATCATTTATGTATTTTTGTCTCTCTTTGTATCTCCAGCATTTAGCACAATGCCCAGCACGTCTCACTAAATGCTTATTGGTTGATTGACTGAGTGGGTTTGTACCCCATTTCTAGGGCCATGCTCAAAGGTATAAAGCTTGTGTTCTACCTTGCATATACTTCAAAGATCATCTCCATACTACTGCAAGGCACCATAGGAGGATAATAGTGAACTGAAGGAAGAGCCAGGGTAATTATAATGCTTTCCATTTATACAGAGCTTTAGATTTTTCAAAGAACTGTGGGATACATCATCTCATCTGATCTTCACAATAACCTTGTAAGGTAGGCAAGGAATTTAGTATTATTCCAGTCTAATACATAAGGAAACTGATTGTTAAATGACTTGCCCAAAGCTGTTTAGCTAAGTGGAATAAATGGATAGTCATTCTTTTTGTATAGACCAGTTGGTTGGACAGGAAGAGTTTAAAGTTACCTTCTTTTTCTGGAATTCTGTGATTCAGAACATCTAACTCCTAGTTCGGGGTTCACTCTGCTGCATTATGCTGTGTATTGCTATGTTTGAGTAGGACGTTAGAGGAAAAAATAGAGAATAATCCAATATCACAAATGACCAAGTGGCAGAGAATTTGTGATACAGATGATGTATGAGAAACTCAGAGAAGGGAAAACAACTGACTGAAACAATCTTTTCCTGATGCTTTTTAACAAAATTTCATTCATGGTTCAACAAGTACTTATTAATCATCAGCTAAATGAATTGAATTTGCCAGGCATACACAAAGAGCTTTTTTTAAATAGATGAACACACCAAATAAAGAATTTCTGTCATTCCCATTTCAGTATTGTTGCTGATGTTGTTCAGTTGTGTCTGACTCTTCATGACCCCTGCAGGCCATACTGTCCATGGGGTTTTCTTGGCAAAGATACTGGAGTGGTTTGCCATTTCCTTCTCCACTGGATTAAGGCAAACAGAGCTTAAGTGACTTGTCCAGGGTCACACAGCTAGTAAGTGTCTGAGGCCATACTTGAACTCAGTTCTTCAGCCCCAGTGCTCTACTCACTGAGCCACCTGGCTGCCTCCTACTTCAGTATTAGTCTTAACATGAATTGAGATCAGATTGGGAGGTAAAAACAGGTGAGGCATTTCTAATCAGCTTTTAAAGTCTTAAAGATCTCTTAAGGGGAAAAAAATTCCAGGTACTCCTTATTATAGTTCATCTCTCTTCTTGTCATTTGATCACATTTTCTCTTATTCTGTCCTCACTGGAAATGAGGTTTGTATAAAAAGGTACCATAAAAAATGCATTTTGAGAAAGCAAGCAATTTACTCCTTTCAAGTAATGCCCATTATTACTCACTTCTGAAGGAATAACTGAATAAGGATTAAAGCTATTCTTACACAAATTCTTGAATTATATCATTATACGTGTTATTAAGTACATGTGATGTGCTATTCATGTGCTTAGATAAAGATGTGCCTTAATTGATTTCATTTCTGTCTGCTTGCTTCAATAATGTATTTAATAGAGTAAATTAGTACGATGGATTGCAAATAGGACCTCTAATGACCTGGGATAGGCACACTCTGATCTGCTGTGTGTTCATCAGACACCACTCATTTCCACATAGTTTCATAGATAGTTTTCCTATCAATTATTAAACTTATGAGTTCTTTTAGAAACAGAAATGCAACCTGTTGGATTCTGATTAATTTATGAGGAACTTTTTCAGGAAAATTTGGTTTTCCAGAAGCTTCATAAAACTTTGTAATGTGGGTTTTTTTTCTCTTAAAAACATCAAATCCTGTTTGCCAACAGTTACTTCTAATACCAAAGTGTGCATGTTTGATTTGAAACACTGAACAACCAGAGCATGAGAGGACTCTAAATTGGAGAACATTATTCCTAGTCCATTGAATACACTTGAAGAACGTTGTAATGCCTAAGTAAAATTAATTCCCCCCAAAAGGCTAAAAATATCCTATTGGGGTTAAGGTGAGGCTAAATGTTTCAAACTGCTACTTACATGACAACCTTTTCTCCTTTTTTGAATTTTCTGACAGTATGTTTTCTGAAATCTGTTTAACAAAACCAACATTTTATCCAAATCACTAATTTGTGTCATCAGGCAATTAAAGACTGAAGAAGACACTTATACTACAGCACATTTACATATTGCCTTTATGAAATTCTTTAAAATAAAACATACCACTTAGTCATTTAAAAAGGGAATGTGTAACAGATCTTTAATGTCCAGATTGCCATGTGTTGTGTTCGTGTAAGATTTTTTTCCAGACTTCTGATCACAGTAGAAGCTACCAGAATGAGTGTCTAAAGCAATTCATTAAAATCTTGGCAGTCTGGCTAACAGCTCGTAGCTTCTTTTGAAAGCTGTACTTATTGAAGCTGAGCTCTCTTCCAGCAAATCGGTCAACAGAGAATTTATTGTCGTTGCCTCTTGAGGGACAACTCCTTGAGGAACTGTGTCAGCCAGTCTAAGGCCTTGAATAAACAAAAAAAATGTAAATAAATACCCTTCATAAAAGCATTAGGTTGGTGGGCTCTTCTGAATGCCCCTAGGAAAAGAAAATTCTATAAAATAAAATATTTTGGAAGGAGGTGCAAAGCTCCCCATTCAAGGGGTAGATGGAATTTTTCAGACTAGTTCCAACGGGGGAGGGGGTGGGGAGAAAGAGAGAGAGAGAGAGAGAGAGAGAGAGAGAGAGAGAGAGAGAGGATAATAATAGCCTTTCTTTTAGCTGTTGAATCAGAAGAACCTCCTTTCCCTGGCAGAATTTTACAGTTTGAAAATATACCATAAGTGACCTGAAAACAAAAACTTTACCTTTCCAGTTCATACATAGTGTTTTGTGCATTTCTCACTTAATGACCTCCATTAAAGGGCTTCCTAGCTTCCCTTCTACACTTTGATTCAACAATTATGACTAACTGAGCAATGTTGCTCCATTACCAGGAAGGAGAGCCATGACAGTGTTCATGGTGTCCTTTTCCCTTTTCCCTCTAGCCTTCTCTCAGGGACCCTATCTCTTTGGCCCCTTTGTTCTCTAAGTGAATTAGTTTCTGCAAGCATTGCTCAGAGGTTTATGAATACACACTGATTTGTTAGCTGCTCAAGGACTGACTTCATTTTGGGGTTTTCTTTTTTGTCATAGTAGTGATGGAATTTTTTGTTTGTTTTGTTCATTCATTTTACTCTGGTAGAACAAAGTTAGTACACTAGCATGGGAGAACAAAAGTTATAGCATATGCATAAGGGACATGATTCAACCTGCCCCATATTCAAATCCATGCCTTAAAGAACCACTTTGTAATAGAGTTCTACAGTGTCAGCAATTAATAATTGTAAAACCCTTCTGTGTGTAGATCTATATACAGTTCAAGGGTTGATTCTAGAAATTTCAGGATTCTTAATGGACTGCCTCCTAATCAAGCAATGAACATGAACCTCACCCACAGGCTCTTTCTCCAAGGCTGCTTTTAAAGATGGCAACTTTGGAGAAACGGACAGATTTAAAGTGCATTTAGTAAAATATACATGCTGTTAAACACTAGATTGGCCATACCCCTTAAGTTGCTTCTCACTTTCAGAAATTTACTCCTTTCAAATTTGAATTCATCTCATTAGTCATGGATTATTTTATTTAAAGAAATTGTCTTCCTCCCTACCAATTCAGTTGGTTTTTTTGAGCCAAACTTCCCTATGCCTGCCAAAAGATAGATAGATATGTGTGTGTGTACACACATACACACACACACACACACACACATACATATATATGGTAGGCAGCTACTACCAGTGGAGGTAGGGACCTTCTCTGTGATAAATAAAATATAAAATGCTCTTAGATTCACTTAAATCAGAAAAAATGTCCATAGGAGATATCCATTTTTCATGCAGCTCCCCTTTCCTTGGGGAAGCAAAAAGAAAAAAAAAGAAAACTGACATGATAATTTTATTGTATATTTAAAAGGAATAGCAAGTTGTACATAATAGATTCGCAGTTTCATGTGCAATCGTTTTTTTTATTCTACTATGTTATGGAAATACTTGTTTTATTTCACAAATTAAAATAAATTTTTTTAAAAAAGATAACATCATAGATGTTTGCTTTTAATGGCATCTAAAACCTGTAATGCATACCTTTTCCTCTAGGACTTCCAGAGCTTTCCAAATATCAATCCAGGTTATTGATACCTCTAGGAGAGACACAAGTAGATAGTATTCTCTCCACAATGAAGTATATTATAATGGAATCCCTTTTAAGAGGCCTTCATTGGAAGGATCACTAACTTCAGAGTTAGAAGTTGTTTATTCAATTAATAGTGTCCAACTGTTTGTGACCCCATCTGGGGTTTTCTTGGTAAAGACACTTCCAGCTCATTTTACAGATGAAGAAACTGAGCCAAACAGGGTTGAGTGATTTGCCCTAGTTGACACAGCTAGTGTTTGAGGTCCAGTCTGAACTCAGGTCCTCTTGATTCCAGGGCTGGTGCTGAGCCACATAGCTGCCCCTAGAGTCAGAGGACCTGGGATCATAGCTCAACCCTTGATGGGACCTTAGGCTCCATGACCCCTGTACAAGACATTTAACCTTCCTGGGGCTTCAGTGTCCTCATCTAGCAAAGAGGAAGTTGGCCTGGATAATTGATAAGAACCCTCGCAACTTTAAAATAATTCTATAATGTAATTTGATAGTAACGGAAAAACCCAAAATGGGTCATCATAGCCTTCTGCTAAAAAAGTTAGGCCAACAAATAGAGGGCCCAAAGAGCCTTCACTTTCCAATCCTGGTTGACAAGAGGGTATGTGAAGCCGCAGCTAGAGAGAGGCTTAAGGGACAATCCATATTCTTGGAACTAAGGAAATTCGAAGAATTTAGCCATGAAAGCTATGTTGTGTAACTCAACAAAATAGGCCTGGCAAGATGCCATGATTCCAGGCTAACACAAAGAATTTTCAAGCAGTCATTTCACTGATGCTTTCCAACCCACCCCACACAAACACCAAACAGAAGGTTTTCCTACAGACAACTGAGTAAAAGTCTGAGTTCAACACTGTTATGAAAATTAAGACTCAATCAATATTGCTTATTTTTGCTTTAAGGAAAAAATACTTTGTTGAGGTCTCTTTCTATTCCACAAAAATCCTAACACATACTGATGATATGGAATACAGAGAAGTAATCCTCCCTCTGCCTTTCCGTCATTAGATTTACTCTATGGACACATCTGGCTCCAGATAAACACTAATCCCACCACCTAACAAATATAAGTCAAAGTAAAGACCCACAAGCCTCAGATGGAATACTGCATTATGATATATTTTCCCTTCCTCTTGCAACATATTAATTATGTTATCAGTAAAAATAAAGCATACTGTCCTCACCTGTCCTTGATGTGGTTAAGACAAAAAGTTTCCTAAAAGAAGATTTCTTACTGGAATTCTTGAATCTAAGTATGATTATCACTCAGCTGATTTCTAAGAGTTCATTAAAAGGGCTGGAATGATCTATGGAATATCAAATATGTCAGAGCTCTGAGAGGCAGCTGTATTGTCAATCATTTCACTACCAAGGAGAAGGTATCTCTCTCTATCAGCCAGGTTGTCAACAGACAAAACAGAAACAGAGGTCAGAGCCATCCCCATTTGGCTGGTATTGAAGGGTTACAGGCAGGTGCGTGCTGGAGCCAGCTCTAACCCTCCTGAGGGATGATTGTTAAATTTTCAGTGTGTGCATTTATACCTCATGAAAATGCCACAAATCAGGGCTTGATTTATTGTTTTTATGATTGTCTGGACTTAAGTGATAGAGAAAATGTCAATGGTGCAGATTAAACTTTAAAGTGTGTGTTGTTATGATGTAACAGGCATGTCTGAGTAGGATTACATTCCTACATGGGGCTTTCCCAAAATGCCTAGGCCCAGAGCTTGATACCCTTATTGGAGGAGTTCCCAGAATTCTATTTCCCATATGGATGCATACTGATGCTAAGAACTGAGAGGAGATGTCCGGCAAGGCGTTGAAGTTTTTTAATGGAGATATTCTGCTGGAATTAGTGACCGCATGAAGAAAGAACTAAGGGAAGAGAGTCGGAGACGGCAGTGGTACTGCATTGGTCCTAGGAGTCAAAATGTCCCTATAGTTCTGTGGAGTAAGGAGAAAAGACAGCTAGATTGTGATGACCAAGCAACAATCCCAGGACAGATGTAAGTGCTGTATGGGTGAAGCTTATCACATTTTGGCCACAGAAGGACCTTACAGTATACCTTCTCTTTTGGAGTAGTGAGTTTGGAGGGATTCATTTCCCAAACTGTCCTAAGGACCACAGAGATCAGAGTGTACTCATTTGAGGATCTGTATGATATTCTTTCTCTGTTATTTACTATTTTTTTCAAATCAATCAATAAGGCATTTATTAAGCTATTACTGCATTACGCTAAGCACTGGAATACAAAGAACAAAGGAAAAGAGTCCCTGCCCTCAAGGACTTTATATTCTAGCAAGAGAGACAACATGTATGCGTACAAGTATATGCAAGACTCATACAAAGTATATGCAAGATAAATTTAGAGGGGAAGACACCAGCAGATAGGAAGAACTAAGAAAGGCCTTTTGCAAAAGCTAGCACTTGACATGAGACTTAAAGGAAGCCAGAGATCATAAAAGGCTGTGATGAGGCATGTTCAAGGACATAGAGAAGGAAGATAGAACACATGGTGAGGAACATGAGTTGGCCGGGTGACAAGATAGTAGCTTTCGTGGAGACGCATAACATGTAAGAAGACTGAAAAGATAGAAGGAAGAGGTCAGGTTGTAAAGAGTTTGGGGGCATTTTTTGGAAGGCAAGGAGACAAAAGAGGAAGGTATTGCAACAATCTAGGTGAGAAGTGGTAAGAACTTGCAGGGTAATGGCTGTGAAAGGAAAAGGGACATAGATAAGAAATGTGTAGGTAGGAACAAGATTTAACAACTGTTCAGAGATATGTAGGGTAAGTGAAAGTGAAGAGTCAGGGACCACCCAAAGCTTGCAAACCCAGATGGCTAGAAGAGTGATGGTTCCCTTGACAATAATAGGGGTAGGGAACAAGTATTTATTGAGCAACTATGTGCCAGGCACTGTACTAAGCATTTTACAGATATTATCTCGTTTGGGTTTTGGGGAAAAGATAATGAGCTCTGTTTTGAATACATTGAGACTGAGGTACCTATGGGACATACAATTGGAAATGTCTAGTAGTCAATAACATAAGACTGGAACTCAGAAGAGAAACTAGGGCTGGCTACATAGATCTGGGAGTCATCTGTTATAAAGATGATAACTGAATCCATAGGAGCTGATGAGATACATAATGACGGAGAAGAGAGAAATAAAAGAAGAAGGTCCAAGACAGGGGTACATACAGTTAGTGGGTATGACAATCCCAATTAAATATTATGTTGTTTCAATGTTGTTCTTTGCCTAGGTCTATTAGTATTTTGAGGAACTAAATATCTAGACCAGAGTTGACTTTAGAAATTCCCAGTTTTGAATAGAGCTGAGGCAAAACAAGTGAGATGAAATAAATTATCATTCAAAATTCTCCCAATCTGAACTCAAGGTTGAGAGAGTCTATGGAGATAGTATGCTACATAAGCAACAATATAAACTCAGGTGGCAAAATCGAAGTCCTAACTTTGTAACTAATAGCAATATAGTAAGGATGATCAACTGTGAAAGACCTAGCTGATCTGGTCAAGACAATGATATAGGAAAATGCCAAAAGACCTGTGATAAAAATGCTATCTACTTCCAGAGAGAGAGAACTGATGAATTCTGAATGCAGATTGAAACATACTTTTTTAAACTTCATTTTTCTTATGTTGTTTATGGATTGGGTTTTTTGGTCACATGGCTAATATGGAAATATGTTTTGCATGAATTCATAGGTATAATAGATATCAAATTGTTTACTTTCTCAAGGATGGGGGAGTGGTGAGAGGGAGAAAGAGAAATGGAAACTCAAAATTTTATTCATTTATTTTTTTAAAAAATAAGGAAGAAGGGGGGCGGAGCCAAGATGGCAGCTGGTAAGCAAGGAATAGTGTGAGCTCTGTACCGAGACCCTCCAAAAACTTATAAAAAATGGCTCTGAACCAATTCTAGAACGGCAGAACCCACAAAACAGCAGAGGGAAGCAGGGCTCCAGCCCAGGACAGCCTGGATGGTCTCTGGGTGAGGTCTATCACACCCGGAGCTCGGAGCTGGGAGCTGGGAGCTGGGAACAGAGTGGAGCAGAGCCCAGCCTGAGCGGCGTGGACCATCCAGACCCAGAAGCCGGGCGGAGGGGGCCCTAGCGCCCTGATTCAGTGAGCTGCGACAGTTATGAGACTTCTCAACCCACAAACACCAAAGACTGCGGAGAAGGTTAGTGGGAAAAGCTGCGGGAGTGGAAGGAGTTCGAGGTTCGGCTTCAGCCCCGGGGGCAGTGGAGGTGGGGCAGCTACAGCTGTTGTTACTTCCGGCTCCAGGCCCACCTGGTGGGAGGAATTAAGTGGCGGATCAGAGCAGGGGTGCACAGCCTGCCGAAGATCTAAGCCCAGTTCGGGTTGGGGGTTGGGGAAGGAGCAGTGCCGGTGTGGCAGAGCTGGCACCTCCCCCCCAAACGTGGAACATAGAACTCTGTAATCTACAAGCAGTCATACCCCACTGAAAAACTCAAGGGTCAAGTTAGTTGGCTGGGAATATGGCCAGGCAGCGAAAACGCACCAAGATTCAGTCTCAGACTTTGCATTCTTTCTTTGGTGACAAAGAAGACCAAAACATACAGACAGAAGAAATTAATAAAGTCAAAGAGCCTACAACAGAAACCTCCAAGAAAAACAGGAACTGGTCCCAGGCCATGGAAGAGCTCAAAAAGGAGTTGGAAAAGCAAGTTAGAGAAGTAGAGGAAAAATTGGGAAGAGAAATGAGAAGGATGCGAGAAAACCATGAAAAACAAGTCAATGACTTGCTAAAGGAGACCCAAAAAAATACTGAAAAATACACTGAAGAAAACAACACCTTAAAAAACAGACTAACTCAAATGGCAAAAGAGCTCCAAAAAGCCAATGAGGAGAAGAATGCCTTGAAAGGCAGAATTAGCCAAATGGAAAAGGAGGTCCAAAAGACCACTGAAGAAAATACTACTTTAAAAATTAGATTGGAGCAAGTGGAAGCTAGTGACTTTATGAGAAATCAGGATATTCTAAAACAGAACCAAAGGAATGAAAAAATGGAAGACAATGTGAAATATCTCCTTGGAAAAACCACTGACCTGGAAAATAGATCCAGGAGAGAGAATTTAAAAATTATTGGACTACCTGAAAGCCATGATCAGAAAAAGAGCCTAGATACCATCTTTCAAGACATTATCAAGGAGAACTGCCCTGATATTCTAGAGCCAGAGGGTAAAATAGAAATTGAAAGAATCCATCGATCACCTCCTCAAATAGATCCCAAAAAGAAATCTCCTAGGAATATTGTCATCAAATTCCAGAGCTCCCAGATCAAGGAGAAAATACTGCAAGCAGCCAGAAAGAAACAATTTGAGTATTGTGGAAAATCAATCAGAATAACCCAAGATCTGGCAGCTTCTACATTAAGAGATCGAAGGGCTTGGAATGCGATATTCCGGAGGTCAATGGAGCTAGGATTAAAACCTAGAATCACCTACCCAGCAAAACTGAGTATCATGTTCCAAGGCAAAATATGGATTTTCAATAAAATAGAGGACTTTCAAGCTTTCTTAGTGAAAAGACCAGAACTGAATAGAAAATTTGACTTTCAAACACAAGAATCAAGAGAAGCATGAAAAGGTAATCAAGTAACGGAAATTGCAAGGGACTTACTAAAGTTGAACTGTTTTGTTTACATTCCTACATGGAAAGATGATGTGTATGATTCATGAGACCTCAGTATTAGGGTAGTTGAAGGGAATATGCATATATATATATATATGTTTATGTATCTATATAAGTGAATGTGTATGTATGTATGTATCTATGTGTATATGTATGCATGTGTATGTGTGTATATATATATGTGTGTTTATATATATATATATATATATGTAAAAGAGAGAGAGCAGACACAGGGTGAGTTGAAGGGAAGATATCTAAAAGAAATAAAATGAAATTAAGGGATGAGAGAGCAACATACTGAGAGAGGGAGATAGGGAGAGATAGAATGGGGTGGATTATCTCGCATAAAGGTGGCAAGAGGAAGCAGTTCTGTGGGAGGAGGGGAGAGGGCAGGTGAGGGGGGAATGAGTGAACCTTGCTCTCATCAGATTTGGCCTGAGGAGGGAATACCATACATACTCAGTTGGGTATCTTACCCCACAGGAAAGAAGAGGGAGGAAGATAAAAAAAAAATTAAAGGGCGGGGGATGATGGAGGGGAGGGCAGATGGGGGTGGAGGCAATCAAAACAAACACTTTGGAAAGGGGACAGGGTCAAGGGAGAAAATTCAATAAGCGGGATGGGTTGGGAAGGAGCAAAATGTAGTTAGCCTTTCACAACATGAGTATTGTGGAAGGGTTATACATAATGATACACATGTGGCCTATGTTGAATTGCTTGACTTCTTAGGGAGGGTGGGTGGGAAGGGAAGAGGGGAGAGAATTTGGAACTCAAAGTTTTAAAAACAGATGTTCAAAAACAAAAAAATAAGTTTTTGCATGCAACTAAAAAATAATATACACAGGCAATGGGGTGTAGAAATTTATCTTGCCCTACAAGAAAGGAAGAGAAAAGGGGATGAGAGGGGAGGGGGGTGATAGAGGGGAGGGCTGACTGGGGAACAGGGCAACCAGAATATATGCCATCTTGGAGTGGGGGGGAGGGTAGAACTGGGGAGAAAATTTGTAATTCAAACTCTTGTGAAAATCAATGCTGAAAACTAAATATGTTAAATAAATAAATTTAAATTTAAAAAAAAAAGAAACAGGAAAAAAAATGAAATGAAATTAAAAAATAAAAAAAAAATAAGGAAGAAGTGAACATTTTTTCAGTTTTTAGTTTTATTTATTATTTCTATAGAGTTTCTTTTTTTGGTTTCTAGTTTATCTTTTACTGTTGGCTTATCCATGACTTCACTAAAAGAGAAAGTAAACTGTATTTTTTGGTTGGCTGAACTAAAATCTTGCACTGCTGTCCAAAGAAGGTTTAGACTCCATTGGATTTCTTTTTAAGGGGACGTGTGAAAACTAATGTTTATTCAACCAAACCTCAATCTAAAGAAGACTTGCAAGGTAGGATAACTGATGTGATTGCTGGCATTTCTGAAAATCAAATTGAAAATATTTTCTAAGAACTACGGAATCGTATTACCCTTTGTATTAGTAATGAAGGTGGATATGTTGAAAATTAACAAGAACAATAAAAAACAAGTATTTCTTCTTTCTTTTGCTTTTTACACACACACACACACATGCAGTGAAAGTAAGACGTAATCTCAGAGAGAAGGCAATAGCACTAGGGTGGAGGTTAAGGGAAGAATAAACAAGAAAAGTCTCTTTCAGAAGATGGGATTTGAGCTTGAAGGAATCTGGGGAAGCTAGGAGATGGATACAAGATGATTTATTTAGGGATGGAGAAAACATGGATGTGTTTGTAGGCAACATGAAGCAGCCAGCAAATATAGACAAATTATTGAGAGAGTGAGGGTGATAGAGGGGGCAATCTGCTAGAGAAGATGGGATAGAATGGGATTATGGGTGCAGGTAGAAAACTTTGCCTTGGCAAAAAGGGTTACTTCTTCATTTCAGACAGGAGTGATGGAAGAGATAGTGGGAAAAGATGTCTGAGTGATGTGAAATGAGGAGAGAAGGGGAGCTCTTGATGAATGACCTCAATATTTTCTTTGAAGTTATAAGTCAAAATCCTCAACTTGGGGTAGGGAAAGGCAAGCAGGGTCATGGGGTGGAGATGCTATGGGAGTCTTGAGAAGGGATGAAAAGCTTTGGAATAGCTGCTGTGGGTAAGCACGCGCCATCAGAGGTCAGGGCAAGTGAAGAGGAGGAGGAAGCAGCAGCCTAGGGCCCCAGCCTCAGTGGAAGAAGCCCAAGCTTATGCAAAAGGAAGTGAAGGAGAGTGAGTTAGAGAAAGTCATGGTTGCCCAAAGGAGTGGAGCCTTGGAGAAGACATGACAAAGAAAGGTAGAAGTCATAATGAAAAAGGGGCAGAAGGCCTGTTTTATGGTCTCTGCAGAGAAACCTATTCAGTAGCTTCCCAAAAGCAAGGACAAGGTAAAATTATCATATCTTGAAGGTACCCTTAGCCAAGCCTCTTAGGCATTAGCTGTTTTTAATTTTCTTTACATTTAAATTAAGTCAAAGGTGATCTGTGAAGAAGAAATGGGAATGTTATTTGTGTCAGGGCAGTCGGTTCTGCCATAAAGTGACATATGAGTTCCCCAGAAGCACTGTGATATGCAAAATTTGGTCCAATAAAAACCACAAAACTTATGAGGAAAATGGGTTGGGGGAGGGATGGACAATGCTCAAAAACTTTGTCAGTAACACATTAAAAAGAAAAAAAGACAGGAACCTAATAAAAACAGTAGCAACGTTTTCTGGATGCCAAATGGTTAAGAAATGTATAAATATTATGATAAATAGTGGCCAAGTTCATGACCTCAGGTTTCTGCTCAGTGGGTGCCCTGAGCAGGTTCCAACTTTGGGACTTGGGCCCGAGGCCACGGTGGATGGGGCAAGGGTCCTAAGCCTCCTCCACCCTCCTCTCCTACAGCACCAGAAAATATACAATAAATATGGTACTTTACCTTGACAAAGTTTGCTTGTAGAAGGAGGTATTGGAAGGGTTGCAACTTGTTGACTACTGTAAAGTGGGGAAGTTTTCTGTGTTCTCTCATTTCTTTCCGAAGAAATCGTGCTGGAACAAATTCAAGGTTTCAAAACAAGGGTTAGAGCAGAACTGACTATAACTGCTTAACCTGGTCAGCTCTATCCCTGAGAATGATAAAAACATTAAGGGAGGCCACCTGCTTGTGAGCAGATTGGAGGAGGGGCTAACATCATGGGGGGTGGGGCAGCCATTAATCATTTTAATGATCACGGGATAAATGGGTCATAGTATAGAACAGGGCTTCTTAAACTTTTTTCCACTCCTGACCTCTTCGGTGCTTCTTATACTGTGGGTCTCGATAGAACACACTCTTTTCAGAGAGAATTAAGGGGATCTCTATTTAACTAAAGAAAAGGAAAGGAAAAAGAAAAGAAAGGAAAAGAAAAGAAAAGAAAAGCTGCTATGGTTAAATCAGATAGTGCCCTGATTAGGGAGGGGGAAAGGAAAGAAAGAAGCATTTATTAAGCACCTACCCCCATCCCGGGCACCGTGCTAAACAGTTTAGAAATATTATTTCATTTGACCCTCAACAGCCTAGGGAGGCAGATGCTATTATAATCCCTATTTTACAGTTGAGCTAACAGCAACAGACAGAGGTTAAGTGACTTGCCCAAGGTCACACAGCTAATAAGTGCTGTCAAGCCTGTACGGAAACTTAGGTTAACAAAGTAATCGATAAACAAAGTAAGGCATTTAGCCTCAGTGTCAAGGAATCATACTCCGGAGCAGTATACTGTCTTACTCACACAGGGAAGTTCTGTGAGGGAAGTCATAAACAGGTTATGTACACAGAAGGGGAGGGCAGCTAGGTAACTTGAGAGCTGGTCAGGGGTTCACAAGTTATTTATTGCAAGGTGATAGCACTCTCCTGGAAAAATCACAGGGTCGGTTTAAGCTGCTTCTAGCAAGTAGACCACTGACCATGCCCAGGCCAGGACCTGTAAGGTCCTCACAATAGCCATACTGCAGGAAGGGAAGGGTTGCAGAAGTGTCCTGAAGTTATCTCTGTCAGGAAACTGGTGGCCACAGCAGAGATACCCAGGAGTTTACCTTGAGGCGAGGGCAGGGGTGGGGAACCTGTGACCTTGAGGCCACATGTGGCCCACTAGGTCCTCAAGTGCAGCCCCTTGATCTATGAAGTTTAGATTCAGTCAAAGGGACCTAGAGGGTCACATGTGACCCACCCCTGGGCTATGGGGTGATTAGAAATTGCTAGTCACAGCCTAATAGGGGTCCCAGAGTTTCCCGGGGACCAACAGTGCCTAAGACCAACTTTGAACTCACGTCTTCTTAATTCTAGGTCCAATACTCTAACCACTTCAACTTGTAGCTGCCTATAAAAGGATTGCTTTGCTATAGTGAGGGCCCATTGAAATTATAAATTTATAGTAGGCCTAGTCTACATAATTTCATGATTTTTTTATTCAGTTCTATTCAACAGCCCATGAATAAGAGGAAAGACAGTGAATGGATGGTGGGAAAGATCCAAAGTTTAAGCTTGTATAATGTTAATGGAATATGAAGATCTTCCGAGTCCATTAATAGGCCTGTATGACCACATGTTTTTAATCACAAATGTCTTACTGCTTTGAGCTCCAACCCAGCTATGATACATCCTGAGTCACATAAAGCCCATTGGGGAGAAACTTGCCTAAAGGGAAGCTTGCTAGAGGAGGGTGCTTGTAAGAAGGCTTTCACATCTTTTGGTACTAAGCTAATTAAGCACTGAGACAAGAGGGTTGAGATGCCTTCTGGCTCTGAGCCTATTAGCCAAAAGTGTAATTCATATTCTAAGGTGAGATTTTGCTTTGGGGCCTTGCTCATGAGAAGGACTTTTGATTTCCCTGAACAGGACTCTGAGTTGCCATTTGTTAAGAGTCCCCTGACTACTCAGATGTTAATACTCCCCGGATCTGGTGGTATATGTAGGTGGTTGTATTACTTTCTTCAGACAGTCGGAGTCCTGTCTGTTGAATCTCTGTACTAATTTCTATGTTCGTATTTTCTCCATGTTCAGGTTTCCTCTGAACTAGAGAATGTAATTAGAGTAAGATTGTTGACCCCTTTAAAGTTGCTTTCCTTTAGAAAAGCAGATCAAAGAACTTGGGCTAGAAGGTCATCCTGGGTGTGCCAGAGTGCTTGTTGTTACAGCTTGGCAAGGCATGGCCAATAATAGGCTCAGGGAACAAGAGACTCTAGTGTACAGGATAGAGTAGAGTCAAACTAATACCCTGAGGGGTTGAAATAGGGAAGGAAGGAGAGCGTAGCCAGGGTTGGGGTGATAGCCTAGGAAAGAACTGAGGAATGGAGGGTTTGGAGATTACAGAAAGGATACAACAGGGGTATTGGTGGTGGGGCACAGGGAAAGTGAAATGATAAGAGACTATGATCAGAAAAGGAATTCTGGAGTTTATGAACATGGAAGTGAAACATTTGTGGGTGATGGCAGGATTAAGGGTATAACTGTCTCTGTGTGTAGCTGTGGTGTCATGGCGGAGTAGGTCATAGGAACTGAGTAGACTGAGAATGTGGGAAGTTAGGCTGCTTGAGAGAGTATCACTATGAATGCTGAAATGCCCTTGTGTAAGGAGAGGGAAAGGGAATAAGCATTTATTATGTTTTATTTTATTGTTTATTTATATTTTTATATTTTACATTATTTATCATATTTATTATTTACTATATGCAAGACACTATGCTAAATGCTTTACACATATTATCTCACTGGATGCTCACAGCCCTCTAAGGTAGTGGGACTTGGGGGTTAAGATTAAGCTTATGAGGAAGGAAAGAGTATCTTGGGGGATTTGATTTGTTGTTCAGTCGTGTCCAGCTCTTTGTGACCCCATTTGGGGTTTTCTTGGCAAAGATACTAGAGTAGTTTATCATTTCCCTCTCTAGCTCATTTTACAGATGAGGAAACTGAGGCAAACAGGGTGACACAACTAGTAAGCGTTTGAGACCAGATTTGAACTCAGGAAGACGAGTGTTCCTGATTTTAAGCCCGGGCACTTCACCACCTAGCTGCAGTTAGGAGGTTGATAGACAACAACTATCAGAAGCTTGATTGGGTGCTAAATTTGGACTGAATGGACCTCAAAAGAGGAGAGGTTTCTGACTGATGGTGCTGGAGGGAGTATATGAAATTAATGTTTATTGGGATGGAGTCAGAGTCAAAAAACATTAATTAAGTACCCTCTATGTGCTAAGCACTAAGAGATTCAAAGAAAGGTATAAGATAGTCCCTGCTCTCAAGGAGCTCATAATCTCAGCTCCACTGACTCCCCAGTTTCTCAGCTTCCTGCTCTGATCCCTAAGAGGCAAAGCAACAGACGGGGGAGGTCCAGACAGAATGGGGTAGAATCACTATTTTATATTCAGTAGGGCAAGGGAAATGGGAGCCTTTTTCAAATTCACCAACCAATTCCAAGTTCCTTTTTTGAATACCCTCATGGTGAATAAGCTAGAAAAGCATACATGCAAAGGTTGACAGAGTGCCTTTGGTGTCACAGAGGACACTGCATTCATGGGTGGGTCTCGGGGATATTAGATTTCCTTTGTGGGAAGCCACCATCTTACCAGAATGCATCACTGGGATACAACAGAGCCACCAAAAATCAGGAAGAGAGATTTAGGTTTTCTGAAGCAGTGACTGTATCATATTCCGTCTAAATTCTTCTCCAGCCTTTTCCTTATCTCTGGCCCTGTCACTCTTCAACCTAAGTGAAGGAAGTATAACTTAAAAAATGTAGTAGTGTTGTCTTTAGTTTCCTTCTGCCTCCCTAAATTCCCTATGCATTTGCTATACTTTTCCTCCCTTCATTTCACACACTTATTGCATTTGTGCCGAGAAACAGCTGTTGTTTTCCACCTTAGAAGACAGGAAACTCAGAAGCAGGTGAAAAAAAAATTTTAAGAAACAAACTGCAGCGAGATCTTTGCAACTCGTATAATCGTCCTCATAGCAATTGCATGAATTGGCTTTTGAATTTTTTTTCCAAATCATGAGTGTAATAATCACCATTTACAGGGCATATATTTGTCTTTTCAAAGATTCTCAAAGGACCTTTTCAAAACATAAATATGCATTTCTGACACACAGATGGGAACAGGCTTTCCCGGCCTACTGATAATTTTTGAGCTGCCAGGAAAAAGCTGGAGCTAGGAATATGTAGCTTTCATGTCTCTAACACTTATGCAGCACTTACCCTTGCTTGTCATTTCTGCTATTTGCCTCCTCCTGGATACCTTTCCTAATCTAGAGACTGCCAGGGGCTACCAGAAGGTGAATTAAATGGGGGTGGGGATTTTTGGAAAGGGGAGGTATTAAACATGTATAGCCACCATCGCATATCAGTCCCTGGAAAGATATCGTATATTGAAGCACTTTGTAGGTCATTCAGTTAGTCAGTTAGCATCTATTAAGTATCTGTTATGTTCCAGGCAGAGTGCTAAGCCCTGGGCTTACAAAGAAAGGCAAAACAGACAAACAAAACCTCAGTTCCTGCTCTCGAGACTAACACTCACAATGCTCTAAAACACACTGAAAACCCAAATCCGTAGTTCACAAGCCCCCACCAATGTCTTTCCTTTACTCAGTTAACCAGAGGACTCATTAATTCAAAGTAAAATAAATTAAAGAGCGTAGTAAAATAAGTAACATATCCTCTCTCTGATATATAGGATTTTCTCTCCCATACCACCAATAGGGTCATAAGCAAGAAACTTGCATAACCAGAATATGTTCACCTAGCGGAACTCATGAGGAAGATGTTTGGTCAAAAGGCATGCACCTGGAAGAGCCGTATACCTTCAGTGCTACAGAGTCTCTCTGTATGACATCACTGAACTTCCCTCTGCCAAGAGGTTCCACTCCCCCCATCTGAATCCCAAGACTCTCCATAGAAATCACCATCTAACTCACTCAAACCAGTGAGCGGGACCTTCTTAAAGGTTGCAGGGCTGGCTTTTCATCACTTTTGTCCTCCTAACCATCAGGGAGTACCACTGTCATGATCATGATGGTGATGCAATGATAACAAAAATAGCACTTATATAGTGCTTTAAGGCTTGCAAAAACCCTTTCAGGTTTACAAAATATTTATTATCACTCAAAGAAGACCTGGTACCCTGGGGATTAGGTCCTGTGTGTGTGTGTGTGTGTGTGTGTGTGTGTGTGTGTGCGTGTGCATATATCAGTGTCAGGAACATAGTTGGCATTTAATAAATGTTGACTGATTAATTGAATGGATCATTCCACAGGATCCTGGGTGTGAGAGGAATAGAACAGGGATACTGAGGATTCCTAAAAGTTTGGTGTCAATTGCCTGGGGGGGTCTTGTATAGCTTCAGTACAGAGGGGGCCCCATTTCCTGTCAGACCCTAAAGATACCATCCCATAGGCTGCTGCAGTTCACAAGTAAAACAGTGGAATGGAACAAGAGGGTCCACCCTGGCTACTTTCTTTCTCTGTAGGGAGAGGTTGTGTTTTCAGGTTTTCGTAAATTTATTTTTTTTCTTCATGGAGGAGGTCAGTGGCCAGTGTAGGGTTTATGTGGAGGTAATTTTTTCCCCATGTTTGTTTCTGTAGATCACCTTAGCTACTCTGTTTCTTCTTGTATAGTACAGTATAGATAATTTTTTTAAAAGAACCAATTCACGCAAATTTTAAAAAAAATACTTATCTCATTTTCTCCTCACAAGAAGGTAGGTACTATTATTACACCCATTTTACAGGTGAGGAAACTGAGACTAGAGAGGCCAAGCATCACACAGCCAATAAGCAACTGAGATTGGATTTGAACTTGGATCTTTCTGCCACATGCAGTACTTTATTCTCTGTGCCCCTCCTATTCTCTGGGTCTATTTTGTAGACTAGAAGTTTTTATTTTTTTAAAACAATATTTTAACTACCTGGTATGGGATGGCTTTAGACTGGTCAACTATATTTTGTTTTCGTGGGACACTAAGATTTCTTGTCAGGACTCTATCGCGTTGCTGAAGTTCTTGACAGCAAATAAAACCATTCTCACTGCTTTTTTCCTATCTGGGTTCTCCTGTGCTGAGGCCACATTTAGAGATGGTATTCCTCCTCAAGTTGTCCTCTGATTCTCCACATTTCCTCCATCTTGTGAGATTCCAAAGCACAAATCAACAGGTAACCTTTACTCTTGTCCAAACCTCAACAAGAATGGGGTAAACTTTGTAACGTGCCACACACTGCCTCCACTGAGCAGTCTTCTCAAGCCTAAGCATTGCTAGAATGTTCAGTAATGTTTGTTTAAAACTCTTAGGCTGTAAGGAGTGGCTCTAAACTTCTTGATTCCTGTAAAGCCAATACTTTCTTGAGTACCCCATTCTCAAAATCTAAAAAAAAATATATTAAGGATTAAAGGATTAAAATCTTTTATTAGAAATGCCTAGAGTATGAAATCAGTTATGTTCACTGTTTAAGGTTGCTTAAAAGTGGTTAATTAACTATGAATTTGTAATCATTGTTTCACTCATCCTCATCATTCATCATGCTCAGGTTTAATACACAAACACATACACGTTATTTTTTCAAGTAAAATAAAAACCTGTTTTAGCGTTGTTTTTTTTTCATTTCAAAAGAGATGGTCCCTGCTGCACTGAAATGAAGGCACTTGAAGCCAAGCTTTAAGGTGTTCAGCTTCCTCCTCTAGAAGTCATCATCATTTTTAGTTATCATGGTCTGCAACTGCTGAATTTCTTGCTCCATCTTGGATCTCAATTCCCTTTTCATTTCATTCAACCTTGGTCAGAGCAGATTCTAGCCCAGAAACCATATATAGAAAAATGTTTTTTTTTTCATAACACTTTAGCAAATGTATTAGGTTTCTGTTTCCTGACTGAGTGTGCCTGTGCATATAAGGGGAAGCGGGCTGTCACCGCTGAGATACTATTCATGGCCTTTTTGTTTCTGGAAGAAAATAGGAAGACTATAAATATGAGAAGGGAGAGATCACTGTCAGCTGTGGGGAACAGGGAAGGTTTCATGCACCTGAGCTGGTCCTTGAAGGAATGGAACGATTTCAGTAAAGAGATGGAGGTAGTGCATTGAGGCAGTGGGGACATGTATAGATATGTGGAGGCAGGAAATGGTAGGACTATGGTAGGGAACAATCAGTAGTCCATTTTGGCTAGAATGTACTGTGCATGAAGGGAAGTGGAAAGAAAAAAGCCCAGAAATGTAGATTGTAGGGAGCCTTAAATACTAAGCTAATAAGTTTGGATTATAACCTGTTCAGGCAATAAAGAATTGCTGAAGTTTTTGAGCAGAGAAAAAAATACAGTCAGATACATGCATTAGGAAGATTATTTGGGTAGTTGTGTGAAGGAAGAATTGAAGAGAGGGAAGGGAGAATTGGAAGAGGTAGCAGCAAGGCAGATGGCAAGACGTTTAGATGTCCATGGTGGATGGATGTGAACAGAATCTAGGGTCATCCAGAGATGGAAGCATGGTCTTTGGAGGCCTGGTCTAGAGGATTCTGTTCCAAATGGAAAAAGGTGAGGAGCAGCAGAACATATGGCTAGATATATGGACGATAATATAAAATAAGGCTAGAAATTTGTTTGAGCTAGATTGTGAAAGGCTTTGAATTTCCTGCTAAGAAATTTGTATCCCATTCTTGGAAAGATACTGAATAAGGAGAAATGACAGAGCTTGACTATATTTGAACTCAGGTCTATCCTGACTAGAGGTCCAGCACTGTCTTCTCCACTGTAGTCCCTAGCTGCCTCTAGGGCATTCTGCTGAGTTGAGGGAAGGAAGAAGCCTTAGATCATTTGATCTCACAGATGGCAGCTGCTAATTTCCCCCAATCCATACTCTCCTCTGCTCTCTTCTTCCAGGCCACTCCTGTTCTGCTTTCCTGCTTCTATGAACAATTCCACAAAGAAATCTCAGTTCATTCTTTCCATCTTCCTGCTCCAATCAAAGGGAGAAGAACAGCTGTCCTTTGACCGTTGGAAGATCCGGGCAGTTTCTCTTTCTCTTCTACCTCAACACTATACCTTAAGTGCCCTGGGCCTTTCCATAAGCCTTGCAACTAAGATCTCTTACACTATATTCCCCGGGAGACTGTGCCCTCTCTGAAGGTAGTGACTACCTTGCCATTTGCATTTGCATCTCTTGTGCTTACCATAGTACTTTTCACATATTAAGAACTTAATAAATGCTTTTTTATTTCATTCAGTCATACATTCCATCCACACAGTATTTCTAGGCACAAGTCTCTCCAAAGGCAAAGGAAATAGAATTCTGGGAAATAAATGACCACAAACATTTTCTGCCTTCCTCAGTCTCTCATTCCCTTTACCATGGTCCTTACAGGTTACATATAAATTTAGAAATCAGCTCCAAAGAAGTGACAGCCTATGGGAATAAAGTTTCAAAGCTTTTAATAAAATGTTGCTTATTAGAGCCAGTATGTGTCTAAATTGAAAACCTTGCCAATGGAGGATGTTCCAAAATCTTAGTGAAGTTTTAATAAGTTATAAATTAAGAAATTTTCCAGGTTTTTGGAGGCTGGGGATGAAGCCAGAAGAATGAAAGTTCCCCTAAATGAAGCCAGGCATTTTGGTCCAGGATAGTCTTTGATACAAGGGTCCAGCACTTAGCACACATAGAAGGTACTTAATAAATGCTTCTTAATGAGTTACATCTTCATCTTCTATGCATATATTCATACTGACAAAACATTAAATAAAAATTATAATTTAATTAAATTGAAAGGGGTGTGACTTCCTTTAAAGCAAGGATTGTCTTCTGCCTCTTTTTGTATCCCCAGCCCTTGGCACAGTGCCTGGCACACAGTAAGCACTTAATAAACATCTATTAATTAACTACTATACATATATGTATATATATATGTGTGTGTATATAATATATAACATGTATAATATATACTATATATAATACGTATGTACCTATATATATATATATAATATATCTATATATCACAGTGCCTGGCACATAATAGGCACTAAATAAATGTTGATTGGATATTGGATTACATGACAAGTTACTTAAGTAAGGACTACTACAGAAACAATATACTGCCTTGAAATTACATGGTACTGTGCTCAAAAAGCTTTCCAGACTTTTTTCTAATGAATCTTTATAATAGCTCTCTGAGGTAAATAAGGAACAATTGTAATTATTACCACATTACAGATGGGTAAGCAGAAACAAAGAACTAGATTAAATCATTCAGGAAATAAATCAGGCTGTGGGCCCACAAGTAATTCTAATATAATCTTCCTCTCCTATCTTCCCTCTTTTTCTGTGGTTCATAAGAGTCCATGTCAGTAAGGGAACTCAGCGTATTTTCTGAAGGCAATATCTTATCTTTTGTGTAAGCAGAAGAAAGTTGTAACAACATGAAAGAGGGAATGGATGACATTGATAAAGTTAGACAGGATCCATGCAAATTTAGGTAAAGAAAAATTGAATTTTCCTAATTAATTTTATCAAAGTCTTCTCATGCCAAATTCTATCAAAATCTGTTAAGCCAAAATGATGCTGGTTTTGGCTCCAGGCAAGCAGACTGGTGGAGCAGTGTGACACCAAAGGGCCCAATTAGATTGCTGCAAAACCCAAAAAATGCTCGACATTTGGGAAGTACTCAGCAGCTGGGAATTTTGCTGAATGGCAACAGCTTTCAACGAAGCAAGCTAAGAAACCTCTGGCCACAAACCAGCTCACTGACGTAAATGCCAGAGCCACCACATTAGCAGAATTAGCAGGGAATTGTCTGAAGGGTGGCCCCGGCTGACTGCTTATGAATTCTACTGGGCCAACACCATGTTCAGAAGTAGTAGGCCTCTTAAAACCCAGGAAAGATTATTTACTTCTTATAACCTTACCTTTCAAATAGCATACAAGAAGACAGAAGTCCCCAAGCTGTAGATAGTAACCTCCCGATAGATTTTAAAGATGATTGATGTCACACCCCTACTTGAGATAGTTACTCCTCTCTTGCTCAGTGTAAAGAATTTTACAACTACCTCACGGACTCCTGCCTGACCCAGGTCAGAAGAAGCAATGTTGTATAATGTAGAACATATGATAAGTCAAATCAAGTAACTAGCATCTATTAAGCACTTATTGTTTGCCAGGTACTTTGCTAAGAGTCAAGAAAGACAGAAACACAATCCCTGCCTTCAAGGAGTTGGCATTCTGATGGAGGAGTTGACACGCAAATGACTATTTACATAAAAAGATGCACATAGTGAATTTGAGGTAATCTCAGAAGGTTTTTGAAGGAAGTGACTCATACAAACTATTGCTTGTTGTAGTAATCAAATAAAACTTGTAACATATTTGATCTGATCTATATTTAGTGATCCACATAATCATTGTGCTACATAGTAATCAGGCATAAATGGTAAGCAATTTACATAAATGACTGTAATTGGTGTAGTTTTTATACAGTCCAACTGGGAACCGACAGCCTAGCTATTCAAACAGAGATGGGAACAATTGCGTTCATTTCGACATGCATTCTAAGTGCCTGCTAGGTGCTGGGGAACACAAAATCTAAACTGATTCTAACGTTCAGTGAGTATTCTCATTATGACAGACCACGAAATATCCAAATGAATGAGTGAATAAATGTATACAGTACAAACTAAATTTAAAACTTTACTCCTTTCTCTTTAATCTTCAAGGATCTATACTAAAGGTCAACCATTCTCCTTGATACTATACACTTTTAAATCATTATCATTCCAAACATAGACAAATACCTAAATGATACCACACATTTGCTAAAAGATTAAGGTCTGTGATACCACCCCTAGTAACTAGGGTCCCCTTGACCCATGTCCCCCTCACTCCAATCCCTTGACTGTGCTCTAGAGCTGAGAATTCTTATACTCTGTCCCTCTGTCAACATCCTATCAATCCTGTCCCATTTCCTCCACTTGAGGGGTCCTATAGAAGAAGTCCAACTATTGCCTGTACTCCATCTCTACCCCGACTGTCCTGGGTTTTGTAAGCCTTAAAAGAGTAGAAATTCTGCGCCATAGATATATCAATGACCAAAAAAAAAAAAGGAAGAGAGGGAGGTGATACTATACGCATTGAAATATCTGTAGCAGCACTATTTGTAGTAGCAAAGACTTGGAGAAAACACAAATGTCCAACAATTGGGGAATGGCTAAAGAAATTCTAGTACATGACTGTTGAAATTTTACTGTGCTGTATGAAATGATGCAGATGATGAATACAGAGAAGCATGAGAAGATGTATATTAACTGATGCAAGATGAATTAAACAGAATAAAGAAAACAAAATGCACGATGACAATAGCAATGTAAATGTAAATCTAACAATCCCTGGAAAGGGCCAGACTGGTCTCAGTAACCTCTGGGATTTGTAGTTCTACCCTGCTCAGGAAGAGAGGAAACTAATGTGAAATCAGTTCTGGAGGAGAAGGGAGGGGTTTTTAACTCCCAGCTGGTCTTTTGGGCTCTCAAAGAGAGTGAGAAGAAAAGAAGAGAGAGATGACAGTCATCCCACAGCAGCGCAGCAGCTGGTGCCAGCCGTATCTGAAGATCCCTTCTGTAAGACCATGAGAGGTGACCTCCAACTAAACAGACAATCTGGGAGGTGGGTGTGGCTGTGTGTGTGTTTTATCAAGAACACTTGCTCATCCTGGAGCAGAAGACCAGGAGGGAAGAGAGAAACAATGGAACAGTAGTTGGGCCGGGCCCCACCCCAGCCTTATACTTCTCTTTTTGTGTTTTTCTTATATTTATTCTGCCTAACAATACGTTTGCTGGATTTTATATTATTTCTCATAAATGCTTATGGTTGACCCTGGCCTTCTGTTACAGTGGCCCTTTGCTTGTGGCCTGAGGGAAAAATGGAAGCCACAGAGAAGAGAGGGACCTTTCCTTGTTCAGGGCTGGGTGTTCCACCCCCCAGCCCCTTGTGAAGAGACTTTTGCTCTCTAACTGGGGGCTCATAGGCAGAATCTCTATGAATTTGAGTACAAATCTATCACATGGACTTGAGATCATACTACAGAAAGAATAATAATAATAAACCATGCAAAGTAGCAAGCTACATAAGTATGATGGCCATGCTTGACCCCAAAGGAGAGATATGAAAAAGCACCTTTCCCCCTCTCCCACTTTTTCTTTTCTTGTAGAGGTTGATGACTATGGATGTGGACCACTGCATATAATGTCAGATTTTTCTGCTAATTTGATGCTGCTGGTTGGTTTTGCTGATTTTCCCCCTTTTAAAAATTCTTTGTTATAAGGGATTGTTCACTTCGAGGGGGAATAAGTCAAGATACACTGGGAAATGTAGACAATATGAAAAAAACAATGGTGCTTTAAGGTTCACAAAATACTTTACATATGCAATCTCATTTGATCTTTACAACAACCACCACTATTACTATCTCTTTTTTAAAAATGAGGAAATTGAAAAAAGAACAAAGTAAAAAGTATACAGCAGAGAACAAAAGAAAACCTACAAGGAAGCAAAGAAAAGATGGACAGCTCTCAACATAACAGTAGTATTTGTTACATAGGCTTTCTTGAAATGGAAATTTATTGCTATGGTTTTGAATCCTCTCTTACATTCTTCTGTGCACATGACATATTTTTTTCTTTTCTTATTTTATATTTAAGTTTTAATATTTAAGTTTATAATATGTTTCTTTTTCTTTTGTGTTTTTATTTGTTTTAATATTTAAGTCTAAAATAAAAAAGATTTTTTAATAATGAGGAAATTGAGACTGGGTGGGGTTAAATGACTTGTCTAGGGTCACACAGCTAAGTAAGTTCCTGAGGTCACATTTGAATGCAGGTCTTCCTGACTCCACATCCAGTGCTCTATCCACTACATGACCTAGCTACCTAAATGAAATATATGAAAAATGTTTTACTTTAAAAAAGAAAAAAAAAGAAAAATTCTGGTCCATGAGGATCTGAATTGCTTAGGAGAGACCTAGAAAGAGGAGGTAATAATCTGATTATCCTGGTGTAGGTACAGGAGTAGAAGACCAGGCCATTGGTGGTGCCATGTAGGAGAGGAAAAGGAAAAGTGACTACGGGTTCCAGATCTCAAATAGGAATCTTCAAACAGAGATGAAGGATTTGAATTAAAGGTCAGGAAGATCCAGCCAGACACACCTTTTCAAAAAGTCAATTACCAATACTTCCCAGGGAAGGTACTTCCCTTCTCCTAACTAGTGTCTCCTCTAAACCTTCTCCTGCTAAATTAAGTTACCTTCAGGACCAGCCCACATGATTAGGTTTAGGGGATAGGAGAAGACTGCCCCATCCAAAGAAATATCTCTTCCTGACTTGCTGAGTGGTATCTGAAATTCCTTTAATGGAAGAGATGGGATAGATCTAATAGAGGAAAGAACATTAAGCTGAGAATAAGGAAATAGGCTATGTTTAGTTCTGTCTTTTCCACCAATTACCTTTATGACCTTGGAGAAATCACTCAACCTCTCTGGATAGCCCCTTCTTGACCTATAAAATGAGGGGGCTAGATTGTGTGACTTCTAAGGTCTCTTCTAACTCTGTCATTCTATGTATCTGAAAGCCTTTTTATTCTGCAGTGAGAGACAAAAAATGCCTTCAAGTAAATGCCACAGGAAAGGACAACCATAGGGACGGGTTTCAGTCAAAGTAGAAACAACTGATCTCAGATCCTTTCCTGTTTAAATCATTGGAAAAGTCTAGAGAACAGGAAGGTACTGGTTGCTTAAAGAAGAGGAGGAAATGTCACTGAGAGCAAAAAAAGGAAACAGAAATGGGGAAAGTGGGAGGAATACAATGGAACACAAACTCAAACTGTCTCACAATTTTGCATCAGCCTGAGCCTGCCCTGTTAATTTCCAGTTGCCCCAGGACAAAGAGCCGCTTTCCACTGGCTTTGCTTTGTAAACCTGCACCGAAACTATGCTTATATAATTTTATCTACTTGGCTGCCCCTGGGTGGTAACTCTGGCAAGGATCTTCCTCCTGTTCTTAAGCCATTAACATTAATACCCAAAAGTAGTAGGATTGATGTTAAAGTCCAAAACTAGGTAGCAATGGAGACCAACAAAAATATTCTTTTACATACATGATCTCATTTTAATAGCTCTTTGAGATTGGCAAAGCAAGTATTATTCTCCCTATTTTAGTCATAAATAAAAGTTTGAAAACTATTATTCATATCTTTTGATTACTTGTGCATTGGGAATTGACTTTTCATCTTATATATTTCTATTAGTTTCTTATGTATCTTGGATATCAAACCCTTATCAGATATTTAATGAAAATATTTTTCCCGATCAATGACTCCTTTTTATCTCAGGAATATTTTTAAAATTATAAATATTATTAAAATGGAAAGTATCATGTTGTAATTTATAATATGATAAATTTAAGTGACATGCCCCAAATCACACATCTAGTAACAAGGAAAGGCTGAATTCAAACTTCATTTTTTCTGATTCCAAATTCAGTGTTCTTTTCATAAGACAATAAGTTCTAAAGGAGACCTTGAAAGTCAGGCAATTGTAGAATGGACTAGTAGAGTCATTGCAGATTCTTGGTTGCAGAGTAATAGAATAAAGGCCATAACTTAGAAATATGTCTTGCAGTAGAATACAAGATGAATTAGAGGAGAGAAAGACTAGAGGCCTGGAGAACAGTTAAGAAGCTACTAGAATATATCCAGATGTGAGGCATGGATTTTGGTTTTAGCAAAGAAATTGAAACAAACTGTTTCATCCAAATAGCATTTTAAAGGAGTAGTCAACAGGATTTGGTAACAGAAGAAACAACATTGGCCTTGATCTACTTCCATGACTTGCTAGTCATAGAAATAGAAAGCCTGGAAAAGTCACTTAACCACGAGTTCTAGTCTGGGGGGGAAGAAATGGAAGCAGTGTCAAATTTTATATTCTTAGCCTCAAAGGTCACTGTAGATGGCAAGTGCAGCCATGAAATTAAAAGATGTTTGCTCCCTTGGAAAGAAATCTATGGAAAATCTGGAAAGCATACTGAAAGGCAGAGATATCACCTTCCTGACAGATACATATAGTCAAAGCTTTGGATTTTCCTGTGGCAATGTACGACTGAAAGAGTTGAACCATAAGGAAAGCTGAGTGACACTTTTGAATTGTGGTGCTGGAAAAGACTTTTGAGAGACCTTGGACAAGGAGGAGATCAAATCAGTCAATACTTAAAGAAATCAATTTGGACAACTCACTAGAAAGACAAACACTAAAGCTGAAGCTTAAATACTTTGGCCATATAATGAGAAGACAGGACTCCCTGGAAAAGATACTACCGTTGGGAAAGATTGAAGGCAAAAGGAGAAAGGGATGGCATAAGATGAGATAGTGTCATGGAAGCAATGAACATGAACTTGGACAGACTTCAGGAGATAGCAGAGGAGAGAAGGGTCTGGCATACTATGGTCTATGGGGTCATGAAGAGTTGGACATGAATAAACTACAGAACAACAATAAAAATGAAGATAGTTATATTTACCCTGCCTGTGAAATAATTTCCATGAAAATGGCATATACGTTAATCCTCTGTGTAAATCTGAGACATTATTATTATTGTTTGGATGATGATGATGGTGACAATGACAATAAAGATGATGGAAAGAAACAAGATGACACCAAAATTTCTAAACTGTTTCACTGGGATAATGATAGTGCCATCATGACCTATATATTTCATGTGGTTATTGGGAGGAGAGAACAAAATGACAGATGAAAAAGTATTTTTAAAGTGATGAATTTATTTTATTTTTTATTAATTTACTTTAAAGAAATACTAAAACTTAAATAAAAAACAAGAAAAAAAGCATTGCCATGTGTGCACAGCAGAACGTAAGAGAGGATTAAAAATATACAGCAATAAATTTCCATTTTAAGAAAGTGTATATAATAAATACTACATATTGTATTCAGAGCTATCCATCTTTGCTTCCTTGTAAATTTTATTTTGTTCTTTGCCGTGTACTTTTTACTTTGTTCTTCCCTGCCCCTTTTTTGCCCCCTGTAGTAGCAATTTAGATTTGAAGATCTTTCCCATCCATTAATAGGTAATGTGACCTGCTTACATTACAGGAAGCCTAAGTTACATGTGGTGGGAGGAGCCTCTTGACAGGAAAAGGAAGTTATGTCACAGGAAATGGAGAGAGAGAGAGAACAGTTATGGCTGCTAATGACTGCTAATGGCCGCCCTGGTGATGGTTAGAACTGAACAGGCTGACTTAGCTGTACTGTGAATTTGTTTTGGGGAAGACCCCAGCAGGGGGTCAGAGAGGTTTTGGGATGGTGAGGCTGCGCACTGTGAAATGGTGTTTTACGTTCCTCGCTGTTATGATAAGTTGGGCTAACTGTCTGTGGGACCTGAACATTTGGTTATGGGATATGGTTCTCTGGTGTCTAAATAAATGTTATACTTCTTCTTCCTTCTGCATGGAGAGTCTCTCATACTTTACTTCGCAATACAGAGCTACATAGGCATATTCACGATTATCATTAATGTCATGTTTATTGCCTTACTGATACACCCCCTTCCTCAAGAAGGCTATAATTAAGGTTAGATATATAAATATATATATATATACACATATACACATACACACACACACACACACCTATATATATATATATATACATATGCACACAAATGTATACACGTACATACATATATTCCAAGACCTGAGAGTTTTTTGGTGTCACTACTGCTAGGACTTGTGTAATTCTAATTTTAGCACCACCATATTTGAATTGTTTCTTTTCTCTTGTTGCTTATAATATTTTCCCTTTAAACTGGGGATTTCAAAATTAACTAGAATATTCCTGTAGATTTTCCCCATAGGATCTCTTTCAAGTAGTGATCAGTGGATTTTTTCTGCCTCTACTTTTCCCCTTATTTTAACACTTCAGGACAATTTTCTTTGACTATTTCTTGTATTATTGTATCAGGATTCTTTTTCTTGATTGTAGCTTTCAGGTAGGCCAATTATTCTTATATTTTCTCTTCTTGATCTGCTCTCTAGATCATTTGTTTTTCTTATGAGATGTTTTACATTCTCTTCTATTTCTTCATTCTTTATATTTTGCTTTAATTTTTATTGGTCTCATATAACTTCACTGGCTTCCCCTTGCCCAATTCTAATTTTCAAGGAGTCATTTTCCTCCTGAAGATTCTGGATCTCCTTTTCCAGTTGGTTGACCTTTATTTCATAATCTTCTTTTTGTTGGATTGTTCTTATTTAAAAAAAAAATTTCCTCAATCTCTCTCGTTTATTTTTTAAAGTCTTTTAAAAATTCTCCTATGAATTTTTTGGGGCAGGTGACCATTTGATGTTACTCTTTGGGGGAGAAGAGGCTTTTTTTTTTGCTTCAGTAGCCTCCTCTGAAGATGAACCCTGGTTTTTTTATTCCTATAGTAACTTCCTATAGTTAGGTTCTTTCTCCTTTTCCTGCTCATTTTTTTTATTTGTAGCAGTTTATTATTGTAATCACCTGGGGTCCTGGGGTATGGGGGTTGGTGCCTCTGGCCTCAGATCCTCCTTCAGTTCTCCCCCCTGGCTTGGAACCAAAACCAAGAACTCTGCCCTCCTGAAGGTGCCCACAGCCAGCAGCATCTCTGCCCCACTGCTTCTGCACTCACTAGGCCTGTGCTAATTCCTTCTCACCCTCATCTTGGCAGCACAGCTAGATCTGGCATCCCTTATCAGCAGAGGTTCCCTCAGTCTTCCCCGGCTCAGACACCTGTTTCCCTATACTGTCAGGGAGGTGAAAATTCCTGTGACTGGGGCTGAGGCTACCTCCCAACCCAGCTGTTTCAATGGAACTAGACTGGAGGTATTTACACTTCCCTTGGTCCTGGGATTTTTCTTTTTCTTTTTTGAACATTAATAATTTTATTTACTTGTTTGTTTTTAGTTTTCAACATTCACTTCCATAAGATTTTGAGTTCTATATTTTCTCCCCCTCCCTCTGCTCCCCCCTCTCCAAGATGGTGTGCAATCTGATATAGGGTATACATGTACCATCATATTAAACATTTCCACATTAGTCATGTGGTAAAGAAGAGTTAGAACCAAAGGGAAAAATGAGAAAGAAGAAATTAAAAAGAGAGAGAGAAAATAGTATGTTTCGATCTGCACTCAGACTTTCCCTGGAAGTGGATAGTATTTTTGGTCCTGGGATTTTTCTTCGAATCTCTTCAGTTGTCCCAGGAGGACCACTGTTCTACCCCAACTTTTTGTTTATTTTAACTACTCTATATTCACCCTGAGGTGTTATTTTATCTTGTTTGTGGAGGATATCTGGAGAGCTTGGAATTTTCTGACCTACTCTGCCATCTTCCCAGAATCCTCTCCTGAAAAAATATTTTTAATTATTTAAATTTTTTATTGATATCTTTTACTTTTATGCCACCTAAACATCATCCCATCTCTGTCTGCCAGATAGTCATCTCCTATAACAAAAACAAAAAAGAGAGGAAAAAAAAGCTTATCAAAACTAATCAACGCACCAACCAAGTCTGACATTATATACAGCATTCCATACCAATAGGTCTCTAATTCTGCATTGAATGGATTAAAGTGCATTCTCATATTTCTTCTTTGGGGATAGCCTCACAAAATTCACAGTTTCAATTGTTTTGTTCTTGTCTTTTCTATATCCATTGTTGTAGTCATTATGTATATTGTTTACCTGGTTCTCCTTATTTTACTTTATTAATTTATTTGTCTTCCTGTGCTTCTATGTGTTTACTATATTCATCATTTCTTACAACATTACATTTATGAACCACAATTTGTTTAGGAATTCCCCAAATGACAAGTAGCTACTTTATTTACAATTCTTTGCTATTGCAAAAAGTGTAGCTATAAATTCTAGGGGGTCCTTTCTTTTTATCATTGACCTCTCTATATGGCCTAGTGGTGTGATCTCTGAGTCAAAGGGTATAGACCAGGGCTAGGGAACCTGTGACCTCGAGGCCTTATGTGGCCCTCTAGGTCCTCAAGTGTGGCCCTTTGACTGAATCCAAACTTCACAGAACAAATCCCTTTAATAAAAGGAAGCCACCACATGTGGCCTCAAGATCTCAGGTTCCCCACCCCTGGATAGACATTTTAGTCACTTTCTTAGCATAAGTATAGATTGCTTTCCAGATAATTGGATCAATTCACAGCTCTCACAAAGTGTATTAGTGTGCCTGTCTGTTTTTTATCCCTCCAACAGTAACTATCCTTCATCTTTTGTCATCTTTGCAATTTGCTGGTTGTGAGGTAAAGCCTCAGACTTGTTTTCATTTGTACTTCTCTTATTGTTGGTGATTTAGAGCAATCCTTCCTACGATTTTTTAAGAACTGTTCATATCCTTTGAATACTTATTGACTGGGGACGGGCACTTGATATTACACCTTTGTGTTAGTTGCCTATGTATCTTGGATATCAGATCCTATTATGAAAATATTTTTCCCAGTCAGCAACTTCTCTTCTTAACCTAGGAATGTGTTTTTAAAATTAGAAGTGTTATTGTCATGTTATAATTCATAGAAATATTGCTCAAATATTTGTTTTCCCCAAGAAGATAATATGAATAAGAATAAAGTAAAATGAAAATGTTCTTTGATTTCCTTCTACTTTTTTACAATTACCATATTCTTTTTGCATGGAAATATATAGTAGCTGTTCTCAAAGTAGACCAAACATTATAACTATATCTATATAATTATAAAAGGTAGAGGGTATACTTTCATTCAAAGGGATGGAATACTTCACGTGTTCCTCATTGCCTCCTAAATAAAGTTGAAACTCATTTGACATTCTAGGTCCTCGTCATCTGGGTTCCAAACCACCTTTGCCATCTTTTCTCCTTCTGTTTTCTCCAAATTCCTGCCTTTACCTTGCATATTTTACACTCTAGCCAAGCTAGACTACTCACCATCCCAAAGTCTGCCTGTCTCTGCATCTTTGCCCAAGACTTTCACTGTGCTTAGAAGGTACACCCCAATTCCTCACTCCCTAAGCCCCGATTTCTATTGGTTGAAATGTTACCCGTAGTACTTTAGTGTAAGCAATTAGAGGGTAGGGAATGTCATTTTTCATCTTTGTATTCTCTGTACCTAGGACAGAGCCTTGTACGCAAAAGTCACTCAATAAAAGTTGGATTTTAATTTGAATTAGCCGAAATGCCAACTTCTCAATGAGGTATTCTCTGATACCAGTTAGAAAAGATATTTCCTTTCTTACATCTCACCTGGTACTCTGAACTTCTTTTGTGAATTTACCATATTTTATTTTTTAAGGTTATTTATGGATCTATCTTACTTTTGCTACTAGATTTCAAATTCCTTCATATCAGGAAGCATTCCTTCTTTATCTTTGTACTTTTCTGTGTGCTTTGCACATTATAAACACTTAAGAAATGTTTGTGGAATTGTTTAATTGAATTCTCCTAGACCTTCCTCTCCAAAAAAGAATTATCTACTGTTTTTAGGAGGGTAAATAATCAGAGAAAATAGTTGCTGACACTCCTGTAAATTTCTTGCTATTCTATTATCATATTGCTATAGCAACAAAAACATTTATGTCAAGTTAACAAATTAATGGGAAAATGCTACCAGGCAGCTATTTATTATATACATTTATGAGATTTTAGGCCACTGAATAAATAGGAAGCATTGAGCACTGCTTGTTACTGATTCCATCTTGTTACTCTTATATACAAAAAGATAAATCTCAGGGTAGAGAAAACAAAAGAAGAAATAGAACCTCTTTATTTCTGTTTTACACTTGAATCAAAGGCTAAAAGAAGAATATTTGAAAGAATGGTTGGAGCAACAAGGTATACAACTTGGAATGAAATATTAGCAGTTTCTAATTTTTATTCAGCTCTTTCACCACCACCATAACTCTGCCCAGCAAGCTTGCCTCTTTCTGCAAGGCATAAAATTTAATCAAGACATTTAAATTATTGTTCCTGATCTAATATATCTCTCATTAAGAAGACAGTAAAATGAAAACCACTACTTAAAAGGAAAAAGAACTAGAAAAAGGAAAAGAGAGGAGTAAAACTTAATGATCAATATATTCTAAGAAAGAACACAGTCCTCTACCCTGGTCAGATCACATCTGAAGTATTGTGTCCAGTTCTGGGCACATTTTAGGAAGGATGGAGGCAAGTTGAAATATGAACATATAATCATCATGTACCAAGTCTTTGTAGCTATTAGAAAGTGGTCGGGTTTTTTCCATGTAATACTGAGCTAAATGAAAAAGTGCATTCAAAGTTATTCACCTTCACAGAATCCCAGAATTGGAAGTGACCTAAGTAGTCACCTAGTGCAATCTATCCCTGAGCAGAAATCCCCTCTATGATATTCCTGATAAGTTATCATTGACTCTTTACCGCAAGGCCTCCAATGTAAGGGATTTCCTAACATGGCTCACTTTATTTTTGGATGATTCTAGTTAGTAAGTTTTTCCTTATATCATACTGTAATCTGCATCTCTGCATATCTATCAATTCCTCCTAATGCCTTTGAGAGCCAAAAAAGACAAGTCTTCTCCTTTTTCCTATATGATAATCTTTCAAATATTTGAAGATAGATGCCTCATCTCTGTTAGGTTTTCCCTTTTCGAGTCTGAGTAATCTTCAATCCTTCCACAAATCCTCTCACGAATTGAGCTAGCTACGTTGCTTGGTGATTTTACACTCATATTTTCAAGCTCTGAGTTAGGTGTTAGCAGAATATCTTAGGAGCAGCTAGGTGGCACAGTGGATAGAGTGCCCGGGCCTGAAGTCAGGAAGGCTCATCTTTATGAGTTCAAATCTAGACTCAGACATTTAGTAGCTGTGTGATCCTGGGCAAGTCACTAATCTTGTTGGACTCAGTTTGCTCATCTGTAAAATGAGCTGGAGGAGGAAATGGCAAACCACTCCAGTGTGTTTGCCAAGAAAACCCTAAGTGCAGTCATGAAGACTAGAACACAACTGATATGACTGAATAATGAAAAATATCTTAGTCCCAATGTTTGCAGCAAAGAGGTCTTCTTTATATTGACTATAGTCAAAGTCAAAGAGGCTGGAGATGTGCAGTGGATTATATTTTAGTAGGAGGGAAAGGGAAGGACAAGTTAATGGAAAGAAGGAGTTCTGCCTGCTCACAACAAAGAGAGATAGCTTTAGGGAATGGAAGATGAAAATATAGTCATTAGTGGGACAAATGTATGTAGATTATGAAGTATTTATCTTTTTCCTTTCTCAAAATAGATTTTCTTTGATCCTTGAATCAACTTATACTAAAATGTACCTTATCTCTTAGGAGACCACAAGATGACCTATTTTTTGCTTGCTAGCCATAGACCCAAAGGCTTGCCTTATACCCCAAGTGTTATGTGATGGTTTAAATTAACTCTATTGATTGAGACCCTAGATACACATGGCATTTACACCACTAATATTTGACCTAAAAAATCCTGAGAGATATGTGAAGAATTGCAATAAGCCCAGGGAATGGTGGTAAGGGTGTGCAAAAAGTCCCATAAGCAAAAGTCTCTTTTCTTGTTTTGATTTGAAAAATGATTGTAATCTGCAAAAGGAACTAATTTTTAAAGTGGTTTTAAGTGAACTGTTGTATTATGCAGCCAGTGAAAACGGAAAACATGAAATCAATGGACATAATCAATTCAGCACATTTCCATTCCTTTTTCTTGATAGAAATTCAATAACCCCATCCTAGCACTGCCACCTTCAGCCTTCATATGTAGCTTCTGGTTTGTTTGTTTTTTGTTTTGTTTTTACAAATGATACTAGTATTTGTAGTAGTACTACTATTAGCTCAAATTTATACAGGTTCCCAAAGCACTCTTCTCCTGTGAATGCAGATGTATATGCTCTATAATCCCCATTTTACAGAACTAAAGTTCAGAGAGGTGTAAATAACTTGCTTATTTATAGTCACAAGACTAGTGAGTGAAGGTTGGACTTGAATAAAAATTTTCTAACTCCAAGTCCAGCATTCTGTGCACTACAACAAACTTTTTTCAAAGCTGGCTATTTATGAAAAATTGACTTTATTATCAAACTATAGCAATATGCATTTCCTATGACACTAAACATTGTCATGATGTATTTATGATATTTTGATTTTAAAATGATTATAAAGTAGGCTGCAATAGGAAATCCTTGAAAAGCACACATTCTGTAGAGCTATTTTTTCCCTGCCATTTTAGTCAATCAACTAGCATTTATTATGCACCTACTAGTAAGCACAGTGCTAACCTTCTGGAACTAAGATGGAATAGAGATACTTATATTGTGACATTAAGCCAGGGCTGGCCTGTGGTGGTACAGTGATATAAGTTAACTATTTCTTCCTGAGTCAGTGGTTCTACTGTGAATGTGGTCTTAGGAATATAGTCCTGCATCTGTCCTGGCTGGCTTGTTCTTTGTAAATCCCCATTGTGATTTATGGTGGCTGTAGGTATGGTAACCAGAAGTGGTTAACATTGGAAAGGATCCTTTAAACTGTGGGTTAGAACACTCAAACTCTATAATGACCTCTGTGGACTAAAATCAGTGCTCCATCAACATCCTGGTTAGTTTCTAAGGCTATATCATAATTCAATTTAACAATATTTATTTAATACCTAGTTTCTTCTGGTATTATATAAGATAAAAAGAATAAAATACAGCCTTTGTTTTTTACTGTTTCATTAGGAAGACCAGGCATAATGCATATAAAATAAATAATAATACAAGATGATATATGATTAAATGCCAAAACCGTAAGGACAGAAATGAGAAGAAATCAAGATAGATGGAGATCAATGTCTAACCTGGGAAAAGAATTATGGAGAAGATGGGCCTTAAAGCTGGATCCTGAAGAATTAATTGGATATGAATAGATCATAGAAGCATAGATCTAAAGGTCATCTGATCTGGACCCTCATTTTAGAGATGAGGAAACAGAGGCCCCAGGAAATCAAGAGACTTGCTCAAGGTTACACAGTCAATATTAGAGGTGAGAGACATATGAGTAAATAGAAAAGAAAGAAATATGACATTTTAATCTGAAGAAAACCAAAAATAAGAGCATAGAAGATGGAATTAGCATGCTATATACCAGAAACAGGTCTCTAGCGAGAAGACAAGCCTGACCAAAGGAAAAGGCCCAAGATGAAGAGTAATAAATAAATAAATAATGCCCAATGTTTGTAGAGTTTTATAGATTTCAAAGTACTTCCGTGTAATGTGAACTCATGTGATCTCCACAATCTGTTAAGTTTGGAAGAGTGGTTGCTGTTATACCTGTTTCATAGATAAGGTGGTACAGTGATAAGAGTTAACTGTTTCTTCCCAAGTCAGTGGTTCCACTGTGACTGTGGTCTGAGGGATAGAGTCCTGCATCCATCCTGGCTGGCTTGCTCCTTGTAAGCTCCCATTGTGATTTACAGTGGTGATAGCTGTGGTAAGTGCAAGTTGTTAACATTGGCCATGGCTTTGCCAAGGTCACAAAGGCAAAAAAGAGATAACAATTGTATTAGAATTCAGGTCTTCAGTCTTCCGTCTCAGTGTCATTTCCCTTATAATTAGGTTGTTTGGTGAAGTCATACCTTTTTGAATGACCATGCTCAAAGAGGACAATCAGTGTCAATCTGGGAACAGATCATTTATATACCATACGGCTCTGACATTGAACCCATTCTATTCCACATTTTTTGTCAATTTATTTGAGAATATATGAAACATCGTAATCAATATTGTTGGATTTAGAAAGGCAATAAATTTAAGTCTACATGAATTATATTTTTAAACAATTAAGCTTTTGTTAAATATGGAGTAGAGATAATATATGTAAGATCTGAACTTGCATATTTCGATATAATCACAAGAATTAATATTCTTCTTATTCTTATAATAATAATTCTTGTGATTATATTGTCTTTCATTCAACAAATATTTATCAACTACCTACTACACACAAGACTCTAGGCTAAGCACAAAATTAGTAAAATATATTTGTTCTCTAAAGGCATAAATTCTAGGCAACAATTACTACAGAATTCTACCCAGAAACAGAAAATTGCAGCAGCCTCCTTCACCTCAGGACTTGCCCAACTACATTAGCTGTGGTCCTCCTGTCCCCTCTGCCAATGCAATGAGGAGCCTTTATGTGGGATATGCCCTTCTCACCAATATTCTAATGAGAACTCTGAATCTCACTTAATCTAAAAGCTTCTCCCTACTTGCCCTTGCTTTTCCCCTTGTCCTGTGACTCATAGACTCCTGCCCCTTGCTTCTCTAATCCCTGTAACTTAGAATTGTCACCTGCATAAGCAAAAAAATAAAAATACATCCATTTTCCCTACTACTTTTTGCTATATTCTCATCTCTATCCAGCCCGAGTCCTTTTCCTTCTGTGCCCTGCCTTTCCATTGTATCTCCTGGAACCCTTTTTCTATTGTTCAAAAACTCTCTCTTATTCTACATATCCCCCTTTCATACTTCTTTCCATCTTCTGGCACTCCCAGGAACCTGACTTTCTTTTGAAGATCCCTTATCACTATTTGTGATTTTGGCTGCTCTTTCTTTCACATACCCTGATACACACATAGAAGGAGAAAACATACAGTATACTTCTTGATCCACACTCTCTATCACTATCACTCAGCAAACTCTCCTTTTTGGAAATTTACTCCATAAATTTATATTGCCCTTTTCTATCTTTATTGCAGTCATCAACAGAAACTCCAAATCACTTTCTATCCTCTTTTTAAAAAAAAATATTTATTTTTAACATTTATTTTTTTAAATGAGTTCTGAATTCTCTCCTTCCCTCCAACACCTCCCTCACCTATCGAGAAGGCAAGAAATGTAATACCAACTATACATGTAAAATCATGCAAAACATATTTCCACATTAGCCATGTTAAAAAAAAGATAGAAAAATACAGAAAGTGACAAAGGACTTATGATAAAAAATTGTATCCAACTCCAGGGAGAAAACCAACGGGAGTCTGAGTGCAGATTGAAGCATATTTTTTCTTTACTTTCTTTAATTTTCATATTTTTTGGAATTGTCTTGGATTGTTGCATTGATTAGAATAGTCAAATCACTCACAGTTGATCATCAAAACAAAGTTGCTGTTACTGTGTACAATGTTCTCCTGGTTCCGCTCACATCATTCTGCATCAGATCATATAAGTCTTCCTAGGTTTTTCTGAAAGCATGCTGCTCATCATATCTAGTATCCCATCACAATCATATATTACAACTTGTTCAGTGATTCCCTAATTGATGGGCATTCCCTCAATTTCCAATTCTTTGCCACCACAAAAATGAGCTGCTATAAATACTTTTGCAGGTCTTTTTCTCTTTTCTTTGATCTCTTTGGGATAGATATCTAATAGTGATATTTCTGGGTAGTAAAAAGGTAAACACAATTTTATAGCCTTTTAGTCATCATTCCAATTTGTTTTCCAGAATGGTTGGGCCATTTCACAACTTTGCCAACAGTACATTAGGGTACCAATTTTTACACATCGCCTCCAACATTTGTCCTTTTCCTTTTCTGTCCTGTTAGCCAACCTGATAGGTGTGAGGTAATACCTCAAAGTTGTTTTAATTTGCATTCCTCTAAGCAATAATAATTTTCCCCATTCTACCTCTCCCTTCCCTCTTCTCCCAGTGCAATCCTCTTTCTCAACCCTTTATTATTTTTTTTTCAAATCATCCCAACATAATCACTTCATACTTGTGCTCTCTATGTATACCCCCAACTGCCCTAATAATGATAAAGTTCTTAGGAGGTACAAGTATTATCTTCCCATATAGAAATATAAACAATTTAACCTTATTAAGTCCCTTAAGATTTCTCTTTCATGTTTCCTTTTTATACTTCTCTCCAATCTTGAATTTGAATTTTTTAGTTAGCTCTGATCTTTTCATCAGGAATGCTTGAAAGTGCTCTATTTCATTAAAGATACATTTTGCCCTCCCTCCCCCAGAAGGATTATACTCAGTTTTGCTGGGTAGGCTACTCTTGGTTGTAATCCTAGCTCCTTTCCATTCCAAAATACCATGTTCTAAGCCCTCTACTCCTTTAACGTGGAAGCTGCTAAATCTGGTGTGGTCCCGACGGTGGCGCCACAATATTTGGATTATTTTTTTCTAGCTGCTTTCAGTATTTTCTCCTTGACTTGAGAGCTTTGGAATTTGTCTTTATTATTCCTGGGAGCTTTCATTTGGATATCTCTTTCAGAAGGTGATCAGTAGATTCTTCCCATTTCTATTCTAGCCTCTGGTACTAGGATATGAGGGCAGTCAGTCTTCTTTGACAATTTCTGGAAATATGAGGCTTACACTCTTTCTTTGATCATGGCTTGGTAATACAATAATTCTTGAATTGTCTCTCCTTGATCAGTTTTGCAGATCATTTATTTTCCTGATAAAAGATTTCACATTTAAATTTTTTCATTCATTTGACTTTGTTTTGTTGTTTCTTGATGTTTCATGGAGCCATTATCTTCCACTTGCCCAATTCTGCTTTTTAAGGAATTATTTTCTTCAGTGAGCTTTTGTACCTCTTTTCCCATTTGACCAATTCTGCTTTTTAAGGAATCATTTTCTTCAGTAAACTTTTGTACCTCTTTTCCCATTTGATCACCTCTACTTTTTAAGGAGTTCTTTTATTCAGTGAATTTTTGTACCTCTTTTTAAAATTTGGTCAATTCTGCTATTTAAAAATTTTTTCCAATTACGTGTAAAAATAATAGTTATGCAAAATGTATTTCCATATTAAATCATGTTATAAAAGAAAACACAGACAAAAAAGAAGAAAGAGCAAAGTCTTTAAAAGCATGCTTTTATCTGCATTCGGACTTCATCAGTTCTTCCTCTGGAGATGGATAGCATTTTTCATCCTAAGTCTTTCAGAATTGTCTTGGCTCATTGTATTGCTAAGAATAGTTAAGTCATTCACAGTTGATGATTGTACAATATTGCTGTTACTGTGTACAATGTTATCCTGGTTCTGCTCACTTCATTTTGCATCAGTTCATCTAAGTCTTTCCAGGTTTTTCTGAAAGTATCCTGCTGGTCATTTCTTATAGCACAATAATATTCCATTACAATCATATGCCACAACTTGTTCAGCATTCCTCAATTGATGGACGTCTTCTTAATTTCCAATTTTTTCCACCACAAAAAGAACTACTAGAAATATTTTTATTCAAACATGTCATTTTCATATATATATATATATATACACATATATACATATATGTACACACATACATACACATATTTATATATACACACACATACATACACACACTTATCTATCTATATCTTTGGGATATAGACCTAGTAGTAATGTTGCTGAATGCCAATTCTGCTTTTTAAGGAGTTCTTTTCGGTAAATTTTTGTGCCTCTCTTAACCAAGCTATTGACTCTCTTTCCATAATTTCCTTACATTTCTAGTTTCCCCAATTTCCTTCTACTTCTCTTATTTTATTTTTAAAATACTTTTTAAGCTCTTCCAGGAATTCTTCTTGGTCTTGTGTCCAATTCACTTTTTTTTTCCTTTGAGGCTCTGTTTGTAGCTGTTTTGACATCATTGTCTTCTTCTGATTTTGTGTCTCAATCTTCCCTGTCACCATAGTAGCTTTTTGTGGTCAGGTTCTTTTTTCATTGTTTGCTCATTTTTCCAACCTATTTCTTGACTTTAACTTTACGTTAAAGTTTGGCTCTGCTCCTGGGTGTGGGGAGCAGGGGAGCACTGTCTCAAGCTTTGGGTTTTTTGTGCTGCTATGTTCAGAGCAAGTTCTAGGGGTCTGTAAGTTTTCAGTGCTTCCAAAGTGCTATGATCCAAGGAGGGATGTGTTCACTGCTCTCCTGGTCTTCACTCTGGTCTTTACCCAGGAAGGGACCTTGCTCCCCTGCAGCTACAAGTGCTGGTGCTCTTCTTGGCCCTGAAATTTTGACTGAATCCTGTGCTCTCCTGGGGCCACAAGTGCTAATGTTCCTCTCTTCCTTAGAACTGAGATCAGGGACCCTGCTCCCTAGTGAGTGATCGCAAGGACTCCTCTCTTCTCTGGAACTGTGACCAGAGACCATATTCCCCTGCAACCACAAGCATTAACATTCCTCTTTGCTCTAGAACTGTGTATGGGCAATGCAACAGGGTCCTGCACCCAGTACCAGGAAAGTGTCCCCTTAATTTCTTTCTGACCAGTTCTTCAACCACTTTACTGGCTCTATACTGAAAGCTCCTGAGGCTATTGTGGCCTCTGTCACAACAGCTGCCTCCAAGACCTGCTGCTGATGTTAACATCATGTGATTTCTGGGCTGTTTCAGGCTGGTCCCTCCATCACCCACCCCCTTCTCCCCCACCCCGACATCAAAGACCTCTCCTGCCAACCTCCTAAGTTGTCTTAGGCTGGAAAAAATGTCTTACCCCAACTTTTTGTTGGCTCTGCCACTCCAGAATTCTATTTGAGGCATTTGGAGTTGAGGAGTTTGGAGCTTTTGAGGCATTTAAAGTTGTTTGGAACATTGGGAGAGTTCAGCTGAGTTCCTGCCTCTACCCCACCATCTTGGCTCCCTCAACAAGCATTTCTCCATCCTCTTTCAATGAGTTCTCTTGGCTCACAATCTTCTTTTCCACTGTACTTTTTGCCTTTATCCTTGATGATTTCAAAAATTACATTGATGACCTTTCAGATACCTAGCTCTCACTACCTCCACATCCACTCTACCCTCATTACTCCAAGGGTAATCATACCATAGATTTCACCACCGCTCAAATTCTACTGCCAAGATATTGAATTCTGAAAGTCCTCTCTCTGATTCCATTCTCCTTTCTCACTGCCTAACTGCACCTAAACCTACTCTTTACCCTCATCTTCCTTCTCTCCCAATCTATTATTCCCCTGTTCTGGCCTTTTACTTTGCCTTTCACCGTCTTGACCTTAAAGCTAATGAATTCACCAAGATGCAGTCCTTCCCCCTTGAATCCCTTTCTCCTTATCCTTCCAAGGGTCATGCCCTGCCAATTCTCAATAGTGGGCAACCTCTACTTACCTACTTTTGCCACTCCTACTCCTGAGGCACTAGACTGTGCTAGATGAATTCAGAAAAATATGTCATTGTACTCACTAAAAATTCATGTTATCTACTTTTACCTAGGACCTAATGTACCAGCAAGTCTTTTGCTTTTTTAGCCCTTCCAACACCAAATATTTCCATTTTTCATCACCTTAGTCAATTTTCTAGGTGTCAGGTAAAAACTGAGTTTCTTTTATTTGCATCACCTTTGGTGATTTCAAGAATGTTTCATGTGATCATTTACATTTGCAATTCATCTTTTGAAAACAGTTGGTTTATATCCTTTACTTATTTGCTGAGGAATGCATCTTAGTTTTATATATTTGTGTCAATTTCCTATCTATCTTGGAAATCAGACTTTTATCAAGGATAATTAATGCTATTATTTTCCCCACTTGACAGATTATTTTCTTATTCTATCTTTATTGATTTTGTTTTGCAAAATTATTAATTTTATATAACTTATATTGTCTATTTTTGCTTTAATTATCTTTTATTTTTCATTTGATTAGGAAATTTCCCCCCTAGCTATAGCAGTGAAAATTACCTAATTTGGTTCTCCTCTAATGTTCTTTAGTTAACTCTTCATATTCAGGTGCAATGTTTTGGGTTTGTTTGTTTTTTTAACTTGTCAATCAGTCAACAAGCACTTACAAAGCATGTGATTTGTGTCAGGCACTATGCTAAGTGTTGGAGATATAAACACAAGCAGAGAGAAGGAAAGTTATTGCCCTTGAGGAGCTTATATTCTAACTGGGGGAAGTCAACACATAAGAGGAAAATGAAAAGGGATGTACCTGATGGATGGTAGTGGAGATGGGGATTAGGGTATATTAGAGAAAGTCCAGAGTGCAGCCTAGAAAGTAATGAAACATGGTTGGCTGACCTGGGTGCCTTCCTTAAGTGGAGATTCAGGGAGGATCTATCCAATCAGAAAGGGAGGTCACAGAATCAGAGGACACTTCCAACATGCGAATTCTAGGGCTGGAGTTGTTGTTGTTGTGGTGGTGGTTGTGCTTGTGGTGGTTGTGGTTGTTGTTGATCCTTCGTTCTGGAAGAGGACCAATAACATCAGAAGGGCAATGTCTTGACTTGTAAATGAATTGAATTTAAGTGAGGCAGGGCTGTGCAAAGTCAGCCTCACTGTCTCTTCCAGAGTCATCAGAGTCCAGTGGCAAGACATAGGTCAAAACAAATCCAGGGCAGAGCTGAAGTGAAATTCAGGATAAAGAGTTTTCTTGGGCATGGCTGGGGAACTCCGAAGTACAGCCTGGAAAAAAATATACGTGATAATTGTGATATATGGTCTAAGATGTTTATCTAAGCCTAAGTTCTACCAATTGCTTTCTGATTTTCCCAGTAGTTTTTGTCAAATAGAGAGTCCTTCCCCTAGGAATTTATGTCCTGTAGCTTATCCAATACTGAGCTACTGTTTTTGATATCTTTGATCCTTGCTTAACTTATATTTTCCACTGATAAATTGTTTCATTTTTAAACCAGTATAAATAGCTCTGATGATTATTGATTTTTATTATTCTTGAAGTTAGGGAATGCTATGCCCCTTTCATTTGTGCTTTAAATTTTTTTTTCTTTGTGATTCTATGGATTCCCTAAGTAAAATTTTTTATTGTTTGTCTAGCTTTATTAAAGTATTCCTTTGGTAACTTGATATAGTACTAAATCCTCAAACTAACTTATTCAGTATCATCATCTTTATTATATTGGCATGACCCAACCATAACAGCTGAATATCTTTCTAAATATTTAAATATTTTATTTCCATAAAGAGTGTTTTGTAGTTGTATTTCTATTAATCTTGTATGTAGCTTAACAAATTAACTTCCAAATCCTTCATACATTTTATAGCTATTTTTAGTGGGATTTTTCTTTTCATTTTTCCTGGTTATGTTAGTATCAGGTAAAAATAGTAATGATTTTTTTAAATTTATTTTGTTTCTTGCTACTTTATTGAAACTATTCATCATTTTAGCTTCTTTGCTGATTCTCTGGGATTTTTTAAGTACACCATCATGTCATGTGCAAATTGGAATAATTTGTCTCCTCTTTGCTGATGTTTATACCTTTAATTTTGTTCTTTGGTCTTATTGCTATAGCAAACATTTAGAGAAGTATGTCATGTAATAGTGTGAAGAAAGAGCATTCTTGTTTTTCTCTATTCATATTGGTAGTCAGTCAAGCCAACGAGCATTTTTAAGTACTTAATATGTTCCAGAAACCATGCTAAACTCTGATGATACATAGTAAGGCAAAAATAGTCCCTGCTCTCAAGGAACTGACATTCTAAAAGGGAAAAGTTTCTAGTGCTTCTCCATTGCAAATAACGCTGGCTCTTGGTTTTAGATATATTTTCTTGATCATTTTAAAGAAATGCTTCTTTCCATAGCTATGCTTTTTAGAGTTTTTACTATATATGAGCAAGATGCATAATAAAACTAGAAAGCATCTTATAAAACTACCAAGGTAGATTAGGAAATTATAGTCTACTATATATGTGACAACAATGCTGCTTGCTGCTACTATGGCTGTGCAAGGCCGACAACACCAACACGCAGAAGGGCTGCTATCACAGGTCCTTTGATCTGCTTTTCTAAGGAAAGCAACTTTAAGGGGTTAACAATCTTACTTTAATTAAACATACATATGCCATTCACTTAGTTCAGCGGGAAAAGCCAGCACCCTGAACTTCAGAGAGAATACAAACAGAAATCACAAGCAGAAATTATATAAACAGAGCAAATAAGACAAACCAGTCTAGCCATAACAATGCATAGATAGTTACCAGAGATAGAAGCAACAACATCTGGGTTTTTCAAAGCCAGGGTAGGGAGGCTGCTTCAATGGCTACCCAGAGTCTTGTCACCAAGACTCTTTCAATGAGTGTGCCCTCAAAGGCAAAACACTAACCTCTGAGTATATATATATACACTTCTTTAGGGTCAAAGGGTATCATAACCATGTGACTCAAACCCATGTGAATTAGGCCTTCCCTTGATGTAAGCAGGTCATCAAAGACTCCCGATTCAATCAAAAATTCCTTAGTGCTGAGAAGCACTCCAAAACAAAGACAACAAAAGGTCCCACTTTACCTGCCCTATTCAAACAAAGGCAAGACTCATTAAAGGCACTTGATGGCTTTAGCGTTCCAAAAGAGAAGAACAGCAAAAAAGTCCCACCCTAATTACCATAACACTATATTAGGAAACTGAGGCTTAAAGAAAGAAAAGGACTTGTCTAATGTCACACAGGTAATAAGTAACAGAGCAGGATTTCAGATTCATAGTCCCTGATTACAATCCCAGCATTCTTTCCATGGTAAATAAAACAGTGGCGTTAGAGTCAGGAAGACCAAGGTTCAAATCCTACCTCTGACATGTACTGGCTGGGTGACTTGGGCAAAACTTTTTTAAGTCTCAGCTGTAAAATGAGGATGAAAATAACTGCAGCGCCTATTTGACAGGGTTATCATGAGACTCACATAAAATATCTACTTAGTGCATTGCACTAGACAAACGGCATCATTAATTATTGCTATTATTACACCATGCTTGAGTTTAGTAGCAGCCACCCCCCACACACACACACACACACAAACACACACACTTCCTGCCAGAGAGGCAGCATGGTTAAGTGAGAAGAAGGTCATTTGTTTCTGAGTCAAAAAGACCTGAACTGGAATACTGGTTCTATCATATCTTCTGACTCCTAGCACAGTACTCTTGTCTTGGAGGTTCCAGATGGTAAACTTCTTTGGGCCATTCACCAAGCAGGAAATGGTTCAGAACCAAGGAGCTTGTCTGAGATGACTTAAGGGATAATTGCTAGTTTGGGTCCTTTGTATAGTTTCAAGTAACATGATGAAACTCATGTTACTTGAGTTACATGTCTGAAGTTACATACTCATAACACCAAGGAATAGCCCAGTGAGGATAAAACTCTGAAGAATGACCACTCGTGGGCAACCATTATGGCTTGTGACAGAGGGATCTAGTTAGGGTTGACCAGAGGAGCACCTGAGTTGTACAAATGCAAGAAGAAACAATTCCTGATATACAAGATGAGACAAGATAAGAACAATTCAGTCATGGAACAGAATCAATCAAAAGCAAGTACTTTATGACCTACGCTACCTACATAAATCTCTTCCATCTCTATTTTATAATTTGAGAATTTAAGGAAGAGAAGGTTGAATTAAAGACTCCTGGTGATAAACAGAGTCAGAATTAGAATTTCACTGGCATTAAATATTTCTCTCTGGTTTCCCCTGTTCTCTTTTCCATTTTCTGTGTGAGTAAAGAGAAACAGACAATAAGTTATCATCTTCATTCCACTTATAAATAGCAATTGTTTATTCAGATGTTTTACTATTTACTAAACATTTAGAATTATTTTCTCAACCTCACCTCAGGAATCGCCCTTTCTCCTTCCCATCCCAGATTGCTGTATAATAGATTAGAAGATAAACCAGCACCACCTGCCCCACTGAGGGGATCCATCAACTTTTCTCCTACCTGACCTTCATTGCCCAGTTCCCCCCAGAAGTGGGATATCCACAATCAGCTAGATGCTGACCTCCACCTCCCTGCCTCTGTTGGAAAAATCCCCAAATGTACTCCACAATGATCTTTGGACTATCCTCTTGGTCAGGGATTTTCTGCCCTGCCATTCTTTCTGTAGGTTTTGGGGGCCTTACCATCTACCCTGTAACTTTCCCTGCCATAAACTAAATACTACTTGACTTTTCCATATGCCATAAACTGAACATGAAAATGAACCTTCTTTTATGTCTTGTCTCCCCCAGTTAGAATATGAGCTCCTTGAGAGTATGGACTGTCTCACTTTTCTATTTTTATCCCCATTGCTTAGCACAGTGCTTGGTACATGATAAAAGCTTATTAAATGCTGATCCATTCTATTCTACTTTGTAGGTCATGTCCTAAGCCTGTAATACCTTCCCTGACTAATTCTATTCATTTTTATTCTAATCCATTGTTTCTCATTAAGATGCCAGCACAGATCCATCAAATACCATGATTAATGATCTTGTGCTTATTGTTTCCATCATTGTCCATGTACCTAAACCATTGACATCCCATTGAGTTTTCATCTATTTGTGGTCCCATAGAAGCCAGACTGTTAATGGGGTGAGCCATCTATTGACCAGCATCTTTACTGTCTAGTCCATTCATTGTCTTTTCAAATGATAGACTATTTCCAATACATCTATGGATTTCCTCACTCATGATGTAAATTATTTCTGCCAGACAGCATAATCTTTTTCCATTGTACTTTGTATTACTCCAGGTTTTTCTTCTAATTTTCCCTTACCAAACTGTTATCTCTTCCATGCTTCAAATAATTCCCAAATTAGGATTTCAGTTTTACCTCTTACACAAGAGGTGGCATAGTTGCCCTAGATCCATAGGTTTAGCCAAACGATTAATTTAGAGTTTATCTGGTGCAGAACAGCTCTGGGGCATTAATCTCAAGTCATTGTCAATATTTATTGAGCAGTTGTATTGAAGATACATATGCATTCATGCATAGTCAAAAAGAACAATGAGTACCATAAAATTATAGATTTATAGTTGGAAAGTCATCCTGTCTAATCTTTCCACTCTCATTTTTTTAACAGATGAGGAAAATGAGTCCTAGAAAGGTTAAATAAGTTGCCCAAAGTCAAATAATTAGTAAGGGGAAAAGTAGGGATTCAAACCCAGGACTACTAAGTTCAAATTCAACATTCTTTCACTTTACCAAAATGTGACCCACTCTGAAGTCATCTGAAGATCACTTAGCCAATTAATTTGTGCCATATTCCAAATCAGCTTTATTTCTTCAATGATTCCCTTCAGCTCTCATACAGCTTTCTGTAGGTACAGACAAATATTCCTTTGAGTTTCAAATTAATGTTGCATTTAGGTCATGTGCCTACCATTGGACAGGAAAAGTTTATTTCATTTTCCTCTGGAATGACTTTCCTAAGCGTGAGTCAAAGGGGTAGCTAACTAGTCTTTGAACCCAGGGAGCTTTCCAAAAACTGCACCCCTCAACAGGGTAATTACATTGGAAAAAGGTGATTCCAATCCAGAGGTAGAATTCAGCTCAATAATTGGAGAATTCAGTCTTGTCTTAAATCTTTAACTTTGAACTTGGGAGACAACCATCATAGTCTCCGGCCTACCTCTAGTCCTATTTCTTTATTGTGCGCTATGCAATAACCCTGACTTACCAACCTTAATATCGTACTGAATATGAGAAAGGATGATTTTCTTTAAAACTATGTCTAATAAAGTGTTACATCAGCTTATTTAAGAAAAAAAACTGACATATTTGGTACATTGACTCGGGAAATTGTACTTAGAAGCTTAGTCTTTGTCTTGAAATAGGAGCTTATCTAAATTGCTCCCCCCCCAAAAGCATTTCCTATAAGTGGACATTCTGTTAGCAGTCTGTTAACAAACAGCAAACCCTTATATGTGCTAGGCACTAAGCTGAGAATACAAAGGAGGGCATAAACACTGTCTGTGCCCGGGAGACTTCACAAACAACTGTGTTTAGAAAGAAAGTCCTCTTATCTTCTACTGGAGAACTAAGACAAAACTAACAATTCTTCCGTTTTCATATGGAAGATTTTCTCCTTAGTCAGAATGTTGGGAGGAGGATCATTTAATTTGTGTAAGGAGAGTTTGGGCAACTAGGTGGTGAAATGGATAGAGCACAGGCCCTGGAGTTAGAAAGACTCATCTTTCTGAATTCAAATCTAGCCTCAGACACCAACTAGCTGTGTGACCCTGGGCAAATCTCCTAACCCTGTTCTCCTCAATTTCTTCATCTATAAAGTGAACTGGAGAAGGAAATGGCAAACCACTCCAGTATCTTTGCCAAGAAAACCCGAAGAGGGGTCACGAATAGTCAGACTAAAATGCCTGAACAAAGCAGAGTTGATCAAAGGAGTCCCTGGTCAGTTTGATGAGCTGACAGAGCAGAAGCCTTTGTCTGGTGTCAGGAAAGCAGTTTCCCATCAAAAGCATAGGCATGTGGATTGTTGAGAGGATACATACAATTCCTGACTGGTTTTCAATGATTGGGCCTGCTTCAGAGATGATTGAACTGGATGGGACTCAGGAGGATGGAGGAACCAATCCCTCTCTGTTCTCTATAAAAAGTAGGCTGACAGATCAATTTGGCCATTTTTTTGGACTTTCCTTTTACCTTTCCCTATTCAAAGTACAAAATAGCCCATAACAGAATAAATCTGGGTCTTGAGATGAGATCTTTTTAAAAAACATTTTGATAACTGTATTTCAGTAAAATTAGTTTCCTTTATAATCCTATGTAATTTTTATATGCACTTAAAAAACATTATTCTGAAAAGGGGTCCACAGGCTGGGGTCCATGACATACACAAAAATGGTTAAAAGCCCCTACTTTAATGAGTATGTCAGAAAAATTAATATGACTGCTCAGTTGCTTGGCTCCCAAGAGAACATAAAGTTATTATAACATCCAACATTGAACAATTTTAAACTCTTATCATTTTGGTAAAGTCACTGCAGGATGCCATAATTTATCTCTCTTCCTTTTAGGAAGAATTCTGTATTAGTATGCTCCAACTAGAATGTTAACAGCTGCTAAATTCTCAATTAATATTGTCATGGAATATCTGTTCAGCACAACTGAAAATTTCAGCTTAAACCTTATTAGAAAATTCAAGAACCTTGTGTTCAAGTTTTGAACACTGGAGGTGTGTAAACCCACAGAAAGACAATCGATGTGCAATGCTACACTGTGTTTTATTTTTGGATGTATGTCAAGTGCAAACCGCAAGAGGACAATGGATAAACTGTACTTATCTTATTTTGCAGTTTGCCTTGACTTGTTTTTGTCACATTCCTAACCTTAAATAGTATAAGCAGAGACCCATAGTAACAGATACCAAAGCATTTTTACTTATTTCATTACATGCTTGTTAATAATTGCAAATAAAATGACACTGCAGTAACATTAAAGCCCTTAATTCATTGTTTAAAAAGCACCAGGATCTTATTGAATCATTAACCTACCCTCACTGAATTAACTTATTTGTGAGTCAAAGAAGCACAACCCTACAATATGAGTATGTGATTTCTTGCTTTTTCTGTAATGCTCACTTTTCTAGCTCCATAATTAACATAGTCATAATTATTAAGTACCATGAAAAGGGAATTATACCCTATAACTCCTACTGCTTTTATAAATCCATGGTTTTGGACACTCAGTAAATGCTTAATCTTCACCAACTGATTTCTTGACCTAAGATCCAAATCTAGAATAATACACATGTAATACTTTATTCTTTAGGATTTACTAGGAATAAGCATAAGAACGAAATGAATAATGATAATGCAGATTTTTTTAAATTAACTATGTATAAATAATCTGATTTCATATAAATATTTTTAAAATACGTATTACAACAATTTCTAAATAAATCCCATAATAGCAGCTTTAGTTATGCAGCAAAGTAATAAAATCCTTTCATGGTCTTTAGACTCCCTGTGATTCCTCCAGCAGCAGCTGGAAAAATAGGATCGTAGATACTGGAAGGGAGTTCAGATGTCATCCAGTCATCTTCATTTTGCAGATGATGAAGAGATCAAGGCACTTGCCTAGGCCAAGTGAATGGTCATTGTAGAAGAAAAAAATCATGTGGTATCTACTTTTCTAGAGATGAACATTTTCAAATTAGCTGTTATATCAGACCAGGATTTCTTATCCTAGTGTCCATGGGCCCCCAAAGGGTCTTTGGATAGATTTCAGGGGTTCCACGAACTTGGATGTGAGGGAAAAAATTACGTATTTATATTCACTAATCCCTCATTGAAATTTAGCGTTTCTTTTGATTATGAATATAGGAAACAAAACATTATTCTGAGAAAGGGCTATAAGTTTCACCATATAGCCAAAGGTGTCCATGACACACAAAAAAGTTAGGAACTCCTGTTTTAGAAAGACTCTACCACCACATCTGTACTCTAAGCATTTCTGATTTGGCAGAACCTGGAAGAAACCCAGAGCCCCTCCATGTCAGGCATCCAAGTACAAGATGTGCTACATACCCTTAGCAAGTCAGTTCTTTGAACTTTCATTCTCCTATATTTAACCCAAATTTCATCATGTGGGTATTAAAAATTCACCAAATAGGTCAATTCAGCTTCCTTATAAGTTCAAAATGGTAAGAAAAAAAAGTTTCCTAAATAAACCAACCTGCCAATTACAAAAGAATCTTAATTTTCTCTACCAAATTTCGGTGCAAACCATGAAAGAGAAAATTTCTTTATGTGCTTATGAATGATTTACAAACGAATTCCAGATAGTTCTTAGGCTGGCATATGCCTCTGATATAGGAAAAACAACTGAAGTTTAGCAGATCTATGCAGGTTACTCTGCTTTACAAAAACTTCACAGGCTCTCTATTGCCTCTAGGATAAAATGTAAAATCCTCAGTCTGGCATTTGAAGCCTTTGCAGATGTGGCTCTCGCTTACCTTTCTAGTCTTATTTCTATGAATCTCCTTCATGCTTTTTCCTTTCCAGTCAAACTGGTATACCAGCTATTATAAAACTTGTCATATGAACAAGATTTATACAAAATAAATTGGAGATAATTAATAGGGGGAAAATGCTAGTACTAAAAGGGATCAAGAAAGGCTTCTCAATGCTACTATTTACATATGACATCATGCTGGTTGCAATAAGTCTGAGAACATTGCAGTGCATCCGGAAGTAATCTATAACCACTCAAAGAAAGCTTGATCTGGTCCTCCACAGAGGATAGACCAAGTGGATGAGGAAAGTCTATTAACTACACTATGACATAAGGTTGGAGAAATAATCTACAGAGCTTATTCATCGGTATGTCAGTCAATAAACATTTATTAAGCACCTACTATGTGCTAGGTACTATGCTACATATATATATATACATATATATATGGAGAATACAAATGGATGAGTTAGTTCTAGAATTTAAACAGAAGAGCGGTAGGCTCAATTGTGCTCCACTGTTCTTGATGTCAGGAGAAAATGAGGAAGATTCTCTAGCACATTTTACATACTTTCTAGGAACAACTTACAAGAGGAAAAAATGTATAGGATGAGCATGAAAGAATGAGTTGAGATCCATATTAATGAAATCACAGATCCATTTAATTATTGTGTTTCCATTTCATCAGAAATATACCTTGGAAGTATATAATGATGACAGAAAGTTTCCCAGGGAACTAATCTATCTTCACATCACCTCATACCCTCCACCTCCCCCACCGAAAATAAAGTTTAAAAAATTAATATAACAAAAATCTACCAAACAACTGGCATTAAATGTGATAGAGCCAATCGTGCTAAGGTCAGTTTAGGAGTTAACTTCAGGCCCACCCAGCTCCTTCCAAATAAAAAAAATTAGTCCTTTTTCCTCAAGGGCAGAAAAAATATGGTTCTTCTAATTTGGTTATGTGGGAAAGTAAAGGATGAAAGAGGAATCTGGGAACATTAGAAACCATCTAATCCAGGGGTGGTGAACCTGCAGCCTCAAGGCCACACGTGGCCCTCAAGGTCCTCAAGTGCAGCCCTTTGACTGAATCCAAACTTCACAGAACAAATCCCCTTAGTAAAAGGATTCGTCCTGCAAAACTTGGACTCAGTCAAAAGGCTGCACTCAAGGACCTAGAAAGCCACATGCAGCCTCAAAACCGCAGGTTCCCCACCCCTGATAATCCATCTAGTCCAGCCTCTCATCCGAAATAAGAATCCTCCCTACAGCATCTGTTGACTAATTCCATTTGATATATTTCTACTTACTAATTGTGTGATGCTGAGTAAGTCACTTAACTGCTGTTTGCCTCAGTTTCCTAATCTGTAAAACAAGGATAATCATAGCATTTACCTCCCAGGGTTGTTGTAAAAACAGAATGAGATAATTATAAAGCACTTAGCACAGTGCCTGGCACATAGTAAGCACTATATCAATGTTATCTATTATTATCATTATTATTTTTACTTCCATATAAAAATGTAGAAGAAAATTTTTGAGTCAGTCTATACTTTTGAAAATATGAGTTCATATGCCCAAAGGGCTATATAAAACTGTGCATATACCCTTTGACCCAGCAATACTACTACTAGAGCTGTATCCCAAAGAGATTTTTAAAAAAGGAAAAGTACCTACATGTGTAGCATCTCTTTTTGTGGTGGCAAAGAATTAGAAACTGAAGGAATGCACATCAGTTGGGGAATGGCTGAACAAGTTATGGTATATGATTGTGTTGGAATCCTATTGTGCTCTAAGAAATGATGAAAAACTTTTTCATCACAAAGAAATTTCAGAAAAACTTGGGAAGACTTACATGAACTGATGCAAAGTGAAATGAGTAGAACCAGGAGAAAATTGTACACAATAAGAGCAATATTCTACAATGATCAACTGTGAATGACTTAGCTATTCTCAGCCATACAATGATCCAAGACAGTTCTAAAAAACCCCTGACGAGAAATGCTATCCACCTCCAGAGAAGGAACTGATGGAATCTATATGCAGATTGAAGCATACTTTTTAAAATTTTCTTTATTATTTTTTGTTTTTTGGTTTGCATTTTTTGCAACATTGCTAATATGGAAATGTTTTGCATGATCACATATGGATAATCTATATCAAATTGCTTGCCTTCTCAAGGAAGGGAGAGTAAAGGGAAGGAAAGAATTCAGAACTCAAAATTTTAAAATATTAATATTAAAAATTTTTGTTTAAAAAATTTTTTAAATTTAGTTTACATGTAATTGAGAAAAAATTAAATTAATGAAAATTCAAGTCCACTTCTAAGCCCTAAAATGACTTAGCTCTTCTGTCTTTAGAGCCAAAGGAGCTCTAACAGAACTCATTAGCACTTGTGAACTGTTAAACAGGATAGATTACTGTGAGATAGGTTTGAGTAGAGGAGAATGAGTGAATGAATGAGCATCTAGAAAGCACTTACTATGTGAAGGGCACGTAGAGATTCAACTATAAACAAGAAGGACAGTCCTTGCCTTCAAGGAGCTTACATCTAATAGGGGAACCACACTTCTAGAAGAGCTAGAGTTGTCAGGGAGAATGGCTTTGAGATAGAGGGAGAAGTGAAATAGTGGGCCCAAGACCAGGAAAGATACATTAAAAAACTCACCAGATAGAGCCCAAGGGCAGGAATCAGAGCATGGGTGAGAGAAGGCAAAGGAAACCAGAGTACAGTTGGCATAGCTTGGAGATGGCCAGATCAAACTTTCTTCTTCTCTATGATTGAACAGTTTGTCAGATAAACTAAAATGAACAGGAAAAAATAGAATCATTGAAATGCTATTTGCTATTAATACTATTATCTGAACAACTCTTCTTTAGTGTAGAAGAGGGTGAGAAAAGTGGTTCACAGGATAACATTTACATTGAAAGGAGATATGTTGGCAGGAGTGACTACACAGAGAAACAACTGATGCAGCAGTGACCTTCCCTCATCACCTGGGTGAAAGGAAAAATCCAGAAGGGGGCAGAAAAGGTTCTTTTTTATTCAGTCTATGCTCTGGAGATTTTTTTTAAATAAAAAAAACACATGGTTTCAAATATTTGATTCATTAGTCCATAATTAGCATCAAGTGACCAAATTCTGTTTGCTTCTTTAACTGGAAAATAGCAAACACACAACCATGTATGAGTAGGTTCTCTCTTTACCCATATTTTCATATGCTCAGATTGGTTGAATGTCTTTCCCTTTCACTTCAGCCAAAACTTTACATTTGTTCTAAGACCAAATTTTATAAAACTACATCAAAGTGTGAGAAAGAGAGCTTTATGGGAACTTTGTCATTAGCAGCCCCCAACCTCTTCCTTTCTATGCCCTTTTCTCTAAAAAAAAATTTTTGAAGCTTCTTTTTTCATGATTGGTGTCTTCCCAATGATTTAAAATTTAATTTTTGACAACCACATGAAGAGAAACATTAATTCAAAGGAAAGGTTTGTCATGACTTTCTTATTTTCCAATACTATAATTTCATAAAAAAGGATGACAATCAACAAATACCTATTATGTGCTAGTACTGGGGACAAAAATACTGAGAATGAAACCATACCTACTCTCAACAACCTTATTTTTTTAGAAGAAAATATACCTTAATCTGAAATCTGAATCCATCAGTTCTCTATCTAGAGATGGATATCACATTTCCTCATAAGAAGGACCTTAACAGTCTAACAACGTCTATGTAGGAGTATCCTTAGGTCCTATTGCCCAGCCTCAGAAGAGGCTGATTCAGCAGTTAATAAAGTTTCAAATCAGGCTGATTCACAAATTAACAAAATTACAAGTATTGCCCTTGTCCCCTCAAAAAAAATCGTTCCTCCTCTCACCTTGAAACAAGCACAAACAGTTAAATGTGTACATTTTTCTGGCATTTGTGATGCCTCCTGTTCACCCTTCCTCTCCTCTAGTTCAGTTTGGGATTGTAGATTTGGAACTGGAAATGACCTTGAAAGCGATCTAATCAGACTTCCTCGTGTTACAGATGAGAAAACTGAGGCTTAGAGAGATTAAGAGATTTGCTCAAGGTCACACAGGTAATGATGGCAGCAGAGCCTGTGCTGTTTGCATTGCACCAATTTCTTCTTGCCTGCCTACTCTTTCCCCTTCAGCAAAATATTTGAAAGTTGTCATTTGTATGGTAATGTGAGTGAATTTAAGCCAGTCTTGTATTTTAAACTGAATCACTAATTTATATCAGGGAATTTATTACTGGAGAATTTAAAGCTACACACCAAAGATTGGTTGGTGTGTAGAGAGCCATTCTCCACTACCTGGGTATACCTAGGGGCACCTAGATACCTAGAATCCTGCATTCCACCCCAAGAAATCCCATATTGATTCTCCTATCAAGTGTGCTTTTCTTTGAGCCATGCCTCTGTGACCTTGAAAAAGTCAATAAAACTCCCTGGGTTTCAATTTCCTCTTCTATATAACATGACAGAGTAGGACTAACTGACCCCTTAGTTACCTACGAGCTCTGAAAAGCTTTGATTCTGTTTTCATACCTGCCCCACGCAGACTGAAACATTAATAAATTTAACCAAAACTATGTTTAATACCACTTAAGCCATCAAATATGACATGTTCAGGGAAAAATAAAATAAACCTAGCTCTGTCTCAGGAGACATGAAAACATTGAATTTAGGGCATGGAGACAATGAAAGTACCTGGTGACTAAAAAGACCTGAACAATATTTCTGAAAAGTACAATAACTAAATGTCTGGATCAGAAAGGTGTAATTTTAAACCTTCTATTCCTTCAATGCTATAATTAAGAGAAAAATAAAAGGCAGCTTTGAAAACACAAAGCAAATCTGGCTTACATTGACACATATCATTTGCTTACTCCAGGGATCTCATCCAAAAATGATACATTTGTTTCCCAAGAGGTGAAAAGTATAATCTGGTTCTTTCTTTTCAAATTAAATTTTTGACAATCACATCAAGTGAAACATGAACTCAGAGGAAAGGTTTGTCGTGCTTTCTTCTAGAATTCCTTTGAAGAGGGCTCAATCAATCAGTGACTATTAAATGCCTACTATGTGTCAGGTGCTGTGGTAGATATAAATACAAAGAATGAAACAATCTCTACTTTCAAGGAGTTTACATTCTAACAAAATTGATGTATGGGGATCAAAAAGGTCGAGGTACATGCAGAGTGGTAGTATTCTCAGGCCCAGTGACAAAAATGCACAAATCAGCAGAACTATAAATGAAAAAGGAAGGATCAAAACAAACACAAAAGAAATTAGTAAAATTATTAGGGAATACTACTCACAGCTAATCTAACAAATTATATCATTTAAATAGATATTATCTACAAAAATATAAATTGCCAGAACTAATATAACAGGAAATTAATTATTTAAATAGACCAGTTTTAGAGGAAGAAATTAGATGAGTCATCATCTACACATCAGTCACATAGCCCAGACACATTCACAAGGAATTATTTTCAAACTTTCCAAGAACAAATAATCCATGTGTTACAGTTTGTGTATAGGGAGGAAAAGGGAACATTATTGAATACCTTTTTCTAGGCAATAAAAAGAATAAAAAATAACAATAAAAATAAAATTATAGAACAATTTCACTAATGAATGTAGATATAAAAATGCTAAATGTTAGCTAATAGAATATGACAAATCATTAAGAAATTATTCATCATGACTAAACCGGATTCACTAGTTTAGAATCAGAACTTTCAAAATAATAAAACTTAAAAGCCAAAAGAAAGCCTTTTAAAATAAAAATGTGATTATATCAGTAGCTACAGAAAAAAAAAGTCTTGATATAAACCCAGAATCTGAATCTGAGATTAGTTTATTATTTATTTAGAAACACTACATCTAGCACTCTTACAAGTATTTGCTGGTAATAAACACCAATAATCATAATAATAATAGGGAGAAAAAAGAAGTTCTATATACAATAGTAACAGGAATCATCAAACATTTGGGGATTATTCTACGTAGTAATATACAACACCTGTGTGAGAACAATTACATAACTTTTTTTTCTTTATTTGATCTGTGATTTTTCTGACATAGCCAGCTCTTGGTTGAAATAATGGCCAATATAAAGGATAAACCAAGTAAATGGAGGGATATTCAATGTTCATGAATAGGTTGGTTTAATAAGTAAAGATGATACTCCTCAAATTAATTTCTATGTTTCAAGTAAGACAAATCAAAATACTAAGCAACTTCTTTATAGAACTAGAAAAAAATCATAGGGAAATGTATAAGGAGAAAGAAGAATGCAAGAATTACCAAGGGGCACACAGAAGGGAAAAGTTGATGGAGGTGGTCTTGTGCTTTTGGACATTAAATGTAACTGAATGTACGTAATACCGTGTTCACAGCAGAAGAGAGAACTTGAAGCTGAAAAGCTTCTGCACATATAACATTAATATGCCTACAATAAGAATGGAGGTGGTCAAATGAAAAAACTTTTACCAACTTTCTCTGATAAAGATTTGGCACGCAAAATATGTAAACAATTTGTATGTGTCTGTGTAACTAATACCCATTCCCTGATAAATTGTCAAAGTATATGAAAAAAATAGTTCTTAAAAGTACTGCAAAGTATTTATGACCACATAAAAATGCCCCAAATCACTAATAATAATAGAAATACAAATCAAAACAAACTAGGGGAATCACTTAACACCCTGTGAATTGGCAAAAATAACTAAAAATGCCAAGAGTCAATGTTGGAGGGTTTGGAGGAAGACAGGCACTCTACTACATTGTTGATAGAACTGTGAAATAGTACAAGCATTTTGGAAAGCAACTTGGAATTATGCAAATAAAATTAATAAATTAATCATACCCTTTAACCTTGAGACTCCATTACTGAGCTGAGCTTATATATGAAGGAAGCCATTGATAAGAAAAAAGTCTCCAAAATACTTCCAAATATTTATAACAGCACTTTTTGTGGCCAAAAATTGGAAACAAAGTAGATGCCATTCAACTGGGGCATCACTAAACAAAATGTGGTACATGTACGTAATGAAATATTACTGTGCTGTAAAAAATTTGTGTGTGATGAATACAGACACACATCAAAAGATTTATATGAACTAATGCAGAGTGAAGAAAACAGAGACACAGAAGCTACAACAATATAAATGGAAAGAACTGCAATACACCAAAAAAAAAAGCAAAAGTAAATGTAACCAAATTATATAGATCATGTGAGACTCAAATGAAGAAATATAAGAAGACACCTCCAACCCACGCCTGGAGAAGATAGGACATGTCCACAAGTATTACCCATTGCACGTTTTTGGACTATTGATCAGTTGTGATGGATTTTCTCCCCTTCTTTTTCCTCTCTAAAAAATGCTATTTGCTGTATGCAATGACTCCCTGGGAGGGGGAGGAGGAGGGAGACATGGTATGCCATGGAAATGTAAGAAACAAAAAATATTAGTAAAAACATTTTAAAAAGTAATGACTTAAAAATGCTCAATCTCGCTAATAATCAATTTAAAGCAACTCTGAGACACTACCTTATACTCCTCAAATTGGCTAAGAAAAATCATTTATAACATGAAATAATGCCGGTAGGGCTGTGGAGAAAGAAATACTCATTACTGGTGGAATTACAGACTTGTAGAATCTTTTGGACAATAATCTATCTGTCAGGACACAACAATTACACAAAAACCATATCCAGTGACAATAATTGCCTTGGCAGGAATACACACTAAAAGTATTGTCACATACAATGCTACCTGCTCAGAAATATTTATAGCAGCATTATATGTTATTGTAAAAAACTGGAAATAACTTGCCAATAGTAAAATTAAATAAATTATCGAATGTTAATGTGATATAATACAGTTAAGAATTAAGAACTATAAAATATGAAGAATAGTCAAATATCTAGAAAGACTTTTGAAATGGTGCAAAGCAGAAAAAATTAGGATCAAAAGGAAGAAGTACATATCAACCATGACCACTAAGAAGAAAAGTAAGAATGAAAGAATATATAAAAAAAAATTCCTGAAGCAATCAGGGGGTGCAGTATATAGAATTCAGGTCCTAGAGTCAGCAAGACCTAAGTTCAAATCAAGCCTTTGTTACTTACTCACTGTGTGATCCTAGGCAAGTTATTTAATCTCTTTTTGCCTCAGTTTCCTCAACTGTAAAATGGGGATAATAACAGTACTTCTCTTGGTTGTTGTGAGGATCAAATGAGGTAATATTTGTAAAGAGCTTAACACAGTGCCTGTAGATACTACATAAATGTTTATTCCTTTCTCTTCCTCTTGACCTACATGTGCAAAAATATCTATAGCAGCCCATTTCGTGGTGGCAAAAAAAAAAATGGAAATTGAGAGAGTATCCATCAATTGGGGAATGGCTGAACAATTTATGGTATATGAATGTAATGAAATACTATTGTTCAATAAGAAATGATGAGCCGGTGGATTTCAGAAAAACATGGAAAGACTTGTACAAACTGACACAAAGTGAAATGAGCAGAACCAGGAAAATATTGTACATAGTATCAGCCATGTTGTGTGATGATCAACTATGAATGACTCAGCTCTTCTCAGCAACACAATGATCCAAGATGAGTACAAAGGACTCATAATGGAAAATACTGTCCACATCTAGATAAAGTACTGATGGACTCTGAATGGAAATAAAGCATATTTTTTTACTTTATTCTTTTTCTTGTTTTTTTTCCTCTTTATTTGTTGCTTTCACAACTGTGACTAATATAGAAGTATGTTTTACATGATAGCACATGTATAACATATCTAATTGCCTACTCTTTTCAGAAAAGGGGAGGGGGAAATGGAAGGAGAAAAATATGGAACTCAAAATCTTGTAAAAATGAATGCTAAAAATTGTCTTGACATATAATTCGGGAAAATACTATTAAAAATAAAAGAAAGGGAAAGGAAAAATTTAAAAATCTTTTCAAATGTAAATTAGTAGTAAACTAGATTTGTTGTTGTTGTTCAGTCATTTCAGGCTTTTTATGAACTCATTTGGGCTTTTCTTGGCAAAGATACTGCGATGGTTTGCCAGCTCATTTTACAAATAAGGAAACCGAGGCAAACAGGGTTAGATGATTTGCCCAGGGTCACACAGTGAACTTATGTCTTCCTGACTCTAGGGCCAGCACTCTATCCACTGGCTCACCTTGCTGCCTAAAAGCTAGATTTTGGTTGGGATAGATAAAGGGCCCGACCCAGGAGGCATGGATTCAAGAAGGCCCACCTCAGCTCTTTAAGACTATAAGGCAGTCTCAGATCAGCTGGGCTCAGGTAGATTAGTTTTCCACACAGGAAGAGCCATATAATGAAGTTAAAATCACAGGCCTGGATCAAACAAAAAATTTACTTAGCAAGTTAATTTGGGTGCATTGTTGTTCTACGTTCAATAAAACATGTAAAAGACATAGGGTTCCTTATGCAATGAAGGAGAAGATTCCATTGAATTCTTGCTTTCGTGCATTCATGTGTGTGTGTGTGTGTGTGTGTGTGTGTGTGTGTGTGTGTGTGTGTTATCTTCATCAAAGTCCTGTCTCAGTGCTTTATCACAGCAAGGTAGTGACCCTGGGCTTTGAGAGACAGCTTTTGTATATCGATGATCCAAATGCCAGCCCAAGTCAGCTTTTCACCAATTTGGTCATAAAATGATTAATTTTTCAGCCATAGCAATTCTCCAAGATTATCTACAAATTCATGAAAGATATGCAGTCTGTATCAGTGAAGGGAGTACCTTGTATTGGAATGACTGATTGAGAACCAAAAAGTTACTGTTAGAGTAATGGAAGGATTGAAACTTCAAACTTCAAACTCCAGGTAAGGACCCCTATGCAAAAAGATTCAGAAACATCTGTTTAGTATTCTTATATTCTTTGCATATAAACAATTCACTTACCCTGAAATTTAAGAAAGCTTTGCCATATCCGATACAAGCACAAAAGAAAAACCACCATTTGGGACTTCCCTTCCCACAACCCACTTTACCCTCCAGTCCCAGTAAAAGGAAGGTGTTCAATTGCTTGACTATATTCCTGACATATTCCTGAAAATATTCCATCCTATATAAGAAAAGTAGTTTGGCCAAGGCTGTATAGGCCCAGGCAGTGTGCCAAGGGACTGTCCCATAAGCAAGGTTATGACCCAATTAAAGAGCTGAAAGTTTTCAAAGGGCAGATGAACAAGAGATAATACGTCATCTCACCAGTTAAAATGCCAAGAAGTCCAAAGTGGAGAATGAGAATTGAGGACCAGAGATAGCATCCAGAAGGGAATATAAACAGCAGAAAAAGACAATTAGACCCATGCTATCTCTATTTCTGTTTATGGATGTGGCTCCTTATATCAGCCTACAATTATACAGGCCTGGGATATATAATCCCTGGGGAAATGAACAGACATGTATACATAAGAGGGCCAAAGGCAGTCATATCTTATTCTTACGTGAACTGGCTGACCGTAGAACAGATATCCTAGCTGGTATCGATGAACAAAAATGGAGCTGAGGACAGGTAGTATATAAAAGGTGTTAGTTACAGCTGTGTTAGGGGTAGCACAGTAATTTTCTCTTGAGCAGATCTCAAACGACAGAGGGATTGATCACCTCATTCACCTTGTAAGAGCTTGATGTGTTGTTTGACTGTCGCCCAGGTTCTACAATTTGCACTCTTGACACTACGAAACATACCCAGACCCATGAAATCACAGATCTTTCAAGTACGTGCTGAAGCAAGAAATTTGCAGATTTTATAAAACAAATTTGTAATTACAGATATCAATGGTAATAATGTAACTGACATCATAACCTCTCTTGTCTTTATGATTATTCATTGAAATAGAAATAAATCAGTCAATAAACATTTATTAAATGCCTATTGAGTGCCAGGCAATGTGCCAAGCATTGGAAACAGCCCCTGCCCTCAACGAGCTTACAGTCTAATGGAGGAGACAACGTGCAAATAAATATACACAAAGCAAGCTATATGCAGGATAAATAGGAAATAATTCACAGAGAAAAGGCACTGTGAGTAAGAAGGGGTGGGAAAGCTTTCCTTTAGAAGGTGGGATTTTGGTTGGGACTTAAAAGAAGCCAGGGAGTTCAGTGATCGGGAGGAGGGGCGGGGGGGGGGGGCAGTGTGCCAGGCAGGGAAGATAGAGAAAATGCCCAGAATAGAGAGATGGAGTGTCTCATTCATGGAAGAGCCAGGAGGCCAGTGTCACTGGGTTGAAGTGTATGTATCAGAAATCAAGGTAGAAGACTGGAAAGATAGAGGGAACTAGTTATGACAGGCTTTGAATGCCAAACAAAGCCATTTGTATTTGATCCTAGAAGCAATAGGAAGCCACTAGAGTTTATTGAGTGGGAGGGGTGGAGAAGGTATGTGTGACATGATTGGACCTAAGTCTTAGGAAAACCACTTTAGCAACTAAATGGAAGACCGATTGGAGTGGGGAGAGACTTGAGGCAAGCAGACCCACGAGCAGGTAATGCAATAATCCAGGTATGAGGCGATAAAGGCCTGCATTAACTAGAATGGTGGTGGTATCAGAGAAGAGAAGAGGTCATCTTTGAGAGATGTTGCAGAGGTGAAATCAAGAGGCTTTGGCAGCAACTTGAATACAGGGGGAGGAGTGCGGCGGGAGGGGAGGTGAGAGATAGTGAGTAGACAAAGATGACTCCTGGGTTTCAAGCCTGAGGGACTGGGAGGATGGTGTTGCTCTTTACAGTAGTTGGGAAGGCAGGAGTTAGGGAGGGTTTTAGGGGGAAAGATGATGAGTTCCATTTTGGACATACTTAAGTTTAAGATGTATACTGGACGTCCTGTTAGAGATGTCTGAAAGGGAGCTGGAGGTGTGAGAGTGGAGGTTAACAGAGAGATTGGGGCAGGTTGGGTAAGTTTAAGAATCATCACCACAGAGATGGTAATCAAATTAATTAAATCCATGGAAGTTGATGAAATCACCAAGTGAAGTGGTATAGAGGGAGAAGAAAAGAGGATCCAGCACAGAACTCTGAGGGGCACCTACAGTTAGAGGTCATGATCTGGAAGCATATCCAACAAAAGAAACCAGGAAAGAATATAATAAAAGCTAGTCTTCCTATGGCACCTTAGAGTCTGCAAAGCATTTTACAAACACTATCACATTTGACACAACAACCTTGGGAGGTAGCTACTATTATTATCTCTAGTTTACTGTCAAGGGAAATGAGGCAGACAAAGACAGTGACTTATCCAGGGTCATAGTTAGTTAGTGTCCAAGGTTGGTTTTGAACTCAGGTCTTCCTGCCTCTGGGTTCCGTGCTCTATCTGCTGTGCTACATAGCTACCAATCTCTGTCTCTCTGTCTCTCTCTCCTTCTCTCTCTGTCTCTCTGTCTCTCTCTCTCTGTCTCTCTGTCTCTCTCTCTCTCTCTCTCTCTCTCTCTCTCTCTCTCTCTCTCTCTTTCCCTCCCTCCCTCCCTCCTTCCCCCGCCACTGGGATTTGGGATGAAATGAGGCCACAGAGAGACAGAATTGCCCAGGGTTGCACAGCTACTAAGGTTATAAGGCAAAGTTTGAACATAAATCTACCTGACTCCAAATCTAATGATTTATTGGCATGTGTAGAGTATTCCTAACTTTAAAACAAAACTGTTTTGTTTTATATATAGGCTTTTCCATATTTCAGTTTATTCTTCCTGCTTACCATTATGACAAAAGCTCCCACCATAGCCTTCCTCCAATACCTTATTGTGAGTGCTGGATTTGAAGCTAGGAAAATCTCGGTTCAAATCTTACCTAGGACACTTTCTGGTTCTAAAGCCTTAGCTAAATCACTTAATCTCTCAAAACCTCAGTTTCCTCATCTGTAAAAGGAAGGGATTGAGCTTTGATGGCCTCTGAGGTCACTTTCAGCTCTACACCTATGATTCTATGACCCTATGTTCCTATTTTCTAAAAGGTTACACCAGTGGATCACAAACTTTGGCAGGTCCCAGAATAATGGAAAACCTTGTGTACAGGCCAGGCAATGGGCTATATGTCTGTCTGCTGAAGGCCACCCTAGCCAAGCTTGGAAAGGATTGTCATCAGTTTGGCTCCAGAGGGATGAATATTTTGGACCACAGCAACTCTCCAAGATGGTTTGCCAAGGGACTGCAATCTGCTTTGATGAAGGAAGTATCTTTGCCAAAGAAATCATTGGATCCTTGGAGTAATGAAATATAGTGAAAAAGAATTTTCTTGCCCAAATTTTACCAATATACCACTGTCTATGGAATCATTCTTTTTACAAACATTAAAGATAATAATGTGGGATCTTGGAGCTAGGAAGGGTATTGGAAATCATTTCAACCAGTCCTTTCATTTTGGGGATGACAAGATCAAGCCCAGAGAAGTGAAATCACATTTCTTCCATCACACAACTAGCTCTCAAGTAATATGATTCAAACCCAGGTCCTCTGACTGCTAATCTAGGGTTCTTTGCCAGTTTATTTCCCTTTCCAAGCTTATTGCATATCATTTTTATTCATGGACTCAATGGTCCAGCTGAAAGGACCAACCTTCTGTGCCTTATACATTAAATTTTATCTGTTATTGGGCCACCTGTGCACCAGCTGACTACAATGCCTGGAATACATTCTTTCCTCAACTCTAGCTCACAGAATCCCTAGCTTTCTTCAAAGCTCAGCTCAAAGTGCCACCTTCTTCAAGGAATCTATCATGAGCCTCCTAACTGCTGATGCCCTTCCCCACAGGAAACGACTTTGTGTATATTTTGTATTTACTTTTCTGTTGGCATTCTGTTTACCCCCAAAAGAAAGTATGTACCCAGGAGACAAGTGTTTCATTTTTATCCTTCTAACCCCTAGAACCTACTGTAGTGCCTGGCACTTAGTAGGTATTTTAATAAGTGATTGTTGAATGAATGCCTCACTGAGATTATTTACAGTTTTTCAGTATTATGGATAGAACAGCTGTAAACATCTTTAAACTTACTTCTTTGCATAGTTAAATCCCTAATTTAAAAAATTTTTTCATAGTAACTTAGGATAGATGATGAGCATTATTTATTGAAGGAAGAGGTTTTTTTTTTTTAAAGCAAACAAGTAATTTTGCAGTTATTCAAAGACTGATTTCCCATTTGTGGATCAGGTCCTTTTGCACCATTTGCCTGCCCTTTCTTCACCCTCCCGCATCTGTCTCCCTCCCATTGGGCTATTTCGTGCCTCATTAACACCTCCACTAGAGGGCAAGCTATGGTAGGAAGAGGAGGTAAAACACCAATACTCAAGTTTTACCATCTGTTTTCAGCTCTAATAAAAATTTTCAAGGAGGAAGAAAAGTTCAAAAGTTGACACTTTGGACTTGAATGAAGCTTTGGGGGAATGGTATGGGGATGCCATACTCATGGCAAGAAATATTTTGCCATCATTTCCCAGGGAAAAACTGAAAACAAACTACGCAGGAAACAATAGCAGCCCAGCTGTGCTCTCCTTCTGCCTCTATTCTTTCCACTTCTGAAATTAAAAATTAAGTAAGGAAAGTAAACAATAGCAAATATTACATGGACTTTAAAATCTTGAAAAGAAAAAGATTTTTTTAAAAAACAGTTAATGCTAATATAAGGTTTTAGATTCCTCTCCAACACACACAACCCGTTTAGGGTGGTTGTTGGTTTTTTTCTTTATCATTTTCTATATTTGAACTACCACTAGTATTTCAGGGGAATTTCAGTCTAGAGAAGAAGACACGGCAGCCTCATAAGGGACACATTTTGGGGCATAAGGACTTTGACATATCCCTTAATGCATTTCTATTTAGGATTCACTCCTGTCTACTACCTTAGGGAAGCATTCAAGTGATTTATCACTTTAATTGAAGGGTTTTTAACCTGGACTCCCCAGACCTAGATTTCGGGGGTCTGTGAACTTGGATGGGAGAAAATTACGTGTTCATTTTTCACTCATTTTTGGTCTCCTGTATAAGCCTATGTATATTATTTTAGGCATTTAAAAACATGATTCTGAAAAGAAGACATGAATTCTGAGGAGTTCATAGTTTTCACCAGACTGTCAAAAGGATTCATGACATATAGGAAAGTTAAGAACCTCTGCTTTATATGATCTTGAAATGTTCATATGAATATGATTTCAATGCCTGTTTGTCACACAACTGCCATCAGGAATCTCATTAGCTTTGCTTTGCTGAATGAAGTCCAGGACCACATCACTGACCAACTCAGTGCTTCAGAAAATATTATATTCCCTTCATGGCTATCTAATTTAGATCAAAATCAACAGCAATCATTCTTTTTTTTCTTTTGAAAATATAAGTTGAAATCCTTTCAGCTTCTTGGTCAAAAAGCATTGCAATGGTTATTTCTTAGTCCTTTGTAGCTCTTTTTCCCTATCACAAAATCACTTATAAAGGACCAAGGCCAATCAGGATGTGGTTCTTGACAACTACCCCAAATTCGGTGATATATCACCTCAAACCAATGTGACAGTTTTTCTTCACAAACACCCCTCCCATCATTACAAAATTAGTCTCCCTTCATGACCTCGAGATCAACTCCGATAACTGACACTTCAGTGGTGATTCTTATTGTTAATAGTTTCCAGTTTCTGTTTTAAATGCTGTTTAAATGAATTAAATGAAAATTTACACACTGTGTCAATGGCCAACTTCTTAGGTCTATTTAAATGCTCTTAAATCAAAAGAGTAGAATTAAAACTGAAGACCAATTAAAATTTAGTACTGAAGAAATGTACCACATGTAACTTTTTTTTCCACTGACTTATTCAAGTATTGAAATATGTGAGATATTGACATGACATGTATTCTGAAACTTAAACAGCATTCTTAGTTAAGAGAAAGGATAATTCCTGAACTCAGCTTGCCTAAATTTGAATCAAATGTTAAACATTTGATAGTGGATCTGCAGAGATCAGTAATTATTTTTTTTAAATGTCATACTGCTTTATTTAGTTCATTATAACCTTACAAGTTCATCATTAACCAGAGATTTTATATATACTGTTAATACATACATTTTATACATACTGTTAATTAGGCTCATTTTTTCCTCATGTGAGAATTGTTAAGCTGTTGCATGAAAAAGTATATTCATTTGTGGTAATGAGGATACCTAGGAATGACTCTGCCACTATGAATTAAAGAATGAAAAAAGTTCAACATAAAAAATCTAGGCCTCTCAAAATAGTTTCCATTTCCATCATTGAATAGGTAAAGCACTATAATACATAGATTGACATCCATTTACTTTATCAAATATGTATGTCCCTGAAAGGTCCTAAACAAATCAAACTTATGGAAATTAAACTTTAGAGTGGTGCAAAATTTTAGAAATCATCTAGTACTTTCATTTTACATATGAAGGGGAAAAAATAGTGATTTTACAAAAATTATAGTCATTTAAGGTAGCATTAGGATTACATCTCCTAGTTGAGTTTTCTTATCACTATCTTCTCACTTGAAATGGATAATGGGGTGCTTGCAAAAAAGCATTGTAATTTGGTGTATTTTAAATTGGCCTTGAAGTCAGAAAGACCTGAGTTGAAGTGCTGTCTATGAAAAATACCAGCTGTGGTAGCCGAGACAAGAATCTCTAAGACTCTTAAGAACAATTGTACTGGCAAAAGGAGTGGCCTCACTGAGAGTTCCCAACCCCAATAAAGTCATAGATCTTAAACAAAAAAGGGCTGAGAGGAACCTTGTTATTTTTAAAGAATCCTATGGTACACCATTTCCTAAAGTGAATAATCTATTTTTATGTAAATCCACACTTTCTAAACCATTTCATTTACAGAATAAACTACTTAACTGGGATTTACCAGGGGAAGATTGTCAAGAATTAGCTAAAAATCTGAATTATAAAATATTTTAGAAGAAAATCATCGTTAAAATATATATGTGTATACACAAAGAAACACACACACACCCCCACCCCCACACACATACACACACACTAGAACCAAGTTAAACGAGTATCAATCTAGAAAAGATCCTGCTTTAATGAAATGAGAATGACATATAATTATATGTCAAGACGTCTGCTTATGATCTTAGCCTATGATGGTAACTGATGACCTCTTCACCCTGGAAACTCATTCTATCCTTAGACTTTGCACATTGAAAACATCCTCTGCCCCAGGGCCTCTCTCTCTATGATTGGCTAGTTCCTTCCAGAAGCTCCATTTTAAGGAGGAAGCTCAAGTTATTTTCATTCCCTTCCCAGCAGCACTGCTGACTCTTTGGGACTTTCTCTACAATGACCACCCAGATGGTACCTTTAGCTTTTTCCCTCTTCTCTTTTTCAGCTTCCTTTTATGTCTAGTCTCCCCCATTAGACTACAAGCTTCTTGAGGACAAGGATTGTCTTTCTGCTTGTATGTGTATTCACTTAACGCTGTGCCTCGCACATAGTAGGTGCTTAATGGCTGCATATTGACATGACTTGACTTGGAGATATACTTAATTCAATATATCAAGCATATAAGACTTTATTAGTGTGGGTACAACCTTATGATACAGACTAATCCCTTCTACACCCCAGTAATAAGCCACTATAGCCAAAAAAATTTCATCACCTGCTGCCTAACACTGGTGATGAGCCTACTGCTCCAACAGCAGACATAGCCCATCACCTACTTGAAGCCTTGGTGGAAATTTAATAGGAGCTTCTAGAATTTATACCCCACTGGGCAAGCCTTTAAAACCCCATAGTCATCTCCCAATGAGTGATTTGTGTGGGATATTAGAGCAAGAATGATACAAATAGGGGCAGCTAGGTGGCACAGTGGATAGAGCACTGGGCCTGGGGTTGGGAGGACCTGAGTTCAAATTTGGCCTCAGATACTGACTAGCTGAGTGACCCTGAGGAAGTCACTTAATCCTAATTGCCTAAAAGAAGAACAAAAATACAGATAATTGTCATTTATAAGCACTTTATGTGTTTATTTATTTACAAAATAGTTTCACCACGGCAACCCGTGTGGTTCAATGGAAAAGAGTCTCTGGTACTTGGTACTTGTGTGACAAGTCACTTAACGCTGTTGGGCTTCAGTATCCTCAGGTATAAAAGGGGGCCAGGGGGAAGGATGTGGAAGGAGACTAAATGATCTCAGCTTCCTCCAGATCTAAATCTATAATCTTACGAATTCGGTAGTACAAGTATTACAGATCTCGTTTTTCAAATGATCAAACTGAGGCTCAGAAAGATTAATTGAATTGTTTGATATTATAAAACTAGTAGGGGTCATAGCTGGAACTGGAATCCAGGTGCACTGATTGTAAGTTTAGAATTTCTACTATAGCATATTGTTCATACTGTATCGTTTTTCGTTCAGTCATTTTCAGTCATGTCTGACTCTCCATGATCCCATTTGGTATTTTCTTGTCAAAGATACTGGAGTGGCTTGTCATTTCTTTCTCCAGCTCATTTTATAGATGAGGAAACTGAGGCAAATAGGGTTAAGTGACTTGCCCAGGGTCACACAGCTAGGATTTGAACTCAGGAAGATGAGTCTTCCTGACTTCAGGCTCTGTGCCTTAACTCTGTCTACTGTATATAAATGAATGTTTCTAAGGTAAATGAAAATAGTTTAAGCTCTTAAAATAAGTGAACATTTACTTTCCAGTCTTCTTTGTGCTGTTTATTTAATCATTCTTTTTTTTTCAAAGATAGGTTAAAAATAAGCCTCAGCCCTAGCTCTAAGTTATTATAAGTTATGAATTTTTGAAGTCTAAATTAAAATTAGTGTAATTAATTGCACAGGGGTCCTAATATGCTTCCTTTAAAAAAAGTGTGCTATATCTAGTGTATGATTCGTAGTTTCATCCAAAAAGCCAATATAAGCCTTTTATCCTTTTGAAAAGGAACAAATGGGGTAGGGTCTTTGTCATTAGCAACCTTATAAGTGGAAATTTGAAAATTCTCCCTTGGACCTTCAAAAGGACATTCATGACTCCGCGTTTCATTTATTTGTGTGGTTGCCTACATATTCGTTGCTAGTTAAAATTGATAAAGGAAAAAGAAAAATCCCTGGCTCTGAGATCCACTCTCTAAAACACTCTGAATCAACTTTGATTTTGTGAACCAACAGCTATTCTTTGCCTGTCATTGATGTGGGGAAGGATGGGTTTAAAGATGCCTTGTATACTCTAGGGAGTTTCCACAGTAGAGTACTATTTTTACAAAGCAGAAATTATAATTAACCAAATAACTGACCTAAGGTTTCTGTGAACACTTTTAAAGATTAACCTGTTCAGTCCATTTGCAGAAATACAGGTTGGAAGTCAGATAGACTCAGGGTCTGGTCCTTTTTTTTATTTACTAACTAGCAATGTGTCCTTAGCTGCATCACTTCACATCTCTGTGCCTCAATTTCTCTATTTGTCAAATAAAGATGAAAATACCTATTCCGCCTTACCCACAAGGTAAAGAAGTAAAATTGACACACATTTTAATTAGCTAAAAATAGTTGGGTTTTTTTTTTAAGTACAGTTTGGGTAAAGAAAGCCTAAGAGAAATCACTGTAACATCATTGGTAGGTATGTCAGAATCTTACTGTAACATTACTTACTACACAGAAGAATTCAGGAAAAGTTAGTTATTATAAAAAGTTAGTTACTATAAAAAGTTATTATTAAAAGTTAGTTAATTTAAAATGGTCTCGGCTATAATAGGATTGACTTCTGAGAGCAACCTTATGACAAAGCTATGGTATGCTCACATTCCTTTATAAAAAGAAGGCATATAAAGGAGGTATAATAGAAGCAATATTCTCTATTTACAGCAGGGGTGTCCAATTCAAATAACAGAGGGCAGCTAGATGGAGCAGTGAGTAGAGCACCAGCCCTGGAGTCAGGAGGACTTGAGTTCAAATCCGGCCTCAGACACTTGATACACTTACTAGCTGTGTGACCTTGGGAAAGTCACTTAACCCCAATTGCCTTGCCTTACCCTCTCCAAAAAAAAACCACAACAAATGAATTCAAATAGGAGGGAGGGCCACTAAATCTTAAATTTGGATCCCTAAAGGCCATGTATCGACTTATAAAAAACCCTACATATTAATATTATCTATATTATATTTTTATTTATTTTGTTAAATATTTCCCAATTATTTTTAATCTGGTTTGATCCACACTTGGGTGTGTTGTGGTTTGTGTTTGATACCTCTGATTCATAGGATTGAGGTAGGAGTAATGCATGTACTAGGATCTTGGCCATGTGGATCGGACAAGCCTGGCTTTTTGTTTGCTAGTCTGTTTTCCCTTAAAAGACAGGGAAGCTGTCCCTGAGACTTAATACCATTGACCTAGATTTGGAAGGAACCTTCAAGACCACTTAGTCTAAACCCCTCGTTTTATAGATGAGTCAACTGAGCCCCTGAGAAATTAATGATTTGCCTAATAAATGGCAGAGCCAGGATTCAAATCCAGGTCCTCTGATTCAGAATCCATCTTTGTACCTTCCAAAGGAATAGGGCTCAAACCCTTGATGTGACTTCTCTTTCATGTGAGTCATAAAAAAGTCAACTGGCAAAGCATATTGTTCAATGCCTCTCAGACCCGATGAATGTCATACTACCATGCTAGTGGGACTTTGGTACATGGACTACAATGCTGGCTTTGGAAGGGGAGTTTAGACTGCTGAACTTAGGGTCAGGAAGAGCTGAATTTGAATTCTGCCTCAGATATTTACCAGCCATGTGACACTGTAACAAGTCAAGTAACATCTTAGCCTCAGTTTCCATATCTGTAAAATGGGGGTATTAATAGCAACCAGTTCCTAGGGTTGTGGTGGGGATTAAATGATCAAATGAGATGTATAAAGCCATTGTTAAAGTAAATATAAATGCTAGCTATTAATTTGTAAAATAAGAGCGTTGGATTTAATGTCCTCGAAGGTCTCTTTTATCTTGAAATCTATAATCTCTTCCTACCCAATATATCCCTCTGTATGGAGATGAGTATTGTCTGAACCAGTGTGGTATGCTTTACATGTTATCTTAAGTAAACTAGATGGCCTATGAGTATCTCGTTTCATTCCAGTCCAGAACCTGAACCAGTGGACAACCTCAGAACAAGAGTGTAAGAGTGTATCACTTCTCTTTTCTCTTCTCTTCTCTTCTCTTCCTTCTCTCTCTCTCTCTCTGTCTCTCTGTCTCTCTCTCTCTGTCTCTCTCTCTCTCTCTCTCTCTCTCTCTTTCTGATTTACTTAAATTTCATATTATAAAGCGTGACTTCCTCGAGGTATATAGCAGAGAAGAAAATTTAGGTCTTCTGTGTCCAAGTCAAGTATGATAAGTCCCTTAAACTGGTGAGTTACTACACAGGAACCATAATGTAGAGCAGTGTTATGTGGCAGAAAAAGCCCTGATCTTAGAATGTGGCGAACCTGAGGTCCGTATATCAACTGTGAGAGTAACTATAATGCTCTAGCCAAGTCACCTTCTGAGTCTCAGTTTACTCATTTATTAAAACAAGATACAGGAATACCTCATTTTATTGCACTTCACTTTATTGTGTGTCCCAGATATTGTGTTTTTTACAAATTGGAGCTTTGTGGCAACTTTGCCTTGAGCAAGCCTATTGACACCATTTTTCCAACAGCATGTGTTCACATCATGTTGCTGTGTCACATTTTGGTAATCCTCACAATATGTAAAACTTTTTGATTATTATTATAATATCTGTTATGGTGATCTGTGATCAGTGATCTTTGATGTTAGTATTGTAATTGTTTTGGGGCACCACAAAGATGCCCTTATAGAACACAGCAAAGTTAATGGATAAATGTTGTGTGTGTACTGACTGCTCTGCCAACCGGCCATTTCCCCAGTCCCTCTCCCTTTTCTCAGGCCTCCCTATTATTCCCTGAGACAAAACAATATTGAAGAATATTGCATAAATTTAGTTGATAAAGCAGCAGCAGGGTTTGAAAGGATTGACTCGAATTTTGAAAGATGATTCATTGTGGGTAAAATGCTATCAAATAATATCTCATGCTACAGAAAAATTTTCATGGAGGGGTCAATCAATGCAGGAAATTTGGTTGTTGTCTTATTGCCACAGCCACCCCAAACACCAGCAACCATCACCCCAATCAGTCTGTATGGGACAAAAACTAAACCCCCCAAATTAAATTAAACTCAGAGGCTACTCAAGTAGAAAGTAGAAAGCAATTTTTATTACTATCCCGCAGGCAGTCTCCAAACCGATAGGAGAGGCGGGATCCAGAGGGCAGAACTTGAGCTTTATACCCTAAGGTAAATAACCCCCCCACATCACCACTGGCCTTATTCTCATTGGTGGAGTCCAGGCTCACAATCTCACGAGAACTCTAACCCAGGTACAAGGAACAAGGACAAGCTAATTGAGCCAATGACAATTCTTAAGAACGCTTTTATCCTTATTTGGCAGGCTCATGCTGAGGTGGTAGTGGGGAGGAAGTGGGTCGCTTCTCTAAGTTCTGGATTCCTATAGGTCAGGTGATTCCTTAGTAACTCCCCCAAGACTTAGGCCTAGCTGCCAATCAGAAACCCTGAGCCATGCTGTCCACTCAACTCACAGAAAGGCCGAGATCCAGATTCCACAAGAGGGCTTCACCATCCCACTCAAGTCCATAGCCATCAACATCAAGGCAAGACCTTCCATCAGCAAAAAGAATGTGACTAGCCAAAGGCTCAGGTCATAGTTAGCATTTTTAGGCAACAAAAGTATTTTATTGCACACTTAATAGACTACAGTATATTATAAACATAACTTTTATATGCACTGGGAAACCAAAAAATTCATGTGATCTGTTTTATTGTGATATTCGCTTTATTACAGTTACCTGGAACTGAATCCACAACATCTCCAAGGTATCCCTGTCCTACCTACCTCACAGGACTTACAAGTAAAGCATTTTGTAACTCACTAAGTATAAGTTATTATTATTTAAGCTATGGAAAATTAAATACCCAAAATCTCATCTAGAGAACTCAGACTATGTGACATTGTATATAACACAGTCTCCTTTGTGAAACAGCCAGACCTGGGATTGATGTCATATTCAGCTTCTGGGTGCTTTCATCTGCAAAACCTGTGGGTGATACTTCCACTTCAAAGAACAGGAAATGCCTCTAACAATGAGCAGTGAACCTAACAGAGAGTCCCTCATCAAAGCAAAGGACTCTAGAGCTAGGAAGAACCTAAAAAAGGTCAATCTATTCCAACCATCACCTCTTACAGATGAGGAAACTGAGTTCCTAAGAGGCTTGCCCAGCTGTGTGGGCATTTACATAATAAAGACCATTGGACATTAAAGTCAAGCTTCAACTGAGCTCTGCTGCATTGGAAGGGCCATTAATGGCCAGAAGCTGCCCACTTAACTTGGGGTTTACTGGCTAGATTTCTTTCTTCCTTTCTTTCCTTCTTTCTTTCCTTCTTTCTTTCCTCCTTCCTTCCTTTCTTCCTTCTTTCCTTCCTTCCTTCCTTCACAAAACCTTAAACCCAGGTCACTCTGAAGCTCATAGATTGGACCACAGTAGGCCTCTGCCCAAGCTCCACTTAATGGCTGAATTTTGGGCCCTCCTGTCTTAGAGGGAATGTCAATGGTAACTGTTTCTCTTTAGAATAGCAACCCTGAGGGTCTTGCCCTCCCATCTTGGTTTTTTTTTCTTTTTTTTCTAATTAAAGGGGCTATCCCTTGACTCACTTCTTAAAGAGGCCTATTCACTGAATGGGTGTTACATCATTCTGAGTGAGTACCTGAAAAGGCCTTAGCCTAAAACGGCCAGGATCTCCCATTGCATCCTGGGCCATCTCCAGTCATCCTGGTGATTATCAGGCCACTGGACCCAGATGACTCTGGAGGAAAAAGTGAGCCTGGTGACCTTGCACAGCCCTCCTTCCCTCAAATCAAAGTCAATTTCGAGTCATGTCATCAATTCCCTGATCCCATGGTCCTCTTCGAAAATGAAGGAGAAACACAATCCTAGATAGGGTGAAAGGGTATGGAGGCAGTATGGAGGGATAAATTGAAAAGGGAAGAATTGCATGGCATGGTGGGAGCAGCAAAATACCTGAAGGACACTTTGAAGAAGTAGTTTGAAGTTTATGTAACAAAGATGGGAAAAGACTGGACAACACAAGGCAGATAGCATGAAGCAATCCAAAATGGAGTGGTCCAAATCTGATTTAGTTTCCCCGGCTTCAAAGTCTTCCTTCTGTATGAGGTTTTCCCCATCTCCTTTGCTATGACATCACCCATACCATTTTATCTACTGTGTATAGATGTGGTTTGTACTTAAATATTTACATGTTATCTCTCTGATTAGAATGTATGTTTCTTGATGACAGGTTGTTTTTTTTTTCTGTTGGAGAGGGTGGTAGGATGGGAAATTTGCCTTTCTTTGTATTCCCAGTTCTTAGTGTACTGCCCAGTATGTGTTTGTTGTTGTTTAGTTGTGTCCCACTCTACACGATCCCATAGACTTTTGTCCATGAGGTTTTCTTGGCAAAGATACTAGAGTGGTTTGCCATTTCCTTCTTCAGTGTGTCTCCACTTTATAGATGATTTATAGATTTATATTTACAGATTTATAGAACTGAGGCAAATAGGGGTTAAGTGACTTGCCCAGGGTCACACAACTAGTAAGTATCCAAGACCAGATTTGAACTCAGATCTTCCTAACTCCGTGGCCCTGTGCTCTAACCACTGCACCACCTATATAGTAAGCACAGAATCAGTGTCTATTGACTGACTGCCAGCCAAGCTACCAGCAGGATTGGGTCCATTCATATACAGATTAGGCATTTATGAGCCTGGAGTAGAATCTGATTCAAGTAGACCATCGTAACATGTCCAGTTTTTACAGCTTCTTCAATGGACTCTGAAGAGCAGAACCACCATTCCTGGGCCCCGCAGACAGGCATGGTGAATGCAATTGACTACATTTTTCAGTGTATTTGATCACATTACATGCATATGAAATTGACCTCAGTCACTGTCACAGACTACGAGTTATACCTTTCATTCCATATGTCAAAATCACAGGAAATAATACCGATAGCAGCAGCATTTTTTAAATATTTAAAGGGAAAATGATAAATATTAAAGAACTGCCTAACCATGGAAAACCCATAGACTTGTCTTACAAAAATAGCCTTTTCTCCAGAGAGTAATGGTGGATTGAGAGCCCATTCTGGGTGAATGTGCTAAAAATACAAATGTTGGGGCCTTAAGCATTTTAAAATTTGTAAGGGAGAACAATGAGGAATATTCCCAGGGAGAGATGGTGATTATTTTAATGTGTTAATTATCTGGACAGTGGGGGAAGAGGTGAGATTTGGCAGAACTGGATATAATAGCCCATACTGCAGGGGGTGGGGGATGGTACTGATGGTTTGTGCCAAGTGGGCAGAGGCCTGGGAGAATGAACAGAGAAGAAGAAAGGATGATGGGGGAAGGAGAGGATCAGGGTGGGGGTGAAGGAAGGAAAGCAGAGTTGTAAAGAATTAAGAGGTTCTTTTAGAAAATCTCTAGGGGGAGAGAGAAGGCCAAAGAGAATAAAGGATGAATTGACAAAGAGCAGAGAGGCTAGAGGGAATAGCCCACGAGAAAAGTCTTAGTAGCAAGTACAGGAAGAGAGAGGGAAAATCTATGAAAGACAACTGGGGAAAACAGGAGACAGGAAGAGCTGGTGGAAGAGAGGAGAGTGGAGAGGAGGGGGAGCATGGAAGGGCAGCTTCTGTTTGGGGATAAGTTTAGGTGAGATACTCTATTTCAGTACATGGATTAAACACAATTGCTTGGGGAGAGATTGTTGATTTGACGCAGCTCTGTGTACTTTGGATATAAATTGAATGTGAATGGATTAGCCCCCATTGCCCGGAGTTCCAACTGGGCACATCACCTCGTACCCTAAGGTACTGGGACCATCATACCTCTAGCTCATCATCTTTAAGAATGCTCAGTTGTCGATGTAGCTAGATGGCGCACTGAGTAGAGCACTGGCCCTGGAGTCAGGAGGACCTGAGTTCAAATGTGCCCTCAGACACTTGACACACTTACTAGCTGTGTGCCCTTGGGCAAGTCACTTAACCCCAATTGCCCTGCCCCCCCCCCCCAAAAAAAGATTAAAAAAACAGAATGCTCAATTGTCCCTTGCCAATAGTCTCCACCCCTCCCACATACACGCAAATCTAGCTCATTGCTAATTTCCACCAACCCTTCCTTTCCCGGAACCTGTCTTTTTTATATCTGTAGCTATAGCTTTTATCAAAATGAGATAATACTTGTAAAGCACTTATTACAGTGCCTTCACATAGTAGGTACTTAACAACAACGCTCTTTCCTTTCCCCTTTCTTTATCTAGGTCCTGAATCCTGGACCCCTATGATAGTACCCACAGCTCCCATCTTACTTTCTCCACAGTAACAGTGCGGTACAGTAGAAAGGTTGCTGTCAGAGAACCTGGGTTTGAATCCTAGCTCAATCGTTTGCCCTGTGTGAGCTTGGGTAAATTACATAAAAATAATAAATAACATTAAGATAGTGCTTTAAGATTTGCACAACTCTTTGTGTTATCTTGTTTGATTCTCGAGATACCCAGTGAAACATGTGTCTGGCTTTACAGATGAGGAAGCTGAGTCTGAGACAAGCTGAGTGACTTGCCCCGGGTTACACAGCTTGGCAGATTTTGAACTAAGGTCTTCCTGATTCCAGCATTGTAGCCACCTAGCTGGATGGAATGAACATGAGCCTGAACAGGCCTTGGGAGACAGCGGAGAATAGAATGTCCTGGCGTGATACGGTCCCTAGGGTCACAAAGAGTCTGACACAACTGAACAACAAAGCTGCCTCTTAAATTCTCTCTGACTCACTTTCTTCATCTCTAAAAAGAGGAGATTGACTTAATGACCTCTGAGATCCCTTCCTGCTCTGAATCTATTACACTATAATCTTTATGTCGCTCGGAAATTCCCTGAGCATTAAAAACTCAAGATAATTTTACTAAAGCAATTCTCAGTTGTCCAGTTTTTTTGCAAAACAACTACACCAAGAACCACCAGATAATTAATTATACCTACCTTGTCTAGCTTACGAATGTTTTTCATTGTGCATACCCATAAATTAAAATAGAACATGACGTTTAGTTTTCTCTGAGGTTTCCCTAGAAAATGTCTCTAGTAAGCTTCTGAAAGGTTTCAAATGATAGAGCTCGTTAGCACCAACGGTTAAACTTGGCCTTGTGGTAAGTGTGGACACAGGAAAGTGAGACAAATATATTGCCACTCTAGTTAACACTGACCCTAACTTCCGGCATTTTCTGGGAGGTCTGCAAAAATTGAGAAATGAAGAGGACTGAGCTGCCAATTTTCATTCCAAAGGTCGGATGCTGCTGGGCCTCTGAATTATCAGACAGCATGACACATGTATTGATCTCATTCAAGTAAACCTCAGGGTTGGGAAAGTCCCACAGAACCCCAAATGTTCTCTAGAAAGTAGGTGGGGAGGGAATACACGTTTCTATAGTGCCTACTACATGCCTTGTATGTTTTACTATCATTATCTCATTTGATCCTCACAGCCACCCTTGGAGGTGTTATTATCTTTATTTTACAGTTGAAGAAACTGAGACAAACAGAGGCTACATGACTTGGCCAGGGTCACACAACTAGTAAGCGTCTGAGGAAGGATTTGGGCCTCCTCACTCGGAGGCATATTATCCTTGTTTTCCCTGTCCTAGTGACTAATTACTTTGCAAAATAATTACTAATACATACCTAGTTATTGGTTACTTTGCAAAATAATCACTAATACTAGTTCCTAGTTACTTTGCAAAATAATCACTAATACTAGCTCCTAGTTACTAGTTACTTTGCAAAATAATCACTAATACTAGTTACTTTGCAAAATAATCACTAATACTAGTTCCTAGTTACTTTGCAAAATAATCACTAATACTAGCTCCTAGTTACTAGTTACTTTGCAAAATAATCACTAATACTAGTTACTAGTTACTTTGCAAAATAATCACTAATACTAGTTCCTAGTTACAAGTTACTATGCAAAATATCCATCTAGATTTTACCATCTCTGCCCATTTTCTTAGAGCTGAGTAGGTACTCTGAAGGGGTCCTGTGGCCTAACCTAATTTTCCTAAAATAACTGCTCACACTCTCTGTGGGCAGCTGCAATGCAATGTGTTACTATAAAATAATATGGCTGATTATTTTAACCAGCATACTAGATGGATGTTCTCTCTTTCAAACTGGTCACTTCAAAAAGCCATATAAGAGTCATAAGGATTTGCTCCAAAGATTTTAGAATTACTTCCAGAATCTTTAGCACATTCTTTTGAATGCACACAACGGTGCCAAAAACATCATCCTTTGAAGCTAGATCTGAGTTTTAGAGACAAACTAAAGTAATTCAGAGCCAGGTCTGGTGAAGAAGGTGGAAGATCAAACCGAGTATTACTCTTTGGGATAATTTATTTAAAAAATGAATTGTGTCTGATTAAAGTAATGAAAGCGATGGCTTTCTTGGGTGACTATCAAACAAATTCTGAAATTGCTTTGTCAAAGACCAGGGTTACTGAGAGAGAGAGAGAGAGACAGGCAGACAGAGGGCCTTCAGCCTTTAGATACCCCCAAGTGGCCCATCAGATGCTACGGGCGACAGAGGGCTTGCTCCAATGGGAACTCGAAGCTATCGGAATTTTTGGGTGCTATGCAACTGAAGTAGGAAATGGCCTGCTCCTAAAGGGACTCTAAACCATTTAGACTTCCAAGCCTGTTCACCAAGGTGGTGGTTGGGGGACAGTGGGATGGGATAGGGAGGGGGCAGGGGAGAGGAAGGGATCCTTTGGGTCTGAGGACTCTGAGGTCAGAATGTGAGTGCCTTTATCACATGCACTGTATCTCTTAGGGATACCTCATCCCCCATCATCTTGTGATAGGCTTCTTCAGGGCTGCAGGGCACGGGTTCAGCCTGGCCCCCAAGAACCTAATCACTACCCTTCCATCACCAGGGTCTCCAAATTGTTAGAAAACCTGCCTCTCTTGGAGTCCAGAGCAGTAAGAGCCCCTTTTGACTCCATGCTCAATGACCACAGGATACTAAAGGGTGGGTTCCCCCTATCAAATGGTCACTGCTCATCCTTTGGAGGACAAGTCCCCATCTCCCACTCTCCTGATCCCTGTGCTTTGGAATCAATAGCGGCCCTCTTATCCCTCTTTAACTCAGCCCAACCTCTCCGCAATCCACATAACTCTTTGCTCTCCGGTTCCGTTCTACTTCAGAATCCTTGTACTATTGTTAACAGACTCTCTTTCTCTTAGATCTTTTCATTTCACATTCTTCCCATCTTCAGGTCACAGACACCTGTCTTTCTATAGAAGATGCCATGTCTCCAGCCAGCCTTTTTGGTATTAATAATGTTATTTGTTGTAGTTGTCATTCAGTCAGTTTTCAGTTGTGTCCAACTATTTGTGACCCCTTTTGGGGTTTTCTTGGCAAAGGTACTGGAGTGGTTTGACATTTCCTTCTCCAGCTCATTTTACAGATTAGGAAACTGAGGCAAACAGAGTTAAGTGACTTGCCCAGGGTCACACAGCTAGTAAGTGTATGAGGCCATAGCTACATGAGGCAGAGAGGTGGAGTAGTGGATAGAATACCCCACCTAGAGTCAGGAAGACCTGAGTTCAAATCTGGATTCAGACACTTACTAGGGGTGTGACCCTGGGCAAGTCACTTAACCTTGTTTGCCTTAGTTTACTCCTATATAAAATGAGCTGGAGAAAGAAATGGTAAGCTACTCCAGTATCTCTACCAAGAAATTACCAAATATGGTCACAAAGAGAGAGACACATCTGAACAATAACATTTATATGGTTCTTTAAGGTTTGAAAAGTATTTTCTGTATATTATCTCATGTTATCCTTACAACCATGTAAGGGTAGCTGCCATTATCCCCATTTCACAGAGGAGGAAACTGAGGCTGGGAACCATTAAGTACTTGCTTAGAGTCACATAAGTAAGTGTCTGGAGCAGGATCCAAACTCAGGTCAAGTCTTCCCTGACTTCAAGTCCAGACTGCTTTCCATTACCATTTAGCTACCTTATGTTCATGCCAAATTCATATTTTTATATAGTTTGCATCCTGAGATTTCCTCACTCTGTAGCCAGGCAGTTGTGCAGTCTAAAATTGTTGAATGAAGATTTTGTTCAATACCAGGACAAAGGAAGGGCATCAGAGAGAAGTGGAGGGGAAAGGCTGCAGTCCAAAGGTTATTGTCTTTGGGAAAGGAGCCTCCCCCTTCCCCTGCAGGGTGGTGGAAGTGGATAGTAATCAGCAATAAATTGCCAAGGAGCCTTCCGTCTGGGGGATGCCCTGGACCTCTTTCACTCATCTAAAGTCTTATTCCACAGTTGTTACCAATTTACTCTTTTTTAAAAAAAATCAAAATTTATCAAAATGTTATGGAACCAACAATTTCATAATTTGATCATTTTTAAAAAGAGGAGGTCACATCTGGATTCTCTTCTATTGGAATAATCTTTCTATATGCCATATATTGTTAGGTACAAATTAAAATTTTACGGTATCAATCACACATGATCTATCTTTCATCATAAAATTAACTTTAAGGGCAGAACCTAATACACAGAAATAGATCATCTATATAATAACAAGGAAAAGCGGCTATTGATTCTGAAGGTCACTATGTAAAAACTGTGGTAATTTGTAAGGATGTGGTAAGCCATCATTGCACTCTGGGTAGGACTTTATGTTCCACTGTCTATTTTTCCCACCCTGGGCCCCCGAATTACAACACCTTTTTTTTCCTGTCTATTTTCTTATTGCCCCCCGCCCCCGTCCTCCCTCCCCACCAAAACACAAAGCTTCCCAGCCTCTGTTCTTTACCTGTGGTTAGAAAAGCAAGGGGAATAATTGGTGAGAACGAAGGAAGCAGCCCTTCCAGTCCTTGGGCCCACAGCATGAGCCACACCTGCCACACCTGTAGCGGTCTTAGGAGGAGAAGAAATCAAGCCCTTTGTGGGTTGTCTGTGGGAAGGAAGGAGAAAGGAAGATCCTCCCTGCAGAACCAAAATGACTGGTGTCACCTACTCATTATAGAGCTTGGTTTTTATCCAAGCAAACTCAAACTTCTCTTTGAGCCAGAAGATAGTTTGAATCATCCTTGCAGACTGGTTTAAGAAATCAATAAGTCCACAGTGCTGCTTTTGTTTTACCATCCCTCTTCTCAGGTAGCAAATGTTCTATTGGGTCGTGTTTTGTATGGAAATGAACTTGAATTTGGATCTGGAAGGTTGGATCCGGAGGTTGTAGTTGAGCAACAGGTTAGCTTGGTTTAATGGTTACATTACACAACATGGGCAAGGCATCCCATGACTTAGAGCCTTGTTATAACTCACCCAGGAAATCCAGCTAGACCACCCAGAGATTTATAAAAGCACCTCGGGCATCCATAAAAGATCTGTACAGGAGTAATGTCTGGAGCCTAATGGCAGATAGCCTCTGTTCAGGCTAAGTTCAGTCTGTGGCCATGCTTAATTGGGAATCAGTCAAATAAATGAAACTGTAATTGCTTTCTCTTTGGGAGAAAAAGAAAGGAAGGAGGGAAGGAAGGAAAGGAAGGAAGGGGGAGAAAGGAAGAGAGAAGGAAAGAGGGAGAGGGGAGAAGAGAGGAAAAGAGAGGGGAGGGGAGGGGAAGAGAGGGTCAGGGAAATGGAGAGAAGAGGAGGAGAAGGGAGTGAAAGTAAGGAGAAGGAGGGGAGGGGAGAGGAGGAGGAGAGATGAAGGGGAAGGAAGTACAAAAGAGGGAGAGGAGAGAGGAAAGTAGAAGAGACTGAAGGGGGAAGAGGAGAGTGAAAGAGAAGGGAGAGGAGGGGGGGAGAGTAGAAGAGAGAGATAGAGAGGAGAGAGAAGGGGAGGAGAGGGGAAGAGAGAAGAGGAAGGAGTGGAAGAGAGGGGAGGGAAAAAAAGGAAGGAAGGAGGAGAAAGAAAAAAAGGAAGAAGAGAAGTAGAGAGGAGATGAGAGGAAAAGAGAAGAGAGGAGAGGGAAGAAAAAAGAGGAGCAGGGAAAGGAAGGAGAGAAGAAGAGAAGGAAGGAGAGAGGAAGAGAGAAGAGGAGAGAGAAGGAGAGAAAGGGAGGAGATTCATAGATTTAGAGCTGAGAGTGAGCTCGGAGGCTGTCTAGTCCAACACCTTCATTTTGCAAATGAGGAAACTGAGACCCAATTAAAAGTGGTCACACAGGTAGTTAGGATCAGAGGAAGGAATTGAAAGCAAATCCTCTGACTCAGTATCTTTCCACCATACTAATGAACAGAAACGAAAGATGAGAAAGAAAGAAAGAAAGAAAGAAAGAAAGAAAGAAAGAAAGAAAGAAAGAAAGGAAGGGAGGGAGGGAGGGAGGGAGAGAGAGAGAGAGAGAGAGAGAGAGAAAGGAAGGAAGGAAGGAAGGAAGGAAGGAAGGAAGGAAGGAAGGAAGGAAGGAAGGGAAGGAGGAAGGAAAGAAATGAAAGGATCATGAATCTAAAACTATAACTGATCATGTAAAAGTTAGGGATTCTTAAGCTATGCTGTTTAGATTTGTTCATCTGTAAAACTGGGATAACACTACTTGTCACAACAAGAAATGTCAACCACTTTAAAATCTTGCTGAGCCACCAGGGACCATCAGACTATGTATCTCGGACAGAAGGTATTACAGATGGGCAACAAGTTGGACCCAAAATTGAATGGAAGGCCATCAGGCTAGATAGCATTTGGGATACTGTACAGTGTATGCAACAATCCCAAGCTGCTCCCTGTTGCAAAGACACATCTTTTTATTAGTATCACTTTAATACCAACATTTTCCCAGTGATGCAATGTATCTGATCTCAGAAGAATCAGGACTTCAGGTCACCTAAAGGCAGGGGTGTGCTGGAGCCAACCCAGTGGCTTGGCAGAGCTAATTGTTAAATTTTCAATGTGAGCGTTTACATCCTGAAAATCAGCAAATGCTACAAACCAGAGTTTGATTTATTGGGTTTTTTTTATTGTCTAGACTTTAAAAAATGATGGAGAAGATGTCAACAATGCAGATTAAATTTAAAAGTGTGTCATGGGTAAAGCTGTGTCCAAAGAGCTAATCGTTAATAACTTATCAGCACTTTGCTGCCCAAAGAGAAAAGGAAAGATGCATGTAGGGCTTAAGTAGGCTGTAGTACATCACCAAGGTGACCTGAACATGAGAGGTGGCATAAAAGACATTATCAAAATTAAATGTGTCTAAAAAAAGGAGATAGGCTGGTTATTTGGTGAAAGTGAGGATGAACAGATGGACAATCCAAGTGTTATAGTGGTATCCACAAAGTATTAAAAGAATTACAAGGAGACTTTCTGCTCCTTGGAATGATCCTTGCCACAACATGGAAGAGCAACCATTATACAATCACGAGGGCAGCTAGGTGATACAGTGGATAGAGGGCTAAACCTGAAGTCAGGAAGACCAGAGTTCAAATCTGTCCTCAGATACTTACTAGCTGTGTGACCTTGGACAGTCACCTAACACTGTTTGCTTCAGTTTCCTCATCTGTAAAAATGAGCTGGAAAAGAACATGGCAGACCGCTCAAGCATTTTTGCCAAGAAAACTCCAATGGAGACACAAAGAATTGAAACAAGTGAACAGTGACCATACAGTCCTGATGAGCCCAGGATCATCAATAAGCCTAACTTGGACAGGCACCACAGATAAACAATAAGTTAGAACCAGAATTGAACGGTAGAAGATGAAACTGGATTGCATTTGGGAAATCATGCTACATTTTTGGTGATCTGTGGAGGAGACATGAAAAGACAGACAAAAATTGCAAAGGATAAATAGATATAAATGGCTTGTAGTGTATAAAGACCCAGTGAAGTGCCAAAGTCTAAGTAATAATCGTATTATTTACCCCAAGCAGCTATGAAGATAAAGTGAGGTATTTTATAAGTTATGAAACACCATATAAAGGTGAACCATCATCATTTTTTATATCTACCTTTGTAACACAGAGACAATAGTAAAAATAAAATGTTACTGTGCAACAAATCATAATTGCTCATTATAACTATAGTTTGTACTTTAAATTTGAAATCTAAATTATTATTAATAATATATTTCTGCACACATCATTTCTGCATATTTAAAAAAGAAAGGGGTGAAAAGGCAGTTTAAAGTAGTCCCTCTGATCAAATGCTAGAGGGGGGCAGAGCCAAGATGGCGGCTGGAAAGCAGGGACTTGCCTGAGCTCCCAGCCAGGTCCCTCCAAAAACCTATAAAAAATGGCTCTGAACAAATTCTAGAACTTCAGAACCCACAAAATAGCAGAGGGAAGCAGGGATCCAGCCCAGGACAGGTTGGATGGTCGCTGGATGAGGTCTATTGCGCATGGAGTAGAGGGGAGCAGAGCTCAGCCTGGGCGGCAGCAGGACCAACCAGACAGGGAGCCAGACTGAACAGGTCCTAGCTTCCTGAATCAGTGAGCTGTGGCAGTGACCGGACTTCTCAACCCACAAACACCAAAGACAACAGAGAAGGTTAGTGGGAAAAGCTGCGGGGGACAGAATACGAGGTTCAGTCACCGCCCCGGGGCAGCGAGGGAGGTGCAGCTACAGAACTACAGCTGCAGTTACTTCCGGCCCCAGGCCCACCTGGTGGGAGGTATTAAGTGGTAGATCAGAACAGGAGTGCAGAGCCTGCTTAAGATTTGCACCAGGTCCAGGTTGGTGGTTCTTGAGGAAGGAGGAGTGCTGGTGTGTCAGGGCTGGCTGCATAGAAATAGCTCTGAAATCAACAGCGCATCCCCTCAAGCTTGGAACAAAGTACTGTTTGCTCTACAAGAAATCATACCCTGACGAAAAACTCAAGGGTCAAGTAAGTTGGCTGGGAACATGGCCAGGCATTGAAAACGCACTCATATTTAGTCTCAGACTTTGGAATCTTTCTTTGGTGACAAAGAAGACCAAAATGTACAGCCTAAAGAAGTCAACAAAGTCAAAGAGCCTACACCAAAAGCCTCCAAGAAAAACATGAACTGGTCTCAGGCCGTGGAAGAGCTCAAAAGGAGTTGGAAAAGCAAGTTAGAGAAATAGAGGAAAAACTGGGAAGAGAAATGAGAATGATGCAAGAAAACCATGAAAAACAAGTCAATGACTTGCTAAAGGAGACCCAAAAAATACTGAAAAAAATATTGAAGAAAACAACACCTTAAAAAATAGACTAACTCAAATGGCAAAAGAGCTCCAAAAAGCCAATGAGGAGAAGAATGCCTTGAAAGGCAGAATTACCCAAGTGGAAAAGGAGGTCCAAAACATCACTGAAGAAAATACTACCTTAAAAATTAGATTGGAACAAGTAAAAGCTAGTGACTTTAGGAGAAATCAAGATATTATAAAACAGAACCAAAGGAATGAAAAAGTGGAAGACAATGTGAAATATCTCATTGGAAAAACCACTGACCTGGAAAATAGATCCAGGAGAGATAATTTAAAAATTATTGGACTACCTGAAAGCTATGATCAAAAAAAGAGCCTAGATATCAGCTTTCAAGAAATTGTCAAGGAGAACTGCCCAGATATTCTAGAGCCATTGGGTAAAATAGAAATTGAAAGAATCCACAGATCACCTCCTCAAATAGATCCCAAAAAGAAAACTCCTAGGAATATTGTCACCAAATTCCAGAGCTCCCAGGTCAAGGAGAAAATGCTGCAAGCAGCCAGAAAGAAACAATTTGAGAATTGTGGAAAAACAATCAGGATAACACAGGATCTAGCAGCTTCCACATTAAGGGACCGAAGGGCTTGGAATACAATATTCTGGAGGTCAATGGAGCTAGGATTAAAACCAAGAATCACCTATCCAGCAAAACTGAGTATAGTGCTCCAAGGCAAAACATGGATTTTCAATAAAATAGAGGATTTTCAAGCTTTCTCAGTGAAAAGACCAGAGCTGAATAGAAAATTTGACTTTCAAACACAAGAATCAAGAGAAGCTTGAAAAGGTAAACAAGAAAGAGAAATCATAAGGGACTTACTAAAGTTGAACTGTTTTGTTTACATTCCTACATGGAAAGATGATGTGTATGATTCACGAGACCTCAGTATCATAGTAGCTGAAAGGAATATGCATATATATGTGTATGCATATATATACATATGTGTGTATGTATGTATATGTGTAGATATGTGTATGTATGTATGTGTGTATATATATACATATATATGTGTGTGTGTGTGTATATATGTATATATATGTATATGTATATATATGTATATATATATATATATATAGACAGAGGCCACAGGGTGAGTTGAATATGAAGGGATGATATCTAAAAAAATAAAATCAAATTAAGGGATAAGAGAGGAATATATTGAGAGAGGGAGAAAGGGAGAGATAGGAGATAGAATGGGGTAAATTATCTCGCATAAAAGTGGCAAGAAAAAGCAGTTCTCTAGGAAGGGAAGAGCGGGAAGGTGAGGAGGAATGAGTAAATCTTGCTCTCATCGGATTTGACCTGAGGAGGGAATACCATACACACTCAATTGGGTATCTTACCCCACAGGAAAGAAGGAAGAAGATAAAAAAAGGGGGGACGATAGAAGGGAGGGCAGACAGGGGGAGGAGGTAATCAAAAACAAACACTTTCAAAAAGGGACAGGGTCAAGGGAGAAAACTCAATAAAGGGGGATAGGTTAGGAAGGAGCAAAACATAGTTAATCTTTCACAACATGAGTATTGGGGAAGGGTTTTACATAATGATACACATGTGGCCTATGTTGAATTGCTTGCCTTCTTAGGGAGGGTGGGTGGGGAGGGAAGAGGGGAGAGAATTTGGAACTCAAAGTTTTAAAAACAGATGTTCAAAAACAACAAAAAAAAGTTTTTGCATGCAACTAGGAAATAAGATACACAGGCAATGGGGCATAGAAATTTATCTTGCCCTACAAGAGAAGAAGGAAAAGGGGGATGGGAGGGGAGTGGGGCGACAGATGGGAGGGCTGACTGGGGAACGGGGCAACCAGAATATACACCATCTTGGAGTGGGTGGGAGGGTAGAAATGGGGAGAAAATTTGTAATTCAAACTCTTGTGAAAATCAATGCTGAAAACTAAATATATTAAATAAATTAAATTTAAAAAGATAAAAAAAGAAAACAAAAAAACTAAAAAATAAAAAAAATAAAGTAGTCCCTCTAAAATTGAGAGTATAGGACTTTCAAGACTTTCATCTAACTCTTGACTCTTGGAAGAAAAAAAAGATTGTCTTGGCTCCACATTTCATGGCGATTTACAGTATGGGATGTACTTGCTTAAACCCTGAAAGAAAATAAATTTAAAATATGTACGAACTCATCTTTGAAATGAAAAGACTATAATCTGACCTGAAGATCATATGTGCCTGGGTAAATAATTATTTTTCCAGGGCAAAAAAAGCTTAGTTTCTATTTGCTGAGTAGAAATCTTTGCATATGGGTGCTAAGAAGCTGGTAATATTTTTTAACTGATGGCTTCTGTGTAAGTATCAGCTTTGTTCACATCCATAATACAAGCTTTTTTTGTGCCGATCTCTCCATGACCTTCATTCTTGCCTGCGGGGGGACCACCCATCAGAAGGGTGAGAGAGGATGAATTGTCACCATTACCTCTTCCATACACTTTCTTGTGCATAAATCATCAATCATAATAAATTATCCTTTAATAGGTTGCTGGAGTACAGAATTCTGCCTCATAAGGGTTTATAAGTCTTTTCTGAGCAAATATAACCTGAAAAGTCACTCAGTTCCTTTTCTTAATTACCTGCTTTTGACATTCTTGGAGAAGAAAAAAAACAAACTTCATCCCAGTTTTAGGAAAAAAATAAAATGAAATTCCAGAATGCTTTAATGGTGGTGTTTTTATCAAAGGAACATAAAAATAAAATACCAAGCATATAACATAAGAATACACATACATATATACACCTATATATGTATATACAGATATACAGATATATAACCCTGTTTTGGGACCAAATATCACATGACCAGAGTCAATGATAAGGAATGTCATGTTTTCATTTCAACAATTCAATTGAACAGTTATCAAATATATACTATGTCCTAGCCCTCTAGGACTTTGTAATTATTAAGCACCTGCTGAGTATATCTTCAAAATACAAGGAACTATGGTAACTCTGGGGATACAATGACAGAAATGAGAAAATCTCTGCTCTCAAGAACTTCTCTTCTATTTGTACATAGATAAGCGAGAAAAAAAAAGAAAAGATAATTTGACGAGGAGAGAACACTAGCTCCTGGGGGGATCACAGAAACTTCCCAGGGGAGATACCTCTTGAGCTGAGACTACCAGGAAGATAAGAATTCTCCAAGGTACAGCTGATGATGAAAAGCATTCCAGCCATAGGAAGTGAAAAATGGAGATATAAATACATATATAACAACCAGCTCTCCAAGGGAAAAACAAATGTAAGCAGGGTACACTTTTAAGTTTAATTGGCATTATTAACATTTTCTCCATCACAATCAACAAACCAATAAATTAAACCTTCATTTATAGCATTTGCAGATTTCTGAGATGTAAATGCTCAAACTGAAAATTTAGCAATCATTTTTCCAAGCCACTGAGGTGGTTCCATTTCACCCCTGGTATAAGGAACAGCTGATTGACCAGTTTGGCTAGAATCTAGATGGTATAGAAGGGAAGTAGTATGAAAGAAAGCTAAAAATAAACAGTAAAGTAAATACCAGATCATGGAGGGTCGTAAATGCTTACTCAAAGAATTTGTATTTCATGTTAGAAGCAATAGGGAGTCACTAAAAATATTTGAACAAGAGCGACATTGACATAGACCAAAATCCTAGAAGGACATAATTCTGTTCAAAAGTATTTGCGTAGTACGCCATACTAGGCTCAGAATCAAACTCAGTCCCTTTCATCATGGAACTTAGTATGGGTGAACATATGTTGGCCAATATACATATATGTTTTGTCTGCCTAAAACAGACTACATAGGTTCGGGAGAGAAATAGTTGTTAAAATAATTGCTTGTCTGATCAAATTTGTATTTAACTAAAAATCCACGTTATAAAATAGGTACTAGAAGATAAAAGTATATAAATTTATATATAATATATAAATAGCACATCTCTTTGGTGTGTGGTCTCTAGATATTAGTGCATGGTGTGTAAGCTAAAGGTCACACATCCTGTATCCTCTTCCTGCTTATGACCACCTCCTTTCATCCTGTTTTAGTCTCTGCTGTTTGGCCTTGACCTTACCTCTCTCTCACACCCTGGGCTCCTTCCCTTTCCAAATATTTCTCTACTTTTTCAGTATTTCTTCTTTGCATCATATTACCACAGCTGGTTAGAGGTTGAACATGCTAACTTCTTACACATATATAGTGCTTTATGGTCTACAAAGTGCCACCTCAAAACAATTTGGTGAGGTAACTAACACCAGTAGTATTGTCTCTTTTTTTTTTCTAGACAGGACCTGTGATTTAATTGGTGTAGGAACCAGCAGATGAAGAAATTTCTTTGATCAGGGCCAACCTGCTTTAAAATTTTGTCTTGGAAAGTTACCCAGGACACTAAAAGGTTAAGTGGTTTGTCCAGAGGCACAATACAGTCAGTTCGTATCAAAGGTGAGACCTGACAACAACAATATCCATCCTCTTTCTTCTATGTTAGTCTGCCTCCTGTCTTACAGATAAGGAAAAGTGAGCCCCTGAGGAGACATCTAGGTGGCACAGTGGATAGAGCGCCAGGCCTGGAGTTGGGAAGACCCAAGTTCAAATTTGGCCTCAGATACTTCCTAGCTGTTTGTCCCTGGGCTTAACCTCTGTTTGCCTCAATTTCCCCACCTGTGAAATGGGGATAAGAACAACACCTACCTCCCAGGGCTGTTGTGAGGATCAAATAATGTAATTGTACAGTGCTTAGCGCAATTAGCTCAGACTCACAGTAAGCATTATGTTAACGTTAGCTATTATCAGATGACTTGCCACAGATAGTAATCGTATCATAGCATCAGAGATTTACAGCTGAAAGAAACCCCAGAGGCCTTGAAGTCCAACTCCCTCATTTTACAGGTTGGGAAACTGAGACTAAGGAAGTTAAATGTCTTTCCCAAGGTCACATGGTGAGTCACAGAGACAAGATTTGGACCCATGCCCTGTGACTCCAGAACCACTGTCCGTTGTATTATATCATGCCTTCTCTCCTTTCCTTCCTTAATGAACTCTAATTCTCCCAGGGACCAATAAAGTCTTCAAGACTTGTGTTCTTCCCTGTGGCAGGGAAAGCATTTGGTGTTACTGGAGGGTTAAGCAACTTCCTTTCTCTTGTGTCCTCTTCGTCCTCTTCACTGTGGAGCCTCCAGTCTTGTAGTACTTCCCAGAGATTGAGGAGACCCTCACTCCCCAACTAGGGCAAGTTATTTGGGAACCCTATACCCAGACCTATACAATTGAGGTAAATGATTACTAATAACCAATTGTTAATATTGGGATCTAGAGTTTTTTCCTCTTTTGTGGTCGTAGTTGTGGTTATGGTTGTGGTTTGTCCTTTTTTCTGAAGAAGATTGTGACATCAGGGAGATGCTGATATGACACTGAATTGGATTTCAATGAGGAAGGGCTGTGCAAAGTCACCAACCTCACTTTCTCCTCCAGAGCCATCTGGGTCCAGTGGCCAAATATAGATCAGGACGACGGGAGATGGCCCAGCTTCTCTTTTTACTTCCTCATTCAAAGCCCAGTCCTTGTGAAGGACAGAGCTGACTATGACATGGACCTAACCTTCCAGGAACATTCTCTTCAGTCTTGGATGAGACACCATCCAACTGGGAGAGTTCATTTCTGATTAAAGTGTAAAGAGAATCTAATCTAACTTAAAAAGCATTGGGTTCATGCCCTTGAAACCCCTACATTGTTCAACTTAAGTGGTCTGGTTGGAGATGGATGCCTTTGTCCAGATAGCTGGAGGCAGTTGAGTCTTATCAAGTCACTTTCTCAAAGAGGAGCTGAAGGCTTTCAGTCCACCCCTTCATTGATTCACCAATCAGGGTTGATCTTTGCCTTTGGCTGGGGAAGGGGGGCAGCTCTGGTTTTCCAAAGGTATTTAAGCATTCTATGATCTCCATGTCTTCATACCAAGAGAAATACTGGCCATCAATTTATTATTTGCTAGCCTAATTAATACTGATTATTAATTACCCAGAAGCTTGGTCTCTTGAACTCTTCATTCACCTCACAAATACATATAATTTACAATATCAAGGAAAGTTTGGTTTTCTACATCATAGCTCTTCCCCTGGCCTCTCTTCTGATCTTGCTCCTTATTAGCCCAGGGACAAACTGGGACCTCAGAAAGACCTTAGCTTAGAAAGGCCAGGATCTCCCGCTACATCTGGGGCCATCACCAGTCATCCTGTCTTGCCACTGAACTCCAATGACTCTAGAGGAGACTCACTTGCAAGTCAAGACAACATCTTCTTGATGTCATTGGTCCTCTGAGAATGAAGGACAACAACTTGATAGAACTCAAGAATAACAACTCAGCCCAGAAACTCCATAAACTAATAGCCTCTAAAATGATCTTCTCCTTCCTGGCCTTATTCAGGGCTAATCTTAGTTTTCTCCAGATGCGGGCACCTTTGCCCCTCACCTGTGAAAGGTAGAGAGTGATACCTATCCTAAAATATCTTTCATATATGTGAGTATGTGGTCAGCTGATGTCCTGGAATTCCTCTGCTTAAAATACAGGAGGCTTGGGCTTGGAGCTCTTCAGTAATTTGCTGCTGTGTGGTACAGTGGATAGGGTACTGAATAGAGAGTAAGAAGACCTGGGTTCGAATCTCAGTTCTGCCATGTTGGACTAGATAACCTCCAAGGTCTCTTCCAACTCTAAATGTCCCTCCCCTATGACTAGGCAGAAGTACAGCTAAATTGTAATAAGGATTTAAGTGAGTTTATCAGAAGCAAGAGTAGAAATGAAGGATGAAACTGAAAAGTTATTTCAGCAGACAAACTGATCAAATGGGGGAAAGGAATGGGAAAAAATCAAAATGACCTCAAGATATTAAGTCTGAGTGACTAAAGGGATAGTGGCCCCATGAACAGAAATTGACAAGTTATAAGAAGAGAAAAATCTTAGAGTAAAAATGGGGTCAGTTTTGGAGATATTTGAGTTCAAAATCTTCTGGGTAGAACTGTAACTAGCACAGGGCAAACAGGGCTTTGATCCAGGGTGCTAACTTGTGGTGAGAGTATACTTCCTCTGAGTGGAGAACTCTGACCTTGTGTCTCACCTTACAGATTTTAGGAGACTTTGGGCATGACCATGTCTATTGACACCCTTAAAATCCATTGGTCCCCAATACCTGTAGGGCAAGAGCTGAGACCCTCTAAAAGATTGACCACAATCTCTTTCTGTGACTGAACCACTGCAGGACCATCCCTTGTGCCACTACACTACCCCCCCATTTGCACCCACTGTCCAACTCTCTTGTGGGTCATTGTCCTGTTGCCAACTCAACTGAATTTGTTCCAGGTACAGTTTTTGCTGGTTCTAGTTCTGCTCATTATAGAGCAGAGTGATATCTCATAAGTAGTGTCTAATATAAATCATTCTTACTTTTCTCTGCTTATATCCTCTGTGAGGATGGAGAATCACCTGGCAGGCTTTCTATAACTGGTGAGACCAACAAAAGAATCAGGCACGTGACTTCCACTGGGGTGGTCACCATCACAAGACAAAATTACAAAGTCGAATTTGTCTTGGATATCTTCCCACTCTTTCCTACAGCCTTTCCTTTACAAGATGACAGAGTAACTTTTCCTCATTCAGGTGGCTTCCCTATTCATCTGCTAAAGAGAGTACAAACTAATTACCCTAGTATTCAAAGTACTCCTTAATCTCCAAATGATCTTTCCAAGTTTACTTCGTACCACTTGCCTCGTATTTATTTTCTACTTCAGCCATACTGGACATCAACTTCACTGCCCTCCATCCTCATCTAGCTCTTGTCCCTGTGTTTTTGCATATGCTATTCCCCAGGCATGGAATGTTTTCCCACTACCTTCTTCCTTACCCTGGACCAATTCCTCCAGATTGAAATCCTTCACTTTCTTCAAGATACAATTTGGATGCTACCTTCTTCATCCAGGCTTCCCAGTTCCCCCAACTGGAAGCTTTTCACATCCCAAAGGAGGAACGTATAAATTTCCAAGACCTCAATTTCTGCTCTCTGGGACTCTGCACCAGCCATTTCCCATGTCAGAGTGCAATTTGCCCTTAACTTCACCTCAGAGTCCCTCCTACAGCTCAGGCGCCATCTTCTGCATGAAGTCCTTTAAGGTCCCCCCACCTCCTGATGCTCTCTCTCCCAAACTACCTTGTATTTTTATATTTAACTACTAACGTATTCATAGGTAGTGGTGTTAGTGAATGTTTATTAACTTTATACTACATATGTTTTTACATGTACTTCCATCTCCCCCATTAGAATTTAAGTTCATTGTAGAAAGGGATTGTTTCTTTTCTTTTTTTTAAACTTGTATTCCCAATACTTAGCACAATGTCTGGCATACAGTAGGCACTTAATAAATATTTGTTGATTAAGTAATTGATTCCTAGGTACTTTATTGAAATATAGGGTGAAAATCGTTTCAACTAAAGTTTGTTACAATAGCTCACATTTACATATTTCTCAGATAATGTAAGGAGATTATTATAACCCCATTTTATAGATGAGGAAAGTCAGGCTCTGAAATGTTATGTGACATGACCAAGATCAGCCACTTAATTAAGTGGCAGAGCTAGAACTTGGACATATGGCCTTCAAATCCAGTACTCTTTCCACAGTAGGCTTTCTTAAATTTCTTCTGTCATAGACCCTGTTGGCAAACTTGCCAACTCCTCAGAATAATGTTTTTAAATAAATAAAATAAAACATAAGTCAAATCGAGAAGCATTTATTAAGCCTTATTATGTAGCAGGCACTGTTCTAAACTCTGGGTATATAAATGTAAGCAACAAAACAGTTGCTGCCCTCAAGAACCTTACACTCTCATGAGGGAAGATAACATAACATGATAGAGAAGGAAATGGCAAACCACTCCAGTATCTTTGCCAAGAAAACCTCAAATGGGGTTGCCAAGAACTGAACACAATTGAAAAAAATGAACAACAACAATAAAAAATAAATGTAAAAGGAAGCTGAAAAGTTGGGGGAAGGGGAGAGAAGCAGAAAATTGATGGGAATGGGGGATAATAGAGAAAATCTGGAGTCAGGAGTGGAGCCCAGAGAAAAAGGAAGACATGGCTGGCCTGGACAGGTCTTTAAATGGCAGTTCTAGGAGAAACCAATCAGAGGAAGGGGTCCTAGAACAAAGTATACATTCAGAGTTAAAAGTCCAGGGGTGGAATGAACTCCCAGTGTGAGGAGGCTCCTGTGGCTGACTTTGGACATGATACATAGCATTTTAGAATTGTAGAGAAAGTCCAGGAGGCCGGGAGTGGAGCCCAGAGGGAATAAATACATAGCTGGCCTGGACACTTTCCTATATAATAATATTTTGAAGGAAGCTAATTTTATTGAAATACAAATTCAAACATTTTTTCTAGTTTTTTAAATTGCATGCTCAATTCATTGATCAACTCTTTTTTATTGATGTAAGCATTTAGAGATATAAATTTTTCCCTAGGTACTGTTTTGGCTGCATCCTACAAATTTTGGCATGTTATCTCATTGTTGTCATTATCTTTAATAAAATTATTGATTGTTTCTATGACTTGTTCTTTGACTCATTCTTTAGGATTAGATTATTTAGTGTCCAATTAATTTTAATCTACTCTTCCAAGGCCCTTTATTGAATATAATTTCTATTGCACTATGGTCCAAAAAGAGTACATTTAATTTTTCTGTTTTTCTGCATTTGTTTGTGATTTTTATGTTCTACATCATCACAGCAACAATTTTTGTGAAGGTGCCATGTACAGCTGAGAAAAAGGCATACATCTTTCTATTTCCATTCAATTTTCTTCAGAAGTATATCATACCTAACTTTTCTAAAATGCTTTTCATCTCCTTACCTTCTTTTTTATTTATGGTTAGATTTATCTAATTCTGAGAGGGGAAAGTTGAGGTCTCCCTCCTGTAACTCATTTAATCTTTCCTTTAAAAATTTGGATCATCTGTCTGGAGCATATATATTTAGTATTGATATTACTTCATTGTCTATGGTACCTTTTTGCAAAATGTAGTTTTTGTGATTATCTCTTTTAATAAGTTTTTTTTATTTTTTTATTTTTGCTTTTGCTTTGTCTAAGATCATGATTGCTACCCCTACCTTTTTTTTACTTCAGCTGAAACATAATAGATTCTGCTCCAACTCCTTATTTTATCTGTGTGTCTTTCTGTTTCAAGTGTGTTTCTTGTAAACAATAGATTGTTGGCTTCTGGTTTCTAATTCATTTTGCTATCTACTTCTGTTTTATGAGTGAGCTCATCCCACTCACAGTTATGATTACTAACTGTGTATTTCCTTCCATCCTATTTTTTTCTGTTTATCTTTCTCTCTTTCTCTTTTTACCCTGTTCCTCCTCAAAAGTTTGCTTTGCCTCTGACCACTGCTTCACTTAATCTGCCCCCCACCTTTCTTTTATCCCTTTCCTTTCATACTTCCCTGTTGGTTAGATAAATTTCAATAGTGAACAGAGTGTATATAAATTCTTCCCTCCTTGAACCAATTTCAATGAGAGTGAGGTTCAAGCCTTACCCACCACCCTCTATTTTTCCTTCCATTGTAAAAGCCCTTCCTTGCATGCCTCTTTTACATGAGATAATTTCCCCCATTCTTCCTCTCCCTTCTTTCAGGACATTTCTCTTTCTCACCCCTTTTTTTTTAGATCATCCCAACATAATCAACTCCTACCTATGCCCTCTGTCTATACAGACTCTTCTAACTTTCCTAATAATTATAACATTCTTACAAGTCATATGTTTTAACTTCGCATATAGGAAGGTAAACAATTTAGCTTTACTGAATCCCTTTTGATTTTTCTTTCATGTTTACCTTTTTATGCTTCTCTTAAGTCTTGTGTTTGAAAGTCAAATTTTCTAGTCAGTTTTGGTCTTTTCATCAGGAATGCTTGAAAGTCCTCTATTTCATTAAATATCTATTTCCCCCCCCCCAAATGATTATATTCACTTTTGCTGGGCAGATTATTCTTGGTCATAATCATAGCTCTTTTGCCTTCTGGAATATCATATTCTAAGCCCTCCCCTCCTCTAATATTGCAACTGTTAAATCTTGTGTGATCCTGACTGTGGCTCCACAATATTTGAATGATTTCTTTCTGGCCCCTTGAAGTATTTTCTCTTTGACCTAGGAGCTCTGGAATTTGCCTATAACTTTCCTAGGAATTTTAATTTTGGAATCTTTTTCAGGTGGTAATTGTTAGAGTCTTTCAGTTTCTATTTTAGCCTCTGGTTCTAGAATATTGGGGCAATTTCCCTCTATAATTTCTTGAAATATGATATCTAGGCTCTTTCTTTGATCATGACTTTCAGGTAGTCCAATCCTTCTTAAGTTACCTCTCTTCAATCTATTTTCCAGGTCAGTTGCTTTTCTGGGAATTATTTTCTTCAGTGAGGTTTTGTACCACTTTTTCTATTTGGCTAATTTTGCTTTTTAAGGAATTCTTTTCTTCAGTGAATTTTTATGTCTCTTTTACTAATTCTGTTTTTTAAGTTACTTTCTTCAGTATTTGTGCCTCTTTTATTAAGCTGTTAATTTTCTTTTCATAATTTTCTTGCATCACTCTCATTTCTTTTCCCAATTTTTCTTCTACCATTCATATCTCTTTCTTTAGCTCTTCCAGGAATTCTTGTTGGGCTTGTGTACAATTTGCATTTTTTTTGAGGTTTTGTTTTCACATTGTTGTCCTCTTCTAAGTTTGTGTCTTGATCTTCGCTATCACCATAGAATCTTATTATGATCAAATTCTTTTTTTTTTGGTTATTTGCTCATTTTTCCAGCCTATTTCTACACTTTTAACTTTATATTAAGATTGAGCTCTGTCCCTGATTTGACGCATTATTTTAAAGTTGTTGAGAGAGTTTGTCTGGGTTGCTGCCTCTGCTTGGCCATCTTGACTCCGCCTCCCAAAATATTTTTTAATGCAAGTTTATGGACCCCTGCATTATAACAAAATTTCTTCATGATGAAACAGCTGCCAGTAGCAGCCTTTTCTTCCACAAAGGTCGGTAGTTACTATCACCATGTGAAATTAACTTTTAAAACTTCCCACCTGATTATTTATATCTCCTCATATAGGTCAGGTATTGTGTGTATTGTGGTATAATGGAGAGAGCATTGCACTAAATGGAAGCTAGAAGACCTGATTTCAGACTTAGGTTCTGCCTCTTCCTAAGACTGTACTACCTGAGGTCAATCATGTAACTTCCCTGTGCCTCAGTTTCCTCTTCTATAAAGTGGGAATAATAATGCTTGTAGTACCCATCTGTCAGGGATTGTTACAAGGCTCAAATGAGTTTATATATGTAAAGTGCTATTGTAAAGTGTAAGACCATTTCCCTCACCTTTTAAAGGACTCCCCTGAAGCATTTTAGATCAGCCATCAAAAACTTTCATATGAAAAAGGCAGCTAGGGTTAGTGGATAGGGCACTGGACCTGGACTTAGGAAGACCTGAGGTCAAATCCTGCCTCTGACACTTACTAGCCATGTGACCCTGGGCAAATTACTTGCCCTTCATCTGCCTCAGTTTCCTCATCTGTCAAATGGGTCTAATAATAGCACCTACCACCCAGGGTTGTTGGTGAAGATGAAATAGGATCATATTTGTAAAGAACTTATAAGTGCTAGCTACTATTATTATGACATATGAAAACAGTGAATGTTTTAATGGAACAAAGTTAGCAGACTTGCTGCAATATAAGTTTGGCGATTTGTGGCTCAGGACTGTCATCAGACATTTACTTTTTATCAGTTGTAATGACCCTGAGCTACTAAAGGATCTCAGTTGTTTGGCTGGCTTAAAGGAATGTCCTGCTAACCTGAAATATCTTGCCTTATCACAGAGTGATTTAGCAAGATAAGAATTGGTGGTCTTTATCGTCCATACCCTTTCCCACCAACCTTCCCACTAAGGGTTGTGATCTGTATCTGTGGGAAGACCATCAACACCTAATACAACCACAGTTCTTTTGAGACAGTGTCCCAAAAGTCTTACTACCATTTTGAGCTTTAATGGCTTTAAATAGCAGTAAGACTTTTAGGACACACTCTCTCCCCCACCCCTCTTATACTAAGATTTTGGGGACCGCCCGTATATACAAAACACATGTAAATCAGATACAAAGTAATAATTGGAGAAGGCATTATCATTTGGGAAGGGGAATTAGGAAGGATATCATGTAGAAGGTGGTGTTTGACCTAAATTTTGAAGGAAACCAGTGATTCCAAAAGGCGGGGGTAAAGATAGCACTCCAGGTACAGGAGGACAACCAAAGCAAAGAGGCAGGAGATGAAATGTTATGTGTGTGTGAAACAGTGAGAAGAACTCCTATATGTGATAGGAAGCTACCGGGGTTATGGGTAGGGTGGCAAATTACATAATTAAACCTGTGCTTTCATCACTTCGGTGGTTGTGTGGAGGATGGAGTCTGAAGATTTGAGATAGGGAGGCCATTTAGGAGACTATTTTAAATATTCTAAGCAAGGAGTGATGCAGATCTGAACTAGAATTATGAGTCTATGAGTGGAAAGGAGGGGGCAGATATGAGATATATTATGGAGGGAGATAGGAATGATAAGATTTGGCAAGTGATTGGATATATGGAGTAAGTGAAAGTGAGAAGTCAAGACTGTGAACCTGGAATATGGCAGGATGATGGTTCCTTCAAGACTGTGAACCTGGAATATGATGGGATGATGGCTCCCTCAACAGAAAAAGGGAAATTTGGGAAAGGGATTAGTTGGGAGGTGGAGGATGGAGGGAAGCCAGCGAGGCAGCTGAGAGGAAGAGAGAAGAGCAAATCCTTATGGTAGAGGTGACAATGGGTCCTGATTCACAGACTGACCACAGCTGGAGCTGAAGACCTACTAGATAACGAGGCTATCAGTCAAACTGACACAGTTTGAGAGGCAAGCCAGAGCAGAAGAATGGATGGAACTTCTAGGCAAGATTCCAGTTACACGGAGATGAGACAGCAGAAGCAGAAAGATGGCTCCAACATCAAACAGCAAACAGTGATAGGCAAGAGCCATGAGTGACATAGGTCTGAGCTTCCAAAATGTTGGCCTGTTCTTCCCAGTTTGTAGGTAAAAAGTGAAAACGTCTTCCCCAGACTATGTTAGGGAAGAAGAGAGTGAGAATTCACTTATGGGAGGAATGAGCTACTCATTTTTTTTTAGCATTTACTTTCTACTTTAAAATCTTTTGCTAGTGTTAAATTGATTTTTGCCAAAGTTTTTATCAGGGTGGCAATAACTGAGTCCTTAGACCTGAGATGACTTTAGAATTTAGTATTTAGACCTGAGTTAACTTTGATCACACTAGTGTAGGGTGCTACATGAAATATACCTACTAGAAAACATTCCCCATAAACATGAACCCAAACAAGAAAAAATAGTCTTGGCTGGCCCACAGGTGATACTTCACATTAAGCATCTGGATTCTCATCAACCTAGATGCCTCCTAGGTCTTTACTACCCAATCCAGTCTCACAGGTATACCAGAAAGAAAAAAATTCTTTCTCATGTTTTTGTTTAAATCTGAATTTTCCACCTCAATTCTTTGGTGGCAAGGGATATGTGAGATACCTAATAAGTGCTGGGAATACAAAGGAAAAAAAATGACAGAATCTTACCTGAAGGAAGGTACATTCTACTTGGAGTTGGGGGAAGGCAGTGGAAGAGGCATATGGCATGTACTCAAGTAAAACATGAAGTAGGGAGTAGGAGTATCTGAGGAAAAGGAAAATACTTTTGGGAAGAGGGAAGTATTTTGGAAATGCTACCCAGAAGAGGTGGCCCCTGAGCTCACCCTTAAAAGAAGAGAATTCTGAAAGTATTAATATTGAATATGGATGGGGAGAAACACTGGGCTTCTAATTTCATCAATATAGAGAGCTCCCAGGTAAAGAAATTTTACCAATGCAGGTGTGCACTGTCTCTGCAATTAATAGTATTAGCTAAGTTTCTTGGAGTACTGAGAAGTTAAGTAATCTGTCCAGGTTCATGTAATCATTATGTCTCAGTTCTTGAACCTAGGTCTTCCTGGCTCTCTTTTACAAATCGCCTTAAATTAGAAGTGACCTTTACCTCATGTCTAAAGTTATGCGGCTATGGCTTAAATGAGTTTTTATTAATTTCTGTTCCTGAAAGGTAAGGCCAATGCACTTTGAAAAAGGGAATTATAAAACTGTTTTGGTAGTTGCTTCGTAGACATTAGGTGTCTAATCAAATCAAAAAATTGCTTCCAAAAGTACAACTTAAGCTGGCCTTTTAAGACCTTTATAATGATTTAAAAGCAGTTCTTAGTCAATGTTTATTGTTGTTTAGTGGGAAAGAAGAAAGAATCTGGTTTTTATACTGCCAAACTTTAAACAAATGAAATGTCTTTGGGATACCAACAAAATATAATACTTCTACATTGCATTTCATGTTCAAACTTGAGACTGTAGAAAGCTTTTGATAAGTTACACCCTATAAAGCAGGAGGTGACTACGGGAAATTTGTCTGTTAGTCTAGACATAATCAACTACCTTTGAAGTTCTGGGTGACACACCTGAATCTTAAATACATAATGCTGTACCAGCATCATGAATTATCCTATCTCTTGACAAATGGTTCCAAATGGGAGCCTCTATGTCATGAACACACAGCCCTGCCATGTATACTTCTCCTGTTTCTCCTGGAAACTTCCTTTCATCAATACTGGTTTAGTTCCCTTTAGGTATGAAAATGCTATTGTTTCCTGGAATATGATTCTAAGAATTAAACGAGTCTGGCAGGTGTAGGTGTGAAAGGTCTCTGAAGTTTACCCCTTTCATTTGTAATCAACTAAACTACTGAGGTTACTTTGAAATATATCTTTTGAATTAACCTACTGTATGTAGGTTAATTTTCTCACAACAGATTTCTCATTTCTGTACATTTTGAGGCAAATATAGTTTTCCAAGCACTTAATAATTAATTAGATGTGGTCCTTGGAGAAAATACTTTATGAAAACCATACACTAGTGATTTCTTTCCAAACACAGCCTTTGGGGCACTTTTTGGTGATGTGGGGGAGGTAGGCAGTGACATAGAGAGCTGGTATGTACTCAGAGCCGTAATACTTTGATGTGCAACCACACAAACATCCTCTAAGTCTCCTTTTTTGGGTTTCTAATCAGAAGCCAGCCCCTGCTTCCAGCTTCCACCCCCTTCCTGTGAATTTTGATCTGACTTCATGTCATTAGCAAAAGCATGAAGAGACCTAAATAATAGGGGAGAAATGAAAGACAGTTGTGAACTTTTGGAGCTGCCACTGGGTTACTTCTTATCTTCATTAGTAATAATTGTAACTTACATTTACCAATCCCTGTGCTAAAATCCTATTCTTATACCTTATCATGGCACCAGTGAAGACTGATGGGGAGTTTGAGGATGGAAATACTACCCTTATCCATGAAAACAATGTTCTTTTCCAGCACCCCCTAATAATGGGCTATACTTATTACTTATTACCATGATCAGGATGGCAGGGCAGGCTGGTCTGTGGAACCAGAAGGTAGCCCTGTGGGGATAACCCTGGATTGCTGAAGATATGTTGGAGGAACCCAATATCTAGCAGGTCTCATCAAGCTTGGAAATGCTTCAAGTCCAGAGGGAGATTCCAGACCGTGAATCGGCTGAGCAAGGATAAGCCTAGCTAAGCTTGGTGAGGCTCACCAGTAGGTGTGCTTCAGGATGAGGTATTTCAGGGCCACAAAAACTCTCAAAGACTCTGCTAAATTATAGAGGAGTTGAACTTGGGCTTTCTTGTTACTGACAAAATCATAGCTCTATTAGGTCTAAAGAATGTTAATATGGCATGTTAGATACAGTTGATCCCCACAGTGACCCTGTGAGGCAGTGCAAATATAATTTTCTTTTTCTTTTTTTCCCTTTTAAATGGTATTTTATTTTTTCCAATCACATGTAAAGACACTTTTTAACCTTCTTTTTTTAATAAAATTTTTGAATTCCAAATTTTCTCCCTCCTTCCTCTCCCTCCTTCCCCTCCCTCCTCCCTGAGATGTAAGCAATTTGATATGGGTTATATATGTGCAATCATATATATTGTATAAGAAGAAACAGAACAAAAGGAAAAAAAAACTATGAAAAAATAAAGAAAACAGTATGCTTTGATCTGCATTCAGACCCCATCAATTTTTTTTTTACAAGTAAAGAAATGAGCATGAAGAAGTTATTTACCCAGTGCTACAAAGCTAGTAGGGGCAACAAGCGAATAGAGCACCGGGTTTGGAATCAGGACAACTCATCTTCATGAGTTCAAATCCCATCCAAGACACTTACTAGCTGTGCAACCTTGGGCAAGTCACTTAACTCTATTTGCCTCAGTTTCCTCATTTGTAAAATGTGCTAGAGAAGGAAATGGCAAACCAGTCCAGTATCTTTGCCAAAGAAAACTCCAAAAGGGGTCATAAAGCGTCCGAAACCACTGAACAACAACAAAGCTATTAAGTGGTGGAGACTTGAATTCATACTACTAAGCCTTAGTACCAATTAGCAAGTTGGTATTTTTTTGTGTCTTTTTTACCTGGGATTTTGTCGATGTGAGGAAATCTAAAGAAGCTGAGAATGGAGAGGATGGAGAGCTGGCCTCAGAGTCCAGAGGCCTTACTTAGTTCAAGTCCCACCTTTGACAAACACTGGCTCTATAACCCCGGGCAAGTTACTGAACCTGTCAGAGACCCTGGCACCTCTCTAAATTTATGAATTGATAAGCAAGTACCAATCTCAATCGGCATAAGTGAAGGGAATTTTCCTTACTGAATGCTCTCTATACCGGTGAAATCACAGGCTCAATCCAAAAACAACTTACAGTGAGGAAATCCCCTCTACCTACACGAATCAATTCCTACTGGGGAATTTATACTGCAAAATTAAATGACAGACCCAAGATCACACAGCTAGTACAGATTAGAGGTGGATCTTAAATCCACATTTCCCTGAGTGCATAGCTGGCTCTTTAGCCATTTTTACATATTGCATCTTAGTTAACAAGACCAGTTAGTTAAAATAGACAGTTGCTGGATGAGAATGCTTCCTATCACCTGGCTGTCACACCCCAGGTAAGCTTTCCTCCCAGAAACTTTCCTATGTCCTGGGATCTCTTCCCTTACTCCCACCCACTGCACCTGGATTTGTCTTTATTTAAAGGTGCTTTTCCCCTCTAGTTGCCCCAGGTGTTAGTGCTCAAGGACAACGTCCAACAATAAAAATACCATAGAAGTTTACTTTCCATTTCCTTGAGATGTAACTATGCTGTTTTTAATCAAGGAAATTAGTTTTTCAGCCTATCCATTTAAATATTGTGACCAGCACTAAATCTACTTCTAAGTAAAAAAAAAAAAAAATGAAACTATAGGAACAAATCCATTTATTAAAAAAACTGGACATCAAAATCAAGATGTAGCTATCATTTGGTTAACAATCCTTCATTTATATGCATTTCTTTAAAAAAAAAAAAGTAGTTACCTAAAATTAGGAAAATAAGTTTCTTCAACTATGAAACACTCCACCTTACAAAATAATAGTAGGCTCTTAGAGGAATGCAGTTTCCTGCAGTCCTACCCCTTTGCAATCTAGCTTCTCCTCTGCATTTAAATGGTTTCATCACTCTCTCCAAAGTGAAAGATTCTACTCTTCTGAACAAACATTTAATTGTTTTCAAGTGTTGGCCTTATCTCATAGAAGGGATTAGTTTTGGATACTCCCTTTCTCTTTTTACCTCCCCACTCCACCCATCCCATCCACTCCCCCACCACTGCCTCCACCTAGCACAAATTGTATACCAAACACTCTCAAATAATTGTCAATTCAGTTAAGGACTTTCCAGTTTAACTTTTGAGAATTCACATAGAGAAATACCTAATAATGAGGAAATAAAAGCATGTTTGCCATAGAGGGAGATATTGTCCCTGCCCTCAAAAAGTTTACAATCTAGTTTTATGATTATAATAACATTTTGGCATGCAGAAGTAATAGATGATATTTATCTAGTGCTTAAAGGTTTGAAAAAAGCTTCATACAATTTCATTTGATTCTCCCAAAACCCAGTCTGGTACGGCGGATAGAGCGGTAGACTTGGAGTCAGGAACACCTGAATTCAAATCCTGTCTCAGACACTTACTGGCTTTGGAGCCTTGGGTTAAGCAATTTAAATTCTCTCAGACTCAGTTTCCTTATCCGCAAAATACGGGTAATAATCACACAGGGTTTATAGGATCAAATGAGATAACGTACATAAAGCATTTTGCAAACCTTAAAGTGCTACATGAATGGTGGCCATTATAATTGATGTGAATTTTCACTTTGGCTTTGCCGAATATCATGATTGCAGCTCTTGATTTTTTTGAATTCGCTTGATGCATAGCAATTTTTGTTCTAGCTTTTCATTTTGATTCTATATTTATCTCTGCTTTTTTAGGTGTATTTCTTATAAACAACAGATTGTGGGGATTTGTTTTCTTAGTTTTATAAGTCTCATTAGCCCATTAACATTTAAAGTTATGAGAGTTAAATTTGTGTCTTCCATTTATTTCTCTTTATTAAAGTTTCATTCGCTTGATTTTATGTATGTACAATGTATACATATATGTATACATATGTGTGTATGTATATAGACATATATATGTATATGTGTATATGTGTGTGTGTGTGTATGTGTATTTTTCTTCCTCTGTTAAGGCAAATCTTTGTCCCTATCATTAGTTTTGTTTAAACAACTTTGATGAAACCTAGGGAAGAAGGCTGTATGCTGCCCTCACCTTCTCCTCAAGTAGCTAGGAAGAGCCTTTGTTGCAGAGCAGACAGATGGATGGGCACAGAGTAAGCTAGCCAAGTCTCTCTAGCAAGGAAGTGTCCCAATACGGGCTCCAAGCAAAAACTCTTGGGTTAATTTGTTCATCCGTAAAAGGAGCCTAAAGGCTAATGGGGCAGGGGCTGAGTAATCATTTTAAGGATTAGCTTTCTCCAGCCTGGATTCCTGAGGATTTTATCTTGTCTGGTTCCCTATTTTTTTTTCTCTTTGTCCTATGGATTCAGCTATTAATTACAAGTAGTATACAATTCCTCTTTTGGAGGATTTTTGAGCCCCTACTGGGGCTGAGGAAAGTGCTTAGTCTGCCATTTTATTGGTCCCATAAACCAAAAGTCCCATTATTTCTGAATGCACAACAACATTACACCTCATTCACATGCTAGTTTACTTTAATACTACCTATTTTGTTTTGGTTTTGCCTCCAGAAAAGGTATTGCTATGAATAATATGGTATATATTGACCTTTCAATCTGCTGTTGACCTTCTTTGGGCATATGCCCAGCTGTAAGATTACTGGAGAAAAGTTTAGTTACTTTTCTCATATAATTCAAATTTTTTCCCAGACCATTCTAGTCCAATTCAGTGTATTAATGTGTCTGCCCTCCCATAACCTCTCTGACAGTGACTGTTTTGATTTTTTGTCATTTTTACCAATTTGCTGAGGGATATGTAAAACTTTATGGCTATTTTAATTTGCATTTCTTTTATTAGTAGAAATCTGGAGCATGTTATAATTTGGTCATGGATAGTTGGCAACCCTTCTTTTGAAAACAATTCCTGTCCTTTGATCACTCATTTATTGGAGAATGCCTCTTGGTCCTACAAATCTATGTCACTTCCCTATATCTTTTGGATATTAGACTTTTGGTGTACATATTTTTTCTTGCTTTATGGTTTCTTTTCCTATTCTAGCTGTATTGATTTTAATCATGTAAAAAAACTTTTTTTCATTATAAGTAAATCAACTTTGTATATTTTGACTTTTATTATTTTTTCCTAATCCATTATTATTTCTAAACTGGCTCTTATACTGATGAGCTGCCTATGTTGTCTAGAAATAAAACAAGAAAGTCATGTGAGACTTGAGTTGCAGAGAAACAACTCTGGAAAGTAAAATTACCTGGGTAGTTCCCCTTGGGTCTGTCTCTGTGTTCATGTTCCCCTGTGTTCTGTGTGTCCTTAGAGTTCTGTATAATGGTCTTTACTTCAAGCTGCCATAGGACTTATGGCACAGGACACAGCAAATGGCTTGGGCTGAATGAGGCTGAATCACAAGGTGAATAGCGGCTATATCCTTGATTTGGCCTCTTGCCTTTACTTAAAGGTACCAAAGGTAATGTTTCCCAATACAATCACAAACTTGGGAATTCTGACAGTAAAAAAATAAAAACAAAAACAAAAAATCTCCAAGGGAATGATGAAAAACATTGAAATAGAGACATGAGTCCTTCTCCTTTCTCTAGAGACTATACCTTCTCTAAAGACTATGCCAGAAGCCATGGGGGCCTGACCACAATATGTTCCCAAACTTATCCAGATCCCAGCTCTAATCCCTATCCCTTAAAATAAGGCTACTTAATTAGTTTTTATTGATTTTTCCCTCCACTGAATGTTCTAATTATTAGTTTAAATATGGGAAAACTCACTGTCACAGGTAACTAATCTTTATTTCTTATGATTTCTAGGATTTGAGATCTCCCTCCACAGACACAGAGAAGAAACCTCCATATCTCCCCTGCTAACCTAGGAGCTCCTTCAGAATGGAGACTATCTTTTGCCTTTCTTTGTAATCCCTTGAGTTTAGCTCAGAGACTAGGATATAGTAGGCACTTACCATATGCTTAACAACTTGACATCTTATTCTGTGTAATTCCTGTTGAGGTCTTTCTGAAAAATCTCCAAAGAGGATCACCGGTATGTTGGAGGTCTTCCTCTGTTCATTATAATATTTCATATCTAGAGATGTAGCATGGGGCTGCCCCTTTGTGGATGTATGACTGGATCAGTCAGTCAGCCAACAAACATTTATTAAGAGCCTACCATGTACCAGATGCTGTGGTAAATGTTGGGGATACAAAAGAAAGGCAAAAACACAATCCCTCCTCTCTGGGAGCTCACGGTCTTACAGGGAAGACTTATACAAGTAGCAATGTACCAATGATGTATACTGGATAGTCTCAGAGGGAAGGCGCTACAATTAAGGAGGACTGAAGGAGAAATAACATGTAAGGAAGCAGAAGGATGTGGCAAAACAGATGATCCCATCCATTTTTGTAAAAAACAAAAACAACTATTTGTTGTCCATGAATAAGAGAGACCTAGAGCTTTATCTAAATACTTTACAACAACTTTGCTGTCTTAGATCAAATGGACTTCTTTAATAATTCTAAAAGTATTTAGACACCTCTCCTTTCCTGAACTTAAACTGGCGTGTTTCTTCTTTCCAATAATCTCCCCCAAGTCCTCCTTTTTCCCTTGCCTAATTCCCCCCTTTTCTATCCCTCTACCTCCTATGAAAGGTGCTATTTGTCTTTTTTTAAATTGCTACAGAATGATAAGGATTGGTTGTATACTCTAAAGATAAAAATGAAATCTGTACTCTAGAAAGCTAAAGCTGCCACTAGTGAGATGTCTTCCTTTCCATACTAATAAATCTTCTTCTTTTCAGTTTGGGTGCATAGGTAATTTGATCCCCAGTCAGCAGTCCAGCTGGGTTGGATGAGATTCTCCCTGGGCTGTCCAGGATCCCAGGATGAGAAATTCACCAACAAGACCATGTCTTTTCCTTCTCATACAGATCACTGTTGGTGACTTCCATCATATGAATGAATAAAGGGACAAGCATTTATTAATAGAGGCCTACTACATGGTACCATGATAGAACTCTGAGCCTGGAGCCAGAAAGACCTGAGTTCAAATCCAGTCTGAGATACTAGCTGTGTGACCCTGGGCAAGTCATTTAACCTCCTTTTCCCTCTGTTTCCTTAACTGTAAAACGGTGATAATAATAGTAGGTACCACCTAGGACTGTTGTGAGGATCAAATAAAATAATATTTGTAAAGCATTTAGCCATGCTTGGCACACAGTAGGCTCTCAATAAATGCTTGTTCCCTTTTTTTCTCCCTCTTGTCCTTCCAGGTCCTGCCCCAGCCCACCCACACCTCATTGGCACAGCCAGACAGCAGCCCCCTGGCACAAGGGGACCTCTTCTTACCCTTCCCTGGCACCAGGCTGCCTAGAACCTATTAGTTCTGTCAGAGCAAGTAATACAGTAAGTATATCCTTCTCTACCAATCTACCTGCCAATATGCTCCTTCCCCTTTCTGCCTCCTGCATGAATGGTTACCCTGCTGTGGGAGGTAACCCAGAATCCCTATTCCAAAGATTCCTAAAGTCTCTCTCTCCCCTTTCCAGTGGGGATGGGCAGTGCTTCTCTGGGTTCCTCTACGCTGTGGAGCAGGCATGGCTACTCACACCATTGGGATGAGTCACCAAGTATAGGCCTTCCAGTAAGACAGAGGATTCCAGACCTCACCATCTGCTCCGCATTAATGCCCTCCAAAACTCTGCAGGGGTGGGGAACCTGCGGCCTTGAAGCCACATGTGTCAGTGGGCCACACTTGAGGACCTAGAGGGCCACGTGTGGCCTCAAGGCCGTAGATTCTCCTGCTCTAGTCACAACCATATTACCTGTCTTGAACTCTAGGGAACCCTGAATTTTTTTCACATCCACCCCCAAATTAGAGTATGACTTCCTTAAGAACAGGGACTGGTCTTGCTTTTCTCTTCGTTTTCCCAGCAAGGAGCACAGTGTTTGGCACAGAGCAAAAACTTAAAAAGTGCTTTTATTTCATTCGTTCTCTCCACATTTCACAGTCACAGAGCATCATTGGAAGAATATTGGTTTTAAAAAAGACTTTTATAGCAGGGAGCAGCTTAGAATCATTAGAAGCTCTGCACAATTTTCCATATGCTGACCAAGTCCTCTCTCTTCCTCCTATTCAATTCTGGACTGAGTGCATTGTTCCTTTTCAGCACCTATCTGAGATATGTATACTGATGAACTAGTGGGTTTCTCATCCAACTTGCTGCCTGTCATATCCTGAGCAATATTCACTTCATCCATTCTATTTTTACAATAAAGCAGTCATTGAAAACAAAACAAATAAGAGGTCGTGACTCACATTGCCTTGGCCCCCCCTTCCCAAAAAATCCACTGCACAAACAGATTTGTTAACTTTGAAATGCAACCCAATTTCTAAAGCTCAATGTACTAGAAGTTTTTGAGGACTACATCTATCGCATAAATCTAGAAAACCTCCCCAATGTATGTATGCATTTGTATAATTTATACAATTCCTTTTTAGTCCTGGGATGATTTGCATGTGAATGTAAATAACCAAACTTTTTTTTTTTTAAGGCACACATAAAAATTTGTGAGTACTAAACTTTGGAAACATAAAATTCCAACAAATTTCCAAAGCCAAAGTGGGCTGGCAGCCTGTTTGTTTGTAAGAGTTTTTAGAACTCTGTCTGTGAAAATGGAGGCAAGTTGTTGGTGTTTTTATCCTGCCTCTCTACTTCCTGTTTATGGATTCAGAAGGGTGTTGTCCTGGTCTGGAAGCAGCTTTCATGTTCTTTTCCTTCCACTCCTTAATGAGCCGGATATAACACAACAGAATGTCTATTTAAGTCCTTAGGCATTTGAATGCATATGTATGAACAACCATCACCAAAAAGAAATGATCATAAATATTTGTTTGTGTTTTTTAATGAGCTTTCAGTTTTTAAAAATAAATACTAAGTAGAAATACTGACTGAATTTATGCATTGGTTTCTATGGAATGATTAAAAGACTATTGTTTAACTTGGCTTGGGATGGGTGAAAAGACATAATAGCAATCAACAAAAATCTGAAGGGGGTACAAATGCTAAAGAGGAAGAAGACATGCATTCCAGAGCAAAATAGTTAGATAAGAATCAATAGGATAAAATGGTTGAAAGAAGCATTAAAGGTGAATAGCAGGGAATTCCAGAAATGTCATAGTACATTTTTTTGGTACCATGGACCCCATTTGACCCCTGGTAAAGCCTATGAACCCCCTCACAAAATCATGTCTCTAAATGCATAAAATAAAAGGCATCAGATTACAAAGGAAACCAATTATATTGAAATTCAGCTATTAAAGTTTTTTTAAGTTCAGGAACTCTGGGTTAAGAATCCCTGCCCTAGAGGAAGTAGCCCCAGAAAGATTTTAGCTTTGGATGGCTCTGCGACTTTCTTTAAAAAATAAATAAGTAAATAGTTTTATTAGAAACTTAACATTGAGCAACAATATAATAGATGAAACTTGCTTGTAATAATTTTTACTTAAATTCATTTCAACACACAAAATATGACAATTTTTTTCAGGCCCTCCCTCTAAGTCCTCATCAGAATTTTGTCCATTTAACATTCTAGTGGGATCCTTATACCAGGTGTTTCAAAAGTTTTGGTGCAGTTTAAATCAATATGCTAAGACTTTTGGGACACCCTGTATTTTATAACATTTAAAGCTAAAATTGTGTGGAGGTGGGAGGAATGTTGGTTGGTGAATCATGGAGGTCAGTAGTACTAGACAAATTATACTCCAGTCTTTTCTATGGTATCAACTCCTGTTCTTTTTCATTAATAGAAAGGGAAATTATTAAGCCGCATCCTGAGGAAAAGAAAATCATGAAATATTTCATTTATTTGTCCTAAAGCCCTGAGGTAGCTTTGAAAGAATGAACGAAGAAGTGTGTATTAAAATGCTGACTGTGCTTAAATCTGAGAATATATATCAAAGGAAGTAAGACAAAGCCTCTGCTGTCTGGGAGCTTAGGATCTTCTAAGGAAGATAAGATATGTACAAAAATCACTATGATACAAAATGGAACTGAGTGAATACATGAAAGAGGTGCAAATCAAGTGGGAATCCTAAAAAGAAAGAGCCCATTAGAGTTTACAAAGTGCTTTTATAGGTCTGTGTGTATGTATCTATGTATCTATGTGTATGTGTGTATATGTACATGCATGTGTATAGATGTATATGTATAGATGCATATGTGTATGTGTGTATATGTATATGTGTGTATATCATATATTATATTATTATATATTTTATATATGTATGTATAAAATCGCATTGATCCTCACCACTCTGGAAGGCAGGTACTATTATTATGCCTGTTTTACAGATGAGAAAAGTGTTGCAGACAAGAGGTTAAGTGACTTGCCCAGAGTCAAACAGCTAATAAGTGTCTAAGGTAAGAGTTCTCAGAGAACATGGCCTTCAAGCCAGATTTTCAAGGATGTATGATATTATTTCAACAGGCAGGATTAAGTTGGTGGCATAGTGAAAGATTCCCTTGGCGCAGGACAAAATTATGAGTGAAGGCAGGCAAATATCAAAAATGTTTGTAGAACAGAAGGTGGTACAGTTTGGCTGGAATATAGAAATTATAAATGAGAGCTATGAAAAAGGAGTATAATCCAAACATAATTTAGAGTTGTCTTTGCAATACTCTACTATGAATTCAAATCCTTGTTCTGCCACTTGCTACCCTGAAGGTGGACAAGTTGCTGAACATCTCTAGGTTTTGATTTCTGTAAAATGAGGACCTAGATGTAAATGACCCATGAGGTCCCTTCCAGCTCTAAAACTCTAATCATATAATCTTATGATTATTTTTATAGCAGATTGATTTGAAGATGAATGTCAGGGAGAAATTCCAAAGTAAACTTTAGATAGTCAGATGGCCAGGGAAATACAAAGAGATTTCTGGAACTCAGTAGAAACCAGGTGGGCAATTAGATCTAATTAGATAATTTTATTTCTGCTTGTGGTAAGCTTGTTTTCATTGAGACAGGAATGTATAAATTTACCAATTAAAAATAGCTCAACAGTTAGCAGTTAGCCTCCTATGTCAAGAGGCGAGAAACTTACTGTAAATATACTAAGCCTAGCTCATAATGTCCTTTAACTACTGAGTCTCAAGGGCAATGGACAGACAAGACAAAATTTGAATAGTTACCTAAGAGGGCTACTAAAACTGGAGAAAATGCCTTAAAGCAAGGATAGGATTAAGAGGACTAAGTTAGCATGTTGAAACTATGTTCCTGCCAGTGATAAGGAATACCTACGCATCCACAAAAGACCAATTGATCCTCATTCTAGAAGAGAAATTGAAAGACATAGAAGAATAACTCTCTACTCTTCAGGTTATCTGGAAAAACAAAATATTCCTTTTAAAAATGGGGGAAATGCCTCAAGGAGAAAAAAATAAGAAAAAATGGGCATGAAAAACCAGGGGAAAGGAGGTTAAAAGGTGGAAGGATATGACAGAGAGCTAACAGAAGAAGGAAACTGAATTTTTAGAGCTTTATCTTCTCAGATATTTCCACATTTCCTACCCTGCTGCACTCATTTTGGACTTCTTTGAGTTCTCCAGTATGCGCCTACTTTGGGTATCTTTACCTGCTTTTCAGCTTTCTTTTGAATATTGGTTTCTCCCATTACATTGTAAACTCCTTGAGGGCAGGGCATGGTTTTTTTTCATATTTTTATCTCTAGAGCTTAGCACAGTGCCTGGCACATAATAATGCTTAATAAATGTTTACTGAATATTGATCATTAAATAAATATTAGGTATAAAGTTCTTTCCATAAAGAAGGGATAGATCATTTCAAAAGAAAGCAGCTTCTTGTGTTCCAAGTAATGGTGATGTGGCTCCACAGGTACCACTAAGTGAGAGGTCATTCAGTAAAATCCAGGAAGAAGAGATGAGTAATTGTGGTTGATGATTCTCTGCTCAGGGATACTGAGGTGGCTATTTGTTGACCTGATATAAACACTAGAACTGGTGTATTCTTGTAGTGTGTGGTATATGACTAAGAGTCTTCCATCATGGATTTGTCATAGCTAATGACTCTTAGTCATTCATGTTGGGACAAATAATACCATTAGACAGAATCTGAAAATTAACATTAAGGATTATGAAGATTTAGGCAGAAAACTGTAGACTTTAGTGACACAGATCTGTTTTTGTTTTTGTCTTCCTATTGACTGCTGATTGAAAATAGATGTTTCAGAAGAGATAGATGAGTTTGGGGAAGTGAACAAGAGATTAAATAGATGATATCTAAAACTGGAATTTGGATCTCTGGATCACAGCTTAAAATATAATGTATCCTCTGCCTTGAGGGCATCCCAAGAACTCTGAGATAGGGGCAAATGGGACAAATAAAATGGCTGAATAAGAAGGGTAAACGATGTAAGTCTTATTTTCTACACAAAATAATTGTTTCATTTTTGTTAGTGTATCCCTAACACCTAGCATGTTTCGTAAACACTTGATGAATGTTTGTTCAAATTGAATGGAAAAATTTTTTCTTCTGTTTTCTCTTCCATGGAGAATAATCTTGGGCTTAGGAAGGATAGAACAAAAATGGTTAAACTGAAGAAGGAGTTGAAACTGAAGATAACTGAGAAGATGATGAGAACCCTGAGCTGACCTCAACAATTTCAGCTCACAGGTCCCAACAAATTACATTCTAAAGTCCTGATGTGAGCTGCTGCCCATAATCTTTGAAAGATGGGGAAAATGGGAGAGGTGCCACAGAATTAAATAAAGACAATTTCTGTCCAAATTAGAACGGTATCTGCAATAGGTCAGTGAGTTTTATGTCTATTCCTGACAAAATTGTATGATGCATTTTTAAAAGGATGATTTATAGGCATTTCAAAATAAAGCAGGGACCACTAAAAGCCAGCACAACTTGATCAAGAATAGCATCATGCTATATTAATCTCATTTTCCTTTATGAAACAGTAAGTAGGTTTACATATCAGGGGAATTCCATAAATATAGTTTAACTATATTTCAGCAAAACATTTGACAAAGTATCTCATTCTATCCTTGTGAACAACACAAATGTGCATGGTTTTTAATAATCCTCTCTCAAAAGTTTTTAATCTTTTTTTGGTCACGGACCCCTTTAGCATTCTGGTAGAGTCTATAATCTCCTTTTCAGGGTAATGTTTTTAAATGCATAAAATATATAGAATTACAAAGGAAACCAATTACAATGAAATATAATTATCAAAATATACTTTATTTATAATTCACAGACCCTAGGTAAAGAACCCCTTGTTTTGATGATAGGACAGTTTAGTGAAATCTTTGTCAATTGAATAACTCACCTGGAAGATGTGACATTGAAAAATTTCGAGAGATGTAGTTTCTGGGTAATTAATCATTTTATTAGCAGTGCTGACATTTTATTAATAAAAGGGTCAGTGACACTCTCGAATGTTAAAGACCAGTCATGGCAGTGGGCTCACAGTTTATATGCCCTTAGAAGAGTGGGTGTTTCTGAGGGTGGCAATCAACTTTGGCAACAATTAATGAGAGAGAATGAATATTACAATGAGAGGTGGATCTATTCTAAAGAAGGCTGTAACTTTAATTAGGTCATTTACTTCCAAATCACCCCCAGCCTCAGGGGGAAGTCTATTCAAAGGGTCTATATCCCCCACCCAAGGCTGAACAGAAGACTATGGGCCATAATTTCACCTTAGATTAAACTCCTTATAAGGTTGGATGGGGTAGCAATACCTGATTGAGGAGAATGTTAATCCTATCTGCTATCATCAGTCCTGTCCTTCAGAGGCTGAGCTTCAAAATGAGGACTTTAGAAAAAGGGGGAACTCTGGATCTCCCCAAATCATTGGTTATTAATAGTCATCTCTCTTAAAGAGTAATCACTAATAGTTCACTGTTAACTTGGAGAGATGCCTTATGTAGAATACCTCAGGAATCGGTGTACTTAGCCCTGTAGTGCTCAACATTTTTATGGATGACTTTGGGAAAGGCATAGATGGCATAGTGATCAAATTTTCAGACATAACAAAACTGGAAAGAACAGCTAACACATTGGACAATATCCAAAAACATCTTGACAACTAGGATGATTGTTGGAATATAATAACATGCATTTGAATTAAAAATATATTGAGTAGGGATAAATGTAAAGTTCTATACATGGGCTCAAAAGTTGAATAGACAGAGTTGAGAAGGAAATGCTTTCCAAGTATGGAGTTTGAGTACTAGCTAAGTAGACCAGTTTAGCTAGAATATAGAGTACATGAAATAATGCAACCTAAAGCTGGAAAGGTTAACAAAACCAGATTTGGAAAGGATTTAAGCACTGGCCTGAGTAACTTGTATTTTATGCTAGAGGTAATAAAAAGCCACCAAAGCCAGTGAGCCAGGGTCACACCTGTGCTTTAGGAATATTATTTTGACAACTGTGTCTATGATGAAGCTAGTACAATAATCCTGGTGAGTGGTAATAAGGACCTGAAATAGAATGATGATTACTGACATAGAAAAAAGGGAGTAAATGTCAGAAATGCGGAGGTAGAATCAGTAAGAATTGGGAACTAGATGGAAATGGTGGAGAGGGAAGGAAAAGGAAGAAATGACTCTGGTTTTGCAAACCCAGGTGACTAGAAGGTTGGTGGTTCCCTCATCAGAAACAGCTAAGTCTGGAAATGGGGAAAGGGTATAGGGAGAAAGATAATAGACTCTATTTTGAACACATTAAGGTTGAGGCACTGCCGGGGTACACAGAAATGTCTGGAGTGCAGGCAGAAATGCAGCACAGGGCAGCAGGAGAGGTAGTACCTGAATAGCTAGTTCTAAGAGTCATCTTTGTAGAACAGACATGGGAGCAGACAAGAGGGAAAAGGAAAAGCAAGGAATAGGAGACCCAGGACAGACCCTGGAGGTGATAGCCACACTCAGAGAACAAAGAGAGAGATGATGACTCAGTGAAGAAGATCAAGAAGGAACAGAGAAGTATGAGGAAAACCAAGAGAAAGCAACATCATGGAAGCCAAGAGTAGAGAGATTATTCAGAAATAAGGGGTGGGCAACTGTGTCAAAAGCGGCAGAGAAGTCAAGGCATATAAGTACTAAGAAAAAGTAATAAGATTTAGCAGTTAAAAGGTTATTAATAACTCTGTGGTCCCTTCCAACGCTGACATTCTATGAAAGCGATTTCTCCAAAGAAATAACATTCCAAAAGGTAAGTTATACTCTTAACTGAGGACTGTACTATTTCCCAGAATCAACATGATATTGTTGACTTAATTAATAATAATAACGTGCCAGGCACAGTGTTAAGTGCTTTACAATTATTTTCTTATTTGATACTCACAACAATCATGGGAGGTAGGTGCATATTTAAAGATGAAGAAACTAAAGCAAACAAATGATATGCCTCTATATTATATACTATAAAATTTTTTACTTCTTACTTCAAAATATCGAAGGTTTCATTTGTGTATATATTCCATCCAAAAAACAAGGAGCAATGTCTCCATGCTTTAACTGACTACTTTTTTTAATTTCTGTGGCCCAAAATGTTCAACACCAGGCAATCAACTCTCTGATGAGCAGTAATTCCAAAATGAATGAGGAGGCTGTTCCTTTACAAGTAGTCCATCACTGTGCCTATGCTCAGACCCTCATCAGCTTGCTAATACCTGCCAGAGCAATGACTTTCTTAACGATATCTAAGTCTGTAGTGGTCTTTTTGTCTGCGATCTAATAGTATTAATTCAGTTCATTAAAGTCCTCAGATTTTTTTTTCAGAGGAACTGTCCATGCCTCCCCCTCATTGTGCTTATGAAGCTGATTTTTGAACCCACATTCAAGACTTTACATTTATTTTTTTAAATTTCATCTTACTAAATTCAGCCTAATGTTCTGGCTCGTTAAGTTCTTTTAAAATACATTCAGTATGCTAGCAGTCACTCAGAGCTCTCCCCAGATGTGTTAAGAATGCCATCAATACCTTTAGTTAACACCCTGAACCATGCTGTTAGAAAATTGGATACTCAAAGGTCATTTCCATGACATGATGAGTGTGTCATCATTGGAGGAGCAGTATAGTGGAACAAATCTGGCTAATACATTTACAAAGTTTCTTTACACATCAAAAGCCATTGATCAAATATGTTTTTGTTTCATATTATATAATGGGGGTGAAATGTACAAAATTACTATTTTCTTTGCAATTCCCACCTTTTAAAAAATTCTAATGCATTGGAAAAAATAAGCAAATAAACATTTATTAAGTGCTTACAATATGTAAAGTATCATGCTAATTGAAAGAGAAAAGTAAGAGAGTTCCTTCCTTCAAGCAGCTCCCATTCAAATGGGGGTGACAACATATATAGAAGATTTCAGCAACAAGTCACTTGGAAAGACTCAGTTAGTGGTATGGAAGCAAAGCAGATGGTAATACAGCTTCTATAGTGTTATTTTCGTTGATAAAACCATAACCTTTTCTGATGTTGAGCCATTTGACAGTGCCAATAACTACGGTGGAGAAAACTTTCTTCATCAGTAGCCTTGGCTCCTGAGGAGTCAGGGTCTGTCTAATAAAGAGGCAGCTACCAGGTCACACCTCCATAAGAATTGTTCCCCTAGAAGATGACTGCAGCGAAAACTACATCTTCATTAGGGTCACAAAACTTGGAGTTCTTTGGGAAAACTTCATGACTTTTTGAGATATAGATCCAGAGATGTTTATTTCTCTACAGATTTCTCTGTCTTCTTTTTCTCATTGTAAACTCTGCTATCACAAGTATAGGCATGAGAAGTCAAGCTTTTTTTTTTGTCTGAGTTCTGTTTCTTATATTATGGTGCTTTTCCTCTCAATTGGTAGGGCAACATGCATATGCTAGTCACATAAATAAGTGCTATTGGTGCCAAAAGTGTAAGTGGCAGAGAGCTATACGTGAGGATTGCCTCAATTCAAAATTGCCTAATACACAATAAAATAATAAACAAAGATCTTTATTCCGAAGAAGTATTGGAGTAGAACTTTCATTGAGTGTGAAACTGACTTAGATTATGTCTAAAACATAGTTGTTTTGGCCAGTTTTGTAAAGTTCAAGTCAGGGAAAATCTTAAACCAGTTTGTGAACTAAACCCTCCTCTCCTCTATTCATTCAGTCAAAACAGTTGATCCAAGAACTTTATGTTGTTACTTTTTTCTTCTCTAATGGGAAAAAATCTAACAGATGCTAAAAAGTAATCTTATAGTACATCAACAATTCAAATTTTTGCTTTGTGAATTTTATAAATATGATCCTCTAAAATAAATAAGAAGATAAAGTTAAGGACAAAGTTGGCCTTATAAACTATGTAGCATAACATAAATTGGTGCTACTAAGGTATATACTTTTACATTTTAATTTATTTTTTTAAACAAAATTCATTTTTTTCTTTTTCCCACCTATGGGGATGGGGAGGAGAAGAGAAATACAAAACCTCTATAGAAAACATGCATAGTCAAGCTAAGCAAATCTCTGCACTGATTATGTCCAAAAAATTTATGTCTCCATTTGCATCCCCCAATTCCATTACCTTATGGTGAAGTAGCACACTTCATCATGGGAACTTGCAAATATTGGTTGGTCATTGCATTGAGCAGAGTTCTTAAGACTTGCAGAGTTGTTTGTCTCTGTAATGTTGTTACTGTATAAACTGTTCTCTTGCTTGCTTCACTCTGCATCAGTTCAATCAAGTCTTCCCAGGTTTCTCTGAAACCTTCCTCTTCATTTCTTATAGCTAAATAGTTTTTCATTGTTATTCATAAGGTATGTTTTTTTTTTAAAAAAGAAGGAATATATTCCTTCTCTTTCTCTGAATACTGAAAATGCATTGTGGGCTATTCAAATAAAATTTAAGTCTGAATAAAGTTAGGATGGTATAACAAAATAGCCATAACAAGCATTTTGTAGCACCAGTAAGGGCAGGGGAGTATGTCTGAACTATTATCCTGTATATATAACCAGGCTTCTTAACCTATGATGCTATATTTCAACCATTTCGCTGAAACATAGTCTCCTATTACACTTATCATCTCTCAGTTTGTAGTTTATGGTTATTTTTATAAATGTTTTTTTTTTCTAAATTGATGGCGGTGGGTGGGGGAGAGGGGGCAAAGTAATCAGAAACCAAAGAACAATAGACACTATACACTATAATTGTAACAGTATAAATGAAACAATCACTAACAGGAAGCCAAACCCCGAATAACTAAAAAACCAATAATGGTCCTGAAAGACAGATAATGAAATATACCTCCCTCCTAATGGCAGGGAGGCAGAAGTCTGCTTGGGAAGAATACTCTTAGATGCCGACATTGTTTTTACTTGTTTTAGTTTGTAATGGATGCGTTCGAGGCGTGTAGAGTTGGAACAGAGGGACAGAAGGAAGACTGTATTTCTAGAAATGAGTGTGATAGAAAAACAAAAGCCATCAATAAAACATCAATGTCTTAGTTCTCCAACTAGACTTTAAGCTTCTAGAGGCCAAAGGGTATATGTCTGACTTATCGTCTTTGTATCCTGCTCAGTTTTCTACATAATACCTGTTTAATTAAAAAAGGCACTCTGTCATAGGAGGTAGAGCACTGGACTTGAAGGTAGGAAAAGTTAGGTTCAACTCTTGTCACTTACATGTACCAGTTGTATGGCTATGGACAATTCACTTAATTATTCTAAGCCTCAGTTTCCTTATCTGTAAAATGGGGCTAATAATACCATCAATAACAAACCTCAAAAGTTGTTATGGGGCCAAATAAGATGATGTATGCAAAGTGCTTTGCAAACCTTAAAGCGCTATGTAAATAATAGCTATTATTATTAGATATCTGTTGACATATACTACTCAGTTTTCTTAAGAAATTTTGTCCAGTGTGAAATTAAATTTAACATAACTAGTGACAATAAGAATATATACTCTTAGGTAATAGAAAAGGAATTGGGGCTGGACCTATGATTTCATTGATATAGGGAACTCCTAGATGGGGAAATTCCCTTTACCAATGCAGGTGCTCCCCTTCTCTCTCACTTAGCTGTCTAGAGCTCTGAACAGCTAAGTAACTGGCACAGCTGAGGTCACACAACCAGTGTGTGCCAGAGACTGGACTTAAATCCAGGTCTCATTGGCTCTAAGGCTAGTTTTGTCCACTCCCCCACAGCTACCTCCCTAGATATGGAATAATACTGCTAAATAAAATAATAGGATAGGGTTTGGTTTTTTGTGGGGAAGATGAGTACATAAAGGAAGACATTTCTTTATCTTCCTTCACTTGATTTTTTTTTATTTTTTCTTTTTCTAATTAAAGGGACCATCCCTTGACCCACTTCTTAAAGAGGCCTATTCACTGAATAGGCATTATCTCACTCTAAGTGAGTACCTGAAAAGGCCTTAGCCTAAAAGAGCCAGAGTCTCCCACTACATCCTGAGTTATCTCCAGTTATCCTGATGAATATCTGGTCACTGGACCCAGATGGCTCTGGAGGAGAAAGTGAGGCTGGTGACCTCCCTCCCTCCCTCAAATCAAAGCCAACTACAAGTCATGTCATCATTTCCCTGATATCATGGTCCTCTTTGAAAACGAAGAACAAACACAACAACAACAACAAGAATATACAAGGCACTTTACAACTCATATGTATGAGCTTGGTGCTAAGTATTTTCAGCTTTTTGATTATTCAGAACCTGACTACCCAGTTTGAAAATTATCCTGGTCCTTATTTTTTCCTGAATTTGGAGCACTTTTCTTCTATTTAGCATTTCCATTGGAATGTCAGTTGGGGAAATAAAAAGAGAAGAAACTAGAAGGAATCATTTGTTTTGCTCTGGGAAAAGGCTTGGGAAGAAAGGAAGTTGGAAATATAGGCTAAGATGAGGTAGAGATTGAGTTTGTAAAGGCTCAGGGGGAATCAGTGGAGAGATTTTAAGGGGTCTCTGAACTTGAGAGAAAAAAATTTTATTTTCACTAACCTCTAACTGAAATCTAGCATTTCCTACAATTATACATGTAGATGGAAAAGTAATTCTGGGAAGCAATCCTTAAGCTTCACTAGACTGCCAAAGGACAATCTTGATTGCTTTTTCCTGGCCAATGTCTATTTAAACACCTTTACTATAAATCAAGAGAATCAGCATTTTCCTCCCTGGAAATACTAGATTAAAAGTAGACTAGCCCAGCCAAGAGTCATTTATGCTTATATAGTCTCCTATACCCTAACAGATTTGTGATCTCACCAATGTAGCATTCCACATCTCTAACAATATATATTGAATCCATCCATGTCTACTCATCTAATATTACTCTTTTCCATGTAACTCATAAATTTGCCACAAGAGCATCACTCCTCCGTGTGTTAGGAACCTTCCTCAATTTCTCCTAATGTTGCAAAGATACCAATGAAGCATGCAAGCTGACTATCTGTCAGTTATCCTCGACCTTGCTGAGTGACCAGCCCATCTTCTTTGTAGATCAAACGTTTCCAAAATCACTTCTTTTACACTGATTCTCCTATGTAATTCTTTGCTTGTAACATGTTACAGTCTTCTCATGTCCAGTATGTACCTTTTCACATATTGTGCATACAACTGTATGGCAGAGTTTAAACAATAAGCATCATTTTTGACTTTGTAATCCTAGCACCTAGCAAGAAACCTGGCACATAATGCATGTTTAATACCTTCTTGTTGCTTCCTTGCTTGATTCATCCACTTGGTTCTTCCTTTGTAGATGGTTAGATCCAACTCTTGAGTGATTATGGTTCTCATTTAGGATGCCCTGCAATGTTCTGGGCTTTGACAAAGTCAGCACGAAGTTATCCCCAAACAAGAACATCTAGAGGACTTCACCTCCTACAAGTAATCCCTCTTCAACTCAGGCTGTGCTGGATTTCCTCTACAACACCAAATACCTTTGGTGAATATGTCCCTGTATGCCTTGCCTTTTATAAATGATCAAAAGGTCAAACAAGTTTGATTCTATTGCTTATATTTCTATTGTTTTATCTTTCAAGGAACTTTATAAAATTTCAATGTGTCCATGGTAGATACCTTATTAGAGGAGAGTCTTTAAGGTAGTGTTTTGATCTATCAAATGACCCACCTCACCCCCCCCCCCAAGCCTGAATAGAACATTATGGGCTTCCCCACACAGGTGAGATCTGAACAAGATTGAGGAGAAAGTTCATCCAATCTCATTATCAGCAATGTCTTTCAGATGCTCACTTGACCCAGTAGAGAATGGGGAGATAAGAAGGGAAAAATCCTGCATTTCCCCAATAATTGGTTATTTAGTAATCATTTCTCTCAAATGGCTCCTCTCAGAATCCCTATTATTCAGAGTCCTAAGATAAAGCTCACTTCACTGGTTATGGTTTATTCCCTAAGCCCTCATACCCATTCTCGTCAGTTTATTCCTCCTGTATCCTGTGGTAGTCTCGCTCTTATCTTTCATTGTGCTCTGTGGAGCCTCCATTCAATTGCTGACAAATTTTCATTCACATTAGATCTCTTCCTTTCACAATACATCATAGGTCACTCTATCCAGATCCTATTGATTATTATCTACCAGTCCAGGGTCATTCTTCCTCCTTTCTCTAGGAATTCAGTACTTGGCTACAGAGTTATCTTGTAGAACCTCACCCCTACTCACATAGCTTATGACTTCAATGTACGGATTGACGTTCTCTCAAATAACCTCAGTTCCCAACCCTTACTCCACTTCATCCACACACAGGGAAGATCATACTCTTAATCTAATTATAACCAACCAAAATTCCACCTCCACAATCCTTAACTCTGAAATTATTCCACTTGACCTTAACCTCTTGTCTTTCTCCCTCCATGCTTATTCAACCTATCGTTCATGCTTACCATAACCTCTAGGCACTTCACCCCTCCCTGCTTTCTCAGGCTATCGTTCTTGCTTTAACCTCAGTTTCCTCCTTCTAAAATTTTTATATTAGTTTTGTTCTACTTTAAACTGTCTTCTTCCTTTGATTCCCTTTCCCCATTGTTTTATGAACTCATTCCTTCTCAACCCCCAACCCTGGATTACTCCCACAATCCACCTGGCCTTCTTTGCCTCTGCTCATTGCTATGGAATATGGACAAAGGAAGTCACAAAACGGTGCTAATTTGGTCCACTATACATTTATGCTATGTCATCTCAACGGGGACCTAACAAGTCAATACTTTTATCTGATTGATTCTCTAGTGATAGAGAATGTGAATTCCACAGAACATCTCTTCCAAATCTCTTCTCTCATCAATTTACATATTCTGCCTCTCTTGCTCCTTCTCAATAGAGGATTTGACCTCATACTTTCCTAAAACAAACACACACAAAAAAAACTAAAACCAGCCAGCCATTGGAGTCCCTCCTTCTCCCAAATTCCATATTTCAATTCATCTCACTATCAAACCCCACTCTTTCCTCCTTTCTTCAGCCTAAGAGGATGAGTTGGCCCACCTTGCTAAAAACAGCCCCTCTACTTATGCCTTTAATATTCCAGAATTGTAGCAGAGACCTCATCATGTCACTCTCATACTCAAGAAACTCCAATGGCTCCTTATTGCCTCTAGGAGAAAATACAAACCTCTCTTTTTGGCATTTGAAGATCTTCACAATCTGGCTATAGAACACCTTTCTAGGATGATTATACCTTACTCCGCCTTACAAATGTTTTTGCCAAGTGGAATGGAATTGAATTAAATATATTTGTCAGGGTTTTGATTTATTTATACAAGTTGTTATGCTACTTGACTGACCCTGGGAATCAAGTGTAATTAGTCAAGGCAGTGTTGTCACCTCTAGGAAAATCTAAACTAAACTGAAAAAAATACCAGTTTGAAGATATGAGAAAGAAGGCACATTGTAGGAAAAAAAAGGTTAACGATGGTCTTTCAACCAGTAGACGACATATTCCTAACCCAAGGGTCAATAATCAACATAAAGTATCTCCAACAGTTCCTAAGACTTTTGGAATGCTACCAGGAGTTAATTATGGATGTCATGTCTCTGACCATTCCCCCTCACAAACTTTAGAAGTCTTCTAATTGTGAAGGCCTTTCAGCAAAGTTTTACCATTGTGCCCTTCTTGACATATCTAGGCCTTCACTAATCTTTCATGATAGAAGAAGACACTAAAAAATGTAACCACTGAGATAATTCTATCCCCAAGGCAGCTATAGCATGACATATTTTGCCCCTGTGTCTTGCTCTCCCAGAAGTTATGTGTCAGAGTATAACTCATGGGAAAAGTTGCATCTTGCAATAGATAATCTTTGAGGTTTGTTGCTTGACATCCCATTATTTTTGGTCTGACAACTAGAACCCATAACACCTATATAAGAGGCCAAAACCTAATAAGATGGACCTGATTCATCTCTGCTTGATTTTCAGATTTACTAAATGTTAGGACAATCAACATCTAGGCAGACTTGCAAAAACCTAGATTCAGAATCTTCAAGAGGGGACAATCCTCCAGTGAATTCTGGGACCTTAAAACTATGTTACGTTGATGTGGCAATAGTCCCAATCATTCAACAGTAATAGTAAAAATGACACTCTTGCCAGAAATGGAACTGCTGACATCAGTGAAGGTCCATCAGGCAGTTTGTCTGTCAGTCAACAAACATTTATTAAGTATTTAAAATGTTCAGGTACTGTTCTAAGTGCTAAGGATACAAAAGAAAGGCTCTGATCTCAAGGAGCTAATGGGCATACAAATGCAAATAACCAAGATATATACAGTTTTAATGGAAGATAATCTCAGAAGGAAGGCAGAAGGGAAGGAGAAGGTGAGACCTATTATAGAAGATGGGATTTGGCTTGAATCTTGAAAATAAAAATCCAGGGAAGTTAGGAGACAGAAGTGAGGAGGGACAGCATGAGATATATAACCAGTAAAAAGGCAAGGCACCAAGAAATGGGGTGTTTTGTATTAGAAGCAGCAAATAGGTCAGTTTAACTGAATTGGAAAAGTAGAAAGAAGCCAAGCTGTTAAGAGCTTTAAACACTAAACAGAGGATTTTATGTTAGATCTTAAGGATCTAATAGGGAATCACTGTAGTTCACTGAGTAGGTCAGTCTGGTACTTTAGAAAAATCATAATGGTAGCTGAGTGGAGCCTGGAATAGAGCTGGGAGAGACTTAGGGCAAGGAGACCAGCCAGAGGCTATTAGAAAGGGTCTATACATGAGGTAACAAGGATTTGTACCAGGGTGGTAGCTATATGAATGGAGAGGAGACAAATATGAGAAGTAGTATGGAGACAGAATTGACAAGACTTGGTGACTAAATGGATATGTGCAGAAGTGATGAGGATGACTTTAAGGTTATAATTGGAACCCGCACGATTGGCAGGGTGGTGATGCCATTGACAAAAATAGGGGAATTGTGATGGCAGGTCAAGATAATGAGTCCTGTTGGGGACAAGTTGAGCTTGAGGTGGCTACATGGCTTCTAGTTTGAAATATTTAGGAGGCAGTTGATAATGCTCAAGAGACTAGGGCTGGATATAGATCTGTGAGTTGCCTGCATAGAGATGATAACTGAACCCACCAGAGCTGTTGAAATGAGGGACAAAGAGAGAGGGGCAGGGAAGAGAGACAGAAAGACCAGAGAGAGTCCAGGAGAGACTCACAATTAGGGTGTGGGATATGGAAGATCATCCAGCAAAAGAAACTAGGAAAGAGCAGTCAAACTAGTAGGAAGAGAACCAAGAGTGAGCAGTGTCAGGAAAACCCAGAGATGAGAGAGTATCCAGGACAAAAGGGTGGTCAGTAGAGTCAATGCTTCTGAGAAGTCAAGAAGTATGAGGAGGATTGAGAAAAGGTCATTGGATTTGGAAATTGAGAGATCACTGGCAACTTTGGAAAAAACAAGTTTCAGTTGAGTCATGTTGTCAGAAGCCAAATTGCAAGAGGTTGAGAAGTGACTGAGAGGAGGGGAAGTGGAGGCAATGTTGTAAACCACCTTTTCTAGGAGTTTGGCTGTGAAAGAGGGGAGAGAAATAGGGCAAGAGCTTGAGGGGATCATAGAATAAAATGAGAAAGGTTTTTTGGTTTGTTTTTAGGATAAGATAGAAACTAAAAACAAAAACAAAAACAACACACATATGTGCTTTTCTGTTGTCCCTCCCTTCCCTCACCAGACTCATTCCAAACTTCAGAACTCCTGATATTCATCCTTATAGGATCATTGCTACAATTTTTTATTTGTCGTTTCCTCCCCTTGCATTCTTCTTCTGTACATGTGTTTAAACAAATCTGAATTAGTTCAAGTCCCTACATATTCACATTATTCTTTTTAGATCATTCCCCATTTCCCTACTCATCGGAGTTATATTTCTTTGTGCTTCATAATTTCATCCTTTTGTCCATTTCTACCTTCATAACATCTCTTGCATCTGACCACTTCTCTCATCCCTTATGGTCTGATTTCTTTAGAATCTTAGTCCATGAGATGCTACCTTTCCTTTCTTTTTTCGAAATTTGTTCTCAGAAAATCTAGGATTTCTAGTTCTTCAGCCTGAATCAAGACCACTCTGTGCATGCTCCATGGTTGAAATTCATATTATCTTTTTTTTTCTTCTGAATAGCAGAAACCCTTCCAGATCTCTATTTCAGGAATGAGTCCTATCTTTCCCAAGTCTCAGTGATAACTCTGAGGTTAAATTGCCTCTTTATGTTAAGAACTCCAGTTCTTCTGGCTTGTTACCCATATTCCTGAATTGATGTAAAGATATCTAAGGTCTTTCTTGGTTTTATCTCTTGTAAACTTGGAGATTTCAACTGCATATTCATAGTCAATTTTCTTCCTATCCCGTGTCCTTTTCAGTTCAAAGCCCTTTAATTAGATTTAAAGACACCAGGAAAATACATTCTCACCATTCCTTGTTAGGTACATTCCATTTCTGTGCTAGAGCCCATTTTTTCAAAATTTTAAAATCTGTGGTCTGGGAATCCAAATGCTGTTCTCAAACACATTCTTCTGAAACAGCTGCTCACTTTCCCAATCAGCCTTTCTCTTCTGAAGCCCTTGCCTTCCATCAGCAGTAGTGGTGAAAATACTACTATGATCATAAGGTCTTCAGTATCAATTCTAAAACTTTGTAATCTTTAGCAACATTTTCTAGATTCCTTCCAGCAGTATCATCTGTGCTTATGTGAATCACCAGAAGGCAATAGTAGTCATCTGGTTTGACAAGTCTTTGTACATTTTGTCGCATCCTGGATAAACACCTAGCAAGAAAGAGTAGACCTCTATTGTTACCAGTTTGACAAATAGCTGTCTCAGTACTGCTCAACAGAGATTCACCAACTGTAATAGATAGATTCAGTATACATCTCGTCTTCCCCTAACTTTCCTGGTTAATGTCTTACCAATTGCCTATCAGAACATTTCAAAACTGGATGTCCTAGAGATATCTCGAACTCAACAGATATAAAACTGAACTCATTATATTTTTCCTTAAACCCTCCCCTCTCCTAAATGTCACTGTTTCTGACAGAGGTTCCTAAACTTATTTGGCCTACTGCCTCCTTTTCAAAAAAAAAAAGTTACTCAGCATCCCCTGAAAATCTACCTTCTTTAACCCTTTAATGTTTTTTTTTAACTTTTATATCATTTCAAACTACTACCACCCCCTCTAGATCATCCCAGTGCCTACAGGTGGTGGTATCACCCACTTTGGGAACCTATGCATGAAGAAGGTACTGTACCACTATCCTTGCAGTATCATGGTTTGTAATATTGCCTCCTGGATTTCTCACTGTCCTTCATTTCGTATATCCAAATCCGTTGCCAAATCTTGCTGTTTCTGCCTTCACAACTTCTCTCACATCTGACTCCTCTACCTTTACACAGTGACCACCTTTGTTCATGTCATTACCTCTCACCTATACAGTATATTATTGCAACAGCCTCCTAAATAATTCCCTGCTGTAAGTTTCTCACCACTCCAGTCCATCATATATTCTGTAGCCAAAGTCATTTTCCTTAAATATAGATATGAACATATGACTCCCCTACTCAGAAAATGCCAGTGGCTTCCTATTATCCATGAAATAAAATATAAATACTTCCATTTAGTTTTCAAAACTCTACACAACCTGCTCCAACCTACCTTTTCAGACTCACTGAAGATTATTCCTCATCCTCTCTGTAATCCAGCCAAACTGGCCTTCTCTCTGTTCCTCACCCATAACACTCCATCTTCCCTCTCTCTACTTATCCCAAGCTAACTTTCTCATATTCCTGGAATGCACTCTTTCTTTCCCTCTCCTTTATAGTTTTCCTCTCCTCCTTTAGGATGCATTTCAGGCACCATCTTCTGCATGAAATCTATCCTGATTCCCTCAATTGCTAGCACCTTCCTTCTGAAACTATCTTCAATTTAACTACCTTGTGTGTATCTGTATATATTTATTAGAGTAATACTTATGATATATATGTATATACATATTTTTATATGTGCTAGTTGTCTCTCCTATTAGCATGCAAACTCATTGTAAAAAGGTATTTTTTATTCTTTGTACTTGTGTCTCCCAGCACACACTACTATGCCTGGCACAAAATAGGCACTTAATAGATACTTGTTGATCATTGATTGACTGATAGCCCCCTGGAACCCCATCATCATTGGAAGACAAGCAGCTGCTTCCTCTTAGATTATCCAGCTGCCTCCTCTTTGGCAAAAGCCTCATATCTGGGGGTTTTGTGTTTTGATTTTGTTTCAGTTTTTTTTCACTTTCAAGTGTTTAGAAAGCCTTTCTTTCCTCTCTCCTCTTCATGAAAGTCATCCACCATCCAGCCTCCTGACACAGATCAGTACTCACTTTTACCCTCTTCAGATACTTTTTATTCTTTGTTTTCCCACTGAAGCCCTTCTTCCATATTTTTACAGAACACTAGGACTTCATTCTCACTGACAACTGGGAGAGTGTAAGCCCTTTTACCTTCTCTTCTCAGAAGGAAACCAGTCTGCACTTAGATAATTGTCACATCTATAGCAGAAACACAGACATTACACAATCTATTCAAAGTCACTGCAAATTTCTCCCTGCTCTCCCCTACTTTGTTTCTCAGTTCTTTTCTATCTTACCACTAGCACCACCAGAGAACTGTGGCAGCAAAATGCTTATGGTCACCATCAACTTAACTTTCTCTTTCTCATCTCCTTAGAACTTTATTTTTTAATTTTTATTTTCAGTTTCAAATTATCTCCCCTACTCTACTCCCTCCATTACCCATTGAGAAGGCAAGTAACAATGCCCATTATACTTATGAAGTCATGCAAAAACATTTCTACATTAGTCGTGATGTGAAAAAAAGAAAAGAAAAAAATATGCTCCAATCTGTACTCAGAGTCCATCAGTTCTCTCTCTGGAGGTGAATAGTATTTTTCATTATGAATCCTTTGGAATTACTGTGCCTCATTGTATTGATCAGAATTACTAAGTTTTCCACTGTTGATTATTGTTACAATATTGCTATTACTGTGTATAATGTTTTCAGAGTTCTACTAGCTTCTTTTTGCATCAGTTCATATGTCTTCCCAAGTTTTTCTGAAACTATCCCCTTCATGATTTCTTATGGTTTTCTATAGTATTCTATCACAATCATATGCCACAACTTGTTCAGCCATTCTTTAGTACTTTGACAGACACAACCAACTTCCTGTCTTTTCCTTCACTAACTACAATTCAATTTGACTTATATACCTTGTCTTACATACGGACATTTCTCATAAGTGGACTGTTTGGTAGACTTACATTATGTAAATTTGCCTGCAGATGTGATAAAGAAAGGGAGGCAGGAAGGAGGCCACTTTGCATGGAGAGAGAGGGCAGGTACATGGTTCAAGGACATGTGGGAGTCCAGGGACAGAAAAAAAGAGAGTGGAAGGGGGTGGGAGTGACCAGCCATGTGGTGGCCTGGCCCTAACAGAAAGGATGGAGGGGACAGCTATGTCGGGGCCTGGCCCTAAAAGAAAGGAAGAAGGTGGGGGCAGATATATAGGGGCTGGACAAGGACACAGACAGGAGAGGAAAGGAGACAGGTGGCACACACCAGGGGACAGGAGACAGATTGGGGGAGGGTGAGGTGGCAGACATGAAGTACTGGGCAGAGCATGGTAAGGGTCTCTTCTCTTTATCAGAGGTCTCAAGCCAAGCCCCTGCTCCAGTGGTCTCTCCTTGCCTCAGCTCTTCTGCTTTCACCTGGAAAGGTTAGTTTTGTTTGTTTTTTGGTGGTTTGGGGGTGGGAAGCCTTGGAGCCGCAAAAGGACAGGAGCTGAGAGAGCACAGTGCAGTACAATAAAGTTAATAGGTGTGTTTTTAGGATGCTGACTTCTTTTAGAATTCATTATGTAAAGTTGAATTTGCCTAATGTGAATTTATGCAAAACAAGAACTATTGGAGCCTCCTCTACTTCTGAGTCCTTCTCCTTCTCTTCTTCCTTTATTTGAGCAATTCTTCTACTTCTCCTTCAGCTTTTTCTTCATCCTTCTTTCTTCTCTTCCTCAGCTCCTTCACCTTTGTCTGTTCCTACTTCTTGACCTCCTCCAGTGGCCCTGCTTGGCCTTCTCAGGTCCTTTTCTTCTTTCACTTCCAGCTCTTCTTCTTCAGCTCAATTCTTTCTTCTTCCCCTCCAACTTTTTTTCTGAAATCCTCACAAAATTCCCATCAAAATCAAACTTTAGATTTACTGATAATTCCAAATCCCTCCAAGTCACATTCACATCTCCTTCACCTTCTTCAGGCAAATCCTTCTCCTGATTTGTCTCCTACACCACCTGTTTCTATAGAAATCTGCATTTTCTTCTCCACCAAAAATAAAAAGGGAGGGGCAGTGGAGAAGTGGTTATTTGCAAGGTGAGACCATAAAATACTGAGGGTTTTAAGAAGTGGTAGCTAGAGGGAGCAGGACACGGAGCACACTGGACCTGGTCAGGAAGACCTGCGTTCAAATTTGGCCTCAGATATTCACTAGCTGTGTGACCCTGGACAAGTCTCTCTCAATTTCCTCATCTATAAAAAGGGGATAATAATAGCACCTATCTCCCGGAGTTATTGTGAGGATGAAATAAGATAATATTTATAAAGCACTTGGCAAATGCTACATGCAATGCTACCAACAAATAGAGGAGAACTTATACATTTAAATGAGCATTGTTTTTCAGTCATCACCTTGAGGGAATATACACTTACTCAAATGGTGCTGACATTACCCAAAAATATTTTGGAATCCTCTTTCATAACTGCCATCAAAAACAACACAGGCACCTCATTTTCATTGACTTATAGTTACAGTCGCTAAGCTGAATAACTTTATTTCTGGAATAGAAACTCAACAGTCCTAGCCATAGAGCACTGGCAGCCAGGATCAGAAACACCATGTATACGTTCTCCAGTCTTCTGGTTCAGTCTGAAGTAAAGAGGAATAATCCTCAGGTGTGGGAGAAGAAATCTACATAGGGGAGCTGCACACAGTCTCACTGCCTGAACTACTCCCTGTTCTTCACTGCGGGGCTCACAATTCACCCACCATTCCCTTCTCATCTCATCTCAATTCAATTAAAAAAAAATTTATTACATGCTAAAGTTGGCCTAGGGCTGCTAGATGTCGGTGGATAGAGTCTCATGGTTGGAATCAGGAAGACTATCTTCCTGGCTTCAAATCTGGCCTCAGGCACTTAACTAGCTCTGTGACTTTAGGTAAGTCACTTAATCCTGCTTGCTTCTGTTTTCCTCATCTGTAAAATGAACTGGAGAAGGTTGTGGCAAACCATTCCAATACCTTTGCCAAAAAAGCCCCAAATGGGGTCACAAAGAGTCAAACACAACCAAAAATGACTGAACAGCAACAAAGTGGCCCTGCTAGGTACTATGAGAAACACAAAGAATAATAAGGCATTAGCCCTGCTTTCAAGTAGCTGATAGTTTAATAGGAGAAATCAAAGAGATATAAAGAAAGTGCTTCAGTGGTCAGAAAAGGGAGACTGCACTGGGCTAAGAAGTTTTTTCATTTGTTTTTAAAGCTGAAACTTAAAGGTGGGGTTTTTACAGGTAGAAATTTGGCTGAGAACATTCCTGAGGAAACAGTGTAAGCAAGAGAGTGGAAGCTGGAAAGTAGAATTTGAATTCAGGAAACAATTTGTCTGTAGGATGGACAAAGTGGAAGATAAGCACAGAAAAACAATTGGGACTATATTGCAGGGGGTCTTGAATTCTATGAGTGGTATGGCTTTTATTTTATCGGCAGTGAGGAGCTATTGAAGTTTTTAAAAATACTTTGAATCACAGGGGAATTACTTAATTGATTCTGTGTTTATTAAGGAATTTCATCTAATATTGCTGCATAAAGAGGTAGTATGGAGTATTGGATAGAGAGTTAGCCTCAGAGTTAGGAAGACAGGTTCAAATTCCAGTTGTGACACATACTGGCTGTGAGACCCTGATCAAGTCACTTAGCTTCTCAATGCCTCCAGGCAATGCCTCTCTAAGACTATATTTTATAAAGCAGGAGCCAATCTGCATCTCTGTTCCCCTCTGTGGTGGCTCCAGACATTTTTCTCCATTATCCAGCAACCTTCTCCCTTTGGAAGATACCTCCACCCTGGCAATCCTTTTCTCTGTCTGATCAGTTCCTTTGGGAACCTCCATTTTAAGAAAAGTGCCCAGGCCAGCCAACTTCACTCCATTCCTCTCTGTGCTCTGATCCTGACTCTCCAGACTTCTTTTCCCATCATATCCCAGAAGCCTTTTCACACTTCACTCTGGCAGACTCTCTCTGTGGAAAATCCCTCCTCTACAAGGCGCCTTCCTTTGATTGGTCAATTCCTCCCAGAACCTCCGATTTTCAGGAAAGTGCCCAGGCCAGCCAGATCCACTCCTTCGTTCCTCCTTGGCTCCCTTTTAAGTCTCTAGACTTCTTTCTTCATTATTCTCCACCCTTTTTAGCTACTTTTTATATATTGTCTTCTCCCATTAGAATGTAAGCTCCTTGAGGGCAAGAACTGTGTTTCTTTTTGCTTATATTTGTATTCTCATAGCACAATGTCTGGCACATGGTGAGCACTTTTAAAAAATGCTTCTTGAGTTAACTTGTTAGAGGGTATTTCTTCATCAGGGGTTCCCCATACCAGTGAAATTTCAGGTCTTATTCTCCCTAATCGATATGTGAAATGGGAGAGATTAGAAATGGTGAGAGCAGTTATGAGACAATTGCTTTAGTCCAAGCAAGACATAATGAGATATTTTTCCTTGATACTAGGTTCAAGAAGACCCTTAAAGCTACACTATCAGACAGAAACCGTTTGAGCCAAGTTGGGGGCCTACTGTCATCACTGGTTGCTACCTCACAAAATCTGACCAGTTTAGGCCAACCCCTTAGCTCTTTTCTTCCATTATAAGTCCCCTTTGTGCCAGTGGCTTTGTGACCCAGAGTTAAATACATGAACACAGAGCCAGTTGAAAAAGAATCTCAGGTACTTTCAGGTAGAGATCCGGGAGATCAAGTTCTTACAGGAGCATCCTGTACACAGACTTTCTCCCAACTCCATTCACTCCCATACTAACCTTTCCCAGTAAGCTGGAAAAAAGGCCCAATCCAGTCATTAGACTCAGATTCTTACCTGGCAGTATAAGACCCAAGCCTAACTACTTCCAGGCAAGGGCAGTGAGTAATAAGCAGCACAGATCCAAATATGTTGTGTGCAAGGTTGCTTCTAGTCTATCACATGAACCCTTGCTTCCTCAGGGTATGTCAGCTGCTGCAGCTGAGGACACTGACAGTTGCTGATTGCTGGGTATGGTTTCAGCCAACATAGTGGAGGCGGTTTAACTCCTGCCCTGTGCCTGTGCTATCAATCTCAAGGGAATTGCCACTGTGGAGCTGCCTTTGTTGTCAGCTGCACAAACCCTTAGCTGCCAAGGCTAAATTAGCGTATTGGCAGAGGAAGTAGGAAGGATGGGGTGGATGCAAGAAGCGTTGTAGATGTAGAATCTATAAGACAACAATTGACTGGAAGTGGGGAATGGAGGAGAGGGCAGAACCAAAGATAACTCCAAAGTTCTGAGCCTGAATAATTGAAGAACGGTGATGCCAGTAATAGAAATAAGGACATCTTCAAGAAGAATAGGTTTAGTGAGGAAGATAGTGGGTTCAGGCTGGGACACGTTGAACTTGAGGCATAAGCAGGATGGTCATACAAATGATAAATAACACATGCTTGTTGATCTAGGTTGTGATTTTCACCAGACAGCTGGAAATTTATAAAGGAAACTTGGGAGAAAGGGTAGAGTGAGAGTCATCTTCACAGAGGAGCTAGCGGAATTCATGGGTGTGGATCAACCCTCAAAGGGAAAGAGATAAGAATTAAACCTAGCATGGAGGCTTGAAAATGACCTAACTGAGGAAGGAAGAGAAGAAAAAGGAGTCAGAGAAAGAGACAGAAAGTAGAGAAGTAACATAGAAATCAAATGAGAGAACATTGTGTTACAGAAGCCAGCTGAGGAGTTTCGAAAAGAAAGAAGCGGTCAACCATGACAAATGCTTCAGAGAGATGAAGGAAGAAGAGTGAAAAAAGACCACAAAATTGTTGATTAGGGAATTATTGGTGACCTTCAAGGAAGGAGTATGAGTAAAATGATTGAGGTGGAAGCCAGATTGCAAGGGGTGGAAGGGTACAAGAGGATCGAGTCAAACGGAAAGCAGTTAAAGTATGCTGCTCTCTTAGTAAGTTTGGCAACGAAGGGAAACAGAGAAAGATGATGATGACTTGACGGATATCTGGATTAAGGAAAATTTTATTTAGGTCAGTGAAGATACGAGTACTTTTGTAGACATAAGAGAAGAAGCCAGTGGAGAGGGAGACATTGAAAAGATAAGAAGTGGTTAAATGATTTGCCCTTCCTGCCAATATAGCTAGTTTCTAAAGTGAAATTCGAATGTTGGTCTTCTTGACTCCAAGCCAAACTCTCTGTCCACTGTGCCATGATGCCTCTCAAATGCTTCTCTGTTTGAAATGCAGATTACTGGATTCAAGGAGTGCAAAGGTCTGTGAGATGAGGTTGTTAGAGGGAACATCAACATAGACATTGAGCACAATTACAGAGGAGAGGACGGTGAAGATAGCAGTGTATTACATGTGCTAAAAATTTTGGGGAGAAGGTCCTGGAGGTAAGTGATGACTGTGAAAAGGATGGGAGGATGAAATGTACAGAGGGCATGACTTCAAAAGAGGAGAGGTTATCGAGTAGTAGAAACAGAACAAAGGTCTGGAATAAACCATGGAGAGCAAGGATTATGTCAACCCCAGTCTGTCTTGAAGGCTCCATTGGGTTTGGAAGAGTGGTGGAAACCTAAAATGGACATGAACAAATGTGTGAAAAAGCATTTATTAAACACTTACTGTGTGCCAGGCACTGTGTTAATTTTTGAGGATACAAATATAAGTAGGTAAGTTAAGAACCCTGTCCTCCAGAAGCTTAAGTTCCAATATGAAAGACAACACATAGTTGGAATATGGGAGAGAGGTACAAGAGTATTGACATGACGCGGAGTGTGGTAGGACTCAGCCAGGGCAAGATAAATTCAAAGGTCACTAATCAGGGCCCACGATCCCTAGTAAAACACTAGTTCTAGTGGAATATAGGCAAAAGGGCGTGGAGATGGAAGTGGGTGCAGGTTGTCATCAAGTGAAATGTTTTTGTTCATGTCTAGAGGTATAATGAGCATTCAAAACACAAGTTCAAAGACCCAGGGGAGTCGTTACAGTAGAATGAGGGTCCCAGAGGGCATGGTATGAGAGGCGTGAACAAGAATACAGCAGGTATGAGGAGAGGTTGGGTTAAACTAGATATGGATTAGAGTAGAAAAAAAGGTATGAAGCTTCCCTTGGATAGGTGGGAGACAATGGCCCTGGAATGTTGCATATTGTTAGACCAGGGCACTGTGGTAGCTGGTTTTGCTGAACTGTTTTTCCTTATTACAATGGAAAGCCGGTGGGCTATATCTGGAAATAAATATGATGTAAAAATAAAAGGCATTAATAAAACTTTTTTTAAAGGGTATGGGGTGGGGAAAACAGAGAAACGTATTTGTCTAGGTCTAGGTCAATAACAGGAATTAAGGAAATGGACGGTTGGGAAATGCTAATAATGAGAGGAGAAATGCTGAGCAGATAGAATGAGGAGCTAATCAAACTCACCAACCCCAAGGTTCCAATTAGAATGTTGGTGTGATAGCCAATACCTGTATATGTTGATGTAGTCATGTATATTGGCATGCAGGGTGGTCTTCATCGGGTGAACAGACAGGCCCGATGGCCAATTCACAACTCCCCAAAGTACTGTTGTCTTTGAGGTGGGAATAGGGTAAGAGTGGGGGAGAGAAAGAGGGGTAGGGAGTAGGGTCAGGCTGATTTCCTCCCTTTGCAAAGGTATCTCCCCAATCCATTACCTTGCAATGCATCATAAAATTACATTGCTCAGAGAGCCAAGAAGAGAGCATGTCAAATGCTGTTGGCTCTATTTGGAGGCAAGGGTCCCTTTGTTGTTTATTCCCTAAGATAACTGAAGTTGCTAGAGAAATGAAGGATTAAATGTTCTTGAAGACTTGATGCATATTTCTCTATGTTTAAATTATCTATGCATTGAAGGGTACTGAGGTTGTTTTTAACATCCTAATATAACATCTGGATTTTTAAAAGGTTTAAATATCTTTATGCTGCATGTTTAACAAAAAAAACCAACAAGAAAACTTTTAATCTTTTTTCAAAGCTAATTTTTAAATGTTCTAGGATATTTCGTTTTGTTTGAATTCATTCAATTTAATTCACAGAATCATAAAATCACAGATTTACAGCTAGAATGGACCTCAGAGGTCATCCAGTCCAATACTTTTATTTTGCAGATGAGGAAACTGAGGCCCAGGGAGCTTAAGTAAATTGCTCAAAGTCACCTAGATAGCAAGTGGAAGAACCAGAATTTGAACTCAGCTCATCTGACTCCAGATCCAGCGTTTCAAAACAAATGCTTCAGTTGTTTCAATTCAATTCAACAACCATTTATTAAGCACCTACTATGTGTAGAGAGGGAGCAGCTAGGTGGCACAGAGTGTTGGGCCTGGAGTCAGGAAGGCATGAGTTCAAATCCAGCCTCAGACAGTTATTAGCTGTGTGACTTTGGGCAAGTCACTTAACTCTGTTCGCCTCAGTTTTCTCATCTGTAAAATGAGCTGGAGAAGAAATGGCAGATCATGCCAGTATCTCTGTCAAGAAACCCTAAAGCTGTACATGACTGAACGACAACAAATGTGCAGAGAGCATTGGGTTAGGTGCTAGAGAGATACCATTCTAGCTATCCCGTGACTTCTGTCTTGCAAACAGTCTATTGCAAATAAAACCCCTCCATGACCCAATTATTAGACACATGATCCGGTGTTACATATTATGAATATACTTAAAATAGTATTGATGCAGTTGTGAAATACAAAGATCAGTTAGGGAGAGCTGAGGTTAAGCAGAGAACAAACTAGGTTTTGTTGAAAGAACACTAAATCTCACAAGACCCAAGCTTCCATGTAGAAAAAGAAATTAAAGAAGGTCTGCCGACAACTTGGAGTTGGTGAAGTGAGTCGGGGAATATTTAAACAGAATTATGGGGACTTAGAAATATTATAGAGATTTGGCTAAATATAAGGAAACACTCCCTAACAATTAGAGTTGTCAAAAAACATATTATAGGAAATAAAATTTTTTTGAAAAATAGATAAATGGGGAAATGATTGCTAGGATAAACAAAAAAGGTTATACGTTAAAATGGAAGAAAATGTTTAAGAACACAGATAAAAATAAAGCTGAAATTTTTAAATAGCTTACTGTTGTTTCAAAAAGTAACTGATGTCATATTAAAAGAAATTTAAAATAGTAAATGTTTAGTAGTTGAAATGTTATAACAGAAAGTAAACAGTCCAATAGGTAGTAAACAGACACATATAACAAATTTCTCAGGTACCAAATGAACTTTAATATGACTATAAAATGGGCATCTTGTCATGTGATATTCCCTAAGGCTAGGAAGTAATCACCTAATGATTTCACTGAATGAAACATAATATGCAAGCTAGTGTACCTCATGGAATTCCATGGGCATTAAAAGATTTCCATGTAATGTTATACAGAACTTTGGAAATGAAATTCTTCCCTGTAGATTTTTATTTAGCCTTTCACAGTTCAGTAAAAACACTATTTATTTCTGAACATGGGCTAGGTAATTAGGGGGACTAGCTGCAGGCCTGGAATCTATAATGACAAGTGAAAAAAAAATTAAAGCTTTTCACACCTAAGAATGGCTAATGTTTAAGAAGCAGGAAAAAAAATGTCCACTTTGAATAAGGATTACCTTTTTCCTTAAAGAGCCCAGTGATCATTGACTAAAAATGGCTTTTCCTGATAATAGTTTCACAAACAGGTAAAGAAGTAAAGAAAAGTCAGAGGCATTGTCTTAATTTGCCTGAACTAAATCAATATTGCATATGGATTATATAGTGAGCAATAGTTTTGGGAGCTTGGGCCATTATTCACTTCTAAGTATAGAAACCAACGAGCTTTTCAAAATGAAACCAAATGTCACCATTTTAAAGGGATATTAATTAGATGATCTTATAGTATTTCATTTTGAAAAAAATTTTGAACAAAAATGCTTTATTTTACTTTGTATTTAGGATTGGGGGACGATATAAGGGAAGTGACTCCTGGGGGTAGAGATCTGTTGCTCCTTGCAATTTATGGCTTTAGAGTGTGGCCTGGGGGGTACTGAGAGGTCATGACTTACACATGGTCACATGGTAGTATATGTCAAGGGCAGGATTTGATCACCCAAGCACTAGCCAGGCTGCCTCTCAGTCACTAATAAATAAAATAGCATAGGAAATATGAAAGACAATAAGAAAAATCAGAGGGACGGCCCTAAAATATTGCATTGTCTTGTAATTAGTATTAATTATAGCTGCATTTAGTATTTATTGCATAACATACTTTGGAGCACCCTCAGTGCAAGACTTTTTGTTTCATTCACTCAGTGCTGTCACTAACTAGCTGTGTGACTTTAAACGAATCATGTTCTGTGCTTCATACTGTACAGATATAAAAATAACACAGGATTTTTAAATCACAGACACAAAACTTTGAGAGTAAATTATACAAAGCATTCAAAAAATACTTTGAAATATCAAGTACTAGGCAAGTAAAGGTAATAGGAATGTAATAGGAAATTCATTTTCTTTCTCTCTATAATTCTCCATTTGAATGTTCCAAATGTCTAAGATTATGGTATTACTATCCCAGATGATCAAGGAGAGAAGTAATGCTCTTCTTTTTCTCTATGAGCACTTGGCTAAGTGCTTTTGATAAAGGTTGTTTCCCCCAATCAAACAAACATTTCTTAAGTACCATGCCCCAGTGGATAGAGCTCAGGACCTGGAGTCAGGAAGACTCATCTTCCTGAGTTCAAATGTGGCCTCAGATACTTACCAGCTGTGTGACCCTGGACAAGTCACTTAACCTTGTTTGCCCCAGTTCTTCATTTGTAAAGTGAGCTGGAGAAGGAAATGGTAAACTACTCTAGTATCTTTGTCAAGAAAACCCCAAATGGGGGTCAGTGAAAGGCAGGACAACACTGAAAGGACTCAACAACAAAAATGCAGAAGGTGTCATCATCTTAAATGCTGGTGATACAAGGATACAAGTTCCCTTTAGGAACTTATTGAAAACAGGAGATCACTGGAGGATGAAAAGACAAGAAAAAGTGGCAGCTAGGTGGTGCCATGAGTAGCACACCAGCCCTGGGGTCAGGAGGACCTGAGTTCAAATATGACCTCTGACACCTGACACACTAGCTGTGGGACCTTGGGCAAGTCAGTTAACCCCAATTGCCCTGCCTTTCCCCCCTCCAAAAAAAAGATAAGAAAAAGCTTTTTAAGGGAAGGGGCACATAAACTGAGCCCTGAATAAAGCTATGAATTGTAAAAGGTCTAGACTAGAAGTTCATTTCAGGCATGTAAAAGCATGATGGCAGAAACTGTAATACCAAGCGCTTGGAAGAGAAGACGGACAGCTTTAGCTTGAATGCAGAGTGGGTAATATGTAGTAAACCTAGAAATGCAGTCTGTAATTAGGTCTTAAAGGGTTTTACATGCCATACAAGAGGCAGTGTGGCATAGTGGAGAGATAGCTGGATTGGAAATTTTCTCATCAGAGAATTCTATATTTCAGCAAAATCATAAATCTCTTTCCTATTCCTTTAAATGATAAGAGTAAGGGAATGGCACGACTAGACTTTGCTGCATCTAGTCTCCTTTTTAGAAATCCAACAATAGAAAATACAATGTTTTCTACATGCATTAATGTAAAATTCCTAAAAGAAATTAACATTTCTTCTTTTAAACCAATCTTTCTTTGTGACCAGTTCATAAAGGAGGTGAGGGAGAAAGATTCAGGGTGGCCTAGGCAAAAGGAGTCCTTTCTATTTCTCCTTTATGTTCACAGATTGGAATTTAGAAAGCATCAGCCAGTTTCCTGTATCAGGGGTTCAGAATGCACCATAATCTATCTATCTATATCTATAAAATTTATCAATATATCTAATTTATCTTTTATTCTTCTGTAATCTAATCTATCATTCATCTATCAATCTTTCCATCTTTTATTTATTGATCATCTAATCTATCATCTACCTGTCTATGTATCTATGTATCTATCTATGTATCTATTTATCATCTATTCTCCTTTAAAGGTGTTACTAGGGAGATACTCAGGAATAGATTTAATCTCCTTTTCTAGTTTCACATTTATCCTAGTACAAAAGCATAATGACTCAGTAGTTTATACAACAAGCTGGAAACTCAGGCCCTATGGGTTTCTGGTCTTGCTTCTGCCATGTACTTTCTAACATTGTGTAAGTCATTTCAAATCCCTGTTCTTTAGTTTCTTCACCTATAAGATGAGGAAAATTCTATCAAGTTGCTTCCTAGATGCATAAGCAACAATAAAAGCAATTCACAAATTTACAGTCATAATGCTATGAAAGCCACAAAATGCTAACTTTTCTGAGATAATAGCTATGAATGTGTTTTGAAAATCAAAATTATTATACAAGTGTAAAGCATTTTTACCAGTGCTAATGTGTAGAAAGGGGTACTAGGAACTTGAAATAGGTAGGTGAATCTGAAACTTCTTTTGGATAATTAGATTCAACCTTTTTCTCACCTAAACTTTAATGACAGTTCTGGAAAAGTAGTAACATTGGCTGATTTACATTTATGTTCTTTTCTGCTTCTTGACAAATTATTCCAAATAGTGGGGCTAATGAGCAATGAAACGATTGAAAAATAAGACCAGAGAAGAGAGGAAGAAAAGCAGAGTCAGGATATAAATCCCTGAAGGACCAGTAATTAACATCAAATCCTCTGTCCACTGGGTCCTTCAAATATGTTCTTCAAAAACATACAGGCCTCCCCTATCTTGGGAAACACAAAATTTTGAGCAGATTCCCCTTCCTCCAATCTACATGCTATTTCTCTTTTTACTTTAGTTGATAGTTTTCTCAAATTTTCTAGACCTGCTTTTCTCATTCATTCTTAACTTATTCCACTGACATTCAGTTTCTGATCCCACCACTATATTGATTGTACTCTTCACAGTCACCAATATCTTCCTAATTTCCAGATAGGATTGCTTTGTATTTTTCTCACGAGGTTATTTTATAATATAAAATATAACTGAAAACAGGATGATCAAATATAACTGAAAACAGGACAATCAAAATATATACAGGAGGCCAAGATGGCGGCTGGTAAGCAGGGAATAGACTGAGCTCCGTACAGAGACCCTCTAAAAACTTATAAAAAATGGCTCTGAACCAATTCTAGAACGGCAGAACCCACAAAACAGCAGAGGGAAGCAGGGCCCCAGCCCAGGACAGCCTGGATGGTCTCTGGGTGAGGTCTATCCCACACGGAGCTTGGAACTCGGAGCTGGGAGCTGGGAACGGAGTGGAGCAGAGCCCAGCCTGAGCGGCATGGACCATCCAGACCAGAAGCCGGGCGGAGGGGGCCCTAGCGCCCTGATTCAGTGAGCTGCGGCAGTTACGAGACTTCTCAACCCACAAACACCAAAGACTGAGGAGAAGGTTAGTGGGAAAAGCTGCGGGAGTGGAAGGAGTTCGCTGTTCGGCTTCCAGCCCCGGGGGCAGTGGAGGTGGGGCAGCTACAGCTGTTGTTACTTCCGGCTCCAGGCCCACCTGGTGGGAGGAATTAAGTGGCAGATCAGAGCAGGGGTGCACAGCCTGCCGAAGATCTAAGCCCAGTTCGGGTTGGGGGTCCCTGGGGAAGGAGCAGTGCTGGTGTGGCAGAGCTGGCACCTCCCCCCCGAAACGTGGAACATAGAACTCTGTAATCTACAAGCAGTCATACCCCACTGAAAAACTCAAGGGTCAAGTTAGTTGGCTGGGAATATGGCCAGGCAGCGAAAACGCACCGAGATTCAGTCTCAGACTTTGCATTCTTTCTTTGCTGACAAGACCAAAACATACAGACAGAAGAAATTACTAAAGTCAAAGAGCCTACAACAGAAACCTCCAAGAAAAACAGGAACTGGTCCCAGGCCATGGAAGAGCTCAAAAAGGAGTTGGAAAAGCAAGTTAGAGAAGTAGAGGAAAAATTGGGAAGAGAAATGAGAAGGATGCGAGGAAAACCATGAAAACAAGTCAATGACTTGCTAAAGGAGACCCAAAAAAATACTGAAAAATACACTGAAGAAAACAACACCTTAAAAAACAGACTAACTCAAATGGCAAAAGAGCTCCAAAAAGCCAATGAGGAGAAGAATGCCTTGAAAGGCAGAATTAGCCAAATGGAAAAGGAGGTCCAAAAGACCACTGAAGAAAATACTACTTTAAAAATTAGATTGGAGCAAGTGGAAGCTGGTGACTTTATGAGAAATCAGGATATTATAAAACAGAACCAAAGGAATGAAAAAATGGAAGACAACGTGAAATATCTCATTGGAAAAACAACTGACCTGGAAAATAGATCCAGGAGAGATAATTTAAAAATTATTGGACTACCTGAAAGCCATGATCAAAAAAAGAGCCTAGATACCATCTTTCAAGAAATTATCAAGAAGAACTGCCCTGATATTCTAGAGCCACAGGGCAAAATAGAAATTTAAAGAATCCATCGATCACCTCCTCAAATAGATCCCAAAAAGAAATCTCCTAGGAATATTGTCACCAATTTCCAGAGCTCCCAGATCAAGGAGAAAATACTGCAAGCAGCCAGAAAGAAACAATTTGAGTATCGTGGAAACCCAATCAGAATAACCCACGATCTGGCAGCTTCTACATTAAGAAATCGAAGGGCTTGGAATGCGATATTCCGGAGGTCAATGGAGCTAGGATTAAAACCTAGAATCACCTACCCAGCAAAACTGAGTATCATGTTCCAAGGCAAAATATGGATTTTCAATAAAATAGAGGACTTTCAAGCTTTCTCAGTGAAAAGACCAGAACTGAATAGAAAATTTGACTTTCAAACACAAGAATCAAGAGAAGCATGAAAAGGTAATCAAGAAACGGAAATTGCAAGGGACTTACTAAAGTTGAACTGTTTTGTTTACATTCCTACATGGAAAGATGATGTGTATGATTCATGAGACCTCAGTATTAGGGTAGTTGAAGGGAATATGCATATATATATGTTTATGTATATATATAAGTGAATGTGTATGTATGTATGTATCTATGTGTATATGTATGCATGTGTATGTATGTATGTATGTATATATATACAAAATATATACAGGAACACCATTTAAAAGAATCAAATCTTGATGGGCTAGAGCAGAGGTGTCAAACTGACTGCCTGTGGGACTCTAAGTGTGGTTGAGCCAGACTAAGACGTAAATGGAAAATGTTTAACAAAATATATAAAAATACAACATAGGTAATATTAATTAGTGGTTTTAAAGTCAATATGTGCCCCCCCCCCCCCAGGGATCCATTTCTATTTGAATTTGACACCATAGGCTAGAGCAGTGGGTTGAATCTAGGAAGATAAAATTTAATGATGAGAAACATAGTCTCACACTTGGGGAAAACAATTCACTTCCAAATCTAAGGGGGTGGAGGGTAGGGAAAGGTAGGGCATAGTTAAACAGTAGTTATTGTTCAAAAGATCTGGAGGTTTTAGTGAACTACAAGCTCAATATTAATCAGTAGTATTCTGTGGCAGTCAAAAAAGTCTAATGCAATCTGGAGCTGCATTAAGAGACCCATAGGTTTCAGGAATAGGGGGACGATCATCCTACTGTATTCTGCCCTTCTCAGACCTTATGGGGAGAATTGTGCTTAATTCTGGGTGTGGAGAGTGTGGAGAACAGGGCAATCAAGACAGTGAGTGGCCTTGAGTCTATGACCTATGAGGATTAGTTGAAGGAAAGGGGCATGTTTAGCCCGGAGAAGAGAAGACCTGGGGGTGGGGAATGGGGAACAGAACAGCCGTCTTCAACTATTTGAAGGCCTGTCATGTAGAGGAGATACTAGATTTGTTCTTTTTGGCTTCACAGGACAGAACCAGGAACCCAGTGGAAGTTGCAAAGAGGTCAGTTCAGGCTTGGCATCAGAAAAAAAAACTTCCTAGTAATTACAGCTGTCTGTTAGGGTTGTCCTAGAAATGCTGGGCTTCTCTTCAAGCAGATGACCACTTGCATGGATGTTCTAGTTTAGATTTCTTTCATATGTGGGGTTGGACTAGATGGGCACTGAGGTCCCTTCCACAATACACACGCGCACACACACACACAGACACACAGACACACGGACACACAGTAATTATATTTACATACATAACCTATACATTTTATTATACGTATAACATTTTTTTTTGGACTGGACCCATGATGTCATCTGTTTAGGGAGCTCCTGGGAGTGAACGCCCTCTTCCAACGAAGACCGGAACCTTTCTGAATCTTACAGCTTTAGAGTTTGGGCGACCAAGTGTTTGGTGACTGACAACACTCCGGTAGAGGCAGGATTTAACCCACGTCTTCCCCAAGTTCAAGGCCACCTCTCTATCTGTTACAACACAGTGCCTGTTTTCTTCAGGTTTATTGATCTCAGTGAGATGGTTGAAAGAGTTTAAAAATTAGGGTATCTGAAGATTAGTTTGGTGACCTTGGGCAAGTCTCTAAACCTCTCTAGCTCCCATTTCCTTATCTCTAAAATGGGAATAATACTACTTGCAACCGTCTCACAGAGTGTTGGTGAGGAAAACCTTTTGTAAACCTTAAAACTCTTTATAAATGGGTTAATAATAATTGCTTTCAAAGCTCCTTTCATGTACTTAAAACTTCTGTATTCTATGGTTCCAAGTAGCGCTGTGGTTGTTCTGTCTATACAGAAAGCTGACACATTCCTCAACCAACGACTAAGCCTAGCGAGTATGAGCACCTTCTTAAAGGGGTGGTTGAGGTGAGCAAGTAAGCTCCCCCAAAAGAGTTTCACCTACATCTAGTGAATCCGTCAGGATTACCCGTGCACCAGGAAAACAGAGGAAGATCCAATGGCTGCTGAAGAGTTGACTACTGTTTGCGGAACGCAGTTTTTGACATAGACACAAGAACCACAATTCCCGGCGAGCCCCACTCCTTACAGGCCTCCTCACAGACACCACCCCTTTACACTTCGGCTGCCCCTCCCGCCACCAACGTTGCATGCTGGGAATTGTAGTTCCAGCTTAGAGATTGAGGGCGGGGGTGGGGGGAAGAGGAAGGAAGGAGGAAGCTTAAACAGTTTCAGGAATGTACTTTTCCTCAGTATGAGCTCAGTATCAGCTAGATACTTCTCAACCCAATTGAGGTCCTACTGGGCCCCATAAGAGCAAAACCCTAAGAAATTACAAGAACTATTCTCCCACGGGACGGGGATATCCTGGAGACCAAATTCTCCGGATTGCCAATTCACGACCAGGGTAGTGTAGGGGCGGGACCCCCGGCCCCGGAAGGAGAGCGGTGATCGCTCCACCAGTCAACCGACGCCTCTTCCAGCCAGTTGGAGCCCTAAGGATTGGGCGGGGGGCGTGCTTTACGTCGGAGATTGGAAGAGAAAAGAAGGGCCGGCAGGATTGACAGGGAGTTCCGTTTGGGGCGGGGCTGCGGTCGCGGGGCCGCGCGTCGCGTCGGGGCGGCGTCGGGGACGCGCGCCTGGGGAAAGAGGTCGGCTGTGCGGGGCGGAGGGGGCTGGGCAATCTAGGGGAGTCGCGTCCCGGAGGCGGCGGCGGCGGTGGCGGCGTCTCTGGCGGAGGCGGAGAAGGAGGGCGGGGAAGGAGGATGGAACCAGCTTGGGGCTGGGGTTGGTGCTGAGACGCGGCGCTTCCCCTCGTACGGCTCCTGGAAGTTGTGCGGGTGTGAGCCGGACACCGGTGCCGCCTCTGCCGCTGCCGCTGCCGGCCGGGCTTGGCGGGAGAGCGGGTGGGTGGGAGGGGCCGCTGGGGCAGGCGGTGGTCGGGCGGGGAGGGGGGGAAGGGAAGGGGGAACGACCTGGGGAAGACGGAGCGGGCTCTGCGCCGGGCGGGCGGGCGGCGGCGGGGGGGCCAGCGGCCGCAGCCGCCGGGAGGACGCGAGGCGATGGAACAAGTGGAGATCCTGAGGAAATTCATCCAGAGGGTCCAGGCCATGAAGAGCCCGGACCACAATGGGGAAGACAACTTCGCCCGGGACTTCATGGTGAGTTCTGCCCCGCACCGCCCCCACCCTGCCCGGGGTCGCTTTGTGTGGCTGCCCGTGCTTGAGGAGGGGGTGTCAGCGAGAGCCAGGGGCGGCGGGGCAGACGCCAACCTGCCGGGCGTGGGGGGGCTCCCGGGGCCGTGGGGGGGTGGGGCAGCCGCCGCCCCGAGCTCTCGTCCCTCTCCCAGCCCCCTCCCGTGGAGCGGGAGTGGCTGCGAGGCGGTGTTCCCCCTCCCTTAGTCTTGGAGACCACCTATTGTTCCCCCGCTCCCCCCGTCTCGGGCACCCCTGAGGCTCTGACTAGGGGACTGGGGTAAGTGGAGGCTGAGTGATTTGGGCACCTTCTCTCCTGCCCTGAAGCCCCTCTTCCTTTGCCAGCCCAGTCTTTGCCTTTGAGTGCCTGGAAGGGTCCAGGGAGTGGGTGCTTCAGGTTGGCGTTTTCTTCCCAATCCTGGCGTTTCCTAGGGTGGAGGAAGGATTGGGGTGAAAAGAGAGAAGAGGGTGAAATTGGTGTGTAGGGAGCATTGAACTCCTAGGTGTCTTTCAAGCTCTTGGTGGTTATTGGGTGGGGAAGGACTTGACCATGCCCGGATATCTCAGGTTCTCCCCCAGCGTTTGGAGAAGGCATCTCCTTGAGAGATAACATGTTCAGTGTACAGAGATTCCTATAGCTTACTCCCTAGAACCCACATTTGAGGCGATGGTAGCTAGGGTCGGGGTGTGTGTGTGTGTGTGTGTGTGTGGTGTAGGGAGGGGAAGTAATGCTGAAGGAAGCCTTTTCCTAGGGGATTTTGTTGAAGGCAATGGAGGGGATGTGAATATCACTTCCTATCCGGGGTGGGGGTGGGGAACTTGGGAACAATAGTTCTGATGGGGCGGAGGCGATGGTACTCTGGACTGGAGGCCTGAACTGAGAAATAACCTTCCCCCCCCCCCCCCCAATTTTCTGTACGGACTGGGTGGGAGATGGTAAGGACATAGAGTTGTCTGCAGGTAGATTAGTTCAGCAGGTTATATATCTGGAGAAGGGGAGCTAATAGAGGCAACATCCTTCAATTTACTGTTCTCCCTCCCCCACTTTTTTTCTGTACAATGACCCCTCAAGAATTATTTCCCGTCCTGGGAGGAGGCGGTGGGAGGTGGCCGGTGGCTGCTGTTGCTCCTACGGATATTGCGCAAGACTCTGGGGCGTTGGAAACCCTGGAGGTCTGGGGAATGGAAGAGGAAGCGGGACTTTGGGAAGTGCTTACTCGTTCCAGTGGTGGTTTGGGGAGAGGGGGTTAAGAGCTGAGATCTGCTTGGGAAGGAGTTTGCTCCTGAGGGAGCAAATAGTCCCACAACTATATTTAGAAAATAAAAAAGATGTAGTGCTGGCATCCGTAGAAAGGGCTGGGTAGAAAACATCCAGAAGGAGAGAGAGATTTCTTTTAAGGCTCAGGTTATCCTTCGGCTAAAGCAAGAGTACCAACTGACTTGTAGTTAAAGCTTTAGAGCAGAATTCCCTACTTACATGTTGGTAAGGTGGATCCTAGATCGTATAATGAATTGTGATAACTTTACAGAGCCTTGTTATTTTTCGGTTTTTTTTCTATGAAACCAATAACAATAAGATAAGGAACTAAGATGTGTCGATGACCATAGTTTGAAGCTTATGTGGAAATTGTAGATTTGGGCTGGAGTGATAAAGTTTTGCCCAAGAGGAAAAAAAAAAAAGTATGGCAAGTGGTTTAACCCTATCAGCTGGAAATGGCTATTTCTCCTTGATTTGTGTATTTCATTCATTATGTTTCTGTGCTTTTTATTTGAGAAGTAGAGCTACGTTTAAGGAGGAAAGTGTGCATATTATTTTCTATTTTGTTTCTTTTGATGAGAATTTTCAATATTGAGATAATTTGAAATGGGGTCATTCTTCACAGTAACTGGGATTTGAGGAGGTCCTATTTTTAATTTTTTTTTTTTTACTACACCAGGATGGATGAAGGAAGATGTTTACTTTAAAATATAAACTTCCAGAAATAACTTTTTTCAGTGCTTCTTTCTCCATATGTTTTCTTGTTATTCTGTCTCTTCTTGTATACTTTTATCTACTTCATTAAATGCTTGCGACTTCTCTTTATGAAGGAGAAAGATTACATAAGTTAGTGATTTGGTACATGTAGTTTTATGATCGTTACCTCAAGTTCATGTTCCCAGTACTAGTATCTTTTTAGGGAACTGTGAAATACCTTTTGGGACTTTTCTTGTATTCCTTTGAAAGTTTCTTCCTTACCTGAATTGTGTTAGAGGCCATTTTTCTCTCATTGCCCTTGGGGAAGAACACTTTTGTACTCTACATTTTAGACACAAGTCTATAATGAAAATATTTTATTTCTAAGTACATCTGCTTAGAGAGAAACAAAAAAAAATTCAATCTCAGTTTGCTTGCATAATTGTAAGGCATTGCTTGGTGACTCCAGTTTCAAGGTTTGATGACTAAGGTCTATCTCATCACACCAACTCTAAAACCAAAAGGAGGGAACTTATCTGATTGCTTTATGTTCATTCTTGACTAAGAGGTAGCCAAACTTGATTGTCAAATATTGTGATGCAGTTTCTTCCTCTCCTGAGATTGGCATATGTGTGGCTATATGTAAATAAATTCTGTAAAACTTATCTGTTGCCATAGCAAGGGATTTATAAGCTTATTGGACATCACCTTAGAAATCATCTAGTGCAACCCATTCATTATACAGATTTGTTTAAATTCCACTTACTGTTATTTAAGGACTGACTATGTGCAAGCCACTCTGCTAGAGTTATGACAAAAACCCCAAATCGTTCTTATAATGGGATCATAAATTTAGGGCTCAAAAAGACCTTTGAGGTAGTCAGGTGTTCAGTTCTGCACTTGAGGAAACTGAAGCCTAGTGAAGTATCTTCCCCATGATCACTGAGGGGTAGTGAATAGCAGTACTGGAATTTGAACTGTCCAAATCTAGTGCTCCTTCCACTACACCATTGTGATCTCTCCTCAGAACTTATATTGCACTGGTGAAAATACTGGGGCCCAAAGAGATTGTGGCTTGCTTCAGGTTACATTTATATATAGTGTTCAAACCCTTGTCTTCTCACTGGATCAAGTGCTTTTTCCAGAAATTTGAGATAAGGATCTGTATATTTTCTGCTGTTAGGTCCTGGCAGTGCATTGTACAGATGGGCCTTCTAGGTGGAAATCTTGTGTAATACGTCGATCTGGAGTTTGAGAGGGAAGTTGTGTAAATGTGTGCGTGTGTGAGAGAGAACCGTTTCTGTAAAAGAAGATTGTTGAAACAATGAGACATTTTTTGGAGAGAGTGTAGACATGTAAAGAGAGAGGGTCACATCCAGTCCTAAGAGGTTGAGAAAAGAAAGAGTAATGGGGTGAGAGATAGCTTAGAATTAATTTTTACCCTAAAACTCATTATTAATATAGATTTTTAAACTACATTTTGAAAGGGATTATTATATAGTACAACTGGCAGTGGCAGTGGCGTTAGGTCAGCAGGTTCAACACCATCATTTTATAATTTATACATTTTATAAAAAGTCCAAAGGTGGGTGGGTAACTTGCACCACTTGTTAGTGGCAGAACTAGGGCTAGAACTTTTTAGTAGATGAATCTTGAAAAATGTTTACAATTTATTGATCCCTACACTAGCTAATTGGGTGACAATGGGCAAGCTTCAGTTTACAGTTTACTCATCTGTAAACTAAGATCCTTGTACTGTCTCCTCACAGGGTTGCTGTGAGAAAAGCCTTTTGTAAATCTTAAAAGGCTATATAAACTAGCTATTCAAGTATGGAGAAACAGCAGAAAATTACATATCAGAAGATAACTGTAGAAACAGCCATATTGAGATTGCAGGCAATTATCACACCTAGGGGAAAAAAATTTAAAACATATTTGTATTTACGGGTTAGAAGAATTTAATAAAGCCAATGCCAATAGTACTATCTGTAGCAAGTTTTTATAATATTAATAGGGATAAATTCTTGTTTTAATTTTTTTGGGTAGCATATAGCAATTAAAATGATACAGTTGAGCAAATGAGAGAAGCCTTGTAGATAGGTTCAAATAATCTTTAAGACTTAGCCATGCTTTGATGTTATCATAGCAGTAATGCTATTTCATGATACTGATAATGAAAAAGTACAGGAATAGTACAGGGTAACTTTGTTGAATTAAAAATTATAACTTATGGAATAACACTTTAAAACTTACTCCTTTTTTCATTATCTTGGCTTGGAAACTTTTATGTAAATGAATAAGGGTAGAAGGATTGTTTGAATGAAAGGGTTTTTTCTAGGTGCTTACTAGGGTAGTCCTTGGACATTTAATCCTTTTGTGACCTTGGTCTAGTCAATTAACCTCTTGGTTCACCAGGCAGTTCCTTAATAAGTACTTTTTGGTATTGCTGTATTGTTGGCTGGGGATTTAAAAGAGAGAAACAAAATAGCCCTTTGCTTATAATTATGGGGAAAAGGGGACACCAAGATACAGTGTGTACACCCAGCTACTGTAATATGGATAGGGAACATAGGAAAGAAAGAGATCTAGGAATATTTGAATTGAGAAATAAAACACTTTTTAGTTGAAGGGATGGTGGTACCATAGCTGAGCCTTGAAGGAATTATAAGAATTCTCTGAATAGCAGGATTTTTTCACCTCAATATTTTTGAAATTAAGGGCATAAAAGTACGAAACATGGGGTTAGTACTCTGCTCGTTAGATAGAAGTTAAAAATAAAAATTTAAATGAATTGACTCACCCCACTAAGCAAGATACTGAGAAGGTATGCATGCTAGTGATTGATGTTAACTTTCTGGGAAGTCTTTGGTAAGAGATCTGAGAAGGAAATGTTGATTATTTTTCCGCTACATAAAATATTTTATTTCTTTTAAAAATTAAAGAAGTTTATTGATGCTTTTAACTGCCATTTCTAGAATAAAACATTACATTTTAGGTCATTCTCATTACTCAAACTATTGTTAAAGCCAATTAGTGGTAACAACCAAGAAATAAATGCAAAGTCAAAACCTTGTACAAATCCGAAGGTTAAGAAAAGGCAAACTTTAGTCATGGTGTAAATTAATGAAATCAGAGTACCTAGATAGATCTTGCACCAACAGGGTGTGGTTTCATGGGGAACCAATTTTATTATAAGAAAGTGTTGATGACAGTAATGACTGCTCTGAGGCTCGGGGGTCACCTGCATTTTGAAGGTGTTTCTTGTGTAAAGAAAAAAAAAATCAGCGTTTATAAAGCATTTTGAACACGGCCAAAACATTTAGGGGTAACCTAACTACAATTACGTAGATAGTCCTAAGCAGAGAATCCCTTTGTCTTGGAATCTTTGGGTAGAGAGTAGAGATTTTACTGAGTTTAGCTGACAAAAAAAAATCCCTCATATTGATGTGTTTCTAAAGAAAAATTGGCATGAATGCTGTGAAGAGCTAATTTATGGAATCTAAATTTAATCAGAATTCAAAAGCAAATGGACTTTCCAATATTAAAGTTATACATGTATTTACGATGGGATTTAATCTATGAATTTCTGTTGACTCTTAAAAAATTACATTGTGCTTGCTAGATTTCTGAAGTTTATAGGATTAATTTGTAGAATAATCCTTAAATGGTAATATTTGTTTAAAAAAAAGTGCCATAGTGCTTTGTGTTTATTCCCTTTCCTCTTTCCTAGTTCTAATTCATCATAAATATATCTTGTATATATGTCATATAGGGGAGAGACTAGAAGTAGGTAAAAATAACATGGTCATACAAACACTCTGAAGGTCCATAGTCAAAATAGGGGAAGATATGGTTGACCAAAGAGGGATGGTTGGAGATTAACGTGCTTAAGTCTGGCTGCTTCTCCAACATTTTTAAAAGAAGCTAGAGGTTGCTTTTTAATGAAAAGAGACAGGTTTTTTTTAATTATTCAGGTAATATTTGGTTAAATATTTAGAAGTACATGGTCAGACATTTGGATTTGATGGGAAATTGGGGAGTATAATATTCATAGCTTCACAGTTTAATATTCATAGCTTCAGAGAATGTTTAGAGGTAGCTAAGTGGCATAGTGGATGGAGTTAACATCTGTGTTCAAAATTGACCTAAGACACTTGCCAACTGTGACTCTGGGCAAGACCGTTGATCTTTGCCTCAGTTTCCTCATCTGTAATACGGTGATAATAGCTAACTCCCAGGGTTGCTTTGAGGATATTTGTAAAGCTCTTTACAACCTAGCTTTGCATAGCTAGTATATGAATATTAGCTATCATAATTATTATTCTTGAGAAAGTTTTTGCGACAGTGTAGTAGGTAGAGGGAGTGAGGAAAAGGCAGTGAAACTGACTAGGGTTTACTTATACTGTAAAGATAATAATTGAACAAAATGCAGTAAATTATTTTATGGTCTTGTTTAATTAAATTTAAAGCTTATGATGGGTTTATCAGTTATTACTATAAATTTATATTTTGCTCTCATAAAATTTTCTTCTAAAAAAGCTCTAATGGTTTTTAGAGTCATTGACACTTTCTAGTACTCCTCTTCCTCCACCCCCAACCCCCACACTTCTTTATAACAAAGAAGTACAGTTAAGCAAAACAAACTGACACATAGACTTATGTCTGAGAGCATCTGCCTGATTATGCATGTGTAGTCTTACCATCTTTCAACTGAAAGGAAATATGTTGCATCATCAGTCAGGCCTCTGGAGTTAAGATTGGTCACTTCATTTGATTTGAGTTCTGATGTCTTTTAGTATTGTTTCCCTTTATTTGGTCATGGTCATTGTATATATTTTCTTAGTTATGCATAGTTGCATTGTGCATCTTTTCATGTAAGTTTTACTAGGTTTCTTTAAATACTTACATGTTTTATTTTCTATAGTACTATTCCATGACTTATATTACAGTTATAAGCCATTTTCTAATTGACATCTACTTTGTTTCTGGTGTTTTTCTACCACAAAAATATTGTTATTAATATAACTTTTCCTAATTTGCTGGGTATGGGGTGTATAACCTTAGAATTGTTTTAATGTGCTCTCGTGACTTCAAACAACATTGTTTCTTATGGTGGTTGATAGATGTATTTCTTATTTTGAAAATTTTATATTGTTGGACCACTTACCCACTAGGGCTATCGGTTAACTACATATTTTGGCATCAGTGCTTTATCAGTATTTGATAGAAAGATTTTCCCCTGAATTTCCAGTTTTTCTTCTCAATTGTCAAATTGAATTTGTTTGTGCAAAGCTTTTCAGTTTTATAAAATAAAAAATTATCTGCTTTGTCTTTTGTCCTTTATCCCTTGTCTTGGTTATATGGATTTCCCCAAACCATAGATTAGAAAGGTATTTTTTTCTATTCTCCTAGTTTTGTTTTTATGACATGACCTTTTAAGTTCACTTATACCCTTGGAAATTATTTTGGATTACGGCATAAGATGATCATATAAACCTAATTGCTGCCAAATAGCTTTTCAGTTTTTTGTTCTAGTTCTTGTTAATTTGAGAGTTCTTCATTTAATTCAGATTCTTGGATTTATTGAACACTAACCTACTCTGTTCATTGCCGTGTTTTTTGGTTATCTGCTCTATTCCAGTGATGTATTTTTTTTTTAACCAGAAAAGAATATTTTTGATAATTACTACTTTATAGTATGCTTTGAGATATTGTAATGCTAAGGACCTTTTACTCCTAATTTTTTATTACTTCCTTTAAGATTATTTATTTTGTTTTTCTAAAGGAAGTTTTAGTTTTTTTTCCTTCTTACTGTTAAATTGATTTTGTTTGTGCAAAACTTTTTAATTAAAAAAAGAATCAGAAATGGTCTTTAATTCTACGGAGTAAATCCCCTTGGAAGTTTGGCGTAACTAAGTGTAAATTTATAATGCAATTTTAGGCAGTGAAGATCTCGTTTTTCCCCTTCACTTTTTGATCAGACAAGCAAATGGTTTGTATGTTTGATGGGCCTTTAAAAAAAAAATCTAGCTCTTAGTTCAATTTATTATTTCCGTAGTCTTTTTGTGTTCAATTCTATTTCTTTGATTTTCAAGACTTGTGTATTTCTGTTTGTTTTGGGATTATTAGTTTATTTGCTTCATAGTTTTGGGAGTTGTATGCTTAATTCATTGATCTTTATTTTCAAGTTTTCCTTATTGATTCCTATGTTTATTATATTACCTATAAAGAAAGTATATAATACATTTGCTTAATGTTTGGGGTCTCCTCAGAAGGGATTAACAGTCCTTTTTTTTTTTTTAGAAGACTTGATTTTATATAGTTTAGCTCTTTGAATGTTTTAAAATTTATTTACTTCCCTTTCTTCCCAAGTTTCTTTTTTCTACTATCTTTGACTTTCTAAGAGCCTACAAGTAGAAGTAACCAATTTTGTAAAGTCCATTTTTCCTTACCGTAAGTTTAATTCTCAAATTTCTAAGAATAAGATTGCTGGTTTTGTGTCTTTACTTTTTAGTGTTATATTAGGATCCTTTATTTCCTCTCTTTTTGATCTTGTGTAATTCTGACAGGTTCCTTAATATTTATGTATTTTCCTACCCATTATTAATAATTTCTCTTTATCATAGGAGATCAGGACTTTGGTGATTACAGTTCTTGTTCTTTAAATTTGGGATTTCTGTTTTTCTTTTTGGTTGTGACCTGTGTATTTTCACTTTGTCATCTAATACCGGTTTTAGGTGAAAAAAAGCTGAGAAAAGATAGTAAATGTTGAATGATAGAATAGTCACTATGTAAAAGGATATCTATAGGTTGGAATAATGGGGTAACAAAACATGAAATAGGAATGCATATAAAGCTCTACATTTGCATTTTAAAAGTCAGTTGGATGCATTTATAATTTTTAGTAGCTTTGTGTCAGTATTCGTAACCTTGTCAGATTCAGACTTTAGTGTCATGGCTTTTCTTTTAAAGAAAGCAAAGATTTTTTTTAAAAAGTTTAACATTTAACATCAAACAATTAAGCTTCCTTAGTAACTACGCAATTAATTTCTGCATGAAAGATGAGTCACTCTCCAAATATCTATTAAAATATTTTTGTGCATTGATTCCTAATTCATTTTTTCATGACCATGGTTGGTGTGGGTGTTTTTCTATTATTTTACAAAAGTCCTGAGACCTTTTTGTTTTTCTCACATTTTTCAGTCTCTGCATTATAGTTTTCCATTACATTAGTGAACCACAATATTTCAACTGTAATTTTGCTGTTGAATATTTAGGTTGCTTCCAGTTTTTTACAATTACATAATGCTGCCATGAAAATCTTTTAGGAGATAGTTCTTTTTGTTCTTGATAATAATTCATAATGTATTCCTAGTAATGCAATTATTAGGTCAGAGGTCATGATTGTTTTTTGTAATTTACCATGTTCTGCCAGAGTGCTCTCCAAAAAGATCCCACAAGTTGGCAGTTCAGCCAGCAATGAATGTGAGTGTATACTTGCATTGAGTTTTATTGCTTTTGATTGTTTTCACCAATTAGATGGATGTGAGGTGGTACTTCAGAGCAGTGAGGTGGTACTTCAGATTTTGATTTTCATCTCTTTTTTCCAAATGATTTTCACAATGTGTTTTCCTCACATGAAAATCGTTTATTGACTTCATCTGTTATGAATTAGGAATTCCCATTTTTATTTCCTTATGTATTTAAGGTGTCAGGTTTTTAATCTCTTTTGCCACTCATATTTTCCCCAATCTACTATTGTTTATTTTAAATACATTGTCTTTCTTATTATAAGTTCTAAGGTTGCCTGTCCATCCTCTTTCTCATTTTTAGGGAGAAAATGTTAATTGCTATATTGGAGTGATGTGTAAGATTTTGTGAGAACACTACAACTCTGATATGGACCGTTCTAGAGTTCTGAAAGTATGTTTACTGGTATCACATAGATATGAATTGCTTTAAATTTGTTCTTCCCATTCAACTTTGATTTCAAGATGCCAACAAATCTCTTAATGCATCTAGTAAATAATCGAATAAATAAATAAATAAATAAATAAATGCATTGTCTTTGTAGTATAGAAATATTTATATTTTGATTTAGTCAAACACATCTGTTTTATCACAAATCCTTCTATTGAGTGAAAATTTTTTTTACCTCTCTACAGTCAGGAAAATCCTTTTGTATTCCTGACATCATTTTTTGAAGTTGTTTTATGCGTACATACACACACATGCACATGCACACGCATGCAATGCACATGTCTTATCCTGTTGAGTAAGGTATAGTGTTTTTTTTTAAGTTTAACAGATGACCCTTGAACATTGGGTTAGGAAGGTGCTATATAATTTAATAGTTTCACATGGTAAACCCCTACTTATTTGGAATTCTCCTCCTCTAACACATGAGTTAAATAGAAACATAGTGAGTGTAGGTTTTTTTTTTAACTTGAGCGATTAAATATTTTCAGATTTTTTAATATTAAAATGGTGCCACTGGAGTTTCAGTATGACACACGAAAAGAAATCTTATTTCCTTAGTATTTCTACAGTTTAGTTAATGAAATATACATATTACTAAAGGAAGAGAAACATGGTAGCCTGGAAAGATGGTGCAATCTTGAGCTTAATTAAAAGGCATAATGTCTTAGACTAGGAAAGGAATAGCTCTATTGTACTCTGTTCTGGTCAGATCACATTTGCAGTATTGTGTTCAGTTCTAGACAGCTCTATTTGGGAGAGGATATTGATTAAATTAGAGAGTATTTCGAGTGGGCAGCCAGAATAGTAAAGGGCCCTGAAATCATACCACCTAAGTAAAAATCATTAAAATAGTTGGGGGTATTTAGCTTGGTGAAGATAAGACTTATTGAGGACATGCTGTAAATGAATATTTCAGGGTTTATCATATGGAAGAAGTAAATTTATTCTTCATGATTCCAGAAGGCAGAACTTAGCAATGAATGGGAGTTATAAACAGACTTGTAAGGAAAAACTTATCACTAGAAGTCTTTAAAGGCTGTATGCTCACTTGTCAACTGTGAATTAAAGAGGAAATTCTTGTTTGTGTATGAGTTGGGCTAGAAAGGGTTCTGAGCCCTGTTCAATATGTGGAAATTGCTTGGTTCTCTGGTTTTATATTCAGTTTTTAAAATTTTGAGGCAGTGTGGTTAGTTAGTTGAGCCTTTCCATCACCCTTCCCCGCATAGTCCAAAATACTAAAGTAAAAACACAATAGTAAAATGGGGTGTCTGAAGAGAACTTAGTAGCTTTAAGGAAAAAACTATTGTAGAAAGATTGAAATTATAAAGAACAGTACTAGTGGAATGTAAAGTAAGATTCGGTTTGCTAAATGGAACTAAAAAGATAACCTAAATTAAACTTTTCTCAACCAAGAAGAGGGTATTGATAATGAAAAACTTGTTTTTTATGGAACCAGTGCCTATTGCTTAATTCTTATGAAATAATTGCCATAATTTTTTTAAATGATACTTGTTATAAAAACAATTCATTATTACATAGCCTGAGTTCCTTGTATTAATTTCTATGAAATGTTTGAACAATAAATTGAATATATTGTACATCATAAAATAGGATCTGATGAATTTGTTTCCAAATTGTGGCCTTAAGAGTGTTTAAAAGCATTATCTCTTGAGTGTTACAGTAGAACTTTTCTGGGAGTGGTGGTATGTGCCTGTAATTCTTGCTAGTGGGGATGGTGAGGATGGTGATCAGGGCTCTGGAATTCTGGTGTACAGAAGGGTTAAAATGCATCATTAGGTGACCACATTCGGGCATAAATATGAGGAGTCCGAGGGGCAGAGCCAAGATGGTGGCTGAAAAAGAGGGACTCACTTAAGCTGTCCCCCAAATTCCTCCAAACACCTGTAAAAAATAGCTCTGAACAAATTATAGACGTACAGAACCCACAAATAACAGTGGGAAACAAGTCTCTAGCCCAAGACGGCCTGGATGGTTGCTTTTTTGGTGACAAAGAAGATCAAAACATACAGCCAAAAGAAGTCAACAAAGTCAAAGAGCCTACATCAGAAGCCTCCAAGAAAAATATGAATTGATCTCAACCAATGGAAGAGCTCAAAAAGGATTTGGAAAATCAAGTAAGAGAAGTAGAGGAAAAAATTGGGAAGAGAAATGAGAGTGACGCAAGAAAATCATGAAAAACAAGTCAACAGCTTGCTAAAGGAGCCGCCCACCCCCCCACCCCCTGAAAAAAAATACTGAAGAAAATAACACCTTAAAAAATAGACTAAATTATGTCTCCTGGATCTATTTTCCAGGTCAGTGGTTTTTCCAATGAGATATTTCACATTGTCTTGCACTTTTTCATTCCTTTGGCCCTGCTTCTCTCTGCTATTTTGTGGGTTCTGCAGTTCTAGAATTAGTTCAGAGCCATTTTTAATAGGTGTTTGAAGGGTCCTGGGGGAGAGCCCTAGACAAGTCCCTGCTTTCCAGCTGCCATCTTGGCCCCCCCCCCCCCCATTTAAAAATTTTTGCACTACCTGAAAGCCATGGTCAAAAAAAGAGCCTAGACATCATCTTTCAAGAAATTAACAAAGAAAACTGCCCTCTTATTTTAGAAACAGGGTAAAATGGGAATTGGAAGAATCCACCAATAACTTGCTGAAAGAGATCCTAAATGGAAAACTGCTAGAAATTTAGCCAAATTCCAGAGTTCCAAGGTCAAGGAGAAAATATCATAAGTAGCCAGAAAGAAACAATTCGAGTATTGTGGAAATACAATCAGGATAACACAAGATCTAGCAACTTCTACCTTAAGGGATCGAAGGGCTTGGAATATGATATTCCAGAGGTCAAAGGAGCTAGGATTAAAACCAAGAATCACCTACCCAGCAAAATTAAGTATAGTGCTCCAAGGCAAAATATGGATTTTTCAATAAAATAGCGGACTTTCAAGCTTTCTTGATGATAAGACCAGAGCTGAATAGAAAATCTGACCTAATACAAGAATCAAGAGAAGCACGAAAAGGTGAACAAACAGGAAAGAGAAATCATAAGGAACTTAATAAAGTTGAACCATTTTGTTTACATTCCTACATGGAAAGATGATATTTGTAACTCATGATACCTTTCTCGGTATTAGGGTCATTGAAGGGAATATACATATGTATGTATATATGTACATATATGTATATATAGGCAGAGGGCACAGGGTGAATTGAATATGAAGGGATGATATCTAAAAAAAAATTAAGGGATGAGAGAGGAATATATTGGGAGAAGGAGAAAGGGAGAGAGAGATTGGGGTAAATAATCTCATGTAAAAGTGGTAAGAAAAATCAGTTTTGTTGGAAGGGAAAGAGGGGGCAGGTGAAAGGGAATGAGTGAATCTTGCTGTCATCGGATTTGACTTAAGGAGGGAATAGCACACACTCAATTGGGTACTTTAGCCCACAGGAAAGTACAGGGGGAAGGGGATAAGAGGGGGGGGATGATAGAAGGGAGGGCAGATGGGGGGGGAGGTAATCAAAAACAAATACTTTTGAAAAGGGACAGGGTCAAGGGAGAAAATTGAATAAAGGGGGACAGGATAGGATGGAGGGAAATATAGTTAGTCTTTCACAACATGATTATTGTGGAAGGGTTTTGCATAATGATACATGTGTGGCCTATGTTGACTTGCTTTCCTTCTCAAGGAGGGTGGGTGGGAAGGGAAGAAGGGAGAGAATTTGGAGTTCGAAGTTCTAAAAACAAATGCTCAAAAAAAAGTTGTTTTTACATGCAATTGAGAAATAGGATATACAGGCAATGGGGTATAGAAATCTGTCTTGCCCTACAAGAAAGTAAGGGAAAAGGGAATGGGGGGGAGCAGGGTCACAAAAGGGAGGGCAGACTGGGGAATGGGGCAATCAGAATATATGCCATCTTGGAGTGGGAGGGAAGGTAGAAATGATATTAAATGATAAAAATAAAAATTTAAAATAAAAAAAAACAAACATTTTTGATGAGTCCTCAGGAGCAGTGGGCTACCAGGCTTCCTAAGGAGGGACAAACTGGCTTAAGTTAGAAATGTATCTGGTCAGAGTTTGCTCATCAGTAGTTTGTCCTGGGCTCTTTTTTTTTTCCTCCTATATTTTTTAATTTGGTGATCTCATTAGCTCCCATGGAGTCAACTATTGTCTCTCTATCCTGACTGACCTCCAGTGTTGAATCTCCAACTGCATATTAGACAACTCAAAGTAGATGTCTGGTAGGTATCTTCAGCTCAATATGTCCAAAATTCCAAAAGCCGCCCCCTTTCAAACTTCCTTATTACTGTCGAAGGTACCGCCATCTCCAGTCTTCCCAGGCTTGCAACCTAGGAGTCATTCTCAACTCTTCCTCTAATCCGTTGTCAAGGCCTGTGAGTATCTGCCTCCTTCTCTCCTCTGATGCTGTCATATTTCAGACCTGGCTATTGCAAGAAGCTGCCTTTGTGTGGGCTTGCTACCAGTCTTTTCCTGTTTCAGTCCATCTTCTCTTCAGCTACACCTAATGCACAGACCCAATCATGTCACACTTTCCCCTTTCCCCATACCACTTGATAATCTCTACTGACTCCCTGTCCCCTGCAGGATCAACTATACAATACTGTTTGGTGATCCAAACCCTTTACACACCAGCATCCCCTTCCCCTTTTCAGTCTTGTTACATTCCACCACTACTCTTCGATGCGTTGATTAGTTGTCTTCTTGCTGTTCTTAGAACAAAACATTCCATCTCCTGACTCTGGGCATTTTCAGTATTATTTTCAACGGCCCATTGTGGAGGTCAAAATTGGAAGCTCCTAGATGAATGATTTTATTAATCTGAGTGATTTAAAAGGAGTGGGGCATTGTGGTATAGTTAATGGTTAGCAAGACTATTTTTGGGTCTTTGACACACAAACTAGCTAGATGATCATTGGCAAGAGATTTAATTCTTCAATGCCCTAGATATCTAAGGCTGTTAAAGAAGATCTTGTACTCTACTTCTGTTGAAGAAATTATATCAATGAAATTTTAGTTGAGATGGGGGAAAAGGTGATTGAGAGAAGTAGAAATGTCTTGCAATGAGTTGATGTTCTGCTTTCAAGTCTATTAAAACAAGCATTCTGAAGCAGGAGTATGTAGTTTGCTTATAGTAGAGAGTTTGTTTCCCCACAATCTGACTTAAAAAATTTTTTTATTACACAGGCAAATTTCCTAATCTGTTGACAGGAAAGTATAGGAAAAGTGAACTCACATACGTTCATCTTGTCCTCAATGTATAGTTGAGAGAACACTGGACAAGGAATTTTAAAATTTGCTCCAAGTCATGGATCCCATCATTTAAGAGTGATATTTATCCTGGATAAGTCACTTCAATTTTTTGGTCTTGATTTCTTTATCTTCAAAAAGTAGAACTTCATCTTGGCTCTGTAATTTCCTTCCTGTGTGAACTTGTGGGCAAGTCAGTTAACTTGTAAAATAAAAGAGTTGAAATAGATGACTTCTGAGGTTTCTTCCAGTTCTAAATTTATGATCCTATAAATATCAAGGAAGATGTCAAACCCTTTTCATCTACAACCCTTTTAAATTCTGTGAATTAAGGAATATTTTAGCTTTTCTTTGTAAGACTTCTATAAAATTAAAATCTTTAGCTATTTACAAATTGGGCAACTTAGGTATTTTGGGAATGTAGTAGTAAAGTGTGATGTGTTTGGCAATTATTAAAAATCACATTCCTTGCTAGAATTAAATTATTTCTGTTGTCAAAATTTATCAATTTCCCTCTTACACTGCTTAGTACACTCTTGGCAATCCTTTTATATTTTCTGAACTTAAATTTTAATCCCAAGTCATTTTAATTTTAATTGTTTATTCATTTTGAACTTAAATTCATAAAGACAAAAAAAGGTTCAACATATGCAGCACAACCTAAAAAGAGGATTCACTATAAAACCAAAGTCATTTATTTTTTAAATAGATCTTAACTACTGAGCACTTTCAGATAAACGTGGGAAGCTGAATCAGAGCAGGATATTTTCACATGTACCAGAACAGAGATCACAGCTCTTAGTGACCAGAAAGAAACTGATGTATTCTTTTTTCACCATAAGTGACAGAGTAAATAGAGGATATAGGAAAACCAAGAAAATCACTGAGATTTTAAAAAATTGTCATTTTGAAATAGATCATTGTTATTCTCTGAGGATTTGAAGGAGTGATAAAATACTGATAGGCTGTTTATTGATTGATTTTTGTAATAGTTCAAGATTATTATTTTTAAAAATTATACATGTACGCATTCTCAATCAACATTTACCTTCTCTCCCTCCCACAATGACATCATTGTGGAAAGAAGGGGAGTGTCCTGTGAGTCATTGGCAGCAGATACCAGAATTTTGATTGGGTGGTAGATTTTGAGTGGATCTTAAAAGAGGAGAGGTTACCAAATGATGGCTGTAGAAGTAGAACCTGGAAATGACAGTGGGGAACAAGGAGTATTGCAAACTCTCTTCAACCAGTGATCTTGAGGGACATAAATGAAAATATTTGTGTTACTAGGTGCTGAGGGAGATATTTAGACACATTGGTATATAGTAGCGGTATATCCCAACAACTAAAGTACAATAATTCATGGTTCTATTTTCTCTTGTTATACTTTGCCTGTTTCTTCATTGGGGGTACGTGTGGTACTATTATAGATAAGAACCAGTTTGCTTTAGATAATTGTGTGAAAACTTTTATGTGATAGATTATTTTATCTGCACATGTTTTTGTCACTTTTTGCTTTTTTTTTGAGATTAGTGCTTTATTATGCAAAATTCTTTTATCTTTTTTTTAGTTAAATCCATCAACTTTTGTTAGCAATAATTTCCTCTCCTTGATACAAAAGGTTCCTCTTTATATTTGAGAAAAATGCAGTTTTCTTTCCCCCCAGTTTTTAAGTGATATATATTTAGATCATTGACTGAATTACTGTAGTTGTGTGAGGTAGGGATCCATTTTTTTCCTCTTACAGCTAGCCAGATTTCTCAACAGTTTTTACTATTTATATTCCCCAATGTTCCTTAGACATGAACTTATTAAATACTTGCCTCATTTTTATCAGGTTCTATTTCTGGAATCTGTTTTCTTCTATCTTATTGTATCTAAGCCCCCCTTCCCCCCCCAAAAAAAGTTTATGATTACTTTGTTGAAATACAAATGTAGTCTAAGGCAAATCCTATTTTACCTTTTCTCTTTTCCTGTTTTGCTCTGTTTTTTTTTAATGAACTTTATGTCTATATTTTTGCTCTGTTTTTTTTAATGAACTTTATGTCTATATTTTTGTTTTGTTTTGGCATTTATGACATTAAATTTGTAAATCAGTTCAAGAAGTATTGACATTTATATTCTCTTTGCCTAACCTGGCATCTAGCAGAGGGTTATCTCTCCATTTCTCCAGTTGTTCCTTGATTTTTTTGCCCAGAAACGGTTTGGAAATGGTCTTCATATAGGTCTCTGGTATTTTATAATTGCTTAATCTGTAAGCCCTTAATACCTTTCATGTGCTTATTATATATTTGTTTGTGGCCTTCTGTGATACCTTTGTTATAATTTACTATTTTATGTTTTAAGTATTAGGGCATGCTTTTGTCTCCTGTGTTTTAAGCATTTCTTTGGTAGTAGAGGAAATAACTGTCCTATATCTGATCTACTTTGTGTACATCACGTGCCTTTCTGGAAAGATCCCTTTTAATTCCTAACCCAAGATAAGAGGCAAACTTAAACTTTAAGAAGTTTTCTCCAGGGCTGTGAGATAGGGACATAATAGCTAGAGACCAGGAGAAGAGCCTTGGGGTCAGCATGCCCCACCAGGATATGAACCTGGTCCTTGTGAACCCAAAACTGTTTATTATACAGTTAGAACTTTATACCTTTGCTATAGACACTCAAGGAAGCAGGAGCTGGTTAAGAATTTATAGTGTTCCATAATTCATATTTCAGTCTTGCTTGAAGTTATTTATTTGTGGTCACTGTTCACTAAAGGCGCATTTGGAATTATTGACTCTTTTAGAAGTAGGCTTGAAAGAGAGAGATCTAACTTCATGGGGGTTGAATTTTCTATATTAATCATTGCCAAACTGTTCATTTGGCTGTGGTGAAACCAACTAGTAAGAGATGCCTCACTTGATGGAAATGGGACATTTGTGCTATTTTAAAGGAAAGATGCGGAGAAGAGAGTTTCCTTCTACTAGACTTCTCCCCCTATGCCCTTTTAGTTTTTCTTATTTTAATGTGTTCTCAGCTATGGATACCTGACCAGAAATATAGTCACTTGAGTACCCATTGTGTAGCAATAGCTAAAAGGCTGTTGTAAATGCCTTTACTTGAAGCATTATTTATTTACTTTTAATTTATCAACAAGATAAAAATGAAGCCCTCTTTGCCTTCATTGAACTCTGTCTCCTTTAGGAGAGACATGTACATAGGTAAATATATGAAAATTAAATTTTTGCAGGGGTACTAGTTATAGAAGGCCAGTGAAGGCTTCGTGTAGAAGGTGAAGTTGAACATTGAAAGAAACTAAGGATTCTCAGAGGTGCATGTGAGGAGGAGTGCATAGGATACAGTCATGCAAAGATGTTGGAGGTAGCAGATAAATTGTGGGTAAGGAATAGTAAGAAGGCCAGTTTGGCTGGACCATATAGTGTATAAAGGGGAGTAATGTCCTTTAAGGTGGAAAATCAAGGTTGGAAGCAGCTTGTGAAGGGTTTTAAACAATAGTTTATATAAAATCCTCAAGGTTTTAGAGTTGATGTAGGAAGTAGTATGGTCAATTCTCTGTTTTAGGGAAAATCATCTCAGTCATTGTATGGAAGATAGAATGGATAGAAGGGAGATGAGGAAAACCGATTAGGAAGCTATTGCAGTAGTATATGTAAGAGGTGTTTTGAGTGCCTGAAATAGGGTGGTAAATTATGAGTGGAGAAGTTGTTACAGATATGAGAGATGTCCAATTAAGAAAGAGAAGAAAGTTGTCTTTTTTAAATGATATTTTTATATTTATTCTGTTTTTACAAAGAACTTACCTTTAAAATATTGTTAAGTTACTTTTTCTTCTCATTTTGGCTTTTTCATTTATTCTACTAGGAACTGATCTTATTTTTGAGACAAATTTTCTGTGATTTGAGATGATTAAAGTATATATAATTAATAAAATAGTTCCTGATAACAATATATGGTACTGAAATTTTAACTGAAGCAGAATAAAGAGTGACTTTATCTAACCCAACTAATTATTTTGTAAATGAAGAAATTGAGACCTATTGAGGTCTCGGCACTGAGAGATGTAATGACTTGTCCAGCATCAAATAGAGATATATGTTACTAGTATATATTAGAGACAGAACTTGAACCCAGGTTTCCCTGACTTCAAGGCACGTTATTTGCTGGCACCTTATTCACTGGACCTGGCTTCAAGCCTTTCCTTTGTTTTGCATAATAGGCACTTAATAAAATGATTATTGAATTAGAGTCAGCTCTGGTATAGTGGATCTGGTATAGTGGTCTCAGAACCAGGCAGACCTAGGTTCAAGTTCTGATTCTGATACCTGCTAGTTATATGGCCCTGGCCAAATCACTTAACCTCTCAGTGTTCTAGGCGACTCTTTAAAAATTGCTAAAAAGGGGAGGCTCTGCATTAGTGGAGAAAGTTCTTCGCTAGGAGCTCCCTCTACCAGTCAAGTCACAGATTCAGCCCCTATCCCTAAGTCAAATTGAATTGGAGCACATTTTCAATAAAATATATATATTTTGAGAGTTGGCAGTTAAGTTCAAGAAAATTTTAAATGATATGTAATTACCTAGTTCAGCACATTTTAACCCGTACCACAAGGTTAAAAGTTATAGTTGATATATTAGTGGATAGCAAAATCATAGATCTACTGCTGAAGGTATTTACTACTGAATAGCTTAAATTCTATAATTTTTACAAATTATTGTTGAGTCTTCATTGGCTAGTGTGTTATAGATGGTCAAGAAGAAAACCGCTATTTCTGTTGTTTTTGTGTAATTACTAATTCTTGTATTTAATAATAGTTATATATATATTATGTACCATTATATATATAATATATATAATATAATGCCTTAAATAATGCCTTAAGGTTTGCAAAGCACTTTATAGGTTATCTCATTTGATCTTCACAGCAACAGCAACTTCATGAAGGCAGTGCTACATTGACACAGCTAAGCAAGGCAAGATGAAACTTATATACAGGAAGATTGTGGGATGGATCTAGGGTGGTCCTGGGGTGTGGGGAGGAGGGGTTTAGAGAGGGTCTTGAGGAGGAGTCTAAGGAGGAGCTTGATGGGACTGGGTTGAGGTCATACTCCAGGAACCAAGAGAATGAATTAAGGGTGGGAAGTAACTGAAGGCTACCTGGAGATAACAGACTATGTAGGGCTAGCCTAGTTTAAGGGTAACAGATTTGGGCAAAGACACTGAAACTAGCCAGACAGTGGAGGACTAGGCTAGGTCAAGAGTAACCTAGCCTAGAGATTTGAACCTAGCAATAATGAAAGGCTTATGGCCTCAGGCAAACACCTCATCTAGTGGGAAGGTCGAAGGAGAATTCAAGGGGGCTCCCAGATCCTGTACCCCATCACTTCCATCTCTTTGCCTTTCTAGAGTCTCTTGGTCCTGGAATGCACTCTTTCGTTTCTGCACCCCTAGCTTCCCTCAAAGCTCAGGTCGAGTACCACCTACTACTACTTATCTTTTCCTCACTTGGTAGTAATCCAACCCCTTTCCCATGATCTCTTACTTAACCTGTTTATGGGGGTGTGTGTGTGACAGAACTACTTTACAAACAGGATCATAGATTTGGAGAAGGAAAGAGCACAGAAATCAACTAGTCCAGCCCTGTCCTTTACAGATGAGAAAGCTGAGACCCGTAGAGATTGTGAGACTTGCTCAAAGTCATATAGATAGGAAGTGATAGAGAATTTGAATCCCTGGCCAAATCTTCCACACAGTGCTTTGTGGAGTTAACTCAAACCTGATGACTCCTACCTCATTGCATTCACACAAGCTGTTCTGGATGCCTAGAATGCATTCCTTCCTCTTTCCTTCCTTTTGGATTAGTCCATCTTTCTCCAGAGTTCAAGTTGGGATGCCGCTTCTTCTATTTAACCTTATTGTCCTTTCCTTAAATATTCCTAAAGCAGAGGTTCTTAGCGTCATAGAACCTTTTAGAGGTCTGGTAAAGCCTATGAACTCCTTCTGAGAATAATGTTTTTAAATGTACAAAGCAAAATACAAAGGAAATGAATTATATTGAAATTAACTCTTCAAAATGTTTCAAAAAAATTTCACAGACCCTAATTTAAATGCCATTCTTCTAGAGTATTTATTTTGTCTGATCTCTCCTTTGCTTCAAGCACCCTTTAACTTTGTATGATACTTAATTGTGTGTCCGTCTTCATCTCTTCTCATAACCACCCATCCCTACTCCAGTAAAATAGAAATTCCTTGAGGTCACTTAGGATTTCATTGTTGTCCTTGTTGATATGATTTTGTATGATGTTATTGTTTATACATATCTTGCACACAATAGGTGCAAAGGTGCTTATTTTAGTATGTTTTTAAATTGAAATATCCAGTTTAAAAAATTTATTATTTCACGAAGTTGGCATACAGACTAGTGCAACGGGTCTGAAAAAATAATCTTTGGGCAACAGTATCAAGATAATGTATTATAAGAAGCAGAGATAGAAATTCTGGCAATTAATGACAGTTTTTGTATATAGTTGAAGAGACTGAGGCAAAATAATGATCTTATTATCTCTAATATGCACAGTCTTTAACATCCATATATGTCATCATCAGCATGACATCTTTGAGTGAATAAGCTTTCAAATCAGCTAATTAAAGGTGTACACTGTTGGTGGAAGATACTAATACACTGATTTGCCATTTGTGTATCTTGTGACAATCTATTTTGATCTGTTTTCCTTCATTTTGGACTGTCTTGGTCATGGAAGTTATGAAGAAAAGTTGTTAGTATTATTAATTTTTCTAGCAGCGATAATTCAAATTTTTTTTTAGCTATGAATCTAAAGTAGCTTTTCTTTTTAGTTAAAGGGAATATCAGGAGGGGTAGGATTTTGTGGTTTATAGTCTTAAATGTTTTCCTACTGTTATATGACTCCTTAGTTTAAGCGTTTAAATAATTTTTCATAGGCTGACTTTATAAAATACAGCCTTAAGCTTGGTATACGTTCATATATTCTAAATGTTGTGTCTTATGAGTCTCAGTGATATGGGGGAATATCTAATGGGAAGATAGGAAAATTAGTTCCACTTTAGTTCCAGGTGACTTATTATATAGAGTAGTGTAACAATCCAACTCAACTTGAAGTCACAGAGCCTGAGGTTAAATGCCAGTTCTGTTGAATAAAGTCAGTGCACTATCAACTGCATATAAGAACACCAAGCATCTGAAGGGCTTCATCACTTGAGGAAATTTCTTTTAAACTCATATTATGTGCTGTTCTTCTTTCTAAAGACTAAGATTCTGCAAAATTTTTATGCAGTAAGTTCTAGTAGATGGATATCAAATGGCATAACATTAAGTCATATGGTATTTTAAGACATCTCTGTCTTCACCCCAGATTTCTGGGTAAGTTAAGTATATTTTGTATTTTTTTAGTAGCTCATACACTAAAAACTTTGATGCCCTTGGATAATTTCTCCTTTTCTAGAATCAACCTTAGATTTTGAGATTCTGTCATAATAAGATTGTTTACATGTGCTTTAGATCATTACTGCTGCTTCTTCAGTATTAACACTTACCTCATCAAAAATCAGAATGGTAAAGAATATTGGCCAGGGAACATGACGTTAGTGTGATTTATTAATTTTGTGTTTAAGATTAGAACCTTGAGAAAATAGGAACTTTAAAATTTTACATAGTTTCAATATGTAAATAAAAGAAGAGAAAAGAAAAAAAGAGACCAAGGTACTTTAGTCTTTAATTTTACCACTTGGCTTGCATTAAAAAAATCTATGTCATCTTGGAGGAAGATGCACCTATTTGGGGAAATAGCCACTAAGTTGTTTTTGTTTTGCTTTTTAAGCATGTTGCATAACAGTTCTGTCAAGCCTCATGAGGTTTGATAAGTCTGAGGATTATTAGCTTGATTTTACAGACTTGAGGAAATCAAGGTTCTGAAAACCAAGGTTTCACAATTAATACATGTTACAGGCAGGATGTGAATCCAGGTCTCCTGAACCATTTTTTTATACCCTCTCTATCATGATGATTTTATACCCTCTCATCATATTAAAACTTTCAAGGACTTAAGCAATAAAGGATAATTGTAAATGGCCCTGTTGTAGCATACACATTCTAAAGGTGGTTCTGTAATTACAATATTATTTTAACCCATCTTCTCTGAACATTAAGAATGCATTAAGTCTGGAGATGGTACTGAATTAATAGCTCAAATCAGTTCATCAGTTATTTATTAATTAGATATGATCTTCAGGGCACTGTTGACTTTTGGCTGTCCAAAATGAAAGAGAAGAAATAAATCAGATTCTCTTAAAGGAAGATATATAATATTGGAATAAGAAGAATAGTGAAGCAGACCTAGAAAGGTAGATTCGAGCCAGATTATAAAGGACCTTAAATGCAAGGATAGAGAATTTATATTCAGTAAACAGTGGCAGGCCATAAGTAGTCTTTGGACTGACTAGAGTAGTATTAAAAAAAAGATTACACACAGTACTGTGAAGTATAACTTACAAGAGAGGTATTGGAGTTGGGAATATCAATTAGGGGCTGTCTAGTAATTGGTATGTGATATAGTAAGGACCTGAAGTTGTATGGTTACAGCGTGAAAAGAAAAAAGGGAACAGTTTTCATCTGGATTAATGAATTCTCACTGTAGAGCTAGTGTTAAGGTAGAATCCCAGGACTCAATAACACATTAGGTTTGAAGTGGGAGACAATAAAGATGACATTTTTGGCCTGAGTGATCTCGTTGGTTGAACTTTAGGAATTAGAAAAGGGGGGAGTTATAGGGAGAAGGAAATTTGGGAAGTGACATAGAGTTTTAGACATTCTGTTTTTGAGGGGCTTGTGGTAGTTCAGTTTGAGATTTGGTAATACAGCTCTGGGGAAATTAGAAATACTTGGTACTCATCTGCCTAGGGCTGATAAAGAAGCCATGGGAGTGTATGAGGTTGTTCAGGGTAGAGAAAGTATGAAGAGAAGATGAGAGGAACAGAGCAAGAACCAATGTTTTAAGTGCTAAGTAGAGGATAAAGCTTGCAAAGGAGATGAAGAAGGGGTGGGCCACGTGAATAAGAGGAGAATCTGGTGAAGAAAATGTTGTGGAAACAAAAAGATAGTTAAAAAGGAAAGTGGTGTCACAGGTGTCGATTACAGAGGATGAGGACTGAAAAAAGGACATTTCATTTGATAATAAAGAGGAGGTCTTTAATGATCTTTGAAAGAGCCTTGTTTCCTTTGGAGGATGGACAAAGGTGTAAAAGGAGAGAGGATGAACAAGGGAGAAAAATAGGCTGGAGGGAAATATACAGTAATCATACTGTGAAAAAATTTTTCACAGCTTTCTCTTATAAAAACCTCATTTCTCAAATATGTAGAGAGATGGTCAGAAGATATGAATAGGCAGTTTTCAGACAAAATAACCAAAGCTATCTATAATCATATGAAAATGCTCTAGATCTCTATTGATTAGAGAAATGTAAATTAAAACAACTCTGAGGTATCACCCCACACCTATCAGATTGGCTAATATACAGAAAAGAAAAATGACAAATGTTGGAGGGGATATAGGAAAACTGAGAAACTGATGCAGGTGGAATTGTGAACTGATTCAACTGTTCTGGAGAGCAATTTGGAACCATGGCAAAAGGGCTATACACCATGCAGTACCACTAGTACTAGAGATTAAAAAAAAAAACTGAAAGGAAAAGGACCTATAAGTACAAAAATATTTATAGTAGCTTTTGTACCGGTGGCAAAGAATTGGAAATTGAGGGGATTCTCATCAATTGGGGAATGGCGGAACAAGTTGTCTCATGATTGTGATAGAATACTGTTATACTATAAGAAATGATGAGCAGGGTGTTCTCAGAAAAACCTGGAAAGACTGAGATGAACTGATGCAAAGTGAAATGAGAACCAAGAGAACATTGTATAGAGTAAGAGCAATATTATGTAATGATCAGCTGTGAATGTCTTAGCTGTTCTCTGCAATACAGTGAACCAAGGCAGTTCCCAAGGACTTCTGATGAAAAATACTGTCTGTCTCCAGAGAAAGAACTGATGGAGTCTGAATGCAGATGGAAGCAGACATTTTTAAACTTCATTTTTCTTTTTTTCCTTTTCTTTTGCAACATGACAAAAATGGAAATATGTTTTGCATGGCTACTACATATGTGTAACCTATATCAAATTAAGGGGATAATTTGAAACTCAGAATTTTTTTTTAAAAGAATGTTAAATTGTTTTTACATGTAATTGGGGAAAATCAAATATCAAATGATAATAATTATCATTATTCTTTTTAAAGAGTCATGTTTCAATAAAATAGTATGGTGGAATGCTGGTTCTGGATTCAGGACCTGGGTTCAATTCCCACCTGATGTAACTCTGTGACCTTGGGAAAGTCACTTAACTTCTCTGTGATTGATTTTCTTCATCTGTACAATGAGGGGGGTGGATTAGATGGATTAGATTGTACATCTGTATTCATGAAAACAGATTGCAAGGAGTTGGAGACTTTGAGTGGTGAGGCAGGTAAAAACAGTTAACGGAATGGGTTCATTTTTAGGGAGACCTGGGTTCACTTCTACCTCTGACTTTAGCTTTTTGGCTCTTGGCTAGTCGTTTGACTTTTTTGACCTCTGTTTACTTATTTGTAAAAAGATTGTGTTACCTGGAATATTTACTCTTATAGGGTTGTTATAATTAAATGAGATGGTCCAAATAAAGCACATTGAAATACCTACCTTGACATGTAGATATGAATTTGTAAGGGAGGACAAAGGAAGGTAGCAGCATTAATGATGATGCAGCATGCAGCATTGACTCAGAAGAAAATACAGAAAATAGAAACTAGTACCAATGTATGTTTATATTTGGGAGGGGCATGAAATTCAAGTACCAAAGGAGACAAAGAATGGTAACATTTATTGAATGACTTGTCCAGGAAATATATCGCGGTGTAGTTGTTTTGTCAAATTAGGCTTTTCTGAGGCAGTCATATAAAATTGTTTCTGTGCAACATATAACCTCCATAGACAATTGGGAACATGACTCTCAGGCTTATGATTCTCTTGCTCCTTAAATGATTTCATAGCTCTGAACCAACTGCCCCCCTCCCTATATATATGAGAGAGAGAAGGCATTTAAAATGTTGAATAGAATTAATAACTTGATCCATCTGTCATTTTGTACTAGTATGCATTATCTTGAATTTTGTTTGGAAAACCCCCTAACTTTTTTCATGCTACTTAATTTTTTGCTCCCTGAGATTTAGAGAATGCTTGCTTTACAGGAACACAGTTACTATTTATGAATTTATACTTTTTGGTCCATGGAGAGAATCAAGTTTAAAGGGAAGAGTTGTGTCCTGTGTTCCCTTGATTGGGGTGAGATTGCTGTTCTTCCTGCCACCTTGTGGTTAAGCTGGGGACTAGATCGTCTGGCCTTTTTCCTTCCCACCCCATTGTTTCTCTTTATTTCCTCTCAAAATTCTGATTTTAGATAGCATTTGAGCTAATTTTTTTTTTCATTTAATTTACCCTACCGAGATACTCAGATCGTTTTGGTGGGAGTGGGGGGAGAGTATGAAGCTTCAGTTCCTAGGTTAACATTGCAAGTTTTTGTCATGAGTTTCCTCGAGAATGTATCTTAAATTTCACAGGTGTGTGTGTGGGGCGGGGAAGGGAATTCTAAAGTCTTAAGAAGATAAAAATCATTTCTGTAGAAGTATGGCTAGTACTTTATAAAGAACTTGTCAGTTTTGATAAGCAAATCAGTAAGTTTAATTAGGCCGAAGGCAGTTGGTTTGTTGCCCTCCCTGCCCAAGACAAACTAACCATAACATATTAAGAGGTAAACTAAAGATCTGATTTGCAGAATTTAAAGAGGGTAGAACCTAAATAAGCTTGTCATTTTAATTGTATCAGAAAAAGGCTTTTCTAGGAGGACAGTTTTTTCAGCCTGGGGGAGGAATAGGAGACACTGGAGGAAACTAGTGATGAGAAACCATTGCAGAGCTTGATGTAAACACTTTTCTCTTAGTCATGTATGAAAATGATTACGTGGGCTGCAGTAGATAATACTGCCTTACCTTATTAGTTTGACTATAGGCCACACCCCTAAAATGAGAACTCTGAAAAGAGAAAGTATAGGTGTACCCTGAAAAATAATTACACATAATTACCACATAAAATATTTACAATAAAAGGCCTAATTTTGTTTCAGCATTTCTATGAGTTGAAATATTTATATTTTTCTTTTTTTTAATTACTGTTTTCTTCACCTTCATTAGTTTTGTTTTCATTTTCTTAAGAACTCCATCAAAAACGCCCTCAGTGTTTTGTGAAAGACACACTTGAGTTAGGGGAGGAAGTAAAGCCTATATTCAGACCAGTAGGTCATTCTCTACTTTCTCTACATACTCTCCTCGCTATTGTGTACTTCAACAAGATATGAAATATAAGCAGCTTATTAAAATATCCTTTAAGACTTTTTTTAATTAAGGTGAGGGAAGAATATCTTTTTTTTGACTCAGTTGGTTTAGTGATATCCAGTATTTTTTGACTGTGGTCAGAAAGGTAGATATGACTTCTTCATGGTACTTAATAATTATATAAAATATTTGTGTGCTTATTAATAAATGGCTTGTCATTTTATTGCAGATATATTCCTTAATTATTTGAGTCAACTTAGTTGCTCCCTTGGTACATACAGTGTGTCCTGTGCAGCACTCTGCTCATGAATGATGATACTTAATATTTGAACTGATGTAGAGTGCTCCAGGTACATTCTGAAACAAATTTCTTTTTTTTTGGTTATTTACAATATCACCTTCAATTTGAAATAATGGTGTTCAAGGAGTTTTAGAATCAAGATTTTCAAGTCTGGAAGGATCTTTGTCATCAGATTTATCCTTTTCACTTTTATACATGAAGAACCTGAGACTGAAAGAAGATAAAATTAGTTAAGTCTTAGAGCTAGTTGGTAGCAGAGGAGAATTGTACGTATAAGTACTTTTCTATGTCAATTGTATAAAAATTGGACATAGATTATTGATCATACTTTGTAGCTTTAGAGCTTTAAATTTGGGGTAGCCTTTAAGGCTCTGCTTTCAGACAAGCATAAAAATCTTATTTTTTCAATTAGAATAATTTTAAAACTTCTTTTAGAAAGCAGCATTTGCTGTAATTTTACATTTAATAGTCGTTGATTCTTGCCAGTTACCTGGAACTGGTATAAATTATGTGCTGTACTTCCATGTGATGATTCTTTCAGACACCTTAGGAAACAGAGAAAAGAGTTTCAGAGAAAATGTTTTCAAATCTATTGTCTTTTATTTTTACTATTAAGCATTTTAGCATCTACTTCCCAAAGTATGTAATCACAGAATAGTGGACTGAGAGTTGAAATGGACCATTTGGTGGTAATCCATTCCAGTCTACTCATGTAAGGAAACAGGTTCCTAGAGAAATGGATTGGGTAGCTAGGTGGCACAGGAGATAGATTGCCAGGCCTAGAGTCAGGAAAACCTGAGTTCAAATGTGGCCTCAGACTCTTAATTAGTTATGTGTCTCTGGGCAAGTCACGTAACTGTTTGCTTCAAGTTTCCTCATCTTTAAAATGAGCCAGAAAAGGAAGTGGCAAACCACTCTAGGGTCAAACGGGGTCACAAAGAGTAGGACACTACGGAAACAACTGACCAGCAGCAGTAACAAGAAAAATGGGCTTCCACAAAGTTTCCCAGGTAGCTATCAACACAGCTAAGCTACAAATCCAGGTCCTTTCACTATACTTCTTCCACTGTACTTTTCTTCCTCCTGTGAAATGATGACTCCCAATCTTTAATAAATATTGAATTTTATATTACTTTCGCCATTATACCTCTCAGCTGGTGTTTCTTTACTTTTATAATTCCACTTTTCCCTTACAGCTTCTAACTTCTGTTCTTTGTCCTAACCATAACCTCCAGTCTCTCTATATCCAAATTCTTTCCTAGGCCATTACCCTTTGTACTGGCTTACACTCTCCTTCCTTCACCATCTTGAACCCTTGGTGAACAAATTCAACTACACTACTCATCGTGAGTCCCTGGCACCCTTATTTTATCACCAGTCATACACTGCTAAGCCTGAACCATGGTTTACTCCCACCATCTGCAGTTTTCATTCTTACTCATGTGTTGTTGAATGAAGCTGGGGAAAAGCATGAAACTGTGCTGACTGGGTTCACTACAAATCTGTTACATAAGCACAGCTGGGCTCTCATTGCTGCTAGGCAATCCTTTTATACCTCCCTAATTAACTCACTATCCCATTCACCACAGCTGTTTTTCTAAGCCTCTTCATTCCCGCCCCCCCCCATTTGTCTCATTTTACTGAAAGAATGTAGATTCCTTCCTTCCTCTTCATCTCACATTTCTTAGACACATTCCTCCACTATTTCATCCTGTCTCATGTGAAGAGGTGGTCTTTCTCCTTGCTAAGGTGAGCCCTTCTACATGTACTCTTGATCCCATTGCATCCTGTTTTCTGCAGATTACCTCCTTTGTCATCCACTATCTTTAATTCTTTTTGTTGTTGATTGGCTGCTTCCCTGCTACCTACCAACTGTACACATCTCTATACTTGGAAAGTCTCTCTTGTGGTTAATCTCCTTGAGAAGGCTGTCTCTAATCCGTTTCTGTACTTTCTTTCCTCTCATTCTCTTCATAAGTTCTGCAGTCTGGTGTCTGACTTCATTATTTAAGCTATTTAAAAATAGCTTACCAGTTTTCTTAATTCTCAAATCCAGTGGCATTTCTCAGTTCTCATTGTCTTTGACCCTTTTGCAGTCTTTCATGAGGTGGCCATTCCTCTTTTACTTTCTTTCCATATTATCTCACCTCTTGATCTCATTACCTCCTTTGGATTCAATTATCCTCTCTATTCAGATGATTCTTAGATCTCTTTAAACAGGTCTTGGCCTGATTTGTAGTCTCGATGTGTCACATAGATATAGTAAAGTCAACATATTCAGAGTGAACTTGTTGTCTTTACTTTTAGCCTGACTCTCTTCCTAATTTCCCTACTACTGACAAGTGCACTTGATCTCTCCTGGCATTTTTTACTTTTTTGCTGTCTCCAGTGCATGGAATTTTCAAACCTCTTTATCTCTGCCTCGTGGCTTCCTTTAAGTCTAAGCTAAAGTCCTACTTCCTCCCCAAACCTTTCCATCTTCCAAACCTTCCAATAGAATTGTCAAGGTAATTACCATCCTCCCAGTCACTGAGGTGTTATACTTCTTATGGTCATCCTTACTCCCTCCTCCCCCACCCCATTGCAACCCCCCTATACATTCTGTTGCCAAGTACTCTACATTATGCCTTCCCAACATCACTCATAAATCGCTCATCCGTCTTTCTCTTTTGACTTTGATACCACCCATACACAGACTGTCACATCACATAGGTACTGTTGCTGTAGCCTTATGGTTGGTCTCCCTGCCCGAAATCTGTCCTCCAACCAGCTATCAACATTATCTTCTTAAAGCACAAGTCTGTCCATGTCAACCTCTTTAGTAAACTACATTGATTCCCTCTTGCCTTCAAGATCAAATATAAAACACACTCTTTGGTTTCTAAAACCTTTTATAACTTGGCCCCTTTCCCGTATTCTTACACACCTTACTCCCCCTCCATGTTCTCTGTGACTTTGTATAGCTTTCGTTGTTGCTGGAAGATGTTTCATCTCCAGACTCCCATGAATTTTCTCACTGGCTTTCCTTTATGCTTGGAACTCTCCTTTCTTCTCATTTCTGCCTTTAGCTTCCTTCAAGTCTCAGCTTATTACCACCTTCTGCAAGAAACCATTTCTTGTCACATTTAATGTAAGTGGCCTTCCCCCGAGATTATCTTCAATTTATTCTGTATATATCTTGTTTGCATATATCTATCCAATTAGAATGTGAACTCCTTAGGGGCAGAGATTGTTTTTGCCTTATATCCCTAGTGCTTAGCACAGTGCCTGACACATAGTAAGTAAATACTTGTTGACTTGAGTGACTAGTCTCAAACATTCTCTTCTCTGAACTCATAAAAATGGTCTAGCTCTTTCCTGTGCTCAAATGTCATTTCCAGGTAACTGTATTGAACTGCCTCAGCATTTCATTCAGTTGAACAGACTTGGGTCTTTATCCCCAAAACTTCCCTCTTACTGTCAAGAGCATCCTTCCAGTCACCCAGGCTTACAATCTCAGCATAATCTCTAAATCCTCATCTCAACAACCCATATATCCAATCTGTTGGGGGACATACTGTCATTTTCATTTCTGCTTTGCTTCCCCTTACACATATGTTTGCTTCTTTCCTTTTACACAGACAGCTCTCCTCACTTCATCCCATACTATTTCATTAACCTCCCTATTGCTCTCCCCTCTTCAGTTCTCTCCCCTCCATTCCATCTTCTACTGAGCTGCTAAAGTTTTTTCCCCTAAAACATAGATCTAAGTCACCACTCTTTTCAGTGAACTCCAGTGGGGTCCCTGTTACCTCTGGTATCAAATATAAAACTACGTATTTGTCATTTACAGCTCTTTATAACCCAGTACATTCCTCCCCCTCTAAGCTTCTTATACTTTATTCACCTCCATGCTTTCTCTGATTCAACGATACTGGCCTATTTGATGTACGTTGCATTTTACGCTTCCTTTACAATGACTATACCCTATGCTTGTAATGCTCTCCCTTTCTTACTTCTTACTCATGGTGGATCAGGAGTCACTGGAACAGACCTAGGGCAGTTTGAATTCTTTTCGCCAAGTGGATTGAACTTTTGCCTGAGGGGCCATAGTGCCAGAAGTACATCAAGATTGCCCTATGGTTCCAATAAAAAGCTTTCAAGACTTCAATGGAACTTCATGGCAGGTTGCTTTTTTAGTAGAATGCTTTTTAAAAATTTACTTGAGATCCAAATGGTTACTGTCACTAAAGGTGGAAGTCAGTCAACTATCATTTATTAGACATCCACTGTGTTAGGCTATGTGCTAAATTCTGGAACTATTCTTACTGCAAAGATTGAATTCAAATGCCATCTTTTCCAGGAGGTCTTTTTCTAATTCCCCAAGAAGCTAGTACTTTCCCCTCTCTAGTTACTTTCCATCTACTTTGCATATATATATGATGTGAACCTAGTTATTTACATGTTGTCTCTCTCATTAGTCTGTGGGCAGGAACTACTTTTACCTTTCTTTGTATCTCTAGTACCTAGCACAGTGCCTGGAATGTAGTAAGCACTTAAATTCCTGCTGAGTGTTGACTGACTTTATAGGTATAGTGTTTGAAATTTCCTTTTAAAAATTTTGTACCTATGCAGTATTTTATGTGATGGTATGTTTGGGGCTAAATTAGAATTTATTTTCTATGAACTGGTCCCAGGCCATGGAAGAGCTCAAAAAGGATTTGGAAAAGCAAGTTAGAGAAGTAGAGGAAAAATTGGGAAGAGAAATGAGAAGGATGCAAGAAAACCATAAAAAACAAGTCAATGACTTGCTAAAGGAGACCCAAAAAAACACTGAAAAATATACTGAAGAAAACAATACCTTAAAAAATAGACTGACTCAGATGCAAAAGAGCTCCAAAAAGCCAATGAGGAAAAGAATGCTTTGAAAGGCAGAATTACCCAAATGGAAAAGGAGGTCCAAAAGACCACTGAAGAAAATACCACATTTAAAATTAGATTGGAGCAAGTGGAAGCTAGTGACTTTATGAGAAATCAAGATATTATAAAACAGAACCAAAGGAATGAAAAAGTAGAAGATAATGTGAAATATCTCATTGGAAAAACCACTGACCTGGAAAATAGATCCAGGAGAGATAATTTAAAAACTATTGGACTACCTGAAAGCCATGATGAAAAAAAGAGCCTAGATATCATCTTTCAAGAAATTATCAAGGAGAGCTGCCCTGATATTCTAGAGCCACAGGGCAAAATAGAAATTGAAAGAATCCACCTATCGCCTCTTCAAATAGATCCCCAAAAGAAATCTCCTAGGAATATTGTCGCCAAATTCCAGAGCTCCCAAATCAAGGAGAAAATACTGCAAGCAGCCAGAAAGAAACAATTTGAGTATTGTGGAAACATAATCAGAATAATCCAAGATCTAGCAGCTTCTACATTAAGAGATCGAAGGGCTTGGAATATGATATTCCGGAGGTCAATGGAGCTAGGATTAAAACCTAGAATCACCTACCCAGCAAAACTGAGTATCATGCTCCAAGGCAAAATGTGGATTTTCAATAAAATAGAGGACTTTCAAGCTTTCTCAGTGAAAAGACCAGAACTGAATAGAAAATTTGACTTTCAAACACAAGAATCAAGAGAAGCATGAAAAGGTAATCAAGAAAAAGAAATCGCAAGGGACTTACTAAAGTTGAATTGTTTTGTTTACATTCCTACATGGAAAGATGATGTGTTTGATTCATGAGACCTCAGTATTAGGGTAGTTGAAGGGAATATGCATATATATGTGTATGTATATATATGTCTATGTGTGTGTATGTATGTATATATGTATGTGTGTGTGTGTATATATATACAGAGAGAGAGAGAGAGAGAGAGAGAGTGAGCGAGCAAAGGGTGAGTTGAAGATGAAGGTATGATATCTAAAAGAAAATCAAATTAAGGGATGAGAGAGGAATATATTGAGAGAGGGAGAAAGGGAGAGATAGAATGGGGTAAATTATCTCGCATAAAAGTGGCAAGAAAAAGCAGTTCTGTAGGAAGAGAAGAGAAGGCAAGTGAGGGGGAATGAGTGAATCTTGCTCTCATCAGATTTGACCTGAGGAGAGAATACCATACACACTCAATTGGGTATCTTACCCCACAGGAAAGAAGGAGGAAGAAGATAAAAAAAGGGGGGGATGATAGAAGGGAGGGCAGATGGGGGAGGAGGTAATCAAAAACAAACACTTTCGAAAAGGGACAGGGTCAAGGGAGAAAATTGGATAAAGGGGGATAGGTTAGGAAGGAGCAAAATATAATTAGTCTTTCACAACATGAGTATTGGGGAAGGGTTATACATAATAATACGCATGTGGCCTATGTTGAATTGCTTGCCTTCTTAGGGAGGGTGGGTGGGAAGGGAAGAGGGGAGAGAATTTGCAACTGGGGTGACAGAAGGGAGGGCTGACTGGGGAACAGGGCAACCAGAATATACGCCATCTTGGAGTGGGGGGGGGGTAGAAATGGGGAGAAAATTTGTAATTCAAACTCTTGTGAATATCAATGCTGAAAACTAAATATATTAAATTAAATTTTAAAAAAAAGAATTTATTTTCTAAACTAGGTTGAGTCACAAACAATTCTTAGGTATTAAAAATAAGATATTTGGTTATAGATTTCTCACTCCATAACTTCTTTTCAAAGAACAATCTTCCATTTTTTATAAAGACAACTTTAGACTTAAACATTTTAGGTAAGTTAGTAAGAGAAATTACTTAATTTCAAAATAGCAGATTTATACAAGTGTATTTCTGTGTAACTTTTTAGCAATCTGTATTATATTAATACTGTTACTATTACTAATGCCAGAGCCAAGCATTTAAGCCTTAAACTGCACTAAGACACCTTGTATAGTGCTTTAATCTTCAAACTCTTTATAATCTCGTTTACAGTCACCCCTCAGTTGAACCTTCTCTCTCTATAAAGTAAGCAGCCATCTCAGGATCATAGATTTAAGGCTGAAAGGGACCTAAGAGAGGTCCTTTGTTGGATCTTCATCTAGGTCATGACTGCTAACAGTGGGTGTGCTGTAAGGCTCTATCCAAGACCCTGTTCTCTATGTTATCTCTTCTCTAAGGTGATTTCATCAGCTTCCATGTATTCACTTACTCTATTCAGATGAGTCTTAGATCTATTTATTTAAGCCCCCTACTGACCTATAGCCTTATATCCTTGATGAGCTATTGTATGTCTAAAACAGAATGTCCTATATACACCTCAAAGTTAACATGTTCAAAACTGAACTTGTTTCAGACCTTCCTCTGTTACTAATTTCCTTGGTACTGTTGTGGATACTTGATGTCTTCTGACTCTGCATTTTTACTGACTGTCCCCAGTGGTGTCAGGAATTCTAAACCTCCTCATCTCTACCTCCTGGCTTTCTTCAAGTCTAAGCTAAGGTCTCATTTTCTGCCAAGAAGCTTTGCCTGGTTTCCTTTAATGCTAGTGCCTTCTCTCTGAGATTATTTCCAATTTATCCTTTGTGTATCTTGTTTGTATATATTTGTTTGCACATCTCCACCTTCATTAGGCCAAGCTCTCAAGCGCAGGGATTGTATTTTTTTCCTTTATTTTTTTTGCCTCTCTTTGTATACTTAGGTCCTACCAGCGGTGCCTGGCATTCAGTAGGAACTTAATATATGCTTGTTGACTTGATTGAACCTAAACCCCGTAATGGAAGAAATAGATACAGAGAGATTTTGATTTCTCTGGAGTCACAGTGTTAAAAGTAGTCTAAAGTACTATTTGAAGCCATGTCTTGCCTTGCCTTAAATAACACCATGTAACCTCTCACTACTCCCATTACATCATTTTATGGACTTTTCTAAATGCTTCTTTGCAGCGTTTCATGCTAGCTGCCTTTTAATGGATGTTTTTTATCCTCTGGGTTTTCATGAGACTTTCCTTTCATGATTCTTCTACTTGTCTCACTTCTAAGTTGCTCCTCTGGTCCTAGACCCTCTTCTTTTCTCTTCTACAGTCTCTGTTGGTGACCTCATGAGCTCTCATAGGTTTAACTATTATCTTTGCAGATAATGTCCAGATCTGTTTACAACTGTGGTTCTTCAAGCATCAGACTTGCACTACCGATTATCTGCCTATATCACACATTTTAATCTGCATATCTCATACACATCCAAACCCAACATGTATAAAACAGAACTCGTTATCTTTCCCACACCTGCCAAACCATATTTCTCTTGAATTTCTGTATTACTCCTTAGAGTTCTACCATCATAACATTTCACAGGTTCGTAAATTCAGATTGTTTCTCAGCTCCTTCCTTTTCCTTATCTGACATTTCCAGTCAGTTTCCAAATCTTATTTTTTATACCCCCATAACATCTTTTGTATCTAGCTCCTTCGCTACTCACAAAGCCACAACCTTAGTTCAGGCGTTTATCACCTCTTGATTGGACTGTTGCATGGAATTATTTCCTAATTATTCTCCTTGCCTCAAGTCTCTCAACCATCTAGCCCATCCTACAAACTGATTTGCCTTAAAGATCTGACTGTGTAACTCCCTTACTCACCAAACTACAGTGGCTCTCTATTGCCTATAGGATCAAATATAAATTCTTACTTAGCTTTTGCAGCTCTTCACAACTTTGTCCCCATCCCCATCCTTCTTTATTGTCTCATTGCACATTACTTTACCTGTGGGTACTCAGATCTCGCCAAAATAGTGTTCTGTTCTGTATACAAAGCATATCATTTTTCATGTTCATAACTTGGTGTTATTGACTGTTTCCCCCTGCCCTCCCTACTGTGCCCCTCCCTTTTCATAGAATGCCTTCCTTCCTTCAAGACTCTGCTCAAGCACCAGTTTTGACATGAAGCCTTTCCTGTCCCCTCCCCCCAAGCAGGCAGTACACTCTTCTAAAATGCGTTTTTTCCCCCAATAAAATATAAACTCCTGAATGAAAAAGAGACCTATTTTATTTCTGCCTTTGTATCTCCAGTGCCTAGCATAAAGCCATAGTGTATATATGTTTTAAAACAAAATTCAACAAATGTTTAAGTACTTGGAGTTTGCTAGGCACTGTGCTAGGTGCTGGTAATACAAAAACATAAATGAAATAGCAGTCCCTGGATTATAGAATATAATCAGTTAGATTATATTCTAGCAGAGCATATGCATGTAGTATTTTAAGGATTATAATGCACCTTTTCACACATTAACCTCATTTCAAAAGGACTTCACAGAATCGTAAAATTGTAGCATTAGGAGGGACCAAATATTTAGATGCTTAATTGTTGACTGATGAATTAAAGTTTTTATAGCACTTTTCTTACAACAGTCTTGTTGAAGGTAGGTAAAGCAAGTATTAGCTTTCCTATTATACACATGAAGCAGTTGAGTTTCTGAGAACTTTTGCTTTGTCCATGAAGTACTATTAGGCAAGGGTAGGAGGGGGGAGGTGAGTCATGATAGAATATATTGGGCATTTTTTCCTCTTTCAGTAACACTGCTAGGAATTGCTAGGTTTCCCTTTTTTTTTGCGAATGTTTTCTGTTAATATTCTCCCCTCTTCACCCTTTTAAAAATATTCTTATGTAAAATTCCAGAAAATGTTGACAGAAGAAATAAATTTCAGAAATGATACATCTTTTTGTAAGAAGGCAAAAAGGGTGTAGAAATAATAATTTAGTGCAAATATTCTTGAATTAAATCATGAATTAGTATCTTGGTGTTTTTCTATTTTCCTTTTGGACATTTTCTATAAATGTATTCATTAGTGTGCTTTGAGAACTATGTATGCTACCATAGGAAATCACAAATGTAGGAAATTTCACATTGGCCTTATTCCCACTCAGTTCAAGATTATAGTTAGGTTTTTCCATCTTATTAATTTTAAAAATATGATTGTATTCTTTGGATGGGGATGGAGGGCAAGTCCAGAAAAATCTCTCGAGAGCCTAGCAGATGGCATTCATCTCACATCTTAGTTTATGCATCTGTTGGCTTTTTTCCCCCATTCATATGGTGAGTTGAAGGAAAGACAGAAAATCAGTAAAGGAATGTTTGTCCTTGAAACATTTTTTTGAGTAGGTAAACTCTATAACAGTTACCATCATGCAATTTTGGGATGTGGTGAGGAGCAAAAGAACTAACCTGTCCCCTACAGAAGCAATAACACTTGTAAAATGAGGGCTTTTCTTTTCTGTTTGTCCAGGATAGATACTTTTTCAGGCAAATGGCAGTTTGCAAAGCAGCAGAAGTCATGGATGCTAAGTACAACAAAAAGATACATAAAGTACAATGTATCAAAGTGCTGTGGTTTGCAAGTAAGCAGTTATTTGCATTCTTTGTGTGAAATTATTGGATATTCTCTGTTACTTACATTTATATACCGAAGAGGGAAAAGAATGGCTAAAAAAAAAAAAAGTTAAAGTGTAGTCTGACTTCCTGGCATGTACTAAATTTAAACTTTTTTGATCAGAGTACTTTCAATATGTCTTTAAATAGAAAAGAAAGTAGGAATTGTAATTGAGTTTCAGGGATATAGTTGAGTAGAATTTCAACAATTTACAATGCTAACTTTTTAGTGCTTCTGAAAGCAGGAAGTTTTATTAGTGACAGTCCAGAAGTATTCTAGCTCAAAGAGCATCCCTACTGCCATATGTGGTAAGGGTTTGTTACTAACCCAAAAACTGCTCCTGTAGTACAGTGAATAAGCAGAATTGGTCTTTGTCAGGCATTCATAAGAGATATGAAAGGATGCATTTTTTCATAGTGCCTTTTAAGTAGTTTTTGTTATTTAAAGAATTTTTAAAAAATTGTCTCCTTCAGATATGGGTAAAGTTTTGTTTTGTTTTTAATTAAAAGCAATTTGGGGTTACGACAGATAGCATTTCATGAGAATAAGTTGGACATAGAGTTTTCAGTGTAGTGTTGGAAATAGAACACTGGACTGGATACAGAGGATGTACATTTTAGTTACAATTTTGAGCTCTACTATTTGAATAAGTAATAATTTCACTGAAGCTTGTGGAGTTTCGTTGTTAACATATAAAAAAATGAAGGTAATATTTGTATAACAGACTTACAAAATTGTTGTGAGGAAAATACATTGTAAACCTGTACTACTGAGTTTGAAAAGTGTTCTGCTTCCAGCTCTTGCTGTTATAAAAAAAAAATGACATCTTATTCCATTTGCACACCCATCCCCCAACTTCCTGTACACTGTCATACTTTGGAAAAATGGAATCATAAGTCACTCAGCATTTATTTCTTAAGTGTGTGTAGTGTCCTATGCTGGGTGGTGTAGAAGATACTTGCGTTACTTTGGATCCATAATCTTATGGATTTTTTAATGGTATATTGTGCTCTCTCATCTTGTCAATGCTTTTCCATAAAAATCTTCTGTAATGTAGTGTTCTAAGTTCATTTTTAAGCTGCTTGATGTGCAGAGCACTGTGCTAGGCATTGGATACAGAACCAGGGTACAGAGATTAAGATGGCAATACTTCCTGCCTTCTTGGAGTTTCCATTATTACTATGGACTGTAACCTGTTCATAGACAGAGACAGAAAGTAATTTCAAGGAGGAAGAGAGATTGCTTCCAACTTAAAGGGATCACAAAAGGCCTTGTATAGGAAGTAATGAAGCTGTCCTTTGAATGAAACTAGGATTCTAAGAGGTACAAATACAAGTAAGAATGTTGTGCATTCCACATGTGAGGCAAAAGGCATGGAAGAGTAAAATGGAATATCTTTCATGAGCAATACCTGGTGACAGATATTGATGGTGTACTTGAGGCAAGTAATACAAAATAGCAGACGAATCATGGAAGACTTGAAATGCTAGGTAGGTTGAAGAAGGAATTGGGAGCCACTGGAAAAAAAAATTAGAAGGGTAGTGACAGAGTCAAATCTTTGTTTTAGGAACATCAGCTTGGTAGTTGTGATTAAAGATAGGAGAGACAGAAAACAGGAAGACTGTTAGGCTATTAAAATAGGTGAGGCAATAAATGATGAAAGAAGGGGACAGGTTCAAGAGACAGTATCAGCAAGACTGATGGCAAATGTAGAGTGAATCAGAGTGGAAAAGTCAAGGTATACTTTTCACGTATTTATGGATATTAACATACCCCTCACTGTTTTATCTGTAATCCTTTACTCTGCTATACAACCTGCCAACCTTCTTTTCTGGTCATACATCTTGGAAGCTCTGTGCATATTTCACATCTTTATATTTTGCATAGGGAAAACTCAAATCTGATCATGATTTATTTTTGAATGTCTTATCTCATTTTAGAGTTTTGTAGGGAAAAATCCTAATCCCTTTTTTTATTATAAAATTAGAAGGGAAGGGGTGAAAAGAATAATTTGAATTTAGAAGCATTTGGGAAAATGTCATAGATTAAAGATATTTGACTAAATGTTGTATTGGTTTTTTCCACCCCCCAGCGACTAAGACGGTTATCCACCAAATATAGAACAGAAAAAATTTATCCAACAGCCACTGGAGAAAAAGAAGAAAATGTTAAAAAGAACAGATACAAAGACATATTACCATGTAAGTTTGAATTATCTTTTGCCAAATCAAATAGAAGTGTTAATTATTTTTGTGGCCTCACCAATTTCTTTTTCTGCTGTTTTAGAATGACTAGATTATTTATAAATATTCAAGCTTTTGTCTTAAAAGTTAGGACAGTTATATCCAAATCGAAATGTTGGTTAAATTTGTTTAATAGGCTTTTAAGATTTATTCTTTAGTCTTTGTTTACAAAATAATTTTTGTCTGATAATAAATTTCTTTTAAGGTTTATGTATTTTTAACATTAGTTTCTTAATTTTGCTTTCTAAATTGTCTCCCATCCCCCCCATGAGAAGGCAAACAATATATCAGTTATACATGTGAAGTCATGCAAAACATTTTCCTATATTAGTCATGTTGCAAAAAAAAAAATCAAGATATCAAGAAAGTGAAAAAAATTATATCTCAGTCTGCAATCAGAGTTCATCAGTTCTCTTTGGAGTTGGATTGCATTTTTCATTGTGGGTCCTTTGTAATTGTCTTGATTAGAGTAGCTAAGTCTTTCACAGTTGATCATCATTACAATATTGCTGTTACTGTGTATAGTGTTCTCCTAGTTCTGCACATTTCACTTTATATCATTTCATGTAAATCTTCCAGATTTTTCCAAGACCATCCTGTTCATCATGTCTTATAGCACAGTAGTGTTCCATCACAGTCATTTACCATTCCCCATTCCCCAGCTGATGGACATCTCCTCAATTTCCTATTCTTTACCATCACCACAAAAAGAACTGCTATGAATATTTTTGTACATATAGGTCCTTTTCCTTCTTCTCTGGCGTGGTACTAAATGTTTTTAAAAAGCCAAAAACTAAAGTTTTAGTGGGAAAATCCTTTTGTGAAATACTTTAGAGGTATTTCAGTTAGAGAAGCAAGCTATATATTAAATTTTTCAAAATTAAACTTTGGAGATGTAGAACATAGTAGGAGTTTTCTTTATTTTGCAGTGTAGTCTTTTGCAAATTATTAACTTATTTTTTTCTTATTCATGGTGTCTCCAAGACTGTTATTGCTTCATATTACCAACTACATTTTAGTCCTCATTGTTAGGTTGGAGTAGTAAGAGGTTAACTAAGAGTAGTAAGAAACATTTCTGAATATATTTCACAGTGGATCGAACTTACCCTCCAAAGCCAAATAGAAAAGATTTTCACATTATTTTCTATTTTCTCTTTGTAGGCTTGAATGACGGAGAGCAGGTTATGTAGTATAGCCATAATTTGGTATAATATGCATGGCATTTCAGTTTTTGATTATGTTTCTTAGTGAAATACTATAGTAAATTCTTTTTTTTTTTTTGAGGAGGGAAGGCAGGGCAATTGAGGTTAAGTGACTTGTCCAAGGTCACACAGCTAGTAAGTGTGTTAAGTGTCTGAGGCTGGATTTGAACTCAGGTCCTCCTGACTCCAGGGCTGGTGCTCTACTCACTGTGCCACCTAGCCGCCCCTATAGTAAATTCTTACTCATAGATTTACCACTAAAATGATACCTAAGAATTAGGAAAAGTTTATATCTAGAGTAAGTACAATTTATAGTATAGCATGGAGAATAGAAGGTTGACCTCTTAGCTAGGAAATTGGTTTCAAGCTCTGCATTTGACACATACTAGCTGTGTGACCATTGGCACCTCACTTATCTAATCAGTGTCCCAGGCAAATCATAAGAATATAAATTGCATGGCAGGTTGTTGATCTGCATTGGGAGAAACAGTTTGCTTATATGGGAGTTTCCTCTGCCAAAGCCAACAGGTCTTGTAAAAAAGAAAAGTTTCTTTGGCTTTTTCAGTTTTTTACTCTTCCAGTAGGATGTTCTAGGGTCGAGTAGATTGAAGTATTTGAATGATTTATCTGTTTTTTTCTTTTTGTTTTTGTCTTTTAAACTAGATATAAAAATAGAATGCATGGCAGATACCTCACAAAGGCACATAGCTATGGACTTAAATGGATGTGTACATATTAGATAATAGAGCAAATTTAAAAGGTGGGGGGAATAGCTGAAATCCTAGAGTATAGTGCAGCTTTGGTATCAGCCCCATCTGTATGTATATCTAGCTTTTCTAAGCAATTTTGTTTAATTTTATTTACAGGGGACCTACCTACGCCTTCCATTAGAATAGAGTGCTTATCTCATTGGATTTTTAAGCATTCTGGAAAGACCACAAGGTGTTTTAAAAGTAGAATTGTTTATACAGTTGTTTTAGTCATACATGCTGAGGATCTATTCAATATCTGGATTATGCAGTTTTCATGTAACCTAATTACTCCTAGTTCTTACTGACTTTTGAGATTATGCTGTAGTAATAAAAGGAGAAGGACAATGTTTATATCTTTTAGAGAGGAATAGGCATTGATGATTGCAAAGCCAGTGAACCTCTGTTGAGTCAGGGATTCTTAAACCTTTTTGTGTCACAGATCCCTTTAGCTGTCTGAAATCTATGGACACTTTTCCAGAATAGTGTTCTTAGGTGTGTTAAATAAAATACATAGAATTATAAAGGAAAGCAGTTATGTTGAAGTAGTTAAAAAAATTTCTGATACTCTCTTAAGTTCAAGGACCCCATATTGTTGGAAAAAGGGGTTTTTAGAAAAAGGGTTTAGTGCACAGAAAAACCAATTTTGTTTCCCTTACTTAAAATTATGTCCTCTGTCTGAATTTTCCTATTTCTTTTAATGGCACCACCATTCTCCCATTGACCTGTGGCCCAAACCTTTGCGTTCTTTTTGTTTTCTTCTCCCCTGCTCCCCAGTCCAGATCCTGTCTTGATTGGATTGTTTGTAGTAGCCTCATAGCTTGTTCTTGTCACTTTGTTTTTCCCCTTTCCAGTTCATACTTCCAGTCACTGTTAAAGTGACATCTATATGGAAAAGAAAGATTAATCTGTCAATCAAAACCTTTTATTGGTTTCTTTTTACCTAATGAAATCCAAATTCCTTTGCCAAATTCTCAAAATCCAAAATTCTCAAGGCTTTACAAACTGTGGTACCAATCTACTTGTATAACTTATTTTACTGTATTCTTCTGAATAAAGTATTCACTTTAGACAAACTAAAATACTGAGTTTCTCTAATCTATATCCCACGTTTTTGGCCTCTATCTGCTTGTTCATATCGTATCTAATTCAAGAAATGCCTCTATTCTTCATCACCATAATTGAAATCCTTGGCACATTATGGCAGAGTAGATAAAAGTGCTGACCTTGGGAGCTGAGAGACCCAATTTGAATCCTGTCTCAATTGTTGAGTATTTCTCTGATCCTTGGCCAGTCATGTAACTTCAATTTCTGCATCTGAAAATGGGGATACTAATAGCACCTACTTTCAAGATTTTAGGATCAAATGAGGTGATATTTGTAAAATACTATATAAATTTTAGCTATTATTAATAATATTACAATTAATTGTCCTCTGTACTCTTCACTCAGAATTGATCTTTCCTTAAAAATCTCAGTGTATCATTTGTATCTTTCTTGTTTATTATGTTTATTTTATATTCATGATTATTTTGTAGGGCAGGAACTGTCTTCTCTATCTGTATCTCTTTAGGACCTAGCACACGCTTTGCACATACTTAATATTTGATGTAATATTTGATTTGATACCATCAGTGAGGGTACTTGATCTAATAATGAGAGTGGAAGCCTTACCCACACCTTTTCATCCTGTTCCACTCTTGTTCATGTTCTCCTGTAAAACTTCCATAAAGGGTCTGTCCATTGTGCTGGGCACCTGTCTCTAGACCCCTTGACACTAAGGGAATATTGGTGTAGCACACAAACTGTTGATGATATGGTTATGTCTTTTCACACATATCATATGCCTTTATGTTGAGTGACCCCTCAACGTGAATTATTCAGAGACCATTACTTACAGCCGTACAACATCACCAAAAAGATGGATGATTTTTTTAAAGGAACTTTGTATGGAGGGAAACCTGGAGTCATAATTTGCTTAGTTTTCCAAAGGCAATAAAGCCCATTGTATTACATCAGCAAGGCAATAATAACAACGTAGATGATAATTGTCAAAGTGCCTATGTGGTTCTGTATGGCAAAGTATACAAGACTCTCCACATAGAAGGTAGAAGAAGTAAACCATTTATTCAGACACCAGAGAACCATATCCCATAAGCCATCTGCCCAATCCATCAGAGCAGTAAAGCATTTAATACATATTATCACAACACGGAGCCTCGCCATCCCAAAACCTCTCTGACCCCCTGCTAGGGTCTTCCCAGTACATCTAAGTCAGTCTGTTCACCTCTTAACTATCACTACAGCCATTAGCAGCCATAATCTTCCTCCTTCCCTCTCCCTCTCCCTCTGACATAACTTCCTTTTCCTGTCAGGAAGCTTCTCCCACCACACATGACTTAGGCTTCCTGTGACATAAGCATGTCACATGGCCTATTAATAGGTGGGAAAGATCTTCAAATCTAAATTGCTACTACATGTATTGAACCAAGTTACTTGATTGATTCTGGACTCAGTTCATCATCAGAGACAAGTGCTGATGAATCATTGCTGTGAGTGTCCTTAGAACTTTATGTCAGTTTGGACATTAAACATTCTTCATCTACTTGCTGTTTATAGTTTGTGGATCTCATTTAGATAAGGCTTGATGCAGTTAGTGGAAGGTCAGCAAAAAAGTAGCATATCTTTATGGTCCAGTGGAAAGAGCTACTGGCATTGCAGTGGAGGATCTTGGTTCAAATTCCATCTGCCATTTGCCTGTATAAATTTGCACAAGTCTCTTTCGTCTCTGGCCATCATTTTGCTCAACTATATAATTATAGCATTGGATTAGACGATCTCAAAATTCTATTCTAAACTCAGTTCAATCTATATTTTTATGATTTAGAGGCACTCTTCATTGATTTAGACGTTGCCTATAATGCCACCTTACACACTGTATTTCAAGTTTGATGTTTAAAAAAATATTTGATTTGGATGAACTTAATGCATAAGGGTTGACCTTTTTAAAAGATGCCTTCTGTGCGTGTATCATAATTATACAATATTCCTTGAAATATTTAACAATAGAACTTTGTTTAACCTTCTGATTATTAATATGAATGAAGCAAGCCATAAAAATAAGAAATATATGTTTACTAAGGGTACTTAATGTTATTCTCATTTTTTGGACCAAACTTCTGTTTTTTGTTTTGTTTTTTTTTTGGCAGGGCTATTGGTGTTAAGTGACTTGCCCAAGGTCACACAGCTAGTTCATGTGTCAATTGTCTGAGGCCAGGTTTTGAACTCAGGTCCTCCTGACTCCAGGGCTGGTGCTCTGCTCACTGTGCCACCTAGCTGCCCCTGGACCATACTTCTGATTTCATTGTTGTAAGGTGCTACCAATAAGGAAATTTCCTCTACTAGTACAAATCAGCAATTTCTCTACATTTTATCATTTTAAGAGTGTTGCCTCGGCTAATGAGAAGTTATATGCTCAGGATCACAACCAATACCATCAGCATCAAGACTTGAATCAAGACCTTCCTGATTCAAAGGCACTTTTTTCTTCACTGCACCACAGCTACCTCACTATTCTTAAACTGTGGGTGCTTAATAAATTTATGTCAAATTACTATTAACTTCTTCAATGCATTAAACAACCAGTATTTGGAAATAGTACTTTATAAGTGATATGACCAGATTGTTTAAATTGATTTTCAACTTTCAAGAAAACCTTGGAGTTTATTATGAAAATCAAATTCTCTGGTGGCATTCTATTTTTGGTAACATTTGTCTGTTTTTTATGGTGAATTCAAGTACAATAAATTTGGAAACAAATTTGTTATTTGTCATAACTGACAGCGTTTAAAGTTTGAAAAGTGATTTACGTAGGTAATCTTATTTGAGCCTCATAGTAACCCTGTGAGATAAAAATTAAGTGATTTATCTATGGCCGTACAGTTAACATTGATTAAGCTCCTACAATATGCCAGGCACTACGCTAAGCACCAGTAAATGAGTGCTGTAATTTCAATCCAAATCTTCTTGATTACAATTTCATTGCTTTGTCTACTATGCTGTGTCTGCTTCAGTTCATTCAGTTCTTGATTGTGGTATCCTCCATGTAACATTTAATACAACAATGCAAGTAAACATTTACTCTTATGTGCAGAATGAAAAAGAAGTGGAGGGGTGCTTTGTTTGGGTTTTTTTTTTCTGTTGCCTTTTTTGTTAGAATTTTCCGTTTGCCAGATAATGAGTTATTTCATGGTTTAATGATGTTATTAGGCATTATAATCTGTACCTTTCTAGTGATCTGAATCACTAAAATTCAGCAGAGACTAACACATTGTATTGCTATATAAAACACAGTGCAGTTGATTCCTGTGACAGTTCCTAAGTCAAAGTTCTTTGGATCTAGCTTATATACCTATAGTCTCAAACTTCCTTTCCCACAGAGATAACACACACACACAGACACACACACACACACACACACACACAGAGCAATTAACAGATACAAAGCCACATTTAGTTTCCATCATTCTTCTGTTGCTAAATTTGGGAATGTCAATACTTAACCTTACAATATTCTGGATGTTAGTGATCCCACCCTATCAAGACTTCCTTTTCCTTAGATAGGATACAGCCCTTTGTTTAGACTCTTGATCCTTTTTTCCTTTAACAACTGGAAATTTGAGAGGAAATAGTTGAGATTTACGTATTCTGTGAATAGGAGAATATTTTTTCAGGCTTCTGCATTTTTTTGGGGAGGTATGATGAAACCCATTAAAAGGTCACTTTTAAGTCTGAATATCTGTAGCATCAGATACAGTCTTATGTTATATTGAGTGATGAAGTGCTATTTTAGGTCCATAAGGTTTAATTTGTAAAGGAGAGATAGTTAATCTCTCCTCCCCATATTGTTTGATGCATACAACGGTAAATACCTCTATTAACCTGTGGTTGATAGATGCCTATGAGAGAAAAGATAAAAAAAGAGTGAATCTAATATTTATATTAAGGTATACTCTTCCACCCCCCCCACCCCTCTAGTCTCCCAAGTCACACTCTTATTTGTAGGTTGGTTCTCCCAGGAAGTGGCTACTCCCAAATTCAAAGGGTACTTTCTGAGGGTCCATACTCCTTAAAGCTGTAGCTCTTGGGCCCTTATCAGTTTGCTTACTTTAACAGTCAGCCAGTAGACACGATTAGTTTGAAGTAAAGGTGTATAGTCAGTCTCTGTTTGGTCAGTATACATTTTCCTGATCTTGACCAGGGCTTTATGGTAAAGGCCTGTATATTTGATTTAGAGCATTTGGCATTTTCCAACAGGTCCCAGAAAATAATAAATAGAGTTAGCCTTTTGCCTTACCAACAACATATTATTGCCATCTAGTGGTGAAAATAATTGTAGCAGGTTTTCTAAATATGAACTTTTAAAAATGGTGTTTGAGAAACGGATTTTCCATTTCCATTTGGGCTGGTAGGTGTTGCAGTGGGTAGAGTGCTGAGCCTGGAGTCAGGAAGACTCGTCTTCATGAATTCAAATCTGGCCACAGACACTACCTGTGTAACCCTGGGCAAGTCACCTAACCTTGTTTACTCAAGTGGTAAATGAGCTGGTGGAGGAAATGGCAAAATACTCCAGTATCTTTGCCAAGAAAACCCCAAATGGGGTCATGAAGAACCGGACACAACAAATGACCAAATACGTTTTCTACAGTTGTTCTTTTTCTATACATAGTTTGTAGGAATACATTGCTGTTGGACATGCCTGGTTTCTCCTGAAAGTCAATCTGACGACATAAACTGGCATCCAAAATCAGTACTAATAAGTTACTTCAAAAATGTCATTTATGTGTTATTTAGTGGGGAGATTTTTTTTTTTTTGCTAATTTAAAAAAAATTATTTTCAGTTCTAAATTTTCTCCTTCCCTTCACACCTTCCCTCTCTCATTGAGGAGACAAGAAATACAGTGTCCATTATACATATTGTTCAGCCGTTTTTCAGATATCTCCAACTCTTCATGACCTTATTTGGGGTTTAATAGGCAAAGATGCTGGAGTGGTTTGCCATTTCCTCCTCCAGCTCATTTTACAAAGATGAGGAAACTTAGGCAAAGAGGGTTAAGTGATTTTTACATTCTAACACATCTGGTAAGCATCTGAGGCCAGATTTGAACTCAGGAAAATGAGTCTTCCTGACTCCAGGCCTAGCGCTCCATCCACTGTGCCATCTATCTGCCTCATTATACATATGATGTCATGCAGATCTTGTTTCCACATTAGTCATGTTGGTGGTTGGGGAAGGGAGAGGGACACATGCAAAATATGCTTCAGTCTGCCCTAGAATTCATTTCTGTCTCTGCATGTAGATAGCATTTTTCCTTTGGAATTTTTGTGGTTTCTGTGTACAGTGTTTTCATGGTTTTGCTTGCTTCACTTTGTATCAGCTTATGAGTTTTTCCCTAGATTTTTCTGAAACCATCTCCTTCATCATTTCTTAGAGCACAATAGTATTCCATCTCAGTCACATAGTACAACTTGTCAGCCATTCCCCAATTGATGAGCATCCCTCAGTTTTTGATTCTTTGCTACAACAGAAAGAGTTGTTATAAATATTTTTGTTATTTTGAGCTCCTTTTCTTTGATCTCTTTGCAGTACAAATCTAATAGAAGTATTGCTGGGTCAAAGGGAATGGCAGTTTTATAGCCCTTTTGGCACTGTTCCAAATTGTTTTCCAGACTAGTTGGACTAGTTCATAGCTCCATCACTTGTGCATTAGTGCAACTATTTTCCAGCATCCCCTCCAGCATTTGTCATTTACCTTTTCTGACATATTAGGGAATCGTATGGGTGTGAGGTAGTACCTCAGAGTTTTAATTTGCATTTCCCTAATCAATAATGATTTGATTTCTTCTGAAAACTACCTGTTCATATCCTTTGACCATTTATCATTTGGGCAGTGGCTCTTATTTTTGTAAATTTGTCTCAGTTACCTATGTATTTGAGAAATGAGACCTTTATCGGAGAAACTTGCTATAAAATCGCGTGACTTTTCCCAGCAGCTTTTGTTGAATAGTGAGTTCTTGCCACAATAACCTTACTTAGATCTTTGGGTTTTTCATGTAATAGGTTACTGTGGTCGTTTACTTCTCTATATTGTGTACTTAATCTGTTTCATCGATCACCCACTCTATTTCTTGTCCTGTCCTAGATTGTTTTGAAGATTGCCTCTGTATAGTATAGTCTGAGACATTCAGGTTAAAAAAATTGATTTCCTTGATATTCTTGACCTTTTGTTCTTCTAGATGAATTTTGTTATTTTTAGCCACTTAAAATAATTTTTTGGTTGTTTGGTATGTCACTGAATAAGCAAATTAATTTAGATAGTATTGCAATTTTTATTATTTTAGCTTAGCCTACCCATGAGCCATTAATAATTTTCATTATGTAGATCTATATTTTTGTAAAGAATGTTTTGTAATTGTGTTTATATGGTTCCTTTGTGTATTATCTTGACAGGCAGACTCCCAAGTATTTTGTACTTTGTGCAAGTTATTTTTAATGGGATTTTTCTTTTTATTTCTTCCTCTTGAGGGTTTTTTTGGGGGGCAATAGAAATGCTTTGTGATTAATATAGGTTGATTTTATATCCTGAAACTTTGCTAAAGTTAAATATTTTGACTAGTTTTTTAGTTGACTCTCTAGGGTTCTCAATATATACCATTGTGTATAGTCTGCAAAGAACAGTAGTTTTGTTTCCTCATTGTTTTTCCTTATGATTTCCATTTCTTTTTTGTATTGATATCGCTAGCATTTCTAGTACAGTGTTGAATAATAGTGGTGATAATGGAAACCATCCGTGATCTTCAAGTTTATTATCGTCATTACAGATAATGCTTGTTCTTGGTTTTGGGTAGATACTAATATTTTAAGAAACTCCATTTGTTCCTTTTTTTTCCTAACATTCTTAATAGGAATGGGTGTTTTATTTTGTCAGAAGTTTTTTCTACATCTATTGATATAATCCTCTGGTTTTGGTTGTTTTTGTTACTGATATGGTCAATTGTGCTTATAATTTCCCTAATATTGAACCAGCCTTACATTCCTGGTATAAATCCCACCCGGTTATAGTGTTTGATCTTTATGATATGTTGCTGGTCCTGGGATTTTATTCTTATGGAGCTAATTGATGGCTTGTTCAATTTATTTTTCTAAAATAGGTTTAAGCAATCTATTTCCTCTTTTGTTTAATCTGGGCAGTTTATATTTTTCACAAATATTCATCCATTTCATTTTCAAAATTTTCCCATTTACATGTTAAAATCATTTTTAACATTCATTGCTTTTTTTAAAAAAAAGGTTTTTGAGTTTCAAATTCTATCCTTCCCTCCTCCCTCCCTGATATGGTAAGTAGTCCGATACAGGTTATACATGTAGAATCACATCTGTTTCATTTAAGTTGGCAATTTCGTTGACTTATAATTGGGCAAAACAGCTCCTAATTATTGCTTTAATTTCACTTTCATTGGTGGTGTATTTGCCTATTTCATTTTTTTGTACTGGCCATTTGGATTTCTTTTTTAATAAAACTGGCCAGTAGTTTAGCAATTTTTCTCCCTCCCCCCAATAAAAACCAGCTCCTAGTTATATTTATTAGATGATTTTTTTAGCTTTCAAATTTTATTAATCTCTCTTGATTTGTGATATTTCTATTTTGGTGTTTAATTGGGGATTTTTAATTTGTTCTTTTTCTAGTCTTTCATTTGCATGTGTAGTTCAGTGATGACCTCTCTCTCTCTTTTATTGGTGTAAGTGCTTACCTTTTTTAGCTCAGAAGTTTGATTCCTCTTCAAAGACTCTTTTGAACTTCTTTGTCTTCATGTTTCCAAAGCTTAAATTCTCCAACAGCTTTATGCATAAGATTGGACTTGGAATCAGGAAAATGTGGGTTTGAATCTTCCCTCAAAGACGTAGCAATTAATGGTCCCTAGGAATGTCTTAACGTTTCTAAGCTTCATTTTCCTCATCTGTAAAATGAAGAGGTTGAATTTGACCTCTGAGGGTCAACTCCAGCTTTGAATCTGATCAAATGTCTTTATGCAGCAAATTGAGTTTTGCTTGATAGAGCAATCTGGAATGGTAGTACCTTTTTAATTTTGATTATGTTAGATTCCAGTTCTCTTTGCTCTTCTTTCAGAAGTCCACTATGATCCTGGTTAAGGTATCTTAGTAAATTATTTGTTCTGACAGCTCAGGATATTTTGTCCATATTTTGTGGATTTTTTCCTCATAACGTTTCTGACATTTAAGCATCTTTAACTGTCTCCTAGACGTGTCAGTTAATTCTACATTTTTTCAATTTTGGGTGAGTCAGTGTTTTGGTTTTTGGGGGCGGATTTTTGAGCTTGTATTTCTTCTAGTTGACTTAGGTTGGCTATAATTTTTTTTTATTTACTGCTTCAATAAGTCTATTGTTGGACTTTCAGAATGTACTCATTTTTTGTTATTGTTTTCTTCTGGTTTTTGTCATTTAAATCTAGCTGGACTTTATCCATGACTAAATCCTCCCCTCCATTCTTGTGGTTTATAATTTTCTTGCGAGTGTTAATTATTAAATCAGTTGATCAACCAGCATTTGTTAAGTGCTCTGGGCCATAAGGTTGCTCTGTGCCATGAACTGTGCTAGTTACTGAGAGTGCAAGTACAGAAATGAGATGGCCCCTCTCCTCAAGGAACTTTTATTTTATGTTTCTCAAAGTGTATTATTTGGAGATATCTCAGGTTGTCTTGGTATTTTTTTTGTTTGTTTTATTTTTCCCATCTGCTAATACTTAATCTATTTCAGTTGCCTCATTGTATTTTTTAAAAAAAAACTTTTCTTCTTTTTGTTCATTTTTGATTTTTATTTCCATATTTTTTTTCTCCTTTTCCCCCTGCATTAGTGTTTCAGTGAGATGTTTATTGTTGCAAATGTGAAGACCTTGCCTTCTTTGAATCAAACATTCTTGAAGTGCCTTCTCTGTTGTGGTTGCTATATTAGGTGCTGGGAATAAAATGGCAAGAAATAAAACAATCCATGATTTCAAAGAGCTTATGTTCTGTCAGGGAGACAGCATGTACATATATATATACACACACACATACATACATATCTATATCTATATCTATATATGTACATATACCCACCCAGAGTAAATATAGGTAGTAAATACAGTGTAATTGTACAGGTTTATAGAGAGCTTTAAAAGCCAAACCGGTGTCTATTTTATCCTAGAATCAATAGGGAACCACAGGAGTTTGAGGAGGGGAATGACATAGTAAGACACTTAGGGACAATTATTGTGGCATCTATGTGGAGGATGGGCCAAATTGGGTGAGAGACTTGATGCAGGGAGATAAATTTGAAGTCTGTTGCACTTATTTATCTTAGGGATTGACAAACTCGGGAGAGGGGTTGGGATTGGGAGGGTTGTTACTGTATGGCCCATGAGCTAAGAATTATTAAGTAAAATTTTAATGAATTTAAAAATGTAAAAGCCGTTCTTAGCATTTATGGGTTCTCCTATCCTCCCTGTCACCTCATTTCCTAACTCTGGGATCATGTTTGACCATCTTCCCAACTTTCATATCCAATCAGTTGTCACATCTTGTCAGTTCTACTTGTACATCTTCATACCACCACTTCCCTAGTTCTGGCCACCATCATCTCCAACATGGATTATTGTTATAGCCTTATAATTGTTCTCTTTACAGACTCTTCAGTCCTTGTAATAGCTGACAAAATAATCTTTACAAGGAATGATCATATCATTTCAGTATTAAAAAACTTTAGTAGTCATTGTCTAGAGACTGATAGATACGCCTTGGTCTGGAGTCTAAGGTCTTTTTTTGTACCTAAGTATAGCTAGGACAGTGTTCCCTCCATATGGCCTGCTTTGGTTGGAACATATCTAAAATATTGTGTCCTTTTTTATGGGATTGATTAGTTTCTTAGATAAAATACTCATGATATATAGTCATAAAGCTTCTGTGTAGTCTCATCAGTCTTTTGACTCTGATTTCTTAATCCTAAAACATGTTTCCAACTATTTTCTTTGCCTGCCTCTGTCTTTACTTTTGAAGTCACTTCATGTGAGGTGTGTGTTGATTTAGTTTGGAGAGCTCTACTGCATTCATAAAAATTCTTTTGTTTCCTTAACTTTTACAAATGATACAGGCATTTTTAAAGCATTTCCAGCATCCTGGTGGAATTTTGTAAGTAATCATAATGAGTACTGAAATATGCCATGACCAAGTACAATAATATTTCAGTACCCTTCTAAGTAAAGTTCTTGGCTTCAGTCACTATTCTTTTTAATTCATTTTCCCCACAATTTGCAGAGTGGTATTTTCACAGGTGTGACCTTGTCCTTTCTTCTTCAAGAATCTCCATTGCTAATAACATCAAATACAAACTCCTCTTTTTAACTTTTGAAGCCCTTTGCAATCTGGTTCCAGCTTACTGAAAAAGTCTCTTTAGCAATTGTTTCCCTTAATGAAATCTGTGGCCCAACCATATTATCATTAATGTTTGCTCCATCTCGGTCTCCCTCCACCCCATGGCGATGCGCCCCCCCCCCCCCTCCCGCCTCCCCCCACTCCGCTCTCCTGCATGACTGGAATGTATTCCTTACTTACATCATAGAATCCCTAGATTCTTTCAAACTCAGGTCACCTACTATCTTCCTATATGAGAATCTTCCTCATCTTCACAAATGCTACTTTCTCTGGCCCCTTCCACTACTGCTTCCCCCCTCTCCTCCGCCTTATTTAATTTGTATACATTTTTTTTTTATGTGTGTGTGTGTGTGTGTGTGTGTGTGTGTGTGTTTTCCACTGATAGAATATATGCTCTTTTATCTAGTTTAATCTCACACTGAAAAATGGGAATTCCCTCCTAGAATGTCTCTTGATTTTATATAGATCAATATATCTATCTATCTTTCTGTCTGTCTTTATCTACTACCTAACATTTAGAGTAAAAGGAACTAATTAGACCCCTCAGTTGTTAGGGGGGGAAACTCTTCTTTATAATGAGCAGGCATGTGCCTTGCAGTAACTACTATATATATCAGCCTTCTAGAGCCACATAAATTGACATGTTTGACAGAACACTTGTCTAATTGTTTAAAGATAATTCTAGTAATATGTCCTCTAAGTCATCTTTTCTCCTGGCTAAATAGTTCTTTGAATTGTTGGTAGAATATTGGTTCCACACTTTATTTGCTCTCCTTATCACTCCACTGAACACCATCACTCTTGGCTGTCACTGCTCATGTTAAAACTAACAACCTTTATTTATGTAATCCAGGATATGATACGGCTAGTTTTATGGGACTAACATTCTTATTATACTTGGCATATTAATATTTTTTTAAACAGACACATCATACTCTTGACTCATGAATCTTGTGGTTAGCCAAATGATTTTCACATGAACTTAAGTCATATCTCCTGTTATGTTGTAATTATGTAGTTTATTTTTTAAACCTTTATGAAACCTTTATGCAGGGTATTATTTTTTCATCTTGAGGCATCATGGTATTGAATAATCTGCCTCAAAGCCAGGAAGACTCTTGAGTTCAAGTTCTATTTCTGATACATACTGGTGGTGTGTAACCCTCGTAAAAGCCAATTAATAGTGGTCAGGCAGCTTTCTTAGAAAATAGTGAAATGACAGTTTCAAATCAAACTTGTCCTGATAATATGTTTACATAGCTCAGCTTTTATAGTTTACAAAGTGATTTTCTCACATTATGAGATATAGTCTCCAAATTTTATTCTCATTTCGCAGATGAATGGGGTCAGAGCTCAAAATTTTTATTTCGATTCTGTGCCTAGATTGTGTCCCTTGTAAATCTGATAAATGTCTCTATCTGTGTTGTTGATAAAAATATCTTTGTGCCTTCAAAAACAAAACTGTTCTTATTCTGTACTCTCACTGTTTATCTAGTCATCCAAATGATTTGAGAAAGCAGAAGATTGAAATTCATAGGATGCCTCAGGGAGGGAATGTGAAAATGTGGGGAATAATACAGAAGAGACCAGAGAGACACTGAAAACCAGTGGTTTTTCTCCCTGTCTCCTCGATATAATGGGCACCGTGCAAGGGCTGAGGGATATGATATAAATTAGGTGAAAAAAACCTAACCTGTGCCCTGCTCTTGATTTGATTGCAGATCTAATGTAGTATATAATGAAGAAAAGGGTTAATTGGGGCTCTTGCAGGCAGGCACACTTGAAGGTATAAAGAGTAAACTCTGAAGTAACTGAATAATTTCATTACTACATAAACACATTTTGCCAGTTTCCATACTTAATAGATTAAGTATGATTATGGCTCTTAAAGGGGGAAATAACAGAAAGATGTTAAATTCATTTGATAAAGTCATTTAAATAAAAATGATAAGGCAGTATGAGAGGTGAATGAACAAAGACATTAATGGAAAAATAGCTGAAGATTGATCTTCCTGGAAATGTCACCTTCCTGAGAACAGTGGAGGAGACAAAGTGATTATATTCCTTTTCAGATCTTTTCATTCTACTTGTCAGCATGCCTTTCGTGCATTTTGCATTTTCTTTATTCTAGAAATCATTAGATAAAAATTTTAGTGAATTTTTCCCAGTGAAATTGTACTTTCTTAATTGCAGGTTCAGGTTACAAAAAAAGTTTTTGCACTAACAATATGCAAGCTTTCTGTCCCTAAACATTTTTCTATCCCTGTTGTGTCTTACTGCTATTGTGTAAAAAAGAACAATAAGACTTTATTTGTGGTTGTGAATGAATTAATAATTTGCCTTAAAGTGAATTTATGTGATGACATTACTAATGGCTAACTTCTAACCAGATACTAAGTTACCACTGTAGAGTTGCATTTTGTATAGATGAGGAGGGCCATCTTTTTTGTCTTCTGTGTACCACATTCTATTCACCACCATGGAGAAGTTGAAATAATAATTGAAAATTATATTTTTCCCATCTCAAACTACCTTTTAGGCTTGGAGCACTGTGTAAGTAAATATTATTAGCCAACTAGGCCAAGCTGAAATAAAGCATATGCTGACAGTCAACTTTAATTTTCATAATAGTAGCGGAGTTCCTACCATAAGTGTAGTTTATCTGTTGTTCAGTCGCTTCAATCATGTCCAACACTTCATGGCCTTGTTTGGGGTTTTCTTGGCAAAGGTACTGGAGTGGTTTGCCATTTCCTTCTCTAGTTCATTTTACAGCTTTATAGCCACCTTACTGTCTCCTGGTTTATTTTACATTACTATAATTTCTTATATTTTATTAGATTTTTGGTTCCATTAATTAAAAATGTTTAAGTGGCATGTTATAAAAACAGGATGATTTAGATTGTTAAATTATTTAGTTTTTCTTACCAATAAGCATTTTGGGAATAATGGTATTTTTCAGGATTCCCATTTTTATCACTACATTATTCTGAGAATAGCTACATTGTTGTTTGACCATTAGTTTTTAATGTGGTTGTTTCATTTATTTTGGTCAAATTGTGTTTGCAAAAGTACTGCCACATAAAACAGGAAGTAATTTACTGAAATCTTTTCTTTTATAGTTGATCACAGCCGAGTGAAGCTGACTCTAAAGACTCCTTCCCAAGATTCAGACTACATCAATGCGAATTTTATTAAGGTATGTTTTAACACATAATAATATCTTATATTTACATTGCACTTTAAGGTTTGCAAAGCACTTTCACCTTTATTTTTGTGTGAACAGAACCAATTAGAGTTTCTTTGAATAACTGACTTTGCTTAGTATAATCAGATATCCCTGCTTGAAAAACTATTTTTGGTTTATGGTGGCTATCTGAACTGCAGGCTCTTTTAAAAAGGAAGTGTTGCATAGTAGATAAAAAAGCCTTGTTTGGAGTCAGAAAGACTCCAAAAGTGAGGGTAAGTGTTACTTCTGACACATACTGTTCATGGACCCAGGACCAGATCCCTTAACCTCTGGAAGAAGTTATAGCAGCAAGTGGTTGCTGATCTACATTGATAAAAAGATTTTCCTCATCAGTAGTTCCCTATACCAATGAAATTTCAGGTCTGGGCAGAAAACTTCCCTTTGGTCAAAATAGTTTTATTTTCATTCCCCTATTTTGTATTTTATATCATTTATAAATTGAATTTCTGTTTCTTAATAACTTTTAAGAACCTCATTTTGTTTCATTTATTTTGCTATAGCCTACTATTTTGAATTATGTTAGTATTTAAATCAATATATAAAATACTTTAACATTTTATTTTTGGTGGAATTCTTTTAAGATGAATTTTAGGGGTTAATCTAGTAACCTTAATTTAAAATTATAAATAATTTTTAAAAATTTTAATGATGGGTTGGATTGTTTTGATTTAGAAACTTTCATTACATGTTCTTGTTTTATACATACAATTAGCATATATAAAATTAGTTTTTTAAATCACTTCTGGCATATTAAAAAAATACTCCAATCAAAGTTGAACATAAAAAATATCGTTTGTCATTTGGTCCACCTTTGCTGGTGTCCTTTTTAATCATATTCTTCGTTGATCCCTCTAGCCTGATAGAAGGGCTAAAATTAGTAAGAATTGTATGTAGACTTGGAGAAGGTCTTAGGGGGCCATCTAGTGGACCATTCACTCCCATGTTGTACAAGTTGTTTTACCACCTTGAACCTTTTGTCCCTCGTATAAAATGAGGGCGATGTCTGCATGAACTTTAATGTTCTGTTATCTGTTACACATGAATGTTTAATAACATGTTTTAGAAGGTTGACATGATCTCAGCATGAGAAAAACATTTTGGAAATATAGTATAAGAGAAGTAGGAGTCAAATTTGAGACACCTAGAAATGAAGGTATTAATATTCTTTGCATGTGAATTTTGCTTTTTCCTTTTTTTAGGGAGTCTATGGGCCAAAAGCGTATGTTGCAACCCAAGGACCATTAGCAAATACAGTTATAGATTTTTGGAGGATGATATGGGAATACAATGTTGTAGTAAGTAATTTGTTTCCAAATTTGTTACAAGAATTAGTAGTGAGATTTATATGAAACTAGCACTATTTCAGAGATACCTTTTTGTGATTATCATGTTTCTCCAAATGTAAAGCTCTGTCATACTTATAATTGATTTTTTTCTTATTCCAATGGACTTTTGCTATATTACATCAAAATTTGACTTTAAATAACAGGTTTATTAAGACATTTCAAGCTTCAGTTATTTTTTTAATGCTCGCTGAAATTTGAGATATTTCCAGTCATTATTGTTTATTATCTTTTCATGTTCTTTATAGGAAAGAATTTAATAATGTAAGAAATGGAATTATGTCATACTTCCTAATTTTAGAAAATTTTGTGGAAGTTATTTAAAATGTTTAATATTGCTGCTGCTTAGATAATTATATCTAATCTAAAAGCATTATTTTAGAATAGTGTAAAAATCAGAAAATTCTTAAGAATTACTTTAAAATTAGATAAAACTATGCAGTTTATTATTGCTGTTTTGATCTGTAGGTAAATTTACTGTATTCCTCACAGACATCTGTTGGTGAATTTGTTTCTAGTAATGTTTTTAGATTAGTTAACAGGTTAAAACTTATTTTCATAGTTTGTTTTAGAAGAAATCACTTTTTTTCTATGTCACGTAGAGTATTTTAATTTGTTCAAAATTATTCAAGTAAATGGAATTTTTACCAAGGTGTGATTTCGATAGTTTTCTTATAAAAGTTAAATTTAGTAGCCTGTGCATATTTAAATATATCAGTTGAATACTTCCAGAGGGAGAAGAAAATGTCCCAAATTTATGCTTTTCTGAATGTGTAAAATTGTGCTTTTGATATTGACACATATATATATATGTATGCTCTTTTTTTTTTAAGATCATTGTAATGGCTTGTCGGGAATTTGAAATGGGAAGGGTATGTAAACTAATTATTACTTTCTATAGTGTGCCCCACTTATCACATTAGTGTTAAAGGTGGTACATTTAAATTACACTATATCATCATATAGCTATTATGCAGAGTTTGCTATTTGAATCTAATGTAGTCATATCTTATGCCATTCCCAGGATGGTTTTGTTCCTAGAAGCAGCAAGAGGACTTTAGCATGATATGATCTTACCTACACTATAGTCTGGCAGCGTGGGCCTCAGGCTCAGATTACAGTGAGCTATTTTCAGGGAATACTTTCTAAAAATTAAAGCTATATATGAATGTGTCACTTTAATGATGGTGGAAAAAAATGTTATATGGCAGGCAAATTATAAGGTGATAACATGAATCTTAAATGGGAAGGCATACCACATACAACATACAACAGAAAGGTTACTTTCTGAGAAGATAGCTAGGCAGTGAAGGAAAGCATGGCTGGATCTTTGCCTGGCCAACGAAGGTGTTTTGAGATTGTACAGTTAGTATAGAAAGGCCCCAGGGTAAGGTTTGCTTGGGCCTGGTTTCTAGACCATACCAATGGCTAAGAAATGAAGAAAACTGAAATATTTTGATTTAGTCTTTAAAACTTTTTCCTAGTAATCCTTTTGGTAGAGATGTTAATTTGTACTGTTTATGCTGAAAATTGGGCTGCTGCAAGAGGTTATGAATTATTGAATATTAGGGAAAGTGAGTAAAAAAACCAAATTCACTGACTGAAGATGTTAAAGTACAAATCACTCTGTTAAGAGGCTTACTGATAGGGGAGGGACCCAGTACATTTGGCTTTAAGAGGGAATCTTATGTCTCCAGTCTAACAACAGTGTTGTGTTTTGTTTTATTTTGTTTTTAGCAAGTTAGAGGGAAAGGTTTTCTTAAACTCTTGTTTGGAAGTGGGATAAGTCATTTAGCAATTGTATATATATGTGTTCAGTGGACTCATCTCTTGTATATATGCTCCCTTCTGTCCTCTGACACTGCAACCACCCTAGTACAGGCCCTAGTCACCTCAAGCCTAGACTGTTGCAGTAGCTCTTTGACTGGTCTCTTTGCTTCGAGTCTTTTCTCACTCCAGGTCATCCTCCACCCAGCTGTGAAATTGGTGTTCCTAAAGCATATGTCTGACTGTGTCACTGCCCCCTGACTCATGCTTTTCAGTAAACTCCAGTGGCTCCATATTATCTTCAGAATCAGAAATAAAACTGTGTTCAGCTTTTAAAGTTCTTTCCAGTCTTCCCTTAACCTTATTCTCTCCAGATCATTTGTGATCCAGTAATATTGGCCTTTATGATGATCCTTGGACAAAACACTCCATTTCCTGACTGTGCATTTTTACTGACTCCTCATCTGCCTCCTGAATTCCCTGGCTTGCTTTTAGAGCCCAGCTACAATCCCACCTTCTGCAAGAAGCCATATCTGATCTCCCTAAATGCTAGTTCCTTACATCTGAGATTGTCTCCTGTTTATCCGAACCCATTAAACTGTGAGCTCCTTGACAGCACCATGCCTGGCACATAGTTGGCACTTAGTTCTTTGTGTGACTTGACTTTCCCTCCAAATTTTTTGCTGCCATTTGCCCATTTGAATAATTTGTTAGCATTGATGCCAAAGGAAGAGCATGAGAAAACGAAAACTATTCTGTTACCAGTTCTATTAAAGTTTTTGCTCAGGTTCATCGTGGTTCTATTTGAAACTATATGGTCACTGAAGAGTTTAGAGATAGGATCAGAAATACACCATTTCTCCTTTTACTGGCTTTTAAAATGAACCTCTCATATTCACTGATGCATGACGTAAAAAACTCTGCCCTCCCAGAAGATTCCATTTGCCGGCTCACAGTTTTAGGAGCACATGTCATGCCAATTGTATATGTTAATTTTTATGACTGAACTAATTTATGAATCCCTCTGTATTGAAATGAATTTTTAAAAATATTAAATGCTCATTGAGTTTCAAGACATGGTGTTAAGCCTTGGGAATAAAAGTACATGAAATAGCCTGTCCATGTCCTTAAGAACACATTCTAGTGGCTGAGCAAGGCCTTAATATTGGTTTTCTTCATATTACGTTGTTGAATCATTGATCTTGTAACTTAGCAGAACTCCAAATCTTTTTCAGATGCACTGCTACGTAGCTGTAACTCCCACATTTTGTATTTTGTGAAGTTGAATTTTTGACTCCAAGTATATAAACCTTTAACATTTGTCTCTAGTAAAGTTCATTTTAACTTAATTTGGAACAACACTCTTAAGTCCATCCTTTTAGATCTTGTCTTCCAGCATGTTCTGTGTCTTTCTCTCAGCTTTGTGCTATTCATAGATTTGATAAGCAGTATGGTCTGCCTTCATCCAAGGTTATGTATATATGTTTAACCTACGGTTGTTAAACAGAATAGAATCAAGGCCAGGTCCATGCAGCTCTCAGAGACTTTCATGCTGCTGTTAACCCATTAATGATTATTCTTTGGGTCAGGTCATTGAACAAGTTTTGATTCTACTTGAATAATGCTGTACTCTAGCTTATTTCTTTGCATCTTGTCCACTAAGATAGTATGACTTTAGTTTACCTAAATTTCACCACAGCTTTTGACAGGGTCTGTGGCAGCCCCCTTATCTGCTAATTAATAAAATTTTTCAAAAAAAAAAAAAGGAAATGCGGTGGGCCTGATAAGACTTATTTAACTTGGATGTCATGCTAAGTTTTTGTGGTTGCCATTTTATTGTCTGGATGTGCATTAGCCATCCCTTTTAGTATGCCCTAGAATTTTTCGAGGACTCACTTAAATTGGGGCTTGAGCCTAATTCTCCTGTTTATTGATTACAGCTTGCTGTCTTTTTTTTTTTTTTTTTTTTTTTTTTTTTGACTCAGAAAAGTAGAGAGTACCACAAATAACCTGGACAAGGGGAGGGAAAGGGAATAAACATTTTCATTGCTCCTACTATGTGCCAGGCACTGAGTTAACTCAGTAGGAAATGTTGAGTCAGCCTAGGGAGATAACAAGCTAATGAAAAATTTTTTTTAGTTCTGGTTTGGTAAGGATTTGCTTTTTCCTTTCTTTTTTTTTTGTTTGTTTTTTGGAGGCAATCAGGATTAAGTCACTTGCCCAGGATCACATAGCTAGTAAGTTGAGGCTGGATTTGGACTTTCTGGTTTTCCTATTGATCAAACTACTGTAGAAAAGAAAATCAGTGTCTTGTAAGGCTGAAGAATGTATTTTGGGAGTTTGGAGGATATGGTCTTTATTTGAGGAGTATAATGAATAGAGTACTAGAATTAGGATAATTGACTGTGCAGCCTACCTTAGACTTTTCCTGCCTGTGTAAAATAATAGGGTAAGTTTCTTAACAGGGCTTCACTGTTCTTACTTATATAAATGAAAACAGTAATACTTGTGCTGTCTGTCTCATAGAGCCGTTGGGAAGAAACCTCTTTGCAGATTTTAAAGCATTATATAATATGATTTGTTATCTTGGAAGGCTCTGGATAAAACAGAGAAAGCATGACTGTCCATGGCTCCTGATCTGCTTTAAGTTAATGAATTGAAACTCATAACCAATCCAATTCTGTACTAGCATATGCATAATAGAATAGGACCAGCTGTCTCCAGATCTTGGGATCACATAGATAATAGCATTAGTCCTGTTGAAACATTTGAATGAAGATTGGAAGCTGAGTAAAAAGTTGGAAATTGGTAGTGTTTTACTTTTGTGAGTAGTAAGCTGGCTGTTATTAAGAGAACTTAGATGTTTAAGAAGAGCTGCACCTATAAGTAACTTGAATAATTTTCTTCGGCCAACAGAAAAAATGTGAACGTTACTGGCCTCTTTATGGGGAAGATTCTCTAACATTTGCACCATTTCAGATTTCTTGTGTAAGTATCTACATTAAACTAACTGTTCTTCCCTTTATGGTTAGGTCTTGTGATTTCATGTCTTCCACTAATGCACTTTAGTAGATGCTCTGCAGTTTATAACCTTGGAGAATTGCCCGGGGGCACTGAGGGGTTAAGTGATTTTGCCCAGAATCTTGCAACCAGTATGTTAAAGGTGGGTCTTCCTGACTCTGAGGCCTGCTTTCATTAATAGAACAGCAGTCTTTAGTAACAAAATTAGTGTTGTAAATTATTGAGCACTTGTACTCCTCATGCTGTTATAGTCTTTAACTTGCCTTAGGTTTTGTCATGCTGCTTTAATACGTGTTTGGTGTGAAATACAGTTGTATATAGTAAACCAAATACTCATATAAAACCAGCTGTTTTTCACGTAAGGATCCTAGGGTTTAGAACTGAAAATGATCTTAAAGGTCATTTAGTCCACCCCCTCATTTTGCAGATGAGTATACTGAGGCCTAGAGAGGTCGAATCATTTTTGCCAAGGTGTGACAGGTAATAAGTAGCTAGTTAGTGGTAAATATATTCCTATTATGATGATAAGAAACATTACATTTTTACGTAGTACTTTCAAGAAACATCTGGAATTCCTTTTCTAATGCATGCTCTTTCATGATAATGAACTGATAACATGAATCTTAACTGAAAACTAGGCATCTTATCATTATTTAGTATAACACATGAAAAGAATTTTTTGAATTTCAGAGTGTATAGGAATAAAAAGAAAAATGGATGCTAATTATACAAGGTTCTAGAAAAGTGTGCATTGTGGATATAATTTAACTGAAGTTAGGTGATACCTTATTGACTGCAACTTAGAGATTTCTTTTCCAACCTTTTGTCCTGCCTTAGAGGTGTTACAATAAGAAAAATAATGGGGCCCTTATAAACTTTGGGGTGGTAGGAGAACAAATGGCATATTCAGGGAAAGTATTAGAGGCAGGGTTTTCTTTACTTTAGTTTCCAGTTTGTTTGATATTTGTGGTAATTGTTTCTTTAGGCACTGCAAATTCTCTCCATAGAGAGAATTCTAGTAAAAACTAATGAGACTATTTAGAATAATTCTGTTTGATCTGAATTTTATACTGTCAAGTACTATCCTTTCCTTTTCTCTCCCCATCTAACTTTTCTTTTACACATGCTATGGTTCAGTGGTTATAGTACCTCACAGTTGTTTCCTTTCTTTTAGGAAGCTGAACAAGCTAGGACAGACTACTATATTAGAACATTGTTACTTGAATTTCAAAATGTAAGTACTTTAAGCTTAGAGTCTATCTTCAGGGTATGCTGTTCTGGGGGGAGGATGGGGGGGATGCGCTTGTGTGTTCAATATTCTTAGATGATTTAAGAATTTTTATAGTTACGTAAAAAACTGGAAAAATCAGTGGCTAAAAAATTTCCAACATTTGGAATTTAATAAAACCTCTGTGTCTTAAAGATATTTGGGTAACTTCTTAGTTAGCAGTCATGTGTGTAAATTGTTTACAATTATGTAGCCGCATTTTACATAATGCATAATAATAACAATCATTTATCAAGCATTTAATATATGCCAGGCAGTATGCTCTGTGCTGGAACTATAAGCAGTCCGGAACTGTAGTTCTTAGGGGAAGACAGTACATAAAAGAAAGTTTCTTACATAAAGAGGGCACCCACATGGGGACATGGTGGAGAAAGAAGTCCTAAGAAGGATGAATGAGTGAATATAGCTGGGCCTGGGGGATTTCTTTTAAATGGAGGTTCAGGAAAAAACTGCCTAACCAGAACAAAGGGTTCCAGGATCAGAGTGATCTTCCACAAGAATAAGGCTGCTGGGTCATGGTAGAGAAAGAAGAAGTCCAGAAAGTCAAGAGTAGAACCCAGATAGGAAGGTTCATCATTTTCCTATCATGAGTATTGGTTGAGTTTTTTTGGTTGCCTCCTCTAAAAAAAGTTAAGGCAAAATACCCTCTGCTTAAGAGTTATTTACAAAATGTACTGACCTGAATTTCAAGCCTGTAGTGTTTTTTTGACCCCTCAAGTAGTAGAATTTATTTTTAATTAGAGAGTAAAATTTTAAATAACTGAAAAGTGTTTTGATTAGTTTGTTTCTAGTTATGTGTACTTTAAATGATCTCTTCTGTGTTGCAATTGAGATTAGGTGATTGTCATTACTTTTAGCATTGATACTGCAGCTGAAAGAGATAGTAAAAAAGTTTTTTTTTTAAACACTTGGCACAAAACTACAATTATATCCCTAAGTTTTAAGTTCAGCAGTTTACCAGGTATCATTAATGTCATATTACCATTCTTTTTAAAAAAAATTTAAATTTCCTGATTAATAAAAAATAATAGGCTATTATTTCAATTAATCAGAGAACTTTTAGTAACTGAACATATGCATTTGAAAAACTTGTAGATGAGGCAGTCTTTTAGTTCAAGGGCTAGAATTTTTCTAGGACCTTATAGTGGTTTTTTTAGGTAAATTTTTTAATAGCTGATTAGCATAGCTAGCTTTCGCATCACATGACAACCACCCTTCTATCTCTTCTGCCCCAGCATCTAGTTAGGAAAGTCATTCAGCTCTGGCTTATAAGTTAGAATTGTAACTTCTGTCTCACTTTTCCTGGAGATTTTATATTCTGAATCTTAGCTCATCTTGCCTTCTAATTTTCTAATAGAACTTGTACTTGGGTCAATATGTTTTATTTCTCTTCTTATTTATGAGAGAGAGAGAGAGAGAGTGTGTGTGTATCTATATCTGCATGTGTGGATACACACACACACACACATACACACACATGCGTATATATCAATGTGTATATATGTATTTTAATGATAGTGACAATAATAGTGACTATTTGTATAGTGCCATATGTGCCAGACACTGCTAAACACCTTACAAATACCTCATTTGATCCTTAAAACGACCCTGGAAGGTGGGTGCAGTTATTATTTTCATTTTGCAGATGAGGAAACCGAGGCAGTCAGGGATTAAATGACTTGCCTGGGATCACCCAGCTATTTAGTATCCAAGGCTGCATTTGAAATTAAGTCTTCCTGATTCCATGCCTAGTGCTCTGTTCACTATACCACCTACCTGACTATTAAAATGTGACAAAGATAATTAAAATACATTGTATGTTTTTTCAAACAATTAAAACCTTCTGTTTTGATCTCCCCCCCCTTTCCCCATCCTGTATTCTCACAGTATTATTAAGCTGTTCTGCCATAATAGTAGCTCTTAATTTGAAGCAAGGAATCTCTCCTAACTAGGGAACAAAGATTGATTAGTATTATCATTCCCACTTAATCTTGTCTATGAGTTTAAACTGCTTCTCCTGTACTTTTTATCTCTAACTCTCCATTCTGACTTTATCCTAGCCTTCCACTTAAAAAAAAAGCCAAATTGTATGTAATGCTAAGTTTTCAAAGCACTTTACAAATATAATCTCATTTTATCCTCACAACAAACATGTGAGGTAGGTACTAGTATCTCTATTTTACAGATGATTATACTGAGGCTGCAGGAGTTTAAGTCACTGTCCAAGGCCACATAGGTTAGTAAAGGTAGAGGATTCAAACTCAGGCCTTCTTGACTCCGAATCTAGCCATCTGTCCCCTCTACCTCTTAGCTGCCTTATCCCTGGTATCCTCTCCATCTGAAACAGACATTATCAGCAAATCAAAGCTTAAAGAAAGACTTCTATAAGGCTCCATATTGCCATCCCTAGCATGTGACTCCCAGATTTCTGCATCTCAGAAAACGTGGGGTCTTAGTCTGATCCTGGTACTAACTGGCTCTTGACTCAAGCCTTCTGCCTCGCCTCTCTGGGCCTCTGTTGCTTAAATGTAAAATAAAAGTTTCGAACTAAACTCCAAAGCCTTTTCTGGCTTTCACATTCTATGCAGCTATCGTTGCAGTGTAAAAGATTCTTATGCTTTTCTCGTTCTCCTTTCCCAAAGTGTGGAGTTTGGGAGTGGAGTATAAGGAAGGAGTAATTTATGCTTTATTTCAGATTGTTTTTTTTTTACAGAAGTTTTGATGAAAATCTAAGGACCATGTCTCTTTTTTTCTTTTAATCCCCACAGAATCTACCACAGTTCTAGGAACATAGTAATTTATCAATAAATAGTACAGTTTAAAAACAATAGCTAATAAGCAAGGCACATATATCTTAGAAAAATGGGCAAAAACATTCCTCAAACCTGAGAATGTATATATTTTAAAATTTCAAAGAGCACTTGCAAAGTTGTTCAATTTCTTAATTTCTTTAAGGAATCTCGTAGACTGTATCAGTTTCATTATGTGAATTGGCCAGACCATGATGTTCCTTCATCATTTGATTCTATTCTGGACATGATCAGCCTTATGAGGGAATACCAAGAACATGAAGATGTGCCTATTTGTATACACTGCAGGTACAAAATAGTTTTCAAATATATTGTTAGATTTTTTTCTACTTAAAAGTTTAAATAAAGTTGTGGTTATTTCTGACATCTGTACATGGTAAACTTAATTTTTTATTAGTTTAGAGTCACTGTATTTTAGGCATAATAATTATTGCTTGTGTTAACTCACATTTTTTGTGATGTTCTTCACAGAAATGTTCATTGCATTGAAGGATTTTTCTTTTAAAAAGTTATGTAAATCCATGGTTTGAAATGTGGCATCAGTTTTATTAAGTGCAAATGTTATATTAATCATATTAAATATAAATGTTAAACATAAATAAATTTACAGTGGATCAAATCAAGTTTGGGAGGGAAGGCACCAATAGTTGTAGAGAATCAGGAAAGAATAAGTAGAAAATGGTGCTTGGACTCCATCTTAAAGAAAGACTGAGGGACTCTGGGTTGGAAGTAAGATAAAGAGGGGCAGCCCATGGCACATGTTGGTATACAGGGAATGTTAAAATATCTATGTGAACGCTTTCAGGGTATCAAACATAGACCCTTAATTAGAAGATTTATGAAAGAATAGTGGAGAATTATTTATAGTCACTTTCATTAGTGAAAGGCATACCCACTTCACTGAGACCACTGGCCTACTGAAGTACAAGTATGAATTTGCATTCTTAAATAAAATAAAAATGCCATTACTAGGATAAAGTATGTTTACTAAGAACACTGTATTTTAATTGAAAAGTAGATGTCCTTAAAATAATTTAACAAAGTTTTAGTTTCTCTGTGTGAAAATACCCATCATATTGCTGTTTTTACTATTTTTATAACATGTATCAAATAGTATTTTTTAAAAATTATATATCCATAGTGCAGGTTGTGGAAGAACAGGAGCCATTTGTGCCATTGATTATACATGGAATTTGCTAAAAGCTGGGGTAAGGATAATTTTAATTAGTATTATGACATTTTTTCGTTGCTTTTCTTATCAATGAATTGGAGAGAAAATAACTTTGAAACTTATGGTGATTATAGGAAACAGTTTAAATGTGTTGGTATACACATACACACACACGACTACCATCTGAATATATAAACAGTTGTGAATGATGTGATATAATCACTTAGGGTGTGAGGTTTGAAGGGTGATGAAGATGCCACTTCTTTGCCTTTGGTTTTAAATAGCTCTTAAAATATTTCTGAGGATATTAGATCACTTTTTAGGTTTTAGCCTAAAAAGTTTTTTTTATTAGTTAAACTAATGTGGTTCTCAAATTTTTAATTGCATACTCACATAAAAAAGCTTGGTTACAGGCCCAACTTTTTTTTTTAATTTTCAAAAATTAAACAAAATATGAAGAGTTCTGTTGGGCTTAGTGTGCCTTACTGTTTGCCTTGAATCATTTGTCACTGGCAAAGCACATTTTAATTCTGCCTCCCATAACCTTGTAGCATTTTAAAAAAATTACTTGATATATGAGTACAAAGGAAAAAAAAAACCCAAAAAAGCAAATGGAATTCAGAATTGGGCCTACAATTTTTTTTAAACATTAGCACTCTTCAGTGAGTTGAGAAACTTCCTTGAGCCAAATATAAAGGAAGAAAGGGAAAACTCCATTCCTTCTGCCACTCCTGTCACCTGTTTTGCCCATTTCTATCCCCCTAACTCAGTGGAGCAAAAAACAAAGGGAGATAGGAAAAGGAAAGAAGGGTAAGCCTTTTCCCTTCACTATTGTCATGCTAGCAGCAGCCCTCCCTAACCTGTAGCCTCTACTTTGTTCCTTTACCCCTTTCCTCAGTCTGCTCTCCTCTTGTCTCCTTCACATTTAGTTAACTTAGAAACCTGGCTGCATTCTTAGGCAAATCAAAATAAAACAAGTTTATTTAAAAAAATAGTTGAAGGTCTTATGGTTAGTCATTCAGCAGAGATATTTCTTGACTCTCTTATGTGTAAAGCATGTAATAAGTTACTCTAGGGAATAAAAAGAAACATAGGACACAGTCCTTTTCTCCTAGAGATTATAATTTAATTCGTAAAAGTTAATATGGCTTGTGATCATTCAGCAGTGTTATATGTGATAAATTTGAGGTATGTAAGTTAGCTCATTTCTACATCTATAGTTGTGTGTAGTGAGTTTTTATTCACAAGGAAACCAAAAATATGCCCAATTATGCCCGATATATGATAAGAAATTTCAGAAATATTTTTTGACAAATTCTTTGGGGGGGGGAAGGCAGTTAAAATTCTCCTATTAAAATTTAGATTAAGCAAAACCACTTCTTTTCCTTTGTGTCCTATTAAGTTAGAGTTTTAACAGTATGTTAACTTATCTTTAATAAGAAAAATTTTTTTCTAATGTATAAGGTAGTGTTTTTCCTATAGTTGATTCTTGATGTGATCATGATACAACACTTGCCAAAAAAGAAATACTCGATTACTTTGAGGATATGCAATTTTATGTGTCCCTTCTTTTCCATGCCATGGAAGTGAGAAGCTAGGAAGTGAAAGATACCACCCATAGTAGTACCAGCATGGAATTTTCCTTACCGTATTCCCCTTCCTCCTTCCTCTTGCCACAGTTAAAAGTAAGAATCAAATAGAGATAGGGCAGGAAGCAGCAAGAGGAGAATTTTAGAGATTACTTGGCATAGTTACTATAGGAGGGAAGGCAGGGAAACTATCACTGCCTAAGAGGAATGAATGGCCGACAGGAGGTGAGAGACATGAGTAAATCAGGTATAAGACACAAACTATAGTTAGGTTGTATTTTGTATACAATTATTTCTCAAATTTCATGCAATAAATTGTTTATTTTAGAAAATACCTGAGGAGTTTAATGTATTCAATTTAATACAAGAAATGAGAACACAAAGGCATTCTGCTGTACAAACAAAGGTATATTTTTGTTCCTTTTGCAACTGTATTATTACATTAGTATGAATTCCTTGGCTGTTTAAAAATATTGTGTTTTCTTTATTCCTTTATTGGTTTACAATAGGAACAATATGAACTTGTTCATCGAGCTATAGCCCAGTTGTTCGAAAAGCAGCTTCAAAAATATGAAAAATACACAGACTGGAAAATTTCTGATGTAGTGGTAAGTTATTGGGACTTGAAATTTTCAGGAAATTTGTTTCATACTAGGATATTTCAGATATGTCAGCTTTCAATTGTCCATTTAAGTATGAACTTCTTTTAAGAATTCTCTTATTCATGGCAATATTACATTTACATGGTGGCAGCTGCTTAATGCTTTTTGGCTCTGTCTCTTCTATGATAGGTGTTCAGGGAATGAAAATTAATTTAAATTTTTTGCTAATCATGATAATGCCAAATATAGTTTTTTAATTACCAGTAGCATTCCTGCCTCGCTAAAGATTCTGACTTATCATTTCTGAATTTTTATCTTATTTTTCCTGTTCTTTGCATGTTGATTTGCATTCATTTCCCTTCTGCCTCCTGATAGGAAATTTGATTCATCTGTTTAGTCATTTTGAACCATCAACCTATATTGAAACCTCTTGAAGAAATAAGATCTTTGTATTTTAACTCCTCTATTAACATATTTGGCCAGCAGAGGTATTGGTTCCAAATCAGAAAAAAAATTTTTAAAGTAAATATCTGGTAGTTAGGTTGCTAGTTACCATTCCTATACATAAATGACTTTTTATAGGTTTAAGTTGAAATTCTGAATAACAGCAATGCCATTTTCTTACTTTGTTCTTTTCCTTCTCCTTTGGAATCCCTTCTTTCTCTCTCCTCACTTCCTTGCTATATCTCATTGCTTCTGTTAAGTGATAGGATTATTTGTTGAAAGTAGGAACTATATACCTAGGAGCCAGCACCAAACATTTGTCACCTGTCATCTGATGATCTAGCCAGTCCAAATAATACTAATTTTGAAAAAGAAAATGAAGAGCAAAATTAAGAGTGCCTCTTCTTTTTTTCTTAGTGATTTACTAGTTACTAAGAAGTAACTTCTCTAAGATCATTGAGCTAATCATAATAGAATCAGGATTTTAAAAACCTGAGCTACCTAAGTGGGTTGGTATCTTATACCACAACAATCAGTGTTTTTCAGAAACTGAAAAAGGAAAACTTTAGGAAGTGGAACACTTGTGGGTAATTCCTTTCAAACATGTACTGATCCTGTGACAAACCCTAAGAATGTATTTTCAGAATAAATTCCTATTTATAGGTTACCTGTTACTTTCTCTCATAAAGTAGTATAGAAAAACATACATATTTCTGGTCATTTGGATTTCAGATAAACAGGAATTGGGCTTTTTAATGTTTGCTGATAATATTTGTTGATTTTGCTCTTCCTTTTTTTCTTTTTAAAAATATTATTTCTTTTAAAAAATAATGTATTTTAAACATTTCCTACTCCAACCTTCTTCCCCACCCACTGAGAAAGCAAGCAATATGACAATCATACATGTGAAATCATACAAAACAAATTTTGTTTTATGGGATTGCTCTCAAGGAGAGAGAGAGGATGGGTATTGGGAGAAATTATGGCAATATAAAAAAAATCACTAATAATTTGTTTAAAAAAAAAAAGGGAAGAGACATAGGTGCTAGACCTGTAATTTCATTGGTATAGGGAACTCTGCAGAGAATAGCTATCCTTAATGAATCAGCACACCAGCATCTTCTCTAGAGCACTGGGAGACTAAGGGATTTGAATAGTCTCCTAGCTCCAAGGCCCCTAGGTCACATTCCCTTTGCTCTCCCCTTTCCTGTCACCCTGGACCTAAAGATTTTATATTGCAAATGTATAGTTGAAAAGATTGAAGTTAAAGGCCACAAACTAAAATTAGAGATCTATTTAACTGCCCTATACAACAGAGAAGACAACAGCTCACAATTTAAAGTTGGAAGACCTGAAAAAACTAGAATTGAGAGTTCCTGTATACGCTGAACCATCCAGGTTTCAGCCAGCAAATATTTGTGTACCCTGCTGGGCAGCCAAGGGCATTATCATTTGATGGTACAAGCTCATTTGTAGACCATTATAGAGGAAGACAAGAGATGATTATTTAGCAGTGTTGTTTCACGAAACAAGAATTAATAACGAATTTGAAAGAACCTGTGGCAATCTTGATGTTAGGCCAGACTGAGCCGAATTATCCACAAAGCAAACAGGAAGTGAAATGGAATAGATCTCCTGTCCTTGTTACAACAATCTCTTCTCATCGTTGATGATAACACAAGTTGTCTTGGAAAATTATTTTCAAGATATTTCAAAGAAAGAAGGATCCCTAAAATGTATGTGTAGTATGAATACTAAAAATGCCTCAGCAGCTGAAAAAATACTGATAACTAATTACTAATTCATATGTATACTTTTCCATTTCTTTGTAATCTTTTAATGAGCATTATGATAATTGGATGATTTATATCACCTAATCATTGAGGTTATCCTTGATGAAAATATGGAAAAGTAGACTTTCACAGATTGAAGGTGACGTCTTTACAATCACAGAGGTGTTTAAAAGTGTATGATGTAGGCAAGATCCAGCCAAATGTAATAAAATGAAATACAGTTACAAATATAAATTCTTAAACTATGGTTTTTAAATTAAACTTAACAAATATAAGGTGGAGGAGGCATGACCAGAAAGCAATTTCATCTGAAAGGGATCTGTGGATTTTAGTCGACTGAAAATTCATTATGAGTCAGTGGTATGACATCACAAGGAAAGTTAATACAGTCTTGGGCTGCATTGAAATAAGGAGGCATATAATAGTCATACTTAGCCCTTGTCAGACCATGTATATAATATTGCATTCAGCAGTAGATGCCAAATTTTTGAAAAGTACATTGATAAGCTAGGCACTGTACAAAGGAGTGAAGCAAGGATGGTAAGGAGCTAAGTTTATTCCATGTTAAGGTCTTTTGAAGAAACAAGTGATAATTGTCTTCAAGCATTTTGCAGGTCTGCCACATGGATAACAGATAAAAGGAGGGAAAAAATGTAAATCTTTTTATAACTGTTCACCATCAAGAACAGTGAAGCCACAACATTTGGACCCAGTATCCGTTTTCAGAGTCCTTGATGGGCTTCTTGATAAAGTGGTGACAGTATTGGGGGGAAAAGGATGATAAAAGCGCATGGTTTAGATCAGTTATATACTGCTATGGTCCATACTGGATGTGAAAAAATTTTTAAAGTGTTCAGGAATTAATTTTAAAGGTATTTGGTAGAGGGGAAGACAATACAGCTGTAGAAAAAACCTCAGGTGCCATTAACAAAAAAAGGGCAACCCGAAGAGCCTTAATAATCATTGACCAAGAATCCTGTTTTCTAATCTTTGTAACATTTTAAGGAGAAATTATACATATATCAATAGCATACATTTTAATATTGAAGAGGACAGTTCTTTATAAGCAATATTATGTGATAGACCACGTCTTTACCATCATATATTTGACTGAAATAGAGAACATGAAATCCTACTGTGGTGATTGTTGAATTGATGGAACAAAATGGAACCTTAAGTGTCTCTTAAGGTATCTCTTCCTTGCATGATGAAAATTACACAAGACTTAAAGATTACAGGACCAGCAAATTACAGAGAAATTGCCGTCCTTAAATTGCAGTAAACCAAAAACATTAGAAAAAGTTATTATGATCTGGATAAAGAACAAATACAATTGAATCCTGAAGACAAAATATTCTAAAATCCTCAAGAATTAATGTTGGAAACCTTTTTTAAAACATAGAGCTCCCCCTTAGTGTCCCCATCTTTAACATACTGGTGAATACAAACAAGCTTACCACCTTTTGACTCAGGGTCCATATTGGAAGTCTGCTTTCCTCTCACTCTCAGTCACTAAATCTACAGCACCCCCCTCTATCCAGTGGACACCGCAGGAAGCGGTACACATTAGCTACTAGCCACAAATGACAGGAAAGACACTGCTGAAGGAAGTAGATTGGACAGAAAATGCTGGCAGGTTGAGAAACTTGGACTATGCTCAGAGCCAAAGGCTAGGAAGAGAAAGAGCAGGGCTTGAGGGAAAGGGAGATGGAAACCCACTTGAGTTGTCTTCTCCCCTTAAAGGAAAGGGACCTAGCAGGCACACTGCTGGCAACGTGTTTGGTTTGAGAGTTCTGTGCTACTACAGGCATCCAGCTCTGCCCTTTGACTTGGTGGTTCCCATACATTTACTATTAACTAACAGTCACTCATTAAAAGTAAAAAGATAAGGTTGTGTTAGCAATCCATCTCCAACCCCACTCCCCCACCGCCCCGCCCCCCAATGGTGTTGGGGACACTCCCTTTCTGCCTCCTTCACCATTTGGAGCAAATTCGTTGTTAATTTTGCTTTTATCAACTTAGTAGAAACATGTTTTTGGAATGGAGAGGAGATAATTTATATAGTAGTTGTACTTGGAAATATCCATTGATTTTGTTTCTTTAAATTGCTCACCCCTACCTCTCCACACCAACAAATCATGTACTCTGTTTTGGAAAAATTTGCCTAAGCAGAAATAATGTCTGTAGTGGTGGTGAGTTCTGGAGAAAGTGTGCAAGAACTTTTTCTTTTTCAAGGGTTGTCTTTGTTGTTGAATTTCTTAATTCAGTGATTCACAGTATTAATACTAAAAGGGACATTGGAGAACAAGGACACTGTTTGTTGCCTTGTTTGATCATTTAAGATTTACTTGAACTTAAATAATTTGTGTATGTTTTGGTGCTGGAGTTTAGTTATTTAGCATTCTAAATGTAATTGGCCTTCAGGGTCTTTACCTAAGACCAGTTCTATTATCTGTAATGATTGACTTGTTTTGTGTGGTATATATGCAGAAGCTTAGTAAGATTGAGACTAAATTAGAGAAAAATTTTGTTTTGTTTTGTTCTTTCCTTTTGGCAGGATGAAATTAGCACAGAAAAGATTGTCAGCTCTCTGAACCTTGAAAAACCAGATTCTCCCCCTCCGAAACCTCCACGTACCCGCAGGTACCATGCACTGCTTTTTTCCCTTTTGGGCTGGAAGAATTATTTCTTTTGGTAGTATTTATAGTTTCATCATTTACAGATTGGTGGATTTTAATAAAAAAGTTGTTACACATTTTAACCATAAAATCAAAATGCTTTTTTTAAGATTCTTCTTGTTAGCCTATAGCCTCTGATAGATGTCTTAATTTTAAGCTTGGGTTATTGAATAAATCTTCTGTTTTATAACACCATTTTCCCTCTATTTTAAATAGAGAAATACTTCTATTTCAAAGAAAATCATTTGCACAAAGTTATTTACTGCTATCTTTTTAGGGGAAAGATAGGGGTGATATAACTAGAAAACTGGCATTTAAAAATTATTTTCAAGAAGTTTAAAATGAAAATGCAAGAACCAGTCTTAGAATTGATTTTCTTTTTTAATAGAGTTAATATACTGCTAAATCTGGAGAATATCTTTGACGTAGTTGTACCTAGATTTCAGCAAAGCATTTAACAAAACTTTTCCTGTCCTTATAAACAAAATTGTAGATGTGTGCTTTATGATGTAGTTGAGTTAAGTGAATTTGGAATTGGTTTAATGGACGGAATTAGTGTAGTCATTAATGGATCAATGTCATCTTGGGGAGATATCCTAAGTGGACCAGCCCAGTGTTCTGTCTTTGACCCTGCGCTGTTGTTCATTTTTAGTGGCAAATTTGTCAATGGCATTCTTATCAAATAGATCATAATTAGATAAACTGGGAGATGCAGCTGGTATGTTGAAGATATTAGTGGTACACAGCAGCAGTTATCTTCCACTTCTCACTTTCCCTCATTGTGCATATCCAACTGATGGCCAAAATTTGCTGTTACTACTGCTACTCTTTTTGCTAATGTTCATCATGAGCATTGACATATGAGTGGATCAGTCTCCCGTGAAACAATGTCTTTTGCCTTTGGACCCAAAATAAGACCCAATTCTGCCAATTCCTTTGTTGCATTTCTCAAGTAGGAGCAACCATTTCATATAACTGCAGCTTCTTTTTTGCCTCTCATTTTACATGTAGAAAGAAATGCCAAAATTCCTCTGTAATGTGCTTATTTATTGGTTACTGGTCAGGAAATCTAACATCAATATACAAGTGTTAACTATTATGTGCCAGGCATTGTTCTAAGCGCTGAGATTACAAATAGAAAAAATATAAATGTCCCTGTTGGCAAGAAATTTACATTCTAATGAAAGAGTTTGTAAGTATATAAAAATAGATACAGCATAAATATGAAGTGAACAAATACAGCATGAAGTGAATAAATGCAAGTATGTACAAAGTAGTTAAATACAAGGCAGTTTTTTGATCAAGAAAGGTTTTATACAGATGCTTGTATGTAAGCCGTAAAAGAAGAGCAGAATTCTGTGAGGAAGAAATAAGGAGGAATTGCCTTCTAATCCTGTGGGACAGCCAGTAGAAAGGCATGGAGACATAACTCGAATGAGCAAGAGTGAAGGCCATTTTTTCTGGATTAGAGAACTTGGGGGGAGTGTAATGTACATTGAGACTGCAAAGATAAGTTGGAGCAGGGCAAAATCAAGTTTAAGACTATGTAAAAACATACAAATATACATAGAAATGTTTATTATATTTTAGACACAATAGGAAGCCACTGGAATTGATTGAGTAGAGGAGGGAGTCACATGATGAGTTCTCTGCTTAAGGAAAATGCTGTAAGTAGTAATATATAGATGGATTGGAGTGCTGAGACACTTCAAGTAGGGAGACAAATTAAGAGGCTGTTGAAATAATTCTAGGCAATAGAGGATGAGGAACTAGATTAAAGTGGTAGCTGTAAATGGAGAGAAAGGATCTCAGATGCACAAGATGCTGTGTAGCAGGTTTTGGCAACTGATTTGGATATGCATTCAAAGGAAAAAGAAGTTGAGGATATGGGACAGAAATCCCTACAGAAATAGGGAAATTTGGGAGATAGGAAGGTTTGAGTGAAAGATAATTCAGTTTTAGACATGTTGAGTTTAAGAAGTCTTAAGGACATCCAGTTTGAAATGTCTAGTAGGCAGTTGGTGATGTGGTCCTGACAGAAAGGCGATGGACTCAAGATACAGGAGGAGTCATATGTATTTTGGACTTGGCCAGTCTGGGAATTTATTTTGCTTAATTTTACATAATCATTACAAAGATTTTGGTCTCCCTCTTTTTAGATGAGGAGGGAGAGAAAATATTTTAATTTTCAAAATTAATTTTCAAAAATTGGTGATATAGGCCTGAAGGTCAGGGTAGACCAGGGATGGATAAATAGGTCCTTGAGTGCCAACACAGAGTTGATAGTTAGTCATGAGAGCTGATTTGGTTACCAGAGAGACAATTTAGAAAGAAGGAAAAAAGAAGACGGGTCGATATAGAGCATTGAGAATACTCACAGTTAAGGGTATGATTTGAGTGATGAGCCAGCAAAAAGGCCACCAAGCATCAGAATGACAGAGTTAAGACAACCCTGAAAGGAGAAACTATCCAAGATAAGAGGGTTGTGAGCAATGTCAAATGTAGCATATAGTCACGGAGGAGGGGGACTGAGAAAAGACTATCAGATTTAGCAATTAAGAGATCATAGATTTTAGAAAGAGCAGTTTCAGGTGAATGAAATTGGAAACCAGATTGGAAAAGAGTTAAGGAGAGGATGTTTGGCAGCAGTGAGAATGAACAGCTCTTTCATGGGGTTTGACTAAGAAAGGAGGAGAATAGGATAATAGCTTGAAGGGAAGGAAATTAGGGTCTGGTGAAGTTTTTTTTGTTTGTTTGTTTGCTTATTTTTTTAAGTTTGAGGGAGATTTAAGTCATGTTTGAGGACAGGAAAGAACCAGTAGAGAAGATGATGTTGAAGATTCAAAAGATAGAAGGGGGTGAGGATCACTGAAGATGCAGTCTGTTGGAGAGGGTGGGGTCAAGTACAGGGGTGGACCACCTCTTTGTCACAGAGTTGGAGAAAGGAAGGAATGAGAGCTGTCAAGAAGTTTTGAGATGTTGGGGGTGTGTGTGTGTGTGTGTATGTGTGTGTATTTAATGTCGATACTGGGAGTCTTTCCCACAGTTTAACTTTTTTCCTCAGTGCTTTATCCTTCCCAATGTGGCAATTGGGTTATGGGGAGAAGAAGAAGCTCTTGGGTTTTCTATGCTCCAGACCTCTGAACTAAGGTGGACAGCCTTACCATTTACAAGGATTTTCAGATGTTATTTTAACAGATTTTCACCTTATATGCTGACCTTAGAACTTAACCCCCACATAGGATGTAAATCCACTTTATAGTTCACAATTCTGAATAAGCTACCACAATAGGATTCCAAGCACTCAGATGAATTGGAACTAGCAAGGATCTGTTGTAATTAAGAGTTATCTCTTTGGTCCACATTGAAGCTCTTACCTCCTCCGTGCAGCCTGCTTTAGTGAATACCTAACTTATCACTATCACATCCTCTGCTTTCCTAGTCTTGTCATCTTCTGGGTCTGCATTTTCATACTATTGTAAAATTGGAATAGAGTACAACCCTCCTTCCCTACTGGCATTTGCTCTGCATTGCCTTGCAATCTTAGCTATATGTGGCAAAAAGAAAGGTGCTCTTAACTTGCCTGTGCAGTGACTTAATGGTTTCCAAGCACTGCAGTTAGGTGGTAAAATAGGAAGACCCATGTTCAGATGTGACTTCAAATACTTAATAGTTGTGTGACACTGGGTAAGACACTTCATTGCTGTCTATCTCAGTTTCCTCAACTGTAAAATGAGGGTAATGATAGAACCAGTCCCCGAGCGTTGGCTTGATGATCAAATGAGATGGTATTTCTAAGGTGCTTAGCAGAGTACCTAGCACTGTGGCACATAATAAATATGTCTGGCACTACAGGCATTTAATAAATGTTTCCTCTTCCCTTTCTTCTTAAGATTCTCTTAGAAGCAGAATTAGTATGATTAGTGTTTTTATCTCATCAATGATAGAGCTAGAAAGGAAAAAAAATAGGAGAAATGTTGGAAAATGACAATATCAGTGAAAATTCTGATGTAAAATTACATAACAAGAAATGACAAATAATTGGTTATTGCTCAGTTGCTAATTTCTTTTTTTAGCATCTATTCTTTATAAAAAAACCTGAATTAAATTATGGCTTTTACTATTTAACTAGAATTAAGGTTAGGGCATTTGTATGTTGCTGTAACACATAACTGTCTCTTAACTATAATATTAGGGGGAAAATTTCATATCTCTAAAACAACCTAAGTACATTTTGTAAACCAAATAAAGAACAAAGGAGTTTTTTATGATTTAGCTAATTAAACATAGTTTAAGATGTTAACTCATTTTATTATTCTTTTATTTCTAGTGGGCATTTTTTAGCATCCTTAATTTAGGAATGTTTTATAACTTGTAATTTATCCTCTTACAAATTCAACCAGTATATCTTTGCTACTTTATGACTAAACATAATCTGATGCTTACGCGATGAAGACTGATACCAAACAAAATGATGGAAGACCGATACCCACATCAGACAGCCTGTCTACTTGTGTGATGCTTAATGTTGTTTTATTATTTAGATGAATACAGCAGAACTCCATCTATTTTAGTCATATCCTAAGTATATTACATGAACCTGACATCTGCACTCTTATTTAATAATAAAATCTAATAATTTGCTATATAGAGTGGTTTAGGTGAGGATTTTTCTTTTGGTTACCAGCTAGGGCTAGTTCCCACTTAAATGACAACTTCTTTTTTCCCTTTTTACTTTAATATGCAAATTAGCTTGGCTTATTACTGGTTTTAAAAGTAAATAAAAGGTTTTTATCTCATTCTCAGGTCTTTAATATTCAATATACCATGGCTAAATTGTTTCACCCCCCTATACTGTGATTAAAAAAGTACACTAAATTTTTATAATGAAGTATTTTAATAGAACAAAAAAATAATCATAATCATTGCTTCAGAGTGCACACAAGTTTTATTTTCATGCAAAACTGCTAATTGTCATGGATTGTAGATGTCTTTGCTTTGAAACGTAACATTCTCTTCTCCCCCTGCTCCCCCTTTACACTCCCATGGTGGCATGTCAGTACCTTTAGTACCTTCTGTAGTGTAGTATCTGCAATCACTACAGATGCCAAGATCCTGGATTCAAGCTTAAAGAAACTAATTTTTTTTACCAAGGCTAAACTATCTCTTCCAGATTCTGTGTTCTGATTTAATTTCCAGACTGACTACTATAGATGTACAGAGTGTACTTCCTTGATTTAACAGTTTGCTTTATCAGATTTAATCTATTATAAACATGCCTATCATTGTCTCTTCTTTAAAGGTAAAACTTAGAATCCCCAAATCTTAATTCTTTGAGAGGTTATCATGTCAGTATTGTGTCAAGACATATTCAACTTGTATACAAATTGTAGATAATGTTTCTGAACATTCCTTCTCATTAGCATTAGAGTATGTCTGCATAGAAAGTTAACCTTGGAGTCCTAAAGACTTGTAGTCAGGTATCCTCCTGACTTATGGTGGCTCTGTGACCCTGGGTAAATCACTTAGCCTCCCCGTGTCTCAGCCAACTCTCTAAGACTATTAAGTTATAGAGAAGGTGCCATTCTTTGAGGATATGGAGCAGAAAAAAAAATCACACTGAGTAAAGAAGATTGGGGATTGAAATAAAGGGAAAATAGAATATATTATATCTAAATAGAAATGTGAAATAAATGGAAACGTTACTAGACGGGTTTTGATACATTTTTAAACTAAGTATGAATACCATCATTTAGACAAAGAACATTTAGAATTAATAAGAGCAAGACAAATTTCATACAAAAAGCTGACTTGCAAATCTTTCAACTGTGAGAATTGTGATTTACAAAATTAAATGATTTAAAAAATCAGAGTATATGAACATTGTTTTGTTACTGAGAATATATTCAGTGTGTAGAAGAATTGAGTGAAGAGTAAATAGACCTGGATAATTGGATAAAGACTTTTAAAGGATTTAATACAAATTCCTGCCAACAATTGTTGTAAGATTTACATTCTAGAAACACAAGATATGACCTGAAAGTAAGGCTTGTTAGCTCAAGAGACAGGAAAATTTTATACATGCAAATAAATGTTCCAATTTGAAAAATATCACTTGGGTCTGTATAATCCTAGTTTTACCTGACACTAGCATTACCCTAAACTCCATTCCTATAACCACACATGTATTCTCCTACTTGACCCTGCTCTTTGCTAAAATGAGCTAATACTCTGTGAGGTCTTCGGTGTCTATTCTATCACATCTCCCTTTAAAAATACATATTCAGCGCTGGTAAAAGATAAGTCAAGGCAAGGTTTGTAGAACAAATTGAGAATTTAGTGAACAAAACAGTTCCTTTTGTGGTTGTCTTTTAAATAATAAGTCCTATAAAAACATACAGGGTCACTCTTATTAATGAACAGCCTGAGTGTTTTGTGTGGACTGATGTCAGGTATCTTGTACAATAAATTAATATTTTACCATCTTGTGGGATGACTGAGCTTGATGGTGTGTATGTTTATGTGGAATAAAAATATAAGCATTCTCTAAAACAGTCTTAATTTTCTTTAAATGTTGTAAACTAGATGTTTTTCTTATTTCAATTTAATATTGAAAATTAACTTTGGAAATGAAAAAAAAGGTATTGGGTGATTTTCTTCTGGAGGAAGAGGAGGTTTAAAATAAGGTATTCAGCCCTTCTATATTTATAAGCTTTGGATGGTCTTCCTCATGCCATTCTTTAGAGCATGGAAAAACGTAAAGAGACTTTTGGAATGGATGATTGATTTCCTGATGATTCTATATATCATAGTAATAAGCTGGATAATTGGACATATTAGATCAAGTAAAGACATTATGCATTGAGAATGACAAAAGAATAAAGGTTTTAAATTCTGCTTATCAGACCAAAAATTAAGAAAGAAAAGCATAAAAAAACTTCAGCATTTTAGTTTAAAACCACCACTCAAATGGGAAATAAAAAAGAATTTTTTTCACATTTTATTTCGTAATTCTGTACTCGATAAACATCATCAAATATGAGCAAAAGAGAAAGAATTACTTATGAAAGCACAAACCTTCTGTACAGATTTTTTTCTAGAATATCTTATATTTAACATTTTCATTTCACATATCCTGCTTCTGTCTCCTCTGAACCCTCAAATAAACATAGGGTAAATCCATAAATCAGCAAGCATCTACTAAGAGTGGAGCTCTGCTGGGTTCTATGGAGACAAAGACAAACAAAACATTTCCTCCCCTTAGGAGCTTCTTTCTTTTTGGAGGAGAGGAGAACAGCCTGTAAACATAAAAACAAATAGAAAATACATACAAAGTAATAGGGTGTTAAGTGCTGCAAGACTCTGAAAGTGCAGGAAATTAGTTTTGAAGGAAGCTATGGATTCTGAGGCAGAGATGAGAGTAGGTCACAGGCATGGGGGACATTCTCTTACAAAGGCACAGAAATATAGGAATGGAATATCAGTTACAAAAGACAGCAAGTAGGCTCGTTTAGCTAGAATGTAATAAACTCCCAGCAGATAAGTTGGCATCTTGTCCTTGGAAGGAGCCTCACTGGAGGAACAGGGGGATGTCATGGTCAGACTTGTGCTTTAGCCACATCAGTTTGGTAGCTGTGTGGAGAGTGGAATTGGAAAGGCAGGAGACTATTGCAATAATCCAGACTAGAATTGATGATGACCTGAACTAGGGTAGCAGCCATGGGGAAAATGGAAAAGTGGATAGAGATAAAGTTATCAAGTTAGAATTAGCAAGACTTGGTAATTGATTGGATATGGTAGGGTGAGTTTTTTTGTTTTTTTTTTTGACAAACACCTAAGTTAATGTTTATTGACTGTTTTAAAAATGTATAATTTTTTTTTCCTTCTGCCCCTTTTCCTATCATTTTTTCACCACCACTGCAGAGTTTGAAGGGGCTCACCAAACATTGAGAATTATTTTATATTTTTCTTTGTTTTGTGTTACATTGTAAATGGTTTCAGAAAAGGTATGGACACGTCTAAGAATGACAGCTATTAATGGCTACTAAGAGAAGATGGGTTATACTTAACTTTTAAGGGTGATATCATCCAGGACAGCCTTGCCTTTTTTTTAATAAGCTAATCCCTTGCAACTCTGATTGGCAAAACTGGACTGCATGAAACATGAGGATGAGATAGAATAGGAAGGCCATCGATAATTCATCATTTTTTGGTGGAAGTTAAACTCATATCTATAGGGCTATACTTTTATAAAATCACAAGTTAAAAAATCCCCAAGGGAGGGAAAGAGACTATTTGGCCTAGGCATTTTTTTTTTTTTAGAAAAGACTATTATCTTCTCAGCTACATGAAATCAACTCTAAAGAAATATTCCTTGGATTGTAGAATTCCTTTTTTTTAGTCATGTAAAATATGTCAATATTAGTCATGTTGTGAAAGAACATAGGACCCCCCCCCCAAAAAAAAAAAAAAACAACCCAAGAGAAATAGTTAAACAATGTACTCTTCAATCTTTATTCAGGTACCATCAGTTCTTTCTCTAGGGATTCATCATAAGTCCTTCCAAGTTGTCTTGCATCACTGTACTGCTGAGAATAGCTAAGTCAGTCACAGCTGATCATCTTACAGTATTGCTGTTACTTTGTTCACAGTACATTTCACTTTGCATCAGCTCATGTAAGTCTTTCCAGGTTTTTCTGAGAGCATCTTGCTCATCATTTCTTATGGCACAATAGTATTCCATCATCATCATATACCATAGTTCATTCAGCTCTTCCTGTTGATGAGCATTCCCTCAATTTCCAATTCTTTGCCACCAGAAAATAGCTGCTATAAATATTATTTTACATATAGGTCCTTTTCCTTTTTGTTTCTTTTTTAATCTCTTTTCGATACAGACCTAGTAATGGTATTGCTAGGTCAAAGGGTATGCATGGTTTTGCTTCTGACTACCCCCTCCCCCAGTGTGCCATCCCTTTTATCACTCCACTCCCCACTTCCTCTATTACTTTCCTGTAGGATAAGATAGGTTTCTATGCCCCATTGAGTATGTATGTTATTCCTTCTTGGAGCCAGTTCTGGTGAGAGTAAGGTTCGCTTGCTCCCACTCACCTCCCCCATCTTCCCCTCCACTATAAAAGCTTTTTCTTGCCTCTTTTATGTGAGATAATTTACCCGATTCTGCCTGTCCTTTTCCTTTTCTCCCAGTACATTCCTCTCTCACTCTTTAATTTTATTCTTTTAGATATTCCTTCATATTCAACTCATATCTCTGCCCTCTAGTTATGTTACACACTCTTTCTAACTGCCCTAATAATGAGAAAGTATGACTTACCAGTATCATCTTCCCATGTAGGAATGTAAATAATTTAACCGTAATCCTTTTCCTATTTACCTTTTTATGGCTTCTCTTGAGTCTTGCATTAGAAAGTCAGATTTTCTCTTCAGCTCTGGTCTTCAAGAATGTTTCAAAGTCCTCTATTTTATTGAATGTCAGGTTCCACCCCCTGAAGGATTCTACGCAGTTATGCTGGGTAGGTGATTCTTGATTGTAATCCTAGTTCCTTTGCCACCCAGGAATATCATATTCCAAGCCCTCTGATCCTTTAACGTAGAAACTGTTAAATCTTGTGTTATCCAGACTGTGGCTCCATAATACTTGAATTACTTAGATTGTTTCTTTCTAGTTGCTTGCGATGTTTTTTCCTTGATCTGGGAGCCCAGGAATTTGGCTGTAATATTCCTGGGAGTTTTCCTTTTGAGTTCTTAAAGAAGGTGATTGGTTGATTCTTTGAATTTCTTTTTTAATCTCTGGTTCTAGAATATCAGCAGTTTTCCTTAATGATTGCTTGAAACTTGATGTGTAGGTTCTTTTTTTGATCATGATTTTCAAGTAGTCTGATAATTTTAAAATTATCTCTCCTGAATCTATTTCTAGGTCAGTTGTTTTTCCAGTGAGATAATTCACACTGCCTTACTTTTTTTTTTACTTTTGATTTTATTGTTTATTGATTTCTCATAAAGTCATTAGCTTCTTTTTGATTCTTATTTTTAAGGAATAATTTTCCTCAGTGAGTTTTTGTGCTTCCTTTTACATTTGGCCAATTCTACTTTTTAAGGAGTTTTTTTTCTTCAGTAAATTTGTGCCTCTTTTTCCATTTGGCCAGTTCTGCTTTTTAAGGCATTTTATCCTCATTGGCTTTTTGTACCTTTTTTCACCATGTGGTCTATTCTGTTTTTTAAGGTGTTATTTTCTTCAGTATTTTTTGTGTCTCCTTTAACCAAACTGTTGACTCATTTTTCATGATTTTCTTGAATCATTCTCATTTTTTTTTTTAACAAATTTTTCCTCTACCTCTCTTAATGAATTCTCAAAATCCTTTTTGAGCTCTTTATGGCCTGAAATCAGTTCATATTTTTCTTTGAAGTTTTGACTTTGTTATCTTTTCTGAGTATGTGTTTTGATCTCACTTGTCACCATAGTAACTTTATATGGTCAGAATTTTTTTTTCTGTTTGCTCATTTTTCTAGCCTATTACTTGATTTTTAACTCTTTGTTAAAGTATGGCTCTGCTTTCAGGGTGGAGGGTGCACTGTCCCAAGCTTTGGGGGTTTTGTGTAGCTGTGTTCTGAGATACTTCTGAGACTTCTAAGTTTTCAGTTCTTCCAAGGTGGTATGGTCTAAGGAGAGTTGTATTTACTTTTCTCCTGGCCTGTGCTCTGGTCTGTGCCCAACCAAGCTCTGGTATGCTAGTGCTCCTCCTCTCTGAGACTGCAACCCAGATCCAAGTATGGGCCACGCAACAGAGTCCTGCCCCAGTGCTTGCAAAGAGATCCTCATAATCTCCTTCTGACCAATTGTTTGACTCTCTTACTGTCTGTGGGCTGAGAGTTCTGGAAGCAGGTATTCTATGGAATGGAAGTGACTCCTAAGGCCTGCTCCTAGTTTGCTGAGGCTGGGTCTGTGCTGACATGGCCTTTGCTAGACTGTGTTCCACCCTCACCCAGGTGTGACAGACCTTTCCTGCAGATCTTCTAAGTTGTCTTTGGCTGGAAAATTATTTCACCCCATCCTTCTGTGAGTTCTGCTGCTTCAGGAATTGTTATATGGATTACTTAAAGGTGTTTGGAGGTTGGGGAGAGAGCTCAAGAGAGTGGCTGCTTTTTCTCTGCTGTCTTGGCTCTGCCTCCCTCCATAGGGTCTTAAAGGAAACCAGGGAGGTCACTAGACAGCACAGAGAATGAGGGTGTGATAAGCACAGGAGACAGCCTGAGAATATGCCCAAAGCCAAGAGATGGGAGTGTCTTAATTACGGAACAGCGAGGAGGTCACTGGACTGAAGAGTACATATTGGGGAGTAAGGTGTAAGAAGACTTGAAAGGTAGGAGGGGGCTAGGTTATGAAGGGTTTTGAGTGCTAAAGAGGATTTTGTATTTGATCCTTGAAGCACAAGGGAGCCACTGGAGTTTGAGTAGGGAGGTAACATGATCAAATTTGCACTTTAGGAAAATTACTTTAGTGGCTGAATGGAGGATGAATTGGAGCAAGGAAAGCCTTTAGGTAGACAAACCCGCCAGTGGCTATTACAGTAATCTAGGCATTAATTGATGAGAGCCAGAACTAGAATGGTGGCAGTGACAGAGGAGGGAATGGAGCATATATGGGAGATGGTGCAAACGTGAAATCAATAGGTCTTGGCAACAGCTTGCATGTGGAGGGGGTGAGAAATAGTGAGGAATCCAAGACAAAAGCTAGGTTGTGAATCAGGGGCACGAAGAGGATGATATTGCGTTCTACAGTAATAGAGAAGGTAGAAAGGGTGGGAACGGTTCAGGGGGAATTATAAGGTGTACAGAGGTAAGGGAAGGAGGCCATAAAGGCAAGGGTATAAATAAGATTTTCTAGGCATTTACGAGACATAGAAGGCAAGTTGAGGTGGTGTGAGGATCAAGCGAAGGTATTAGAGGGAAAGAGGGGGGGAAGGAAAGGAAAGGGACTGAGTGAGTGTGTGTGTGTGTGTGTGTGTGTGTGTGTGTGTGTGTGTGTGTGTGTATGAGAAAGAGAGAGAGTGTCAGCGAGTCAGCGCACACTAGCTGTCAGAATTATGTATTGGAAAGAGCACTGCTTGACCTTGGGAGTCAGACAATTTAGATTCAGATTTCAGTTATGTCACTTGATAGCTTTGTCACTTAACATGTTTCCTTTTCTGGAAAATGGAAAAAATAATTATGTAATAGCACATTCCAACCAAGTTAGCTGTAAGAATTGAATGAGATATAATGGCTGTGAAAGCATGTTATAGATTCAGAGTGCTACTATGTAAATGTAAGTTACTATCGCTAAATGATTGTCATTACAAATTTCACAGACTCATGCTTGAGAAATTTAATGTCATCTATTTTTTTCTCAGTTGCCTTGTCGAAGGAGATGCTAAAGAAGAAATATTACAGCCTCCAGAACCTCACCCTGTACCACCCATCTTGACACCTTCTCCTCCTTCAGCCTATCCAACAGTTACTACAGTATGGCAAGACAATGACAGATACCATCCAAAGCCGGTGTTGCATATAGTTTCATCAGAACAGCAGTCACCAGACCTCAATAAAAATTATAATAAATCAACAGAACTTCCAGGGAAGAATGAATCAATAGTTGAACATATGGAGAAGAAACTGGAACGAAACTTGAGTTTTGAAATTAAAAAGGTTCCCCTACAGGAGGGACCAAAAAGTTTTGATGGAAATACACTCTTGAATAGAGGACATGCAATTAAGATTAAATCTGTATCACCCTGTGCAACTGAAAAACTCTCAAAGTCACAGGAACCAAGTTCAGGGGATTTAACTGAAGATGTTTCTCAAAACTCTTGTGTGGACTGTGGTGTATCACCATCTAGCAAAGTCTCAGTAATTACACAAGAAGGAATGCAGAAAAGTTCTGATACCCCACCAAGACCAGATTGTTTGCCTCTTAAAGAGAAAGGACATGTTATATGGCCATTACATGGTCCTGAAAATGCACTGCCTATTCCCGATGAGTCTGAGAGCAAAGTCTCAGATAACCAATGTCAGGCTACTAAAACTGTTTCTCTAACACCAAGCCCCTCATTACATGTAGAAGCCAGCAGTCTTGTGGATCATGATAGTAATACATCTTTAGTTAGAGCACCCCTCAGTTTTACTAACCCTCTTCACTCTGATGATTCTGACAGTGATGAAGGGAACTGTGATGGAGCCATGCCTAAGAATGTGACTAATATTTCAACAGCAAGTGCTACAGTTTCTACTGCCACTAGCACTGAAAACATTTCTACTAGAAAAGTATTACCAATGTCCATTGCTAGACATGATGTACCCGTTACAATATGTTCAGGGGCTGAAAAAGGTAGGTTTTCTTCGGCTTCACCCAATGGATCTCAAAGTATGATATAAAGATAATAAACCTTTGAGTTAAAAATTTTTTTTTTTCTAAATTTCATAGCCTAAATCACAAGATTTTTAGCACTTAACATTTGAAAATGCATTTTGGTTGTTAGACCGGTGTAAGTCACAAATGACAGCAGATGACAAAATTATGGATATTTTATATATTGTAGCCACAAATATTGTGGGGAAGGGACACTGCGATTCAAAACACTATTGAAATCCACTGCCTGGAATAACTTAACTGTCCACTTCATATCGCCACTGTTTCTAATAATAGTTAATAACTTCTCAGATTCCTCTTTTATCATTAATAAAATTTCACACTAAGAATGTTATCAGCTAATACCAAATCTTTCAGCTTTGAGTTAAAACCAAGAAGTTTCGTTTTCAACATCTCTGGGCTTTGTAACTAGTTAAACTGAAGGATGTGTCACATTTGTCTATTCGTGCATATTGAGCTAGTGATGCTTGTCAGTTGTAGCAATCACATATAATCTGAAGGGTAATGATATATACCATATTGGAACAAACAGTCATATACTAGGACAGAGCTTTACAGATGAAAGAAGAAAACAGGAATATTTTAAAAACTTTAAACCAATTCTTAGCCTAAAGAACCAAGGTTCTTTGTAAGCCAGATTTTTTGGAAAATGAAGCCTACGTTCATTGGACCATTGTACGTAGTTCTATGTACTATGTACTAATGTTCTAATGACAGTTGCCACACTATCAACTTAGTATCATTTCATATTTTAAATGCCTTCCTCTCCCCATTTACTACTAGATCTTGAAAAATGATTCCCAAACTAACTGCATACTGTGTTTATATCAGCCCCAAAAATGTATCTTGTGTTTTTTATACTTGGGAAATTATTCTACTCATTTTTGCCCTTGTTTGAAAAAAAAGGATTTGGGGAGAATGTATGAAAGGAATTGTTACCCACAATACCCATTTAAGGAGTGGATTGTCTTTGAATAACTTTTATGCAAAAAGAATAGATGAAATCTTAAGCACTATTCTTTTTTTAAGCTTTACATCAACATTACCTTAACATAACATTAGCATTAACAATTAACATTAACAAAGCATTTATCTGAAACATACTTTTGAGTTCAAAAAAGCACTCAGTAGTTGGTAGCATTACTCTATTGCTAATGATAGTTTTATTGCCTTGGATGAGCCACTGATAAAATTATAAAATGTTTACTGTCAGAAACCTTGTTTATATCCTGTCAGTGGACAAGGTAGTGTTCTCACTGGACATGGATTGTCAGGGAGTCCTGACTTCACTTGCTAGTTGTTTGTCCATTGGCAAATCATTTACTATCTGTCCACCTCAGTTTGCTCATCTATAAAATGAGAGTAATAATAGTGTCTACCTCTCAAGGTTGTTGTGAGGATAAAATAAGATAAAATTGAAAGTCTTTTGCAAACCTTAGATCTATACAACCTTATATATAAATGTCAGTATCATAATTACTATTAGCTACCTTTGACATAGTGGCAATTCTAAAGGATCCTTTTTTATAAGAGACTTGTCTGATCAATAGTCCTAGAGAACCAAGTGATTTAAATGCTAATTGTCTTTGGGAACTATTTTTACTAATTTCTATTTTAATTTAGAATAGTGGCTTCTAGTCAGATTTTCTCAAAGCCACATTCTAGCGGACTACATAATGAATATTATTTGAAAATGCCTATGGGTATTGTACAGACTTTTAACTGACATCTTAATTTTTCTTTTAGAAAACTGTTGATAAATAATCTAACATAAATTTTGGTTTATTTTAAGAGCAAAGGATGTCAAAGGAGTAAGTTTCTAGGAAGATAGCTTACAGGATCTATGTGCAATATTAACTGATGAGTCTAATTTGACTAGAATATATACACTACTGATATAAAGATCTTGGGTTACTTAGTTATATAGTCAGAGGCTATCCCCCTCTAATCCTGGTTATCTTCCAAATGTGCTGGTCAGAGGAACTCAGGATTGTAGATCTAAAGCAGGAAGGAACCCCAAAAGCCATTTATTCCAGTTCCCCTCATTTTACAGGTGAAACCGAATATGAGAAAAGCTAAGTGACCCGCTCAAGCATAAATAAATTGTGTGAGAGGCAGGATTTGGACCTACATGTTGTGACTCCATCGGGTCTTCCCAGAATGTGTATAGATGGCTCAGCATAAACCAGAAATCGCAGCCCACAATACTCTCTTGTAGGACTGGGACCAGATTAAAATGTAATTGGGAAATATTTAAGAAAATGAAAATACATTAAAACATAATGTTAATATATATGGTTTTTGAAGTCAGTTTGCAGCCTTAGAGATCCTATTGTACTGTTCTACTTGTGTTTGACACCACTGGTATATGCCATCACTACTACTAGAAAAAATAAAATCATGGCAGGTTATTAAAATTGCCTTTGTAGACAAAAGACAATACAAAAAACTCTGAATAATCTGGTGGTGAGCCTGTCCTTGTTTTCTGTCATTAGAACCAAGGTTTTAGAATAGTAAGAGTAACACTTATTTTCTTAGATGTCATGCGTATTCCTGGATTACTTATAAAAAGGAGGTTAAGTCCAGTGAATCTCCACTATATCCAGTGATGTCTCCTACTGAGCTGCTGCTGGAGTATGTGTCTCCATCCATATGGGGCAGTCCAAGGCAAAATAACTGTGCCCTTCTGCTTCTCATTTTCTTAGCCTTGTTCTCTCTTCTCTCCTGCCTCTCTTTATTTCCCCTATCCTGAGTGGTCTTATTTGTTTTAAGTCACACTGAGACATAGGTATAAATGACTGATAAATTTTTTTTACCTCATAAATGTCTTGCAATTTAGCTATTAAAAAAACCTTTTTGGCTTAAGTTAAATAATGAAACTTTAATTGTAGAATTTACATGGGAATTTTTCTAATATCCCCTGAAATTCTAGCAAATAGGTTGCCTGTTTTCTTTATTAAGGAGAATCCTGGGAGCCAGTCCTAGTTAATATAAAAGGGAACACTTTTAGGCTTTGTCTCTAGGGCAGGAGTGGGGAACAAATTTGTTATGTGAAGTTTGGATTCAGTCAAAGGGCTGCCCTTGAAGACCTAAGAGGGCTATGTGTGGCCTCGAGGCCACAGGTTCCCTACCCCTGCTCTAGGGCTTCAGGGAAAATTTGTGGGAGAGTTCTGTTGTTAAAAAATACATTCTTAGATGCAGTTCATATTGCTTTTCATTTTGGTGTTCGGCTTTCTCAGAATGGATGGTAAAAATGTGTTAAGGAATAAATCAATTATGCTATTTTTGCAGTTTTACTTTTTGTTTCTTTGAAAAGCTATTAAATCTATGTTGCAGTAATTGAAATGAATGTAAGAAAATTTTCATTCTGTTTAAATGACATTTAATTTCATTCTTAATCATGTGTATTTAATTTAGATGTTGATATTAGTGAAGAGCTGCCTCCCCCACTACCTGAAAGAACTCCTGAATCTTTTGTATTAGCAAGTGATCATAGTGAGTTTCTTTTATACCATTACATTTTGTAGTTATTGATGAAATATTTTAATATTTAGATGTCTCCTCAATGCATTATTTAAACTCTGAATTTTAAAAATATTTTAAAAGCTGTAACTTAAAAGCATTGTAAATAACATAGTTAAGTATAAAGAAAATTTTTATTAATGTAACTTTTAGATTAAATTTTTTTTTCAAACAACTGGTATTTCCATGAAACAATTTTATTTAGGGCAATAGGCATTGGTCTTTTTTATTTATAAAACCACTGGAGTTGCCAGAACTAAAATTCAATGTAATATTTTTGTTTCCTGCGGTGTGCCTGATTGATGACTTTATATTTTAACTAAATTTAGCTTTTCATTTTGAGAGAGCAATAACTGGGCAAATGTGTAAGTTATTTCCTGGAGATAAATATTCTTAAAGAAATTAGAAACTTCAAAACTGTCAAGTTACACTTAATGACATTTATATTATGTTCTCATTAACATAAAGAAACTTTTAATTATGATGTAAGTCCTTTAAACTCTAAGGTTTATTGTTCACTCTTTAAGCTAAGAAAAATGACACTAACAATACAACTGCATATTTTTATTGGCTTCCTTAATTACTGGAATTTACTTTTCTAATTTGCTTTACATCTGTATTTCAGTAATATTTTTGATATTTTATTGACTCTCTAGTGCCTGCAATGCTTGCAAAAAAATGTTTTATTCTAAACATCTGGCCAGCTTTGCATCTTATAATTTAGGGATCGTTGAGTTTATTAGCTTTAATAATTAATTTGGTTTAGGAAATGTTATCAGATATGTATGTGTATGTATGTACTGGAAATTGTTTAAACATAGTATATATGCAGTTTATAGTCAGCATTCTAAAATGTTTGTACCGTAAATGGTCTGTTTTTGTATATATTACTGAAATATAAAGAATTTTATGTTCAAAGAGTTTGAATTTTGATCATAAGAATCCATTTTTCTCAGACACATCTGTAAGGTCTGCTGAGTGGAATGAACTTCACACCGAAGAGCAATCTGAACGAAAAAAATCTGAAGTAAGAGTTTCATTTTGGGAATGGAAGAATCTGCTTTTCAGAAAGTTTTGCTCTTTAATTTATATTTTTAGAGGTGATTTTTGGCATTACTTAAATGTAGATCTGCAGGTTATAATTTATAAATTAGCATTATTAGCACTATGTTTTAAACAAGCTCCACAAAAAAAGCATTTGTTTCTAAATTTTCAGCTGAGTAAAAGATTTGTTCCCTGAAGTGAAAATGAAAAGGCAAACATGAATTACAGATAACAAATAATTGCATTTTACCTTTCACACACATTGTACTTTTATCAGAAATTAGATTTGATCCTTGTAAGATGTGAATAATAGTTAATAAGCATAATGTTCCAGAATGAACATTGAGAGCCAATAGGTAAGGATTCAGTGAAATGGAAGAATGAACTTAATTTGGTTTCATCCTCTTTCTTGGCTACCCACTGAGGTTCCGATTTTCGTGACAGTTGGGGCATGCGCGTGCGTAACAATACTCTTCTATCATAGTATAGTCTACACAGGACATTTCTTCCCCTGTAACCCACTTTGTCCCTCACCTGGACTGTCTTCTTATCTAGGAAATGTAGCTAAAGCCCTCGTTCTAAGATATAGGTAGCTAGTTGCTGTGTGCTTTGGGGAGATAGCCATATCAATCTTTCTACATCCTATTTGGAAAAGGGAAGGTAAATTCTCTTTCACCCATGTGCATGTCATGTTTCATGATTTTTATTTAAACTCCATTGGAAGCACTATTGTTCTCCTTAGTATCACTTGGAAAGTTAAGATAAAAAAGATTTAAAGTTTCATAGATGCATACAAGCGACTTCTCCTGATTTTTTTGTTACATTATTTTTGTGTATAAAAAGTTAAAAGTTTCCAAATGATTATTTAACAGGTCTTGATATCTACTGAGAATAAAACATTTGGTAAGTGATCAAGCTTTCTTTCCATTTTGTTTTTTCTACATTGACGAAAAATGTAGATGAATTCCATTTTTTTAGATTTTAGAGTTACATTTTGCTGTCTACTTCAATGGAGACATGATTTCATCACTGCACTTTCAGTCCATCCAGGTTATCTTATTTGGTGTGACTCAAATGAATTTGTCATAATTAAGTCAATCTAATATATATTATACATCATCCTGATTTATTTATTTACATATTTATAATACCATTGAACTGTAACTGTAATTTCACTGTCATGCCAAAAATGATTATAATCATATTGTAATTAAGTGTTTTGATGCATGACATTGCAGCTTAATAACATGTTCATTGTTTTTTAACATTAAAATTATGCATTTTAGCACTCTATTCAATTTGCTAAAATTGACCTTTTTGGGGATAAGTCCTCATAATTAATGTTTCCTTTTAGATATAAAAGTTAGTTCATTACTAATTCATTTTAAAGATGAAAAAAGTTAACTTAATATTGCTAAAAACTAATTTTTCTAAAAGGTAAAGTTTTACATTTTTAAAAATTAATATCTAGGGAATATATAGCTTTAAGCAGATTCTCCATATAAGTCAAGGAGCAGTATAGAAATCCTGCACTATGATATATTGGGGTACAAACCTGGACTGTATTTGCCAAAGATCTATTGCATTAAATACAATTTCAGAGTAGAGTAATCACATCTATCATCCCACATATTCATCCTGTCTTCTCAGATATTTTGTAGTTCAGAACCAGAATTATCTCTGGAAGAACAGAACCGTCTCCCAGGATATTAATTCTGTAACATTCATTTATTCAACACCAGTTTCAACACAAAATCTAGGGGGGCAAAACAGGCAAAACACAAGCTTTACTATCAGACCAGTATATTTATAGGTTATATTTTTCATGCAACTCTATTTAATTGTTTTGGTGGTGTGAACCATTGTGTCAAAGTTACATCATGTTTTAAGTGTTTAAACAAAATCTTTGGCATACTGGATAGAAAGTTGGGCTAGAAACCAGGAGGCCCTAGGTTCAAGTGCCTCTGACTGTGCCACCTAAGGGAAGTCACTTAACCCTATCTCAGACTTAAGTTGAAGATAAGGTGCTGACTTTCATTGATAAGCGAGAGTTTTCTCACCTGGAAGTTCTCTCTGCCAATGAAGTCAGAGGTCCAGGGCTTATTCCTTTCCCTTTAAGTACTTAAAACCACAATTTAGAGTTGGATAATACCTGAGAAAAGCTCTCCATTTATATAAGTTGTAACTTGTCCAGGATCACATGTGGTATATAAAATATAAACCCAGGTATTTAGACTTGACTCCACTGCTTTAGCCATTGTATCATACTGTTTCATAAAATAACTGAACAGTTCAGAAGATGATTACAAAGAAGATACTCCCAAAATAAAGTGGTTTAAGCATTCCAGCTACAGAAACCTAAAATTCTTGTTAAACTCAGCTATTTTATTTGCTCCATGTTGCTCTGGTTGTATCATACTTGTATCCCCTTCTCCACTTAAGAAAAATTTCAAAAATGAAAACCCATGTAATGGAAAATTTAAGGATAATACAACTGGCTTCCATCAAAAATATACAGTCATTTCTTGTTCACATTACTTTTAGAAACACATTCATGTTGTTGAAGGTATACTTAACCCTTACCTGGTTATTTCAACAATATCTGTCTTAGTGTCTATATTAAAGTTCTAAATTCTCAATGTTACAAATGATTATAGCTAATTTTTGTTTTTGTTTTTTAGATCACCCTCTAGAGAGTGATCAGACAGAGACTAATATAGAATGTCTACTCCCTACTTTAAGTAACAAAGATCATACTTCAGAAGAAAGTCCAGCAGAAGCCACAGATATTGGTAATAATTCCATTAATCAATGTTATTTTTACCTGCCACTGGTTACTGTTGTCCCCAAATTTATGACTAAACAGCAGATGGTTATACTAGAAAGAAGACCAGACTCTTCATAATTCTTGGATTTCCTTAAGATAAAATCAGCAGTGAATTCAACTTCAGAGTATTTTATGAATTCTAATAGAATACTAGCTAAGAGTAGTTGCCAAGTTGATCAAGGAATAAATTAAATGAAAGTATACTTAAATGAATATACCATATCAAAATGAATAAAAAACTAAAGTACAATGTACTGTTTAAAGAGTTTTCCTTTAGTTTTGAAGCAGTGTCAAAGATAATCATTTTTTGTTAAGTTGTATCAGGGTTGGTTTTATTCCTGATATTAAATGAAGCATTTTTAATTTGCCAAACAAATTTGTAATGTTTGAGAATTTTTTTTAATGTAAAATTCCTTTTTGGAAAATTGTGTTCCTAAAGGTAAAGATGTCTATAGAGTGAGAAGGTTGTAAATAATATGCTTCAAAACTCTGAAAGATGACTCTATCTATATTTTGACTGTAGGTTTTGGTAATCGTTGTGAAAAACCCAAAGGACCAAGAGATCCGCCATCAGAATGGACATGATGCAAGGGGACAAAGGACACATAAAATGAAACTGGAAAATTCAAAGTGCCACTGAAAACCAGATTTATAGTATTTCAGTTCCCCTTCAAAATAGAGAAAAGTTGGGTTATTGTGGGTGGGGGTGGTTGATAAAAGAGCAGTGTAGATTGTTACCTACAAAGGATACACTTTTTATAGTACATCCATTTTGAATTTGCAAGTTTGCAACAGTGGAGTCCAGTATTACATTCTAATTTGGGGAGGGGGAGGGGGCCGGGACCATCTACTCTGCCTTATTGTACACTTAGGAAGAAGTATTACATATGGTTTATTTTGTAACTTCAAGTATTATTGCCTTAATGTCTCTTAACCCTGTTACACGCTGCTTGTAGACATGTTAATACAGTAATACTTTTATGAGAAATTGAGTTTATGGACGACTCTTTTGCTAATGTTTTATCATGTATGCATTATTTTGTATATGTACAGGGCAAGTAGGTATATAATTTGATAAAGTTGCAATCATAAGATATTAACAGAAGATGTAAGGAATCTCTGCATGATCTAAATCTTTGTCTACCTTATTTGTAAATTATTTGCCCTGATGTTTTAGAAAATAGTTTCTGATTTTTAAAATTGCTGGACACATGCTGCCAGCATTACAGGTTAGCAGAGATAAAAGATTGTAATAATACATTTTGTAAATTGTAAGCAAAAGGTTATTTTTATATTATATACTGTTTGTTGATCCTAATTTGTCCTGGTTTTCATCTAGTTATAGAGATTCAGTAAGTGCCTTGGAACAATATTGAATTCTCTTAGCTCATGTGTATTACTTTAATATTTGAGTTCAACTGGGATTAGAAGACTATCGAAATGTCTATGTTTTAGAATATGTCACCTGCCAGTAAAAAACAAAACCAATTCTACAAATTCTGTCTCTCTTGATTATCATTTTAGCTTTCTGAGGGACCTTGTTCCTTTAGTAGGAATTTTATTTCTTTTTTTTCTTCATGGATTGAAATCCTATTTTAATTGCATTCTTCCCATTTAGCCTTCATGTCATAGGGACTGACTGAAATATCCAAAGTTGGAGAAGGAGCTAGAATCAGGTTTGGCTATTTTCAAGAGATTTCTTTTCTCTTGATTTATAGTTCCCATATTGAACAGATTGGAGAGATATAGAATGTGGAATAGAGGCTTTGAGGAAAGAAAGTGGGATCACTGTGAAAAAAGTTGATGGCTTTTCTATGGTAGAAAAATTTTAAATCACTTATCCTTCCATATTTAGACTCAACTGGATTTTTGTTGTTGCTTGTTTACTCAGGGATTTTTATATTCAATGAATCAATAGAAATTTATTCAATTCTTCCTATGTGCCAGTCACCATACTAGTTGCTGGAGATAAAAAGACAAAAAAATGAAACAATCTATCCTCTCAGGCTTATGGGCTGTCAGGGATGATAACAAATATTTACAAGTATATACAGAATAACACAAGGTAGTTAAGAAGTGGGGAGGGCACTCATAGTTGTGGGAATTCAGTAAAGGCTTCATGTACAAGTTGGTGTTTGAATTGAGTTTTGAAGGAGGCAGAGGAAAGGAGAAAGTGCTCTACTGTCAAGAAGTCAGCCACTACAAAGACATGGAGATAATGGAAATGAAGTACTACAAGTGATGAACAAAGAATGCCAATATGGTTGGACCAGAGAGTTCAGGAAAGAAAATGTATGAGTTTGGAAACGTGTCTCTCCAAGATTTCAGACTTTGAATAGAAATTGTCTACCAGCAAGCAAGACAGTCAAGGAGCTTATATTCTAATGAGGGAAGACAACACTTAGAGGCGAGCTGAAAGGCAGAGGGCCAGGTACAACAAGCCTTAGCATGTTAAGAACCTTTTGGACAGTCATAGGTTTCAACACGGGAGGAGGTGTAATACTTTTTCCATTTTTGTAAAATTTTTATCTCCTCAATTTCTAGTTAGTATTTGGAAAACAAGGTAAGGTATATTGCTGTTTTTGGTACTTGAGATGTCTTTGCTGTTGGCACAGAATTTTGTACTTGGAAGGAACCTTAAATATTCCATAATTCAGTTGCTTATTTAACAGACAAACCAAGGCTCAGGTTGATTAAATGACTTGCCCAGAACCAAACATGTAGTCACTCCGTGGCAATGGGAGAAATATCAAACTTGGTGGATGAGTAATAGAATTTTAAAATTAATTTAGAGTTTTGTTAAACCATGGATTTTAGATTGGAGACACACATTAGTTATAGCCTAAGTCAAAAACAGAACTAAGCATGTGTTTTTGCCAAGAATGTGTACATAGTCCCTCCTTACATGTTTTGCTTTTGTCCAAAGGTGTCTGTGTACTTTTAAGAGGATTTTAATAGTAGGATGGAATAATAATTGGATTAATGTATGAAATAATTAGCATACATATGGGAATTTTTTAAAAATAGTTTATCTGTATTCTTAAAAAATATTTAAGATAGTCCACTAGAATAATCTTTTTAAAAAATAGCCCTAAAAGTTATCACGTTAATATGTTGTCATAAATGATAAATAATAAAATCCATGTAGTTATTCATCTCTTTTAGTATTCACTATAGAGGTCTTTAATTCATGTTCCTGAAAAGTTTCAGGAAGCTTATTTTTTTTTTCATTTTTGAACCAAATGTTTCCTTCTAGTACCTTATAATGTTAGTATTTAATTCATGCATTAAAAATTCAGTTTTGTTACAATGAAATGCAACAAGAATATTTGCTTTTTTAAAAAAATAGGTCCAAGTTAATTTTCAGTTTCTCTTTTCTAATTCTGGGCTTTTGTTACATAATTCTCACAAGCCAGAATTTCATGTTTTGGCAAATAGAAAGATGCAAAAACTCTATACAAAGATTTTTAGCATAATCTCAGGAGCCATTCTCTGAGGCCTAGGTGTACAAAATATATCAAGTTTTAAAATATGAACTATGTTTTGATGTATTTCCTTTAACTTATTCTCTGTATGCATACAATGTAAAATACAGAAAGATACAAGTTTTTGAAAATTAGTTAAAAACAGTACTTGGATTGTTCTATATAATCAGCCTAAGGGAAAAGACCTCTGAGTATTCAGAAAGGTAATGATGATGATGATTATGATAGCTAATATTTTTATAGAGCTTGCTGTATGCCAGGCACTGTATACCAGTGCTAAGTGCTTTATAATTGTTATCTCATTTGAGCATCACACCTGGATTTTAGGTGCTATTATTGTTATTCCCATTTTACAGATAAGAAAACTGAGACCTAAGTTAAATGACTTTCCCAGGGTCACACAGGGGGGAAGTGTTTGAGGTCATATTTGAATTCAGTTCTGTTCAATTCCTACATGAGCATAAAGTCGTACCCTAAATATCATTTTCACCATGAAGGGCATCACTTTCTTGATGCTCTCAGCATGTAATAAGTGGTACTATGTTTGCTTGTGTTAATCATATCCCCCTATTTGACTGTAATCTTCATGAGGTTATAGTATCATAGATATAGAGCTGAAAGGAACCTCAGAAGCCATTTAGTCCTGACCTCATTTTACAGATGAGGAAACTAAGGTCCAAGAAAGTTAAATGATATGCCCAAAGATTATATAGGTAGTACATACATAACAGAAAAGATCTGAACCTTGGTCCCTTAACCCGAGTCAGTATTTCTACCATGTAGCCTTCTAGTCAAGGATCATATTCTATCATATATTTGTTCTGCATATTTTCAATCAAGTAATTTAAGGTGTGGATAGAGATAAATTACTCCTTTGGATGTCTGACAACTTGATGCTGTAAGATATGATTCTTCTGGTTTTAAGAATACTTAATTTCTTTTTCCTAAGTGATATACAACTGTCCAAGATAATCAAATGTTTTAACCAATCCGTGTTTCTGATTTTACAACATGTGTCTGATTCTTGGAGAGATGTTGTTAAAAATACATTCAACATCTTATTTTAATTGAATTCAAATTTCTCCCAGTTCAATAAAACATATCAACTTCTGGTGATACAAACATACATATAACACAGAACTGCCTTAAGAGCGCTTTTTGTTCTTAAATGGAAGGGGAAAGATATCTACAAAAATTAAAGATAAAAAGAGAGTGTGATAAATACAAAGGAGAGGTGAGGTTCAGGAAATGTTATCAGAAATTGGAGGACTGAGGTCCCTTTCAGCTGGATTGATCGCTGAAGGCTTTAGTGAAACCTGATGTCCTCTCACTAGCTTGAAGGTGGTGGCTTAAGTTGGTCTTTGAAGGAAGGAAGGAGTTTGAACAGATAAGGTTAGAGAGTCTGCTCCATTCTTGAGCAAAGGCTGAAAGAAATGAGAGAAGATGGAGGAACAGAATCCTTTGGCAAAGATACAGAATATGTGAAGGTGTGAGATAAGACAACACTGTGGAGAAGATTGTATACTAACCTAAAGAGTTTTTGCCTTCTGTTTGTTAAATGTGAATGGGGAGTTACTGAAGGTTTATGAACAAAGGAATAGCATGAAGAGACTTGTAGAAAGGTTCCTGGAGAGCAGTGTGAATATTGGGTTGAAGAAGGTAGAAGCAAGGAAAGGAGACTTGACTAACTTGGGAATTATTAGAATGCTCTAGGCAAGAAGCCATGGGAGCCTGAACTATCTTCATTGATTGGTTGATAGAGGTGTCAGATGTTTTAGAAAGAGAATTGATAAGGCTTGAAACCTGTATACAGGAGGTGAGGAAGAAAGATTTGAGTATAACTTATGTTTATGAACCTACTTGACTGGGAGATTAGAAGAGAGGTTTTCCTAGAGGGAGATGGCTGTGAGTTCAGAAACACTCAGTTTTAAGGTTGCTCTCAACAATGAAGAGAGTAAACAGGAAGATGAGGGAAGAGAGCCAAGGACAGAACCAATGCTTCCATTTAAGGAGCAGGAAAGGGATAAGGGATAACTAGAAAGGATAACTAGACAGAGAATGAAAACCATGACTGTGTCATGGAAACACATCAAGAAAATAGCAGTGTCATAATATAACAATTGAATGGTTTGAGATCTGTATCACTAAAAGAACCATCCATGTTGATTAAATCAAAAGTTTAATAAAGTAAAGGATTTGGAGAAGAAGATATCGAAGATTTCCTCCAGTGCTAATAAATTCAATTAAACATTTGTTAAGGACCTTCTATGTGCAAGTCATTTCCTGGCACTGGGAATAGAAAAATTAAACACTATGTTTGGAGAATACAACCTCTATATAGGTTAAGTAAGAGGAATAATCAGGGAAGACTTCATATTCACACACAAGTTGTCTCTGAAGTGAACCTTAAAGGAAGATAAGGGTTCCAAGAAGTAGCAATAAGAAAATGTGTTCAAGGCCTGGGGTATGAAGAGAGGAAAGATACAGAATATGAGGTTCAGTAGCAACTGGATTAGAAAGGACACAAAGAGGAATAATAATAAAATAAGGTCACTGAGGTTGGAATTAAATTTTGGGGTATGGTAGAGCCTGATTTCTCTTTCTTGTTTACCTCTTCATGCTTCTGATTCTTGTGTTGAAAGTCAAATTTTCTATTCAGCTCTGGTCTTTTCACTGAGAAAGCTTGAAAGTCCTCTATTTTATTGAAAGTCCATATTTTGTCTTGGAGCATGATACTCAGTTTTGCTGGGTAGGTGATTCTTGGTTTTAATCCTAGCTCCCTTGACCTCCAGAATATCATATTCCAAGCCCTTCTATCCCTTAATGTAGAAGCTGCTAGATCTTGTGTTATTCTGATTGTGTTTCCACGATACTCAAATTGTTTCTTTCTGGCTGCTTGCAGTATTTTCTCCTTGATCTGGGAGCTCTGGAATTTGGCGACAATATTCCTAGGAGTTTTCCTTTTGGGATCTATTTGAGGAAGCGATCTGTGGATTCTTTAAATTTCTATTTTACCCTCTGGCTCTAGAATATCAGGGCAGTTCTCCTTGATAATTTCTTGAAAGATGATATCTAGGCTCCTTTTTTGATCATGGCTTTCAGGCAGTCCAATAATTTTAAAATGCTCTCTCCTGGATCTATTTTCTAGGTCAGTGGTTTTTCCAATGAGATAGTTGATGTTGTCTTCCATTTTTTCATTCCTTTGGTTCTGTTTTATAATATCTTGGTTTCTCATAAGCTCACTAGCTTCCACTTGCTCCAGTCTAATTTTTAAGGTAGTATTTTCTTCAGTGGTCTTTTGGACCTCCTTTTCCATTTGGCTAATTCTGCCTTTCAAGGCATTCTTCTCCTCATTGGCTTTTTGGAGCTCTTTTGACATTTGAGTTAGTCTATTTTCTAAGGTGTTGTTTACTTCAGTATTTTTTTGGGTCTCCTTTAGCAAGTCATTGACTTGTTTTTCATGGTTTTCTTGCATCATTCTCATTTCTCTTCCCAATTTTTCCTCTACTTCTCTAACTTGCTTTTCCAACTCCTTTTTGAGCTCTTCCATGGCCTGAGACCAGTTCATGTTTTTCTTGGAGGCTTTTGATATAGGCTCTTTGACTTTGTTGACTTCTCTTTGACTTTGTTGACTTCTTCTGGCTGTATGCTTTGGTCTACTTTGTTATCAAAGAAAGATTCCAAAGTCTGAGACTGAATCTGAGTCCATTTTCGATGTCTGGCCATGTTCCCAGCCAACTTACTTGACCCTTGAGTTTTTCGTCAGGGTATGACTGCTCGTAGAGAGTACTTTGTCCTAAGCTTGAGGAGATATGCTGTTGTTTTCAGAGCTATTTCTATACAGACAGCTCTGCCACACCAGCACTCCTCCTCCCCCAAGAACCACCAACCTGGACCTGACTCAGATCTTAAACAGGCTCTGCACTCCTGCTCTGATCAGCCACTTAATTCCTCCCACCAGGTGGGCCTGGGGCTGGAAGCAACTGCAGCTGTAGTTCTGTAGCTGCACCACCCCAGCTGCTGGGGCAGTGGCTGAACTTTGAACTCTGTTCACTCTGTCCTGTCTCCTCCCTATCCCCCCAGCAGCTTTTCCCACTAACCTTCTCTGTTGTCTTTGATGTTTGTGGGTTGAGAAGTCTGATAATTGCCACAGCTCACTGATTCAGGGTTCTAGGGCCTGTTCTGCCTGGCTCCTGGTCCGCTTGGTCCAAGTGTAGCCCACACTGGGCTCTGCTCTGCTCCCAGCTCAATAGACCTTACCCAGCGACCATTCAGGCTGTCCTGGGCTGGAGCCCTGCTTCCCTCTGCTATTTCAGGGGTTCTGCAGTTCTGGAATTTGTTCAGAGCCATTTTTTTGTTGGTGTTTGGAGGGTCCTGGGGGAGAACCTTAGGCAAGTCCCTACTTTCCAGCTGCCATCTTGGCTCCGCCCCCCTTTTTAAAATAATTTTTTAAGTTAGCTCTTCTTAGAATTCTTTTGTACTTGTGTCCAACCTGCAATTTTCTTTGAGGTTTGCTTGTAGATTTTTTTTGGGGGGGGGGAGGATTATTCTCTTGTTTATGTTTCAAGCTTCCTTGTTGCCATAATAGCTCTTTAGGGGGGAGGAGGAGTATTCTTTTTTGGTTTGCTTATTCTTCCATGCTACTTCTTAGCTTTGGAATTTTAGGATAGTGTAAGATTTTGCAGACTTCTGGGAAGTATTTTTGGCCTGAGGAGTATTTGTCCTCTAATTCTGCTTTCATAGCTTTAACTTGGGGGTTGTAAGCTTTCAATGCTCCCAAAGTGATGTAATCTAGGGGTAGGTCTGCTCACTGCCCTCCTGGTCTGATTTCTTCAAGTTCCTGGCCTAGGTTTACTTGGTTGTCAGAATTGTCAGTTTGTCTTTGATTGGAAGGTTCAGTAGACTGCTGCTGCACTCAGCAGGTATTAGCCCTCTGTGACATTCTGCAAGGTCAAAGCAACTAAACTGCCAGTTCCTCTTTAGTATGAGATGCTGTACTCTGCTCCTATAATCAGCACCCCAGAGCTACTGTTTGCTTCCAATGCTTATTCTTTGTTCAGTACACAACTACAACTGCTCTCTGGCCTGGATCTGTGACCTGGAACTGGGGAGGGGACAACAGAGATGTCAGATGGCAACTATCTCTTTCTACTTTGGGGCTTCCTGCTCTGATGCCTTTTTTCAGTCGACTTTTAGTCCAGGACTGGTGACATGCTCCCCATCATTGCATATGCTCCTGGTTAGACCCTATATCCAGTGTCTGCAGACTTCGCTGTCTCCTTAAGCCACACTGTACTCAAAAAATGACTCGTTATTTTCTTTAGGATATGAGACAGGTGAGCTAGACTTATGGTACATCCCCTCATTCCCCCATCTTGACTCTCCCCAACTCTTTCCTATGTTCTCTGGAAGGAAGGTGATGGCTTGAATAGAAATAGAGAGTTGTAAAGGACAGATAGATTGGGGATAATATAATGAATTCCACTACAGAAATGTTTGAGATTCAGAGGGGGACATTTCACAGGATGTCTACAGCATGCAACTGGTTATGTTGACAAAGAAAGGCCATAGAATACAGAGTTAGAGCTGGGACATAGACTTGAGGTTCAAAGATGATCAGCTGTTAGAAGTTGAAATTACCATGGGAAAAGTAAAGTGACCAGAGAGAAGAGGGCCCAGTAGGGTACTTTGAGTGATACTCTGGATTAGAGGACCTGGGATAGATGATTGTTCAACAAAGGAGACTGAGGTTTGGTAAATGAGATAAAGCAGTCTTAGATAAGCTAAAAGAAGATGGTATCTTAGAAAAGAAGGTGGTACACAGGGTCAAGTGTTGTAGAGACCACTCAAAAAGCTATCTGATTGTGCAGCTAAGACCACTGATAATCTTTAATAAAGAACTGTTTTGGTCAGGCCAAAAGCTAGAGCAAGGAATTGAAGAATTAATTGAGAAGTGATGAAGTAGAAGTAGTAAATGTAGACTCTTTATAAAAGACTAGCAAGAAAAATAAGGTAAAGTATGATTACTAGAGCAGGAAACAAGGCTGAGTGAAGATTTTTTTAAAGAGGGGGACTGCCATGGTCATGTTTGTAGAAGGCAGGTTAAGGAGCCAAACAGAAAGAGAATGTTCCTGGATATGGGAAAACAAGGTCAAAAGTGCAAGTAGAAGAGTTGGCCTTGGCCAGAAAAAGTTCTCCTCTACTTTACTTAAGTAAAATACAAGATGATAGGTGAATACAAAGAAGGGGAACTTTCATCATATCACAAGTTTTCTGTCCTCCAGTTTCATGAAACCACAATTTTAGAGTTGGAAGAAATCTTAAAATTCATCTAGTCGAAATTCCTCAAATATGTAGATAAGGAAACTGAGTCCCCCAATGTGCCTTATATTTCAGATAAGGTGGCTGTACTAGATGCTTTGCAAGATAGTTTCCATTTCTAAAATTCTACATTTCCACAAAATTTTAATTTTAAAAAATCTTTTAATTTTATTTGGTTGGAAATATCTATTAATTTAAAGGCTGTCCATAAATCATCAAAGTTGTTACCAGAGATTTTTTTTTCAAATATTCTTTTGGCCACTGGAGGGCTTCCAAATGCCACAAATACAACAGATTTATACATTTGACTGTGGCACTTAATATTTCTGATGCTCTTCTACAAGGATATTATAGACTACATGGTGAGTAGAATGTGGATAGCATAAGGGAGATACTAGTAGGTTGAAAGAACTTTGACCTTTTTTTGAAATTCAACACGATGCCACTAACTGCTGGATTTATTCATATGATCACACCTCCTTTTAAGACAGATTTTTAAAAATGAGGTAATGGTGAAGAAAATGGCAAAATCTATCTAGAAGGGTGCATAAAGGAGAAAACTCCTGGGTTAATGAAATCAACAAGTCCCTTTAGAGAAGGTTTTTTCCCTGTCTCTTTATGCCTGTTTCTATCCATTATATTAAGCTGCTTCAACAAAGAAGAGTTTCTGAAGGCTTCATAGGAATAATTGATGTGGACTAAAGAGTGAATTAGAGCATCTTATTTATTTCCAAAATAATTTTCACTGTTTGTTTATTCAATGTCATAAATTATCCCCATCCAAAACAAAATAACAGGTTATTGAAAGGGAGAGGGGAGAAGAAATATTCAGAACCATAAAACAAGTGCTACTTCCAAATATAGCCCTTGTGCTTCATAGATTGAAGCTGTCCTTATCTGAAGTCAAATCCAACAACTTTTGTATATTAGAGAGACTCCTAGGCAGAGCCAGAGAATTTGATAGATGCCTCTGTAGTTGTTGCTGTTGTTTAGTCAATTCTTTGTGACCTCACTTGGGATTTCTTGACAAAGATACTGGAGTGATTTGCCATGTCCTTCTCCAGCTCATTTTAAAGAAAAGGTAATTGAGGCAAACAGAGTTAAGTGACCTGCCCAGGGTCACACGGCTAGTAAGTGTCCAAGGACAGATTTGAACTTGGGAAGATGAGTCTTCCTGACTCTAGGCCTGGTATTCTACCCACTTTGCCACTTAACTGTCTTGCCTCTGTAGTACTAAAGTAAAAAATTTAAAACCTAAGTTATTCCTTCGAACAGAGGACCAAAAAAATGTATTGAAAACTAAAAATACTATTGCCAACTATGGAATTCCTGTTCTATAGGGACCTTGTTCTCATGCCCTTTCTGTCTTCTAGCACTCTGAGACGTCTGTTTCTTTCCTTGCACCCAGAAGACACTACATTTCTGGTTTTCATTTCCAGTACTGCTTATACCTTTTCTAATCTCCGCACTGCCCTTTCCTGCCGCCCCCCTCCCGGCCCCCAGCACACCCTTGATCTTGGAGGAACAGCACTTAAATCCCATTCCCCATTGCAACTTCCAGATATTTCTTCTGGTGCCATCACCCAGCAACCTCTTTTCGTTTGGAGTTCATCCTATTCAAATGTTACTGAATCCAAAATTTTGTGACACTTATTTTTCTCAAGTTCATCACCTAGCTCAGTCTTCCTGTCCACCTGAAATCCTGCCCTTATATTAAGAGGACTTAAATATACACATTAATGTTTAATCAACACCCCGGCCTTCCTGTTCCTCACACTGTCCTTATTTTTTTAAATCCCTTGTCCCCTTGAAGTTGTCTTTAACCTTGCCAAATCCCAAACCTATTTTATTTCCACCATACCCCTTTCTCTGATCCTTTTCTGCTATCTAATCTTAACTGAGTCCTTACTGTAGCAAGACGATCCTTTTATTCCTAAATTCTTTATCCCATTCCACAGAAAAGCTCTTACGAAAGTTCTTTGAAGCTTTCCATATTATCTCTTCACCCCAAACTGTCAGTATGGAACCGAACCTCAATTTTTACTTAGAAAATAAAGGTCATTTCCTGTGAGTTCCCTCTTTCCCCTTACTCTTAACACAGTTCAAAACCCTTTGATGTCATCCTCCATTTTCCACTTTACTCATGTTTCTGCTGAGGCAGCACCCCTTTAGTTTTCCCCACAAAGGCTTTCACCCTTGTATTTCATCCCTTTTTATTTCCTCTGGCATAATGCCCTCTTATTCATTTCTTCTGCTTCTTCCTCCCCCACTCCCATCTTCAACTTGTCCTTATCTACTGGATCCTTCCCCCTTGACAATAAATACACTCAACTCTCCCCCATCCTTGAGTAAACCATCCCCTCAACTTATTCTCTTACATTTTTCTTTTCTTTCACAGCCAACCTCCTAGAAAAAGCTATCTACACTTGAAGCCTTTACCTTTTCTCCCCTCACCTACTTGCAACATGGCTTCCGACTTCGTAACTCGAAACTGTTCCCTCCAAAGTTACCAATGATCTTTTGATTCTTAAATCCAATTGCCTTTTCCTATGTCCTTATCCATCTTGATATCTCTGCATCATTTAACACTATTTGTCATTCCTTCTTCTCCCAGGATTTCCATGACATTGTTTTCTCTCAGTATTCTTCCTATCTGCCTGACTGCTTCTTCTCAGTGCCCTTTGCTAGATTATTATGCATATCCTGCCCCCTTACAGTGAGTTTACCCCACGACTCCATCCCGAGCCATTTTCTCTGAACTTTATGACTTCATTAGCTCCTATGGGCTTAATTGTTATCTCTACATGTAGACTTGGATCTATTTCTCCAAGTACTTGATAATCCAGAGATCACCAGAAGAGGGCAGATGAGATGCTTAGGGCATTGGAAAGCTGGCCATGAGGATTAGTTAAAGGAACTAGTGATGTTTAATCTGGTGAATGAATATCAGAAGAATATAATAATCATCTTTTTGAAGGTTTGTCATATGGAAGGGGAATTAGACATGTTCTGCTAAGGTTTTAGAAGCGCAAGCTAGAATAAGTGGATGGAATTTACAGAATGCTGATTTCAGTTTGACGAAAGGAAAACAACATTTAGAGCTCTACAGGAGGAGGAATGACAATTACTAACTGGAGGATTTTAAGGGATCAAGGAAGAAGTGGCACTTTCATAAAATCCATCCTGAATCATTCAAGGTGTGGATCATCTGAAGTGGAGTTTGTCTGGTCCAGATACCTCATTCTACTGATGAAGAAACTGATGCCCAGAGGTGCCCTCTGACTCCAAATACATATAAACATTACACTGTTTTTGAAGGACATTCTGCCAACTCAAATCTAATATAAAAACACTGAATATAGAAATCCTAAAGTAATCACAGATTAATCATGATTCAAGGCTAAAATGTAGCTCAATTCTTTTGAGGAGTATGAGATTGTATTAGTCCTTTTGTCAGCACAAAAGAAAACATGTCTTATAGATTATATTAAGATATACAGGTGCAAAAAAATAGAAGCAGGAAAAGCAATTAATGTGTTTTAGTTGGCACTGGGCAGGTCTCTGTTTGAACAAACTACATTTAATTTTAAATACCATGCTTTAAAGAAGAATAAGCTGGAAAGTGTTCAGAGAAAAGCAGAACTAATTAAAGGTTTAGAAAATTAGATGCATGAGAAAGTTTGAAAGAATGGTACATGTTCAGTCTAATGCAACAATGTCAGACTTAACTAACCACATATATGTGAAGAGATGTTATACAAGTGTGGAGTTTAAATTATTCTCAGAGATAATGACAGAAAATGAAAGAAAGGGATACAATTATTTGACAATGAAAACGTACTTTTAATTACGGTAAAAAAAAGGTTTAAAACTGCAAAAACTTTCAAGAAATCACTGCCTTCTTGAAATTCATTACTGATAATAAGAATTCTTAGAATTTTGTGGTAATTATGATTGGAATTATTCTGGACTTCACTTTGACCAGGAAAAGGAAGAAGTGGGTAAAATGAAAGCAAAGAGTACTTTTGGAAGACAGTGATTGTAATTTTTTAAAAATAATTTTTAAAAATTAACTTAAACATAAAAGAGCAAAGATTTTAAAATAACACAAGGACTATATGTAATACCAAGAATCTCCATTACATGCATGTTGTTTTTAAAGGATATATCAAACATGTTATTCAGGGTCCAACACTGCCATGACTGTCAGTGTCCCCTTCTGAACTTTTTTCTGCTTTCTTCTATGTATCTTTCAAATATTATATTGACGCCCTTTTCTTTCTTTTATTTTGCTTTCACTTCACTCCCTCATAACTCTCATCTGCAAAAAAAAAAAAAAACCTTCCTTTGTAACAAATAAATGTAGTCAAAAAAATCCACATGTTATGTCTGAAAATGTCTATTTAATATCATCTCTACCAGGAAGTGGGAAGCATAAGTTACTGCAAGTCTTTTCAATTTATTATGAAATCCTCTCAGTTTACTTTTCCTGTCAATGCTATAACTAGCATTTCTAGAAGTACACTATTAATGACAACAGCGGACATCCTTGCTTTACTCCTAATCTTAGCCCGATGCCCCAGCTTGCTCTTGGTTTTAGAGATTACGATATTAAGGAATGGTCCATTTATTCCTATGCTTTTTAATACTTTAAAAGAAATAACCTAAACGGGTGTTATATTTTGTCCAAAACTATTTCTGTATACTCTGCTTCTCTCTACTACAATCCTGTAAAAGTACTAAGTTTCTCTTCTTCATTCTCCCCTGGTGTATTCCTTTCCTGTTTCCTTAAAATTAACAAAAACACATCCAGTTCCTGTATTTTTTTGTTACTTGACTCCTTTTATGATACTTGAAGACAATGGAATTTTGATGAAATTCTTGCTTCTTCTCTATTAGAATGGAAGCACTTCATCATTATTTAGCACCTTATAATTACTCAAATATTCTAGGTTTCTCTGTACTTGTGTTTCAAAACTCTGTCCTGCTCTGGTCTTTTCATCAGGAATGCTTGAAAGTCCTCTATTCCTTTAAAGATCCATTTTTCCCTTGTAGGATTATAGTCAGTTTTGCAGTGTAAATTATTTTTGCTTATGTCTCTTTTGACTTTTGAAATATTATATTCAGAGTTTTTTCCTCATCTGCATCCTGTAGTTGTAACAGTTTTGCATATTCCTGATTATGGTTCCTTGGTACTTGAATTCTTTCCTTCTGGCTGTTCACAATACTTTTTTTGCATTGAAAGCTCTGGATTTGGGGCATGACATTCCTGAGTGTTTTCAATTTAGGATTTTTTTTAGTTTCAGTTTGAACCTCTGGTTCTTATAGACAGACCTGGGCAATTTTCTTTTTATGATTTCTTGAAATATGGTATCTTTGTTTCTTTTTTGGTCATGGTTTTCAGGACATCTTATGCTTCTTAAATGATCTCTCTTCAACTTATTTTCCAGATTGGTTTTCAGAATTGATACTTCATTTTTTTCCTAGTTGTTTAATTGTTTCACTTTGCTCTAATATTTCCTGTCTTTCCATTTTAAGCTTTTTATTCTCCTTCCAGTTTTTCCCCTCTAGCACTAATTTTAATTCTAATCTCATTTATTGGTTACATCATTTCTTCCAGCCATGCTTATAGTTCTTTTGGCCAAACTGTTCTATCTATACTTGTTTTGGGAGTTTTTTTTCATTTTAGTTTATCTCTTAATCTTCTCTTAACCCAAAACACTGCATAATTGTGTTTAGCATTTTCTATTATTTACTCAGACTTTTTCCTGGTTTACCTCTTTCTCCCAGAACTTACTGGTTTCAAGTCTGTTTACTGGGGGTTTCCTGGTGCAACCCCATTCCTAGCCTCCTTTAGTTTCTGGAATGCTGTGTAGTTTTGGACTCTCCCTGTTGGCCCCAAGCTTCATAAATGCTTTGGGAAGCAAGACAGAGGGAGTAATGAGGGAAGGACTGCCCTCTTGATGGATTGTTATGCTCTCTCTAAAAGACTCCTTGGTTCTGTGGCCATGTGATAGTCTTACATTACAATTAATCCCATTCTGACTGCCTTCTGGCATTTTTTCCTTCATGATTTTGTAGTCTTCCTGAATATTTTTCTTCTGGTTCTTTTTTTCATTCTATTGATTCCTAAAAGTCTTCCCATGTTTCTCTGAATTCCTCATATTTGCCATTCCTTTTGGTAGTGATAACCCATTACATTTAAATTTTCAATTGGTGTGGGGGCAGCTAGGTGGCACAGTGAGTAGAGCACCAGCCCTAAAGTCAGGAAGACCTGAGTTCAAATCCTGCCTCAGACACTTGACACACTTACTAGCTGTGTGACCTTGGGCAAGTCACTTAACCCCAAATGCCCTGCCCTCCACTTAGCAAAAAATAAATAAATGAGTAAATAAATATTCAATTGGTGGACACTCACTTTGTTTCCAGCTTTTTGCAACTACAAAAAGTGCTATGCATGTTTTGGTATCTATGAGAACTTTTTGTTTTTTTATCTTCCTAGGGCAAATACCCAATCATGGGATCAAGGAGGTGTGAAGGGTATGAATAGTTTATGACCTGAGAGCAGAATATCTTCCCCTTGATATAGCCAAAGATCAAGTTAACTTTTTTGGCTTCTAATTCACGAAAAAATGAATAAAATCAAGGCTTTTTAAAAAATTTGCTTTTGGAAACAACTTCTATTAGCAAGACTGGCTATTATAATCTTTACATTCACTTTAATAGTTCAATTTAGTGAGTCTCTATATAAGAATAAGTGTTAAAAGTTTAATTTTATCTCTGTTGTAAATAAGCAGTGCAAAGGTCTTATGTAGGTTCTAATACATTGGTAGCAAAATTTTCTTATTCTTCTTTTGAATCCTCAAAAATATCTTAGCTAAAATTCTGTGAGGATCAGGTCTTGTCCAGTTTAAGCCCTACCTCAGTTTCACAGGAGTGAAAGGAAGATCAGGTAATAAAGTTGTGATTAAATATGGCAGTTCTATACATAATACATAGCAATAAAAATTAGTATCTAGGTCTGAAATTGAATTACATATATTTGGTGTTTTCTATGAAAAATTGGGAAATCTCCCAATTCCAAAAAAAGGCTAAAACTTTGGAGTTTCATGAGTTCAGACATTTTAAACTGGAGAAGAGGAGAAATGAGAGGGGGAGGGGTGGCACATAACTATTTTGAGTAATTAGAATTTTTCTTCTGAGGACTGGAACGCAAGGCAAGAGGTAGAAATTACTGATGTGCAGATTTAGTTTTAACATTACAGAAAATTTACTAACAATGAGAGAGCTATCCAAAGTTTAATGAGCTTTCTCACATTGGTTAGTTAAAGTGAATGATTTCAAGCAGAGGCTGGATAAGAACTTGTTGGGGATGCTGGGGAAGGGATTCCTGTTTGTGTTTAGGTCACAGGTTTAGGTTGGCCTCTGGGGTACCTTTCAATTGAGATTCTAAAATTTGTGGTCTTCATTAGATTTTTTTCTTATCTAAGGATGAACTTGATTGAAAGCACAATCTTTCCTCCAGTAGGTGCACTCATATACAAATAATATTAACAAGTTAATAATAATTACTTAAAGAATATGCCTGAAAACTGTTATTCTACCCCATACTGCATCAGGTGACTTCCTAGGTTTCTTTTGTTTCAGACTACATTATTTTAACATTTAAAAGAGAGGCTTCCTTCTAAAGGTCATGTAAAACACAAAGTAGTTCCTAAGTTTACATTTTTTGTAGTATAACCTTGCCCTTACAACTCTCCATCCCACGCTCATTTCATTTATTTTCTTTGTAGAAGAAAAGTCCTGTCCTGGTGGTGAAGCTAATATAAAATTGATTATGTCATGTAAAAAAACTAAGTGTCCTCCTTTTAGCAGTTGTTTTCCACTCTGTTTAGTGTGGTCCCACGTATTGTTTTGCTCTGTCTCCCCCTTCCCCCATATTTATTTTTAGTTTACTACATTCACTTTCATAAAATTTTGAGTTCCAAATTTTCTCCCACTCCCTCCCCTCCCCCCACCCCAAGACAACATGGAGTCTGATATAGGCTCTACATATACTTTCATATTAAACGTTTTCACATTAGTCATGTTGTAAAGAAGAATTAGAACTAATGGGAGGACCATGAGAAAGAAGAAACCAAAAAAAGGGAGACAGCAAATAGTGTTCGTTGATCTGCATTCAGATTCCATAGTTCTTTTTCTGAATGTGGACAGCATTTTTCATCATGAGTCTTTTGGAGTTCAAATTGCTAAGAAGAGGCAAGTCTATGAAAGCTAGTCATCACACAGTGTTGCTTTTCCTGTGTACAGTGTTCTCTGGGTTCTGCTTACTTCACTCATCATCGGTTCATGTAAGTCCAGGTTTTTCTCAAGTCCACTTGCTAATCATTTCTTATGAAACAATAGTATTCCATTACATTCATATATCACAACTTGTTCAGCCATTCCCCAATTGATGGGGATCCCCTCAGTTTCCAATTCTTGGCCACCAGAAAAAGATTTGCTCTTCTTGACAATAATTTCCTCGTTGCCTTTATGTCTGCATGCCACATGCATGTTTGAGACATTAGAGAAAAAAATGTATTTCCTTTTTGGTCTGAGAATTCAATTTTACTGAAAATTATCAATAACAATTATCAGACGACTGCTGCTCTACTAAAACAATCAGCCCTTTTATTTTAGAACCTCTGTAAAAGGACTCAATATAATTTATGGATTGACATCCCTAAGTTTAAAAGTACTAATTCTAGAAGTGTGCCTTTCCCTTACTAAATATGGGGAAATATGAAAAAAAATACTTAGATCAGTAATAGTGAAATTAATGCATGCACATATTTTTCGACGTGGTCAGTATGGGAATTTGTTTTGCTTGACTTTGCATATTGGTGATAAAGGTTCTGTTTTTCTTTCTGTTTTCCCCTCCTGTGAGGAAGGAAGGTGGGGAAAGAAATAAATACTGTTGATTTAAAAAAATTTTTTTAAAAAGAAAATGCATGGAGGATGTATAAAAAGAAGTAAATAATCTCAAATGTCTATCAACATATGTGGACTTTATTGTAATACATAGGTGGGTTGGGGGAGGGGAAATGTGTGACTTGGAGACAAAAAAGACTTTGTACTAAACTTGCCAAACAGGTTTTTTGAGTCTATAAAAGTCTAAGGGTGGCAGAAGAGGTGTGGTTTAAATGAGCATAGCACAAAACCAACAAAGAATTAAAGGAAGATGGCAGGCACCTAAAAATAAGCAAAGTATAAATATCAGGAAAATTTATTTCTAGGAAATTAACAGAAGATAACTTTGATTTTAATGCCTGTGTCAATTTATCAGCTTTGGTTTGTTCAACTGTCAAAATCTGTGCTCTTTTGGTTAGGAACAAAGAAAACTAGGAAAAATGATGGCCAGGCTAGGGGAGGACAGGATGGGATAGGACAAGACAAGACAAGTTAGACTTACAGAGCTGAAAGATTTTAGGTATCAAAGTTTTTAAATCCCTCATTTTACATATGAGGAAGCTAAAGGAGAATAATGTGTTTTCCTAATCCCTTTGCCATTACTGGAAAGCAAAATCAAAGCATAGGCTTTGTCTGGTGGGTCATTAGTACTATCTTTATAAAGGAAGGAAAATATACTTATTCTTGTGCTCAGAAGTTATAAGTCTTTTAACAAACAACACAGAAGCAGAGTATTAAAATTCAAGATTTGATATACAATATGGAGAAATAATCTTAAATGCAGAACTTTTAAGTGTGATATGCTTATAAATGACCAGTGCAGGAAACAATTCTAAGGATCTTCATTATTGTTACTATAACATTTCCAAGGTATTTTTTTAAAAAGTCTTAATCTAAAAATGGATATGAAAATATTTTATAAACTGTTAATCCTGAAAGTACCTCTTGAGGTAACTAGAACTGAATATATTGGACCAACGATTGTCAAGTACTCCTTGGCCCACAGAGATCAATAATTCTTGAAGGAAAAGTGGAATTAATTACTCATTCTACCTATAGTTAATACCACAGCATAATTCTTAAGATGTAGACCAAGAGTGTTAATACCAGTATCTGAAGACGACGTTGTAGTTTAAACAAGCCATTGTGCATTATTATTAGTCCTTTCCATTTGATGACACATTATTTCTTGTTATATAGCTATGTCCACTGCTTGTAGGATCTATTGTTCATTGTCCACCTCTATTATTATTATTTTAAAATGTCATTGCTTCTCAAATTATATATCCTCATATTTAATCCCTTCATACCAGCATCATCTGCTTTTGAGTAAAGGCAATCCACTCCCTTTCCCCTCATCCCTTGCTCAATTTATCCTTCCTTTGAATAGAAATGGCTTTGCTTTGCTTTATTTTCTTAAACATTATATCCAAATTTGGATAAACTGTGACTCCATCCAATGCCTTCTATTAGGTGCTAGAAAATTACTAGGAAGCCAAAATTCTTTTTTAATACTAATTTATGAATACCATAAAAATACTAATAAGCCACCTGGCCTCCTTCATTTTTTGTAATGCTAGGAGAAGCACATTAAGAGGGTAAGTAACTTGCAGATAATAATTTAATCTATTTATGTAAAAATAAAAATAATGAAAATGTTTAATGTAATACCATTGACCAGATTTTACTTTCATATTTTCCTTTTCAAATATACATTATACAGTCATCACCTCTAAAGTCTTCTAGCTCTGATATTCTGTCATTAACAAAATCTTTTAAGGAAAATAAAGTCATATTTCTTCCATTTACTTTGTCACGTCAAGGAACAATACCTATCCTCGAGGAACTTACCTAGTCTGGAAAATAGTTATACACACACGTAACTCATACCTCTTAACTCATGCCTCAGGAGGTAAGTAGTGTATTTCCCCTCGAGAGGCTTTAAAATGAAGACTGAGTGACTTCTAGGTAATGTCGTAAACACGATTTTTAGTTAGTTATGGGTTAAACTAGATGGCCTCTGGGGGCTCCTTCCAACTTTGAGGTTCTGTGATACTAGGAAGCAGCATAGGGTCTAATGCTAAGAGGTTTCCTTGGATTTTCCTTTCTGAGTTTAGAAGTCCCTACTCCGATTATTTACAGGAGAAAGGTGGACCCCAGAGTCTTAATGTCCTATTTCACATAAAAAAGCACCAGGGAGGGGAGGAAGACAGAAAAGGATACTATAAGGAAAACAATCCAATTATGTTTATGGTTCCAAACATTCAATTCTGGGTAAATTTGAATTTAAGTCTTTTTCAGAAGTAAATCTAGTTAATAATAATAATAGTAGTAGGAATAATAATAATGGTAGCAGCTAGCATTTATATAGCAAAGTGGCAGAAACTGTACTAAGCACTTTACAAATATCTCATTTGATCCTCACAACTCTGGGAGGTAGGTACTATTATTATCCCCATTTTATGAGGAAACTGAGGCAAAAAAAGATTAAGAGACTTGCCCCAAGGTCACACAGCTAGTAAATATATGGGGCTAAGTAAATGAAAATAGTTATTAAATGAAAATCAAACTAGAACTACCTCTAGCTAAAGAAGTCCCTGTGTGACCGTGGCTAAGTCATCTAATCCCTCTGGGCCTCAATTTCTTAATTTGTAAAATAAAGGGGTTAGTGGTAATTATCTGATCCTAAGACAAATAAAAGAGGGCAAGGGACTGATTTACTCCTCTCATGTACCCAGCAGCATGAAAATATGACTTGAGGTAACTTATGGGGGTGAGGAGAAGGAAGAAGGGATGTCTTAACTAGGGTGGAATATTCTGCATCTTTCTTCATGAGGAAGCAGATGAAGGAGTAGGGAATCAGGAATTTGGACACTGAGATAGTGTCTTTTTCTACTTCCCAAGTAGTTTATTTTATTGCTCTGTATATGCTCAGGTAGAGAATGAATAGGAAAAAAAGTTTTTGACTAGGTTACATATGAAGGGACTTCAGCCCTCAGCAGCAACCCCAAACTCAGAGTTAAGAACAAACAACTAGGAAGGATTTCCAATCAAAAGTGAGTATTAGTAGCCTAGGCTATTTCTCCTGTGTAATAAATACAGTAATAAGTAGGAAAAAATCCAAAAAGTAGGAATGTTAATGTTTACAAATTAAGAGGGGGGGAATACCTAATGGTATTTTTAGATTTGTTTGATTAAAGATTGCTCTGAAAGCTTCAGCATTTGTTTGATTTTGCTTTAGTATAGATGCTTTAGTTTTTAGATATTCTTTTTTTTATATTAAAAGTAGCAAAATTAGTGATTATAGATTTGTAAGGTCTTAGGCAGGGAGCTACATCTCAAATTTCAGTTTAGAGACATGCCTTATATGGTCATGGAACAGTACTGCCACTTAGTGGTAGCACATTTATTTAAAAGGGCCAGCTGCTTTTAAAAAATATAATCCAAAGGAAAATTATAAACTGTATTTACTGGGTAATGAAAGATTAATAGATCACAAATGCCATAGTGCTGTAATAATTAAAAATTAGGTCAAGCTCAACTTTTAAATGGTATAATTTCTCTTTCACATGATAAATTTTTTTCCCCTAAGATTTTACCCTTGGTCATGAAAGGCTGCCTCACCATTCACGAAAGACTTCATACAATAACCCAAGGACTCTTATCAAAGGGGTATCTGGCAATCATCTTTTACCTCTATCTCTGAAGTCAAGAAAAAGATGGTGTAGGTTTGAGGGAGAATAGACAGAAACTTAAAGAGTATGGTGCTAAATGTGATGAATGTCTATACTGGGGGCAGTTGGCAATTTCCTTTGATTGTGGATGTAACAAAGAAGTCTCTTGCAAATATGTAGTGTTGCAAGTTCATATGATATTGTGCTAATGTGGGTAACGTGAACTATCATCTGGGATCCATTTCTACCTTCTGGTTTCCACCCAGCCAAGGCCAGAGATGAGCTTTTTGGAGGTTAATCCAATTCTTTCTTATGAAACATTCCTTAACATACTCTTGTATGGGCTGAAAGCCCTCATGGGGCTAACTGAAGTCCAAGAAATACAGGAGTACCCATGGCACACTTTAGTCCAGCACTAATAAGAATGTTCTGACTACTTTGTAGATTATATGTAGAGAGGTTGGTCAAGGGACTTCTCGATCAACAGGATGAACTTTTAGGGAGGACTTTTGATTGTATCTTCCTATGAGGGTAGGGAATATGTCCCTTGGTGTCTCCTAGTTGATGGGTCTCAGTAATTGAGGATGAATTGGTTGACTAATTCTAGGGGGATGGACTGTTGTACAAATGACTAATTCTAGGGGGATGGATTGTTGTAGAAACAATCACCCTGTAAGAATCTTCATCTTAAGATTAGGCCTTTCTGCTTTTCAGTGAAGCTAAATTGTACTGAGTCATTAATGTCTACCTTTGAGCAAAGAACATGGGAGCCACATCATCTCTACCATGTAGCATCAATGGAAAAGGAACCATGTGGCCAAGTGGTGCAGAGATGGCAGCTTTTTGTCCCAACAGATAAGTAATAGCTGGGCAAACAGTATAATATTGAGAGTGCCTGCACTCAGGCCTAGGCATGAGCTACAGCATGTCATGTCCTCAACTCCAGAAGAGGGAAACAAGTGATCTGAGTGATTAGAGTTCTTGAACTTCAACTTCTAAAGGACTGCTGAAGAATCTTCCTTGGGGACTGAGGTTCTAGCAACTGCTAGGTTTAAGAGTTCCTGAATCTAGCCTCATTGGAGAGAAGAGGATCACACACATGGAACCTAAAGCTGGAAAGGGTATGAAGGATTAAAGCCATGATAAAGGGTAGGTATTCAGATGGTAAAGCAGGGTAATGCTGTGGATAGAGAGCTGGCCTTATTCTGAGCTCAAGACCTGATATATACAAGCTCTGTGATTGTGTTGTACTAGGCAACTCTCTAAAATTATAAACTGAAAAATAATTTCCAGTCTGCAGTAGAAGGTGACTCACTGGGAATTACAAACACTGATGAAACCACAAGTCCAAACCCATCTCTCTTACCCCCCCACCCCCCATAATCAGATTATATATGGCCTGATGGGGGGAAGGAAGGGGTTTGCTTGTCTAGCATCTCTGAGTGCATTTTTTTTTCCTGATAGGAATCTAAGCTCTCAGATATGTACCAAAAGTCTGGATGCCTGTATGGATTGTGGATTGGAATGGTGGGTGGTTGTCTGTCTAAAACCAAGTTCCCTTCTAGGAATTTCAAGTCCCTTCTGAGGAGATTCCAAAGCATAGGGTGACATTGAGTCTGACGGAATGTGTAGAGTCCTGGGAAATTTGATCTCACCAGAATAGTGGGAGAGGGAGGCCCTGCTAGTAACCCCAAATTTGTTTCCCTTCCTAGGGGTGTCTAAACCACAAGGTGGTGCTATGAGTCTGGAGGACTCATCCTGCCATGGCTGATAATATTATGTGTGGTGCAGTCTTCCACTGATATAGATTGATAATTTAGGTAGGAAAAGGTGAGGGTGAATGCAGAGAATTTGATAGATATGAAGGATGTTGTGGAAGTAAAATTGAGAGGACTAGGCAAATTAATCTGAGGGAGAAGGGAAAGAATTTGCTATGTGGAAAATTCTCTTGGTTAGCCTAGTGTTAATTATTGATGGCAAATGTTTAATCCTAGGTCAACTTCTGTTATCCAGGATATTTCTATCATAGCATGCCCCTATAATCAATTGGTGTGAGTTCAGCAAATCCAAATGATCTGAATCCAAGTCTGAAATTAAATAGAGTTAGAAGATAAATCCACAGTAAAAATGCCACAAAATACATTCCAAAGCCAAGAAATAGTTTGAGTATTACCTACTGTATTGGATTATATGGACCACAATCCTTTTTTAGTGGATGTATTCTTCATGAGTTTCAACCCTGAATCACTGACTTATATTTGGGGGGTAAGATAAAGGAGGGACAGATATTTATTGGCAGAATCCTAGATAGGATTCCCTGTTACTAGTATACTCATTTCTTCTTCCTCAGTTTCCTCAGATGTAAAATGGAGATGATAATATTCACCTACTTCATAAGGTGATTGTGAGGATCAGATAAGACAACATATGTAAAGTAATCCACAAACCTTAAAGTGATATAAAAATGCTAGTTATTATTATTTTTAATTGTATTATCTACATATCCTAGATCATCAAATAATGCTCACCACACACAGATGTTTGTTTTGAAATGTAGGAAAGTTCTAGTCTAAACTCTAAACAACTTTCTCTTCAACCTTAGTCAAGTTATTTAATCTCTTTTTCTCAGTTTTCTTATCTGTAAAATGGGAATGAAAATGTTTGCTACTAAATTGCTATGTGGATAAAGTGAGATATGTACCTGCAAATGTTTCCACAAATACAAAACACTATAAAGATGTAATCTCTTATTATTAAGCTTATCTTTTACTTGGAGAGATATTACTATAGAATCCCAGATAAGAGAGCTGGTGTCAGAGTCAGGGAGAGCCTAGGTTCATTTTCCACCACTAACACATTCTGGCCTTTAGATCCTGGTGGAAGCACTTAAGCTCTCAGTGTTGTAGGCAATTTTCTAAGACTATAAATTTCAGTCAACCTACATTGATAGATGGAGTTTCTCTCCCTACACCTATGAAATCACAGGTCCAATCCTTATCCTTAATTTTTACTTAACAATATCTAGGATTTATTTAATGCTTTAGTTTGCAAAGCTCTTTGCAAATTAACTCACTTCATCCTCACAAAAATCCTGTAAGGGTGGTGCTATTATCATTCCCACTTTACAGATGAGGAATCTAAGACTAGGAGAGTTGACTTGCCCAGGGTCAAAGCTAGTAAGCATCTGTAGCAAAATCTGAACCTAGGTCTTTCTGTCTCCAAGCCTAACATTCTAGCCACTGTACCACTTAAAATTTTAACTCCTCTTTCCTCTCTAAATATAGACTTTAAGTATATTCCATTTTTCCTTTACATCATTATTCTTGGTCAGTGTTTAGTTAAATTATGCTGGTTTAGTTTCTAAAATTTGTTCTTATAACTTCACCAGCAGCAGAAGTCAGAAATACAGAAATCCTACTGTCCTTTCTAATGGGACTCCAGATGGAATGAAGATAGAAAAACATTTTTAGAACTTTTGGGTCCTCCTTATTAGAGTAAAGTAGGACTAGCCTCCTATATTTGAATTCTGGAAGCAAAATCAGCGACAAGAAGGAGACTTCAGAAAACCTATCAAGGATGGTTCTAATTTACTGGGTTTTTCTGGGCACTTCCCCGCCCCCAATTTTCTACCCTTCTTGATTTTAGCTGCCTCACCTATGTCAGTTTTCTATTCTTCTACCTGCTATAGATACTGCCACAACCAGCAGGATCATCAACAAGAAATTGTGCTAACTCCTGGGGATATAAAGACAGTTAAAAAAAATTCCCTCCAGGAGCTCACATTCTAATGGGGGAGATGACATGCAAACAAGTATGTATGTAGAAGATATATAAAGTGTAAATGGGAGGTAATCCCAGAAGAAAGGTACTTGAAGTGGGGAGACAAGGAAAGACTACTTGCAGGAGATGGAATTTGAGTTGAGTTTTGAAGGAAGCCAGTAACAGCTTAACTTCTCTTAATGACAAAGACAAAACAAAATAAGGTCAAAGCAGAAATAAAACTATGTTTTTTTAAAGCAAGTACAAGGGATCATACATTTAGAATTGGAAGGCACCTTAGAGGTCATCAAAACCAACCTCATTTTACAGATGAGGAAACTGAGGCTGGTTAAGTGACTTGCCTAGAATTTTACAGCTAAAAAGTGCCTAAGGGAAGATGGGAATAGAAACCAGCAGCCTGTCCACTATATTACTGTAGTGAAGTCATATAAATGACTCACCTAAAATTTTAAAATTGAACTGAAATTTTAAAAAAAATAAAAATGTACTGAAACCTTTTAAAAAATAAACACGGACTGATATCTTTATAAGTTCTTTTGGTTGGTTGTTTCCATTTCTGGTCTACCCTTTTTCTCCCCCTTTATCCTAACTTCATGGTAACTTGATTTTTTTCTCCCCACAACTAAAATAGAATGATTTAAAAAACAATGAAGAAGTTATGAAGGAATACTCATGTTAGAAAAAAAAAGTCTTCTACTATTCACTTCCTTACTATTCAAAGCAAATATTACTTTAAATTTGACAGCAATTACTTTGCTCAATTATTTGCTTTGTTGATTATCTATCTTTAGAGTTTACTCCAGCTTAATTATTTATCCTATTGATTTCTTGGCTATTTTGTATTGTATTTTTCATGAAAATCCTTTGAAATCCAATACTTAAAGACCTCCCTTGCTACAGAGAAAGTTTGAAAGAGATCTTCTGTTTAGGCATGTCTGGGAGACACGGAGAAAATAAAAGCTTACATTTTATTAGAACTTTAAAATTCTTTTTTCATAAGAATTCTGTGAGATGAATCATCACAGTAGCCTACCTAAAAGAGAGGTCATCATTGTTTTCTTTGAAGTGTATTCCTATATTTTCTTGTTTCATAAAGTTAAGTTTTACAAGAACTTAATCTAGACAAGAGAATCTCATACCTAACAGGGGTGCATTCAGTTGAGAGAACAGCCTAACTAGAACATTACAGATGCTTAAAGTTTATAACATTTTATTTTGAGGCCTAATTTTAAAATAAGGTCCACGAGAAATTGTGAGAGGGTGAATGATCCCTTTACACCAGGGCTACTGCTTCATAACCTTGTCCATGGTCCTGCTATTTCAGCTTCTTCCCAACAAGTAGCAAGGGAATCACAGAATTAATAATTCCAAGTCCTCCCTCTAGTCCTAAACACCTTGCCAAAAAGGCATGGAAAAAAAAGTTTGTCAGACCTAGCATGTCCCCAAAGATTTAGAGATAGCTAGTCCAACACTTATTTTATAGAAAACTGAGGCCCAGAGAGGTTAAATGAAAGGGACAGAGAAAAAACATTCAGAAACATAAAGGTTCCTCCTGAACTTTCCACCTCTTCTTTCAAGGCTCAACCCAAGTACTTTCTGCTCCATGAAGGTTTCTCTGATTTTCCCAATCAGAAGTGATCACTCCTCTCTCAAATTTCTTAAAGGAATGACTAAGGCAGTATGGTAAGAACAGAAAACGCATTGTGTTTAGATTTGGAGGACCTAGATTCAAATCCCAGCTCTTTCATTTCCTAACTTTGGGGAAGTCACTTAACTTTAATGGGCCTCTTTCTACATCTGCAAAACGAGGATCTCTAAGGTCTCTTCCAGTTCTAAATCTAAGAACCTTACATATATTGCCTTAATATCATGGTTATTTGTGTCCTATCTTATACCTATGTCACATCATCTTCTCTCTATGATTTGTTTATAATATTGAGGGTTGATGTTATATCTAATTTCACTAAAAAAAAAAAAAAAACCACCAACACAGTTCCTTGACCATAGTAGGAACTTAAGAAATGCTTGTTGAATTGGATTGTATTAGTTTATGAGTAAGTTGAGAGGGGGAGAGAGAGACAGAGAAAACTGGGGGCCTGAATTGAAGAGCACACATATGGATACATATTGTTGCATTTTCTTGCTATGTATATGTATTTTTAGATTATTAACAATTTTTCTTTATTTAGAAAACTACAGAGCTATTTCACCTGCTTCTAACTAAAATAATCGGGTTAGCAACCTCATGTATTGAAAGCTATAGTAACTCAGAAATTCAGCTATGTGTTTCATCTAGTAGGGACAGGGATAGGAGCTGGACTTCTTCATTAGTAAAGATTATGTCCCAGCTTAGGAAACTCCCTCTACCAAACGAATTGGTACCGTCTCTGCAAAATCTACTTGAGTTTGGACTAACTGAAAATTGAAAAAAAAATTTATTACAGATACTGGAGTCTTTTTTTTCCCCCTTCATAATATAGAATTAAAGAACCAGGGTTGGAAGAAATCTTAAATGGCATTTAGTCTAACCACTACTTGAAGCATGCATACCTTTTACAGCATCTCCAACAAGTAATCGATCATTCAGCCTCTATTTGAAGACCTTAGTGACAGAATTCATTAGCTCTTAAGGTAGTCAATTCCATTTCTGGACAACTCTGTCAGGAAAATCTATTTTATATTGAGATTCCATGTAACTTCTATGTGGAATTCCTAGTTCTGTCCTCTTGGGCCAAACAGAGTAAATCAAATCTACTTTCTACATGACAACTCTTCAAATAGTGTAAGACAGTAATAACCAAGCCTCTCCCAAATCCTCTCTTCTCCAGGTGAAGCATCCTTTAGTCAATCCTCATATGGCATGATTTTCAAGTCCCTTCACCATCCTGATTCCCCTTTTCTCAGAATACTCCAGCTTGTCAATGTCCTTCCTACAATGCAGAACCCACAGCTCAACATAATACTCCATATGTAGTCTAACTAAGGCAAAATAGAGTGGAACTCTCACTTCCATCATTCTAAACAGAAGTTGCCACGAAAACAAAACAGTGACTTATATCTGTTACAGTGCAGTCAGATAGATGTCTATATCTTTTTCATATGAACTGCTAAGGAAGGTAAGGCTAGACATCTCGCACCTATACCGTTGGTATTTAAAAATTTTTTAACTATATTTTGTTTTTACATCACCTATATTACCCCAATATATTCCCCCCACCTGCTAGAGTCATTCCTTGTAACAAAGAATAAAAATAAGAAAAAAAATAATTAAGCAAAATATATCAGTGAAGTCCAACATTGTTTACAGTGCTTCAGTATCCCCACATTTATGTAGTTGATCTTCTGAACCCAAATGTGAGCCCAAATTGACATTTTCTTACAACATTGTCTTAAGTTCAATTTAGCCTCAAAGTATACCTGCTTATGGATTCAAATTCTGTCATCAAATACATAAGAATCAGTGGAGGAAATGAACAGTTTAGAGAGAAGTGGCTTGGAGGAATGAATAGCACCCCCCTCCTTTTTTTTTTGGATCATGGGAACACATAGAGAACCTTGAGGAATAGACTGAAGGTGTTCATTGGTAAAGCCAGTAGATGATCTGGAGTGGAGGTGAAGAATCAGAAATAAATGGAACTTTGGGAGTAGATGGGAAATGCCTTATCCAGTGTGCCAGAGACCAGGCAGAAGTTCAGGGAGTCAAGGTAGGTACAAATAAAAAATAAAGCCTAGCCCAAGACCCTTTGAGGGTCAAATCTCAAAATGATAATGACAGCAGGTTTGGGGAGGCTTGAAGATACTAATTTAGCGCCAATCCTAAATAACTTTGGGACAGAAATGGCAGTATATTTCTTTAGCAAAGATTATAATCCAACGTAGAAAATTTTGATTTGAGAGAGAGACTGGGAACTAGGTACCATGTAATCAGCAGTCACTAAGATGATCTTTGGTTAAATGTTAGTTAGGATTAGAAATCTGTATTTTTAAACTCAGTTTTTTTCCCCCTCAGGTTTGGAGGGGGGGGGGGCGGCGGCAGTAAGGAGTAGGAGAATGTTGTTTGCTTTCCATTGGTTTTCTCATAAAAATTCCTTTTGGAATATTCCAACCTTGTCTCAAATGAATCAAGGAAAAATGGGTTTTATTACAGGATAGTTATGGAAATTAGTTTCTCCCAATGGTCAGGTGTAGTGGTGGTGGTGGAAGCACTTAAAAAAAAAACTCAGGAAAACCTTCAGAGCAACTTTAAAATACAGACACTTCTATTTGGCCCATTCAACTTTAGAAGAAAGAATGCAGGAGTGAAAAAAGATGTCATATAGGTATGTGGAAGATACTTTGGGAGAATTCCAGTTAGTCAATAGTTTAAAACTTTAGACTTTTCTTAACTGGAAAGATTCGAAAACAAAACCAATTAATGTTTTGCAGGTGGAGAAAGATTTCAGAATTATTTTTAAAATTCTTCTTACATTGATTACAAAATGTATTTTCTACTTACTTGTTAAATAACTACATCTGCAAGATGAAAGTCATATTGAGGTTGTTTTAAGATAAATTCCAGCTCACGAACGCTAACTCTAATTAAAAACTATTTTCAAGTAATCTTAGTAGAGGAGAATGTGCATAGCTGTCTTAAATAGGAGCTGTATAATCACTAAGATTTTTCAAAATACCACTACTATTTGCTTACATTTATATATTAGATTACATTTTATAGTGTGGCTTTTTCAGAATTAAACTTCTATCGACTGTGCTACATGGACATGGAGTCAACAAGATCTGAGTTCAAATCTAGCCTAAGACACTAGCTGTGTGGCCCAGAGCAAGTCACTTAACCTCTGTCTGCCTCAGTTTTCTTATCTATAAAATAGGAATAACAGAACCTACCTTCTAGAGTTGTGAGGACTAAATGAGGTAATATTTGTAAAGTGCTATATAAAGTGTTATATAAACAATAGCTGAAATTATTATTCTTGCTAATAAATAAAAATGTATGTACAGGCTTGATGTATGTTAATTCATTAGATCCTCACAACAAACCTGGGAGTTAGGTCCTATTACGACCCTTATTTTACAGATGAAGAAACTAAAGCAAGGAGAACTTAAGTGACTTGCCCAGGGTCACATATATAGGATTTGAACTCAGCTCTTCCTCAGTCCAAGTCCTACACTCTGTCCACTATATTTACCTAGCTGCCTCTTTTAATCCCCCCAGTCAGTCAACAAGCATTTATTATGTGCTTATAATGTGTTAGGTGTGCACTGCTAACTGCTGAAGATACGAAGAAAGGGAAAGTACTTGCTCAAGGTAGGGAATATAAGTAAAATCATCTCCATTTACAGAGAGGGTAACTGTAGCTCAGGCAGGTCAAATAACTAACCCATAGTAGAAGAGCTATGACTGGAACATGAGGTTTTTATTTCAAGTTTAGGCTTTCCAAGTGATGTAGGATCATAGGATTTAGAACAAGAAAATTCTTTATTTATTGCATCCTCCTCATTTTACAGATGAGAAAACTGACATACTAAGAAGTAACTTGCCCAAGGTCACAGTGGTAGTAAAGCAGCAGAGACAGAATTTTGAACTCAGTTCAACTGACTTCTAATACAGTGGGTTTTTTTTTTTTTTTTACATTATGGTATGCTCATTCCTGGACACTCATAAATTTTTAAAAGACATTTTTAACTGTAAAAAGAAAACTTCTGAGGTTACAGGAATGGAGAGGTAGTAATACTTCTCACTTAGACAGACAGACGTTGATCTCAAGGGCCCTTAGAAACTGTCACGTTCATAGAGTTTAAACATACTGAGTACTTTCAGTAATAATTAAATGTCTATTTACTCATCATCTCTTGTCTTGACTAATAGTTTTAAAATCCATCTTCCCAACATTTCCCCTACTTAGATCGTAAGCCAATGTAATGGTTAGTGTTAAAAATCACTCTTCCTATTCATTAGTCATCTCGTTTTGACTAATAGTACTTTGCAATCTACTCCACAGACTCCTTAATTCTGATATCTTAGGTCAGTTTCAAAAGCTAATGGCAAAAATAATTTTTAGCATTACCAGTTATTACAATCAAATTACTTTTTTTTACTTCTCAAATCCCTTTCCCTTTAAATATACAAGGTCTACAAAAACAGCTAGGATACTCAATAAAGTACTCAAAATACAGTAACCTTAGAAGGACAGTTTTGCTCAAAACCCTTAAATTTTTCAGATGAATTGATAAGTTGGCTTTTTTTAAAAGGCCAACGGCTTTTCTATTAGACTCTTAGTTACAATTAGCTATTTGAGCAATACTTTTTTAATCGACAGAGATGACTTAGAAAGGAAGAAAACCCATGTTTTTTAATTGAAAAAAAATATTTTGAAACGGAACATTTATAATAGAAAATTTCTGACATAAGCCAGCACCCAGTCGCGATAGATGAGAAAGACCCCCAGGGCCTGGCACACAGCAGGCACTTAGAAAAGGCTAGCTGACCAGACTGACTGACCCCGGCTTTCGAGAACACTCAGGACGAGCAGGAAAGTGATGTCCAAAGGCAGACGACAGTGACGACGACGGCAGCAACAACAGCAGCAACCCCAGGATTTGGCCAGAAACACGGGCTCTAGTTCCCTTCCTCCATCCCTGAAAGGAACCTAACAGAAAAAACCACTTACTCCCCGCCTGCAGCCTCCCCCCTCTCAACATCCCTGAAATTAAGTCGTCAGAGATCGGTGGGCCAGGAAGGGGCTCAGCGAACAGGAAGAGAAGGTAATGAAGCGTAAAAGAAAAGAGAAAAGGGGGAAAAAATAGTTGTACTGACGGAGAGGTGCGAGACCCGGGGAGAGGCGGATTTGGGCATCTCGGGCGGGGCCCCAAGCTCTGCTGTCACCCCCGCGAGCCTCGGGAGGCACGGATCCAGGGGGCGGTTGGCAGACCCTCCCCGCCCCCTCTCCGTCTCGCGCCGCGTGCCGCAGAACCCCACTCAACTTCTCCTCTCCGCTCTTCGGTCCCACCCCTCCCTTCCCAGGTAGCGAGTATGATTGGCGAGAGGACGGATCCCTCAGCGCCGCTCGTCCTATGGCGAACGCCTCCGAGCCGCCCCTCTTCCGCTCCGCCCCTTCCCCGTCTTCCCCTCCCCTCCCGATGATGGCCCGCCCCTCTCGCCTCTGCGCTTGGGAGCGGAGGGAGAGTAAATACAACAGGAGCGCAAAATGGCGGAGCCGCTGAGCCCCGTCCACGGCGCTGCCGCCGCCCCGGAGAAAGAGTCGTTCTGCAAACCACCGCCGCCTCCGTCTCCTCGGGATCCGTCATGTTCTCTATCGGCCAAGAAGGTCCGGACGGAGGAGAAGAAGCCGCCGCGAAGAGTGAACGGGGAAGGGGGCGGCGGCGGCGGCGGGAATAGCAGGCAGCAGCCGCCTCCGCCTCAGAGCTATGGCAGCCCCGCGTTGTGGAGCTTCGCGGCCGTGGCCGCCGCCGCCACCCCTCCTGGCGGCTTCTCTTTTCCCGCGGGCGCCACCACCACTTCCTCCTCCTCCTCCTCTTCCTCTTCGTCCTCCTCCTCCTCTTCATCCTCCTCCTCCTCCTCCTCTTCTTCACTCTCTCCCCAACCTCTGCCCCGCAAACTGCTCGTGTCCCCGACGCTGCTTCACGCTCAGCCCCACCACCATCTTCTGCTCCCGGCCCCGGCCGCCGCTAACGCTAAGCCTCGGAGACCCAAGGAGAAGCGGGAGAAGGAGAAGAGGAGGCACGGCGCCGCCGGGGCGGTCGAGGCCGGAGGGGCCCGAGAGGAGAACGGGGAAGTGAAGCTCCTGCAGAGAGGTGGGTGCTCGCCCGGGCCCATGGGGTGGCTGGCGCGGAGGGCAAGGCGGGGGAGCGGCCCGCGCGGGCCTGGCAGGGGCCAGTGCCCGAGACTCTGGAGCTACAGCCTCTCTCCTTCGCCCTCCCCTGAGCAGGGGGAGGGGTCGTGGTACCCAAGCGAAGGTTGGCTAAGGGGCTGTCCGGCGCCTGGCGAGGATGGGGTGGCCCAGCTTGGCACCGAGCCCAGGGAAAGGACCTCTCTCCCCGAGGTGACTTGGTCGTCACCCCAGGGACAGGAAATGGAGCCTGTAATTTTAGTAGCCAGGGAAGGGAATGGCCAAAACTCTTCCTCCTCGTCTTCCTCCTCGACACGGGTTTGAGCCTCCGAGATGATGCGCCGTGGCAGAGCTTCCTTTAGGGGACCCACGTAAGATGTCTTTAGGTGCTGGTGCACCAGATCCCGGGGAGGGAGGCGTGGGGTATGAAGAGGTTAAGACTTAGGGCTGCCTAGAAGGGATCCTAGTACCATATATTTGAGACGACCCCTCCCCCCACCCCCAAACTCCAGCGGTAGCTTCTTCATCCGAAGATTCTGTCAAAAAAAGGGGGGGGGGTTTGGTGTGGAGAACACTGGCGTCAGCTGGAAGCTACCAGAGGCCTGAGCTTTTCATCCCTATTAGGGAAATGAGGTGGTGTCCTGGGCGCTGAGTATGCTATTTCTCCCTCCCTCCCTCCTCTCTCTCACACATATTCTTGAGAGATTTTGGTGTCTTTACTCGAAACTATCCGTTTCCTGTCGCCCCTCAAAAAGTGTGTGTGTGTGTGTGTGTATATATATATGTAATATATTTATTATGTACATATATGTATATATATTTGCTGTATTATTTTCCCTATAATGACGATTGAAATAAATACATGAGGTAGAGTAAACTTTCTTAAAAATGACTTAAGTAGAAGTATATTTCAAAAGGAGGGCCTTAAGGATCTGATCCTGAAAAAGTATTTCTTTCAGACGTAGAACTGTCATAACATTTTCCAAGCACTACCTGTTTGTAAAAATTGTTTCTGGCCTCTAGCTGTTGAAGTATGATCATCTGGAATTGTTATAACTCGGAGAGTAGTTGAGAATTAGAAATATATGTGGTTTTTCAGTTCTAATAAATAATAAAAATAAATAAATAAATAATAAAAATAATAAAAAAATGGCAGGAGTCTTTAGTATTGCTGGTTTCAGGTAGTATCTTATGATCACAAAAATCATTTATTAGTTTATTTGAATTAGTTTCTTTTATAGTCACTGATAACATTCCCGTTGCATGTAATTTAGTAGTAGCAACATTGTTTTTTCTGTTTTCAGGTTTTGTCTGTAACATAACTAAGCATCTAAGCTTAGCCCTTTAATACTTTGGGATCCCCCCACCTTTTGGGGAGTTTTCTTTCAAAGTATTTTTGAGAACGACAGTTATTCTGGTTATATTCAGAAGTACTGAGGAGCATATATCTTATTTTGTTTTCATTATTGGAAATCTTGTGATGTTGACAAATATTTTTTTTTTAAATCAATCACGTATTCCTTGAATGCTTTGCAGATTCTGTTCTTAGTAATTGGGGAATAAGCGTATTGCCATATTGATCTTCATGATCAGGAAGTAATTTAATGATATGTTTTCTTTAGGTTTCTTTTCCTTGAGTTCATGAATAATGAATGAAGTCATTAAGATTACAGAAAGAAATTGTAATTTAGAATGTTTAAAACATAAAATATCCCTAAGCAGTTGTTTTTAGTAATGTTTCTGATCTTGAGCAACATTTTGAAACCTCTTGTTCTTAGGATTATGACTATTTTAGCGAGATAAAACAACTTAATTATTTCAGTTTTGTAATTTCTGTAAAATCTGTTACGTAATTTCTTTTTTCATTGTTTGAATTGTGTGTGGAAGGTGTCTCCAGGTGGCATATTTCTTTCTTGAATTTTTTTTTTCTGTAAAAGAACACCTAGACGGTCAGTCTGGCATTTTGGATAGAGAGGGTCAGCCTTGTAGTCACAATGTCTTAGATTCAAGTGCTACCTTTGACTCTTATTAAATGGGTAACCAAGGGCAAATCATTTAGCCTTTCAGTGCCTCAGGCAGATCTCCAACTGGGTTTCTTAATCTTTTTGGTGGACTCCTTTGGCAAACTGGTAAAACTTACTCACTTCATCTCAGAATAATACGTAGGATTACCAAGGAAATCAATTAGATTGAAACACAGTTTATAATAGTGATCCAGGAAAGATTAGATTGTGGTATGTTAAAGAAGACCAATGAATGCACCTTGCACTAAGACTCTAATGCTGCAGATATGCATCTTGCAGGGTCTTTTTTCACATCTGGCATTCCCTACACCCACAAACTAGGTATCAGTATAGGGGTAAGTGTTTTTTTTTTAATGACCATGTTACTGTTTTTGTGAGGAAAAAAACTTAAAATATATTTTGTGACGAATAGTTTTTAATCCTTTCCTTTAGTTATGTGTTGGTATACCTACTGCTAGAAATCTTAGCTTTCTAATTGAGAAAGATTGACCCATACCCTACTGAAATAAAACATTAGCTGAATTAACAAATAAAAATACTTTTTCATCTGAATAGTAATAACTCTTTAAGCAGATTAATGAGATTTGATTTGTGCTGATGTTCCATTCAGATAGACATATATAACTATAGTTCAGCCCTTCAATTTTGCAAATATAACCTAAATAAAAGAAGGTAGGGGCAAATAAATTTAATTTTTTAGTTTTTTTTAAATTCTCTAGTGACAATAAACTGGATGTATATGGTAGTAGAGAAGTGGTGGTGATGTTAACCAGTAAAGCCAGCCTTGAAGCCAAGAAGATCTAGGTTCAGGTCCCACTTTTCAAATATATTGGCTGTGTGATCCTGGGTGAATCATTTAACTTCTGAGTGCTCCAAACCACTTTCTAAGACTATAAGTTGCAGACCTGCAATGGTAGAGGGAGAATTCCTTCATCTGGGAGTTCCCTATCCCTGCAAAATCTTGGGACCAGTTTCTTTCCCTTACACTAGGGCATATCTCTTATCTACCAGGAAGTAGGCAAAGAAAGGCTTCTGTGTGACCAAAATTGATTTATTAAAGTTCATTCATACACTGAACTAACACCAGAGCCCCTATACCCCACTCATTTGCTCTGTTTTACCCAGAATTCTAACAAGCTTGCTTTTTTCAGTTTATAGATTGGAAATAGGAGACAGAGAGAGAGATAGGCTGACTGTAGTTAGAAGTGACACTGATTGATTGGGGCAAGACTGAAAAACTATAAAAAGTAGACCAAAATAGACTTCTCTGAAATATTAGGTATTGATGCAGGGAGCCCTTCGTGCTTGAGTATTATATCACAGTCCAATTAAGTTCATAATGATGATCCAGAAAAGGTTAAATTATATTGTATTTAACCAGACAAGAAAATAAACATTTTAGAATGATTTCCATAAAATCGTTGAAACAAAAGTTTTAGTGTCTTAGGTGATAGGGTAAGCTTTAATTATCAGGAAAATTCAATTATTTGACATATCTCATCCATATATCAAACTAGACAAATTAGGTTTTATTTATTTGAAACGGAAATTTGGATTTCTCCAATTCAGAAGGTATCCACCATTTAGGGAGAATGAGTTGGTACTAAGAGTACAAACTTAGTACAAAATAACTAAACATCTTAACTTAATTGATTCTATGGGCTGGTTATAGTGACATACTTATATAGAATGTCTGTGGTTTTCTAAACACTTAAAAATATACTGATGCCCTAAAGTGTGTGTGTGTGTGTGTGTGTGTGTGTGTGTGTGTATGTATGTATGTGATGCAGACCTGCAATTTGTCTGTTACTTAGTCTTGAGAATTGAACTTTGTCTTACAGAATTGCCTGTAGAGGTTGAATAACTTGCCTTCGATCACACGGCCAATGTGAGTCAGAGGCAGGACTTGAGTCTTAAGTACAGTATTTCAGAATCCAAGGTTTAAAGTCTATTCATTAGACTACACTGCCTCTCAAAAGTATATTTACAAAAGATATTTTATTTAATACTAAGTTAAAAGATTAGTTGTGTAATTTTGCTGCTCGGTTAGGCCTAAATCAGGAAGACATAAAACTGTTTATGTTATTGCCACATGAACTTGGCTTATGGAGAAGAGTGGTATTAAATTTACTGCCGCCTATCCAGCGTTTGCTGGACCTGTCTTTCAAGTGGCATGCAGAAACTTGAACTCATGTTATTTTTTTTCCCCTGAATTCTAAAAGTCAGACAACAATCCAGATTAAGGGGAAACTAATTTTAAGGTTGAGATACTTCTAGGAAGGCCATCAAGTTTATATCTATAAAAGCTTTGCTTTTTTGAAAGTAAAATTAACATGTTGCAAACTTTTCCATACTATATTTTAAATATAACTAAGCAGTAACTTGGTATATTTAATTGAATGTGTGTGTGTGTGTGTGTGTGTGTATCTATATATCTAGCTATCTGTCTATATATGGTTATAGATACACACACATTTTTTTCCCCATTGAGGCAGAACTATAACAAACTTTATTGGCCAGATTTTAAGAATAAGGACATTTTTGAAAGTTACCTATTTATCCTTTAGCAGCTCAGACTTTTTAGCCCTAGATTTCTCTGTTTTATTTCCCAGTTTTTAGTGTATTAGAAACGTGAGAGAAAGGTCGCTGTTAGAGATAGGCTGGCTCTAAACAGCTATTATAATTTTATAAATTCTGAGCGTTTTGGTTGAGGAGCTGTTTATGTATCAATTTTAATGCCTTTTACAACTTTTTCTTTTTTTATTGTAATCTTTAAAAATCAGTAAACTTGAATATTTCAGCATAGAGAGAACAGAAAAAGAATTGGTTACAAAACTGAATCTCAAGAACATGTATCTTGATTTTCTTTTAAAGTGCATATGAAACGTTAACACAGTAGTACCCACACTGCCTTCCTTGTCTGTGCACCTTTCAGAAATTCCCTTTTCTGAGTTGGTCTTAAATGTTTCACTGAAGCCCTTTTTTTCATCTCTATTACTACCAGTTGATTAAATCAACAAAAGCACAGTTACTAACCACTCACTTTTCATCACTCTCCTCTCAGTTGCCTCTATCCAAAAGCTCTAACTTGTAACAAATACTTAAATTGATTCCAGTGTCTTCTTAAAAGCCTATGGTATCACATAGTTTCTTCTGTCAATGAACTAATACTCATATGCCACTTCATTTTGACATTATGCTATTATAATTATTTATGTGTATGTATTCTTTCCTCAACAAAACTGTAAGCTCTTGTGAAGGCTTGGACCTTATAGTCCCCCATCTTGCCTAGCACAACTTACGAATAATAGGTGTAGAGCAAGTATTGAAAAATTCAATACAGTAAAAAAGAACATTTTGCAGAAGAATGGATTTGTCTTAAATAAACTTAAGGATAAACAGACTGATTTTCTATATACGTGTTGTTTTCCCAAATAGGATTTAAGCTTCTTGTATCACTTTGTCTTTGTATCCTCGGGTGGCTAGTAATATGTATTTGTTGAGTTTAAATGAAGAATCACTACGATATAACTAGTGCCTGGTTGTGGTGGGAGGAAAAAGTATAAAAATGAAGTTAAGGACAAAAACAGCGACAAAAATAGCAAAGTCAGGACATAGGGAGATAGGGAGACTTCTCTCTGGGAGGAGGTGAAGAAATGATGAGATTTACCTTGGCTATGCTATATGAAGCAATGAGAGGCACTTTTGGATTGTAGAATTAGAATTCTGTTATCCAGAACATTGCTCAAACAAGAAGACCATTAACTAGAGTTTGGAAAAATAATTGTTTACAAATTGTTGAGTTTTCTTTTCAACCTTTTTGCTAACTACCTTCCTGCCTTTATTCCTGAGACCTTATTTGGAGCCTGCTCCATTTTCGTTAGTCTTCCCTCTGGCTTTCCTGTTTAACCTTTTCACACTGCAACAGTCAGCTTTTCCAGGCCCTAATAGACACAGTAGCAACAATCCTGATAATCTTTCATTCTCTTACTGTCATTTATAAGTCTCTTGGGAAAAAAAAAATCCAAACCAGTACATTCTTTTGTAAGAGTTGTCAGAATATCTGAAGAATATTTTACATTGTATTCATTCATTTAATAAGTATTTATTATAAGCTAAAGTGTTCAAGGCACTGGTCTAGGCAATGAGGATATAAATATTAAAAAATTATGAAGTCTCTCTTCATGGAGTTTACATTATTTTAGAATGAGGTGAATGTAGAACATGTACACGGATGAAGTAATTCATGACAGTGGCAAAGGAAGTTTTAAGAACATTAATCTAGGAGTGGTGTGAAGATTGTATTGCAGGCAAGAGAAACTGGAAACAGATTACTTAGGAGAGTAATATGATGGCCAGTTAAAATGACCTAGGGAAATTTGAGGAAGAAGGGAAGCCACTTTAGCTTGGGAAGGCTTTTTGGAATATATGATATTTGAAGGAAGAGATATTCTGAAAGGCGGGGATTAAGTTTCAGCAAGATATTTGACAGCCTCTTCCAGTGGCCATGTAGACAAGATGGAGGGATGTAAAACTTTCACAACTGGTTAACTGACAAGACCCAAAGAATTATGATTATTGGATTACTGCCAACCTGGACAAAGACCCTTAGCTAGTTCAGGAGCCTGGGGCTCTGTCCGTTCCAAAAAGTCATGGATGGCATATTTGCCCCATTTTCAGAAGATGCAAAGCTGGAATGACTATCTTATTCATTAGATAACAGAATTGGTATCCAAATATATATTAACATGCTGGAAAGATGGGTCAAATTTAAGATTTTTTTAAAAAAGAAGATAAAATTTAATAAGTTCTACTTTCTTCTTTCATCCCATGGATAGACAGACCTGTTCTCAGAGCCAGGAAGACCTAGGTTCAGATTCCACCTCTGACACTTACTGACTGTGACCCTGTTCAGATCAGCTACCCTCTCAAAGCCTCATCTCTTTGCTCTGCATAGCTCTGTAAAACTATGAATTGCAGAGAAGATAACAACCTGCTTTGGTACAGGGAGTTTATCATCAGCTAGTTTCATATACCAGTGAAATTACAGGTTATTATTTCTTGTTTTATAATAGTGGGAAGGTAGCTCTGGATTTGATTCTTTTCTTTTTTTCTCATGCTTTTCCCTGCTATCTTTTATAGATAGGAATAGATTCTTTTGTTTCCTATGGTCTCCCTGCTTTATTGTTAACAAAAATGGAGACAAAAAATTAGAGTTCAGTCCTGCCTCACACACTTGATAGCTGTGTGACTCTGGGTTAGGCAGCTAACCTCTCAGCCTCAGTTTCCTCATCTTTAAAGTGGGAAAACAGCTACTCCACATTGTGATGCAAAGGCCAACTGAGATAGCATATGTAAAGTGCTTTGGAAACCTTAAAATACTATATAAAGGCTAGTTAGTTACTAGGCTTCCATATTACCACTGTTCCATATTCTCCACCATGTCTTATCTTTCCTTTCCTTCCCTTATTGCCTCAGAGGAATAGATGGCCTTTTTTCTTGCTTGTCAAGACTTAACCTCTCTTCTTGTGCCTTTAAGACCGTGCCTTCCTGTGATCTTCAGAAGCTTATCTCATTTATCATTGTCTAGTGTAACTCAGCTTCAATCTCAATCCTCTTCTTTGCTGCCTACACACATGTTCAAGTCTAATACATCTTTTAAAAAAAACCTTCACATGACCCTTTAGTCCTCTCAAGTTACTATCATATCTTTTCTTCCTTTCACGGTGAAATTACTAGAAATATCTGTCTACACTTGATGCCTCTCCTTCCTCAGTACCCACCACTTCTTAGCTCCTTGCATTCTGGCTTCTTGGCATACCAAATGATTGAAACTGTTGTTAAGATTACCAACAGTTTCTTAACTGTTAAATCTGATGGCCCTTTCTCAGTCCTCATTTTTCTTGTCTTCTGCATCTTTTGTGACTGTTGACTACTCTCCTGGATATTCTTTATTCCACTGGCTTCTGAGATTTTGATGTTTCCTTATGTTCCTTTTTACCTTATTTGCTCACTGGATCGACTTAATATCCTTTGCTGAAGACTCCTTTACTGTAAGCTCCATTTCCCGTCCCCCAAGTGTAGCAAGGCTCGGTTTATTCTGCATCACTTGCTATGCCTTCCTCTTTTTTGACCTTTCTTACGATGCAATTATGTTTTGTTACATTGCATAGCTACCACTTGTTGAGCTTTTCTCCCAATTCTTGAGTACATAGTTTGTTTCCTAGGTGGTTTTTGTTTTTATTTTTGCTTTCTTAATTACACTGCTTAGAATATTTTTGTTCAGCTTTCTTTTTCCTGTTACTAACATACTAATGTCAGGATAACTTTTTCCCATCCCAGTCTCAAGGATTGAATTATAAAATGTTGTTATTTTAATGGTTGTATCTCAGAATTGTTGTAATCTTTATTTCTCTGATTAATTACAGAGTTCGTTATTGATAATTTGGGTTTCAAGAATTTGCTGTTCATAGTCTTTGCTTATCTCTTAAGAATTTGGTCATAAATTTATACATTTGTATAGTCAAGTCAGCAAGCATTCCTTAAGTGCCTATTATGAACTAGGCACTATGCCAGATGGTAGAGTTACAAAGAAAGGCAAAAAACAAACCCCTTTCTCAAGGAGCTACCAGTAAAATAGGAGAGTCAACATGCAAACAGCTATGTACAAACAAGATTCGGGGAAAAGTTTCTTGTAGAAAGTGGGATTTTAGCTGGGAGTTGAAGGAAGACAGAGAAGCCAGGAGTCAGAAATGGAGAGGGAGAACTTTTCAGGAGTAAGTGACAGCCAATGGAAAAGCACAGGTTTGGGAGATGGACTGTCTTTTTTGAGCAATAATAAGGAGATCTGTGTCACTGGAGTATGTAGAGGGGAATGTAACTTGTAAGAAGTTTGGAAAGTTAGGTAGCATCCAGGTTGTATGGGGCTTTAAAAGCCAAACAGAGTCTTGCATTTGGTCCTGAAGGTAATCCGGAGCCACTTAAATTTATTGAATGAGATGGGGGGTTGGTTGTAGTCAGATCTGTGCTTTAGGAAGATCAATATGCCAGCTGAATAGAAAGTGAACTGGAGTGGGGAGAGATGTGTTGACAGGGAGACCAGCCAGAAAGTTATTGCAATGGTTCGGGCTTGAGGTGATAAGGGCTTGCACCAGGGTGTTGGCAGTGTTTGAGGAGATGGTAGTGATAGCTGGGACGTGGGGGTGGAGTCTATACAAGAGATATTGCCAGGTAATATTGACAGGATTTGTCAACTGTTTGGACATGGGAGTGAGAGTGAGGAGAAGGAGGATGCCGAGGTTGGGAGCCTGGGTGACAGGGACGATGGTGATGCCCTTGACAATAATGGGAAAGTTAGGAAGAGGGGGGAGGGTTTTGGAGGGAAAGATAATGAGTATAGTTTTGGACATGTTGAGTTGACAAAGATGTCTTTGGGATATCCTATTGGAGAGATGTTAATAAAAATGTTTAAATAATTTAAAAGAACAATAGGTTGGCAATTGGAAATGCAAGGTTGGAGGTCTCTAGACACTAAGTCAGAAGTTTTATTAGAAATGGTTATTGCAAAGATATTTCCCCCCATCTTTTTTTTTCTCTAGGCATCTTTTTTGTTTTGCAAAGCTGTTTATTTTAAAAATAATTATTCATTTAGTGTCTGTAGTGTTCATTTAGTTCATTCGTAGTGTTCATTCATTTAGTGTTGTAGTGGGTCGAGCATTGGATTTTGAAGTTAAAGAAGACATGAGATCAAATTCTGTCCCATTGGGCAGCTGGGGGACCTGGGTTCAAGTTCCGCCTCAGCCACTGTGCCATCACACTGGTTATGTGATCCTGGGCAAGTCACTTGATCCTGATTGCCCCAAACTGCCCCCTCCCCCCAAAAAAAACCCCAAACAAACAAATTGTGCCTCAGAGACTTACTATTTGTGACTCAGGGGAAATAACTTAATCTGTCTGGGCCTCAGTTTCCTCATCTATAAAATAAAAGGTTCAGCCTTGACCTTTGAGATTGTTTTTGGATTTAAATCTCTGATGCTGTGATAAAAAAATATCCTGTAATTTCTCAGCATGGGGTAATGGATATGGTATAGCCATTCAGTTTAAAGGTCCACCTCTGATAGCCAATAGCTATGTCATATGCTGGTCCCTTAACTTCCCTGATCCTTAAGTTTTTTATTCTTTAAAGAGGATGGTAATGCCATAGTATGTACCTCACAGAGTTGTTGTGTGGCCCAAATGAAGCAATATTTATAAAGCCCTGTATGAATGCCACCTATTCTTTTTCTTCTGTTTGTTGAATAGGAAAGGCTTTTCACCTTACTACAATTTCTGTGGATGCAGCATTCCAATATATTCTGATTTTTGTGTGTGTGTATTTTTTTAAAGGAAATGTTTAGATTATTGATGAACTTGGAATTTATTGTGACATAAGGTGTGCTATCCTGTCCTGTTATCCCCAACAATTTTCCTTCTCCAGTGTGTTGTGATCTTGGATTTATCAAGTATTATTCAGTTGTATGACTTTAGTTCCTGTTGTGGATGAGCTAATCTGTTCCATTGAACTGTTTTCTCCCCCAGTTTTTTAATCTAGTGCAAACAGTTTTGACATATACTGCTTTGGGGTATGATTTGTCATCAGGCACTCTAAGTCCCTTTTTTTCCTTCATATTTTCCCTTTGTGTTTCATTTTGCTTTTCATTTAATGTCTTTTTAGTTAATTGTATGAAGTGTCCCACTGGTATTTTGATTGTTAGTTCTATTGAAAGTATAAATTAATTTGAGTAGTATTACTATCTTTATCATATTGACTCAACCTGGCTATATATATTGAATATCTTTTCAGCCTATTTTTAATTTTTTTCTGTGAAGATTGTTTCACAATTGATAAGAGTTTTATTTAGTAGATTAATTCCAACCTTTTGGTAAATTTTGTTTTGTAAATTTTTGTGAATTTTGTTTTTCTGTTTGTTTCTTTAGTTTTTTTTTCTTGACTAGATCTGTGATTAGATGAGTATATATAGTGAGTGAGGAAACTCTTCTACAAAGACCAGTATATGACTGTTCTTCAATGTCTAATCGTTTTAGAGGCACTTGTACCCAGATCTTCCTGACTCTGTGGGCTTCTCTCCTTATGCCATACTGCCTGTTGATGTTTTTAGTGAGGTATATACATGTCATTGAGCTTCATGGGTTCATCTTGTTTTTTGCTATCTTGCTGAAACCATTTATAATTGCAGTTAGATTTTTTTAGTTTCTTACTTCTGTAATAAGCTGTTATACCAAACAAAAAGAGATATTTAGAGCTCTTTTTGATAATCTCTTAAATTTTTAAATCTTTTTTCTTTTTTATTGATATTTGATTTATTTATTTTTAGTTTACAGCATTTGGTTCCACAAGCTTTTGAGTTGTAAATTTTCTCCCCTTCCCAACCCTTTCCCCAAGATGACCTGCAATCTGATATAGGCTCTACATATACATTCACATTAAACATTTTCACAATAGTCATACTGCAAAGAAGAATTATAACTAATGGAATGAACCATGAGAAAGAAGAAACAAAACAGTCTTAATCTTTTTAAGCATTAAAAATGCTGGGTGAGAATAAAATGCACTGCTTTAGCCTTATTTTTAGTGGGAAAGCCTCTAGCATTTCTTCTTGACATATTATGCTACTAGTTTATGGATTCATAACACTTCTTATCACATTTCCTTAGTAGAACTTTGATTTCATTATTTTAGAATACAACCAGTCAACACCTTCATAATCCTGTGAGGTCTTCTATAGAGGATCCACCCAACTTGCAACCTCTCCACCTTCTTTTCTAGGTCTTTATATATTTCCCATAAGAGACTCATTGTTGGCTAGGGGAGTGGGTTGATAGTTAGCCAACAGTAACACCTGAGGTCTTGTGTTTTCTTTACTTTTCAGTCAATTGAGTGATTGTAGAGATGTGTTCTGCCATAGAAAATTGCTTTTGAAATTTGACTTTTGCACCTTTACATCAAGGCTACCTGAAATAGGTATATAGATCAATCTTATAAAGATTTTATAAAAATAAAATAATAAGGGTTGTTAGTTGTTGATATGACTTTTTTCATATTAAGAGAGTCCTTCCATTCTTATACAAAATTATGGATATTGTACCTTTACAGGAGTTTTTGCATAAAATGAGTTTATGGATTTTATTATTGGTATTGTATTTTACATGATTTTCCTAATATTAAGCCATTCTTGCATTCCTGCTACAAATTCTGTATGGCCATAATGAATAACTTTTGGGGTTATATTGGTTTTTTTTTTTTGGCTTGCATTTTATTTAAAGTTTTTGTGTCATTATTCATTAATGACATAAGTCCATAACTCTTTCTCTGTTTATCCTTATCAGGTTTGGTATTTTGCTTTTGGAAAGAGGTGCCTTATAGTTTTTCTTCTTTTTTTTTTGAAATAGCTTATGCATTAAAGGAATTATTTGTTCTTTAAATATCTTGATAGAATTTAGTTGTGAATCATTCGTGCCTTTTCTGTGAATGATTTGTTCAGTTTCTCCTTCAAAATTTGTTTATGCTGTCAATCTGTCATCTATTTAGAGATTTTGCAGTTTTTTATAAATCTTTTATATTCTCAATTTTTTAAAGCTGATTACAGTTTACTCTGTTTTGTTCTCCACTTTTTTGTTGTTCATTCTAATAATTTTGTTTCCCATTTTCTTATTTTTGTTTATACTTAACTAATGGTTTATCAATTTCATTGTTCTTTTAAAAAATTTAATTATTTTCTATTACAGTATTCTTTAGCCCTGATGATTTCTTGCTTTGTTTGCTGCTAATGCAGCAGATTTGTTCATTTTAAATTTCTTTTGCTTAGCCGAGAACATAGCATTGTTTTTCTCTTTTCCTTTTGAAATACATGCTCTTTTCGCCTCTGCCTCTTAGAAGCCCTGGTTTTCTTCAAAACTTAACTGAGTCACCACCTTCTTCTATGTGAGGCCTTTCTTGATTCTCTTATAAAATAAAATAAACCTAACATTTTCTGTATGCTAACAAAGTATATCTCCTCTTATAGAAGTGTAATACATGCCATCTCCCCTTAATATAAACCTCTTAAAGAAATTTCATTTCTGTATTTGTATTCCCAGTGCTTAGCACAGATTTTGCCACATAATAAGAGTTTAATAAATGCTTTTTGATTGATTATTAATGTAAGGATTCAGGGACGTAAATTTGCCTCTGAATACTAGTCTGACTGAATCATAGATTTTGATTTGTTTTATTTATACTGTCAGCTTATAGTCTGTTTCTGTAACTTGTTCTTTAACCCAATCAGTATTGAGTTATCAAATCATCTTTTAATTTCCATGTGGCCCTGCAAGTTTAGATCATATTTTCATTGTTGATTATTCTTTTCAGGCATTAAAATCCACCAATGTAATGTTTAGAATTTGTAGCTTTGTGAATATACTTATATCTTCTTTATATCTTGTTTGTATTGGATGTATATTTCATGACTATTCCATATTTTAAAAAAGCAATATATTCCCAAGTTTTTCCATAGATTTTCTTTGTGTGTGTATGTGTGTGTGAATGAACAACTAAATTCTATCAAGACTGACTGATTATGTTATATATATATATACATACAATTTCTTCATATATATACTTATAGTTTCTTCAGTAACTTATTCAAATTTAATTTCTTTATTTACCTTTTATGATATTCTGTTGTATTGAAATCTTTAATTGTTGATTTTTTTCCATCTACTTCAACTAATTGGATTTTTGTAATTTTAATAATAATAGCTAACATTTTTATGACACTTATGTGACAAGCACTGTGGCAATTCCTTTACAATTTTGATCTCATTTGATCCTCACAAGAACCCTGGAAGGTAGGTGCTATTATTATCCTCATTTTACAGATAAGGAGACTAAGGGAAACAGGTTAAGTGACTTGCTTAGGGTCACATAGTGTCTGAAGTTGGATTTGAACTCAGATCTTCTTACCTGCAAGCCCAGGATAGTTAATACAACTGCAGAACCTAGCAGTTTTTAATTTGCTGTACCAGTAATTGTGTAGATATTTAATGTCTGTATTCTCTTATTGTCAATTGTACCTTTTAAACGTGAGGTAGGTAATTCCTTCTATTTGTACTTCTCTCATTCTAACTTAGATATCTATGTATATATCTAATCCTTCTTGTTAGTAAACTTTCTGAGGCAGTAAACTTTCTGAGGGTTGGGAGTGCATATTATTTTATCCTTGTATTTTCAGCCCATTGTACAGCATTTTGTGTACAATGGGTATATTTGAGAAAGAAATTTTACAGAGTCTCTTTGAGATATCCTTTTAAACACAAGGAAGAAATGTGGCCAGAGTTAGGTGGATTTGTCATTTGTTGAATAATCTGTCTAAATACTGTAGTGTTACTTAATATATTGGTGTTAAGTCAAGAGAAATTATTTGTAGGTGACACAGATGCGATAGGGAAAAATAGGTTTGATGACAGAATCAGGACTAAAAAAAGATAGGCTAGAACTAATGGAGTGAAATTAGCAAGATTGAATAAATAGAAGTAAATTCCAAGTTTTGTGCTATGCCAAAAAAAAAATCAAATGAATAAATCTGGATTGGAAAAGACATTACATGATACCATTTCATATGAATGTGAATTAGTTGTTTTTAGGAGTTAGTTGTGTGATGTGGCAGCCAAAAAACCTTATGCCATCTTCAGCTAATTTAATGGAAGTTTACTATACAGAAAAAGGAAGATATGGTCTGTTTGATACTAGTCACTGTCCCGTTAGAATGTGGATTAGATCACATCTGGTACATTATGTTTAGTTCTGTATGCTGTGTTTTAACAGGGACATTGAGAAGAATGTGACCTTTGGAAGATGAAGACCCTTGAAAAGTTTGCTAACTGCTGGCCTACTGACCTGTGTCACCTTGTAGCAGATATTTATTGGTCCATAATCCTTTTTCTCTCAAATAACTTAAAATCTGACTATTCCTTCCTGTGTTCTACAGCCATCCCCAGATTGTTTCTTCTTGGCTTTTAGCCCTCTCACTTTGCCATATTGAGGGTAGTCAGACACAGTGGTTTATGGTAGAAAATTTACATGTCTTAATGAGTCCACATTATACTTCAAGGATGAAAAAAAAATGTTCTCGAAGTGATAAGTCACATACAGGAATGGAATTTGTTCACTCGTTTTTTAGTCGTATCCAACTCTCTGTGACCCCATTTAGAGTTTTCTTGGCAAAGATTCTGGAGCGGTTTGCCATTTCCTTCTCCAGCTGATTTTACAGATGAGGAAACTGAGGCAAACAGAATGAAGTGACTTGCCCAGGGTCACACAGTTAGAAAGTATCTCAGGCCAGATTTGAACTCAGGAAGATTAGAAGAAGATTAGTTTTCCTGATTCCAGGCCTGGCCCTTTTTCTGCTTTGCCACCTAGCTGTCCACAGAAATGGAGACCTTGCCTTAATTTGTCTCTGTGTCTCATTTTCCTTAATTCCTAAAATAAAGGAGCTGTACATCTTAGAAGACCTAAGATTTCCTTCCAGCTCTAAATATAAATCTATGATCACTTGATCCTGGAGGAGAGAAAGCTTGGGGTATTGGGGTTTGATAGCTTCTAGGCATTTTAATGGTAATCATTTGGAAAAAGAATTATATTTATTCTAAATTCTGAAGAGTGGAGCCAGTGTATGGAAATAAATTTTTTTTTTTTGAGATCGAGACTTGATATCTTAGATTAGAAGTGCAGCAGCCACTCATAGGCCTGATCTCACTGCTGATTGTCATGGAAATGTTGAACCTGTTTCATCCCCCTTCCTCAACCTGGTGGCATGCCACTGGATGATGGGGCGTTGCTACATTGATGCTGGACTTAATGTGGACACCTGACAGACTTTTAGCCCAACTGCAGCTAAGAAATCTTGAGTTCAAGCAATCCATCAGCCTCCACAGCAGCAGGAACTATATGTGTGCCTCACCCTTAGCTGTGTTAAAGTAATATTGGAGGGGGTGTTTAGCTTGTTGTAAGGAAGACATTTCTGATAGTTGCAGCTATTAAGAAATTACATGAACTATCTTGTGAGGTATGGAACATCTTATTCTTAGAAGTGTTCAGGCAGAAAGTGGATGATTACCTTTAAGGGATGTTTCAAGATTCCCTTTTCAGGTAGGAGGTAAGATTAGACAGTCTGTAAGTTTCCTTACTATTCTGTTAGGTAACACCTATTAGGTGTTAACTACAGAGTGAGATTAGATTTAGAGAAAAAGAACAGGCATAGAGGAGGGAAAGACTTAACTGTTATAGAAGTCATTTTTCTCTAAGACATAATGTATGCTAGTAAGAGTTTAAAATTTTGTATTTATTTGATTTTTAGTTTGTTTTTCTTTAAAGTATTTTTAGTGTAACTTGCAAGACATTCACATTTAGAAATTTGATGTTAGGCTCTTGATGTAAGGTAGTGTGGTATAGTGAATAGATTTCTGAGCTTGGAGCTAGGTAAGCGTAGTTCAAATTCTACTTCCAACACTAGTCAATTAACCTCTCTAGGGTCCTTTTGCCACTTTATTTCTCTAAGCCTCAGTTTTCTCAACTTTAAAAATGGGAATAACCTGTAATATCTACCTCATCAGGGTTGTGGTAAAGCTGAAATGAAAGGATGTATGTAAACTGTTTTGCAAATTTAGGGCACGTATATGTAGTATCATATTAATAATAGCTAGCATTTATATGTATTGCATCATATATCTATGTCACTTTAAGGTTTGCAAAGAGCTTTACAAATATGTCATTTGATCCTTACAGCAGCCCCTGGGAGAGTACATAGGGTCATAGTGATTAAAATACCAAGATATAAAATTACTATGTGAAAAGTTGTAGCTCTTAGATAATACCTAAACAAATTATGTGTTGGATCATTGTTGACTTTGTTGTTTTTGATTAGTCATTTCAGTCATGTCCGACTCTTCCCAGTTTGGAATTTTCTTGGCAAAGATACTGGAGTGATTTGCCATTCCTTTCTCCAACTTATTTTATGGATGAGGAAACTGAGGCAGATAAGGCTAAATGACTTGCCCAGGGTCACATAGCTAGTGTCTGAAGCTGGATTTGAACTCAGAAAGATGAGTCTTCCTGACTTCCTGCCTGGCTCTCTATCCACTGTGCTGCCTAGCTGCCCAAGTTTATTTATATTCCTGTTATAAAGTGTACAGCGTACATGGCATAGTTTATAGAGCTCTGGATTTAAATTTAGACAGAACACCAATGTTCATATCCCACTTCTGTCACTACCTGCTTGTGTAACCTTGAGCAAGTCATTTAACTTCATCTGTAAAATGAGGGATAGGGGGGCAGGGAAAGAAGAGAGGCAAGCTAGATTTGGAAGTGGATAGAGTACTCGCCCTGAAGTCAGCTGGACCTGAGTTTAAATTTGGCTTCACACGCTTACTAGCTCTGTAGCCATGGCAAACTCACTTAATCCCAGTTGCCTCCCCTTTCCCACCCCCCAATGAAGACATTGGGTTAGATGGCTTTTGAGGTCCATCCCTTCCAGTTCTATATTTATGACTGTTTTAAAAAAATAATTATTCTATGTAACAACAGTAAACAATGAGAAAAAATACGTGAACTTTCTACCTTAGTTGTCATAATAATAGCTGGCTAAGTGCTTGAGCATGTTATCTCATCTGATCTTTTTTGCCAGAGGTATTAATATCTTGATTTGATAGATGAGGAAACCAAGGCTTAAGTGAGTGGCAAGTGTTAACACATAATAAGTATCTTGAGGTGGTATCTTCTAGATTGCCACACCTAAGACTATCAACTCTACCATACTATCTCAAATTTTTATTCCAGGTGTTATTTCTTTTGGTAACCAGTCAACAACTACTTTTTCATGTTTTATGTCTCTTCTGTCTTGGCCCATAACTACTACTTAGGGTCTAATTTAAAGAAAAAAGGACACTGTTTAACTTTTAAGTTATTTTAGGAAATGGTAACTGAAATCTATCAATGAATTCATCCTGCTCATGGATGATTCTTATTATTTGTTAAATTGAATTTGTTGACAGATACTTACCACTTGTCTACTTCGTACAAGACATCGGACTAGGTGCTGGATTTTTTTTTGTACCAATCTGTTATTTTAGTGATGTTAGGTATTTCTGGTGGTTCAAATGAAATTACTTAGATCACAGTGTCTAGCACAGGGGTGGGCAAGTTATGCCTTGAGGCCACATGTGACCCTCTGGGTCCTCAAGTGTGGCCCTTTGACTGAATCCAAACTTCACAGAACAAATCCCTTTAATAAAAGGATTCTGTAGAACTTGGACTCAGCCTAAAGGCTGCACCCAAAGACCTACGAGGCCACATGTGGCCTTGAGGCCTCAGGTTTCCCACCCTGGTCTAGCACATAGTACGGTGATATGTTTGCCTGTATGTATTAACCACTGGTCTATAATATATAGGTTTAGACCATTTTCTAGGGCACTGAGAGAGTGAGTGATTTGTCCACGGTCACAGGACTAATGTGTGTCAGAGGTTGGATTGGAATCTAGGTTTTCCATACCTCAATCTCTTTCTGCATTCACCTCTGTGCTGAAAATAAAAAGGTGAGGGAAACGACACAGTGTTTTTCCTCAGGATTTTATGATCTAAATTCATATAAAATATACTTAACACCTTTCATTATCTGAGTAAGGGAACATACTTCCACAGAATTAAAGAATATTGAAGTCGAAAGGGGTTTTTTAGAGGTCTTCTGGTTTCTCTATCCTTAGTAGTTAGTTATGCAGGCTCCTTGAAGACCTCTAGTGATGGTAAACTTGTTCCTTTCTCTACAACACGTTTCAGTTTTGGCCTCCTCTCATTGTTAAGAAGTTCTTTCTTATGTTCTTTCCTTATCTACCTCTCTTGTAACTTCTACCTGTTGATCTTAGCTCTGCCTTCTAAGGCATAGCAGAAAACAAGTCAGTTCTGCTATAGTGACATATGTGTTCCCAAAAATCACCTCACTATGCAAAATCACACAGTAAAAGCCACAGGGCTTATGTTTAAAATGGGTTTGAGGGTATAGCATTCAAAAATTTTGACCTCAAGAAAGTAGGCACCTAATAAAAACCAGCACAATTCTATGCATGTTAAGTGTTAAACAAATACATAAATACTACAGTAAGTAGTGGCAGTTCGAGACCTCTGGTTGTCCTAAAGTTTTGAGCTGCTGTTCAGCCTGTTGCCCAGTTCCCATCACTCTGGTTTGCAAAGTCAAGAGGAAGTTGAGCAAGCTGAAATTCCAGGCTGGGGCCAGAAGCCAGGGAGGGAAAGGAAGTGGGGAATGAGGGGGAGTGCTGAAGGCAAGCAGGGAGGGGTCAGCCCTCCTCATTTGATAAAGACCTAAAGTTGGCTTGTGGAAATGTCTTCAGAAGGATTGCAGCTTGTGAGTTATTGTGAAGTGTAGTTTTCTGTATTGTTTCCTGTGTAAGAAATTTCACATATGCCAACTCATATTTCAAATCATGCTAAAAATATTGCCTAATATATCATTCCTGTTGTAACAAATTTGACTATTTTGAAACAAACATTAAAGCATAACTGACTTCTCTCTTTCCTATGTGACAATCTTTCAGATGTTTGATGTTTTTTCTCTTTTTTATTTTCCAAGCTACAAAAAATATATAGCGATAGTTCTTGCCCTCACTGCTCTAGATTGTGTGCATGTATTCAAGCAAATGGTTTGCTTTACAGAAACTTAGTTCAGTTCAGTGTTTCATTTGCACTATTTTAGGTTAGGTTTGTATATTTGTATAGGTCAGAGGTACTACTCTTGTTCACAGAACAGCTCGATGTGCAGATTAATTGCCAAGGTTAGGGGTAATGGGGTTGCTTTTTCATAATATGTGTACTCCACTTCTGTTGATCATCCCAATGTCACTTTTGCCCCCTTGACATATCTTGATAGGCACAAGGAACTTTGGCTTCTCAGAACTTACCTAAAACTACTAAACTGATTTAAAATTAAAGTACTACAGAGACACTTTCGATCTCCCTGAGTCAGGTAATCTAGAGACCTAGCAGTGCAGCCCCAAGATTGATTGTATTGTTTGTGGGATAACAAGGAGGCCAGTGTCACTGGATTGAAGAGTATGTTAGGGAGCAAGACATAAGGTAGGGAGGGATCTAGGTTATAAAGGGCTTTGAATGCCAAATAGAGGATTTTGTATGTGATCCTGTTGTTGTGTGTTCTTTGCTCTGTAAGTGGACCAGTGACATCAGGGAAGTGATGTCTTGACTCACAAGTGCTTTGGAAATAAGTGAGGCAGGATTGTGCAAAGTCACCAGCCTCACTCTCTCCTCCAGAGCCATCTGGGTCCGGCGGCAAGATATAGATTAGGACAGCTAGAGAATGGCTGCTGATGCAATGGGAGACCTTGGCCTTTTTCAGCTGAGGTCTTTCCCAGGTTTCAGTTTGTCTGAGGCAATACCCATTCAGTGATTAAGGCTAGATGAGAAGTGAGACGAAAAATGGCCTCTTTTATCTGCTCAGAAAAAAAAAAAAATCAATCTGGGAGGAGAAGACCCTCAGTGTTTCTGGCCAGAACCTATGATTGCTATTTACACTAACTCTGAGCCATCAAAACCCAAACTGCCACCAAGTGAAGCTTGGGCTGAGACCTATTGTTGGCCAGCCTGTGAGAGCCCAGAGTGATTTGTGTTTAAGGGTGGTCATGTGGCTCCATTTGAATCACCGTGGGCTTTATCAAAGCTTGGTTTTCCAGTGCTGTATTTCTAGAAATCATAAATGATTTTGTATTTGATCTTAGAGGTTATAGGGAGCCATTGAAGTTTATTGGATAGAAGGATGACATAGTTAGAACTGCACTTTAGGAAAATCAGTTTAGTGGCTGAATGGAGGAAGGATTGGAGTTGGGAGCGACTTGAGGCAAGTAGTTCCATATGCTAATAGACTTTTGCTGTAGTTCAGAGGTGATAAAGGCCTGCAGAAGAGTGATATAGCAGTGCTAGAGGAAAGAAGGAGACTCGTTGGCAATAGATTGGATATGGGGGAGGAGACAGGAAGAAATAGTGAGAAGTCAGGGATGACAGCTAGGTTGTGAACTTGGGGACCTGGGAAGATGATGTTGCCCTCTCCAGTAATTGGGAGGGATGCAGGGTTTGGAGAAAGGATAATGAATTTGGTTTGTGATATGTTGAGTTGAAGATGGCCACTGGACATCCAATTTGAGCTGTCCAAAAGACAGAGAGAGATGTAAGATTAGAGGTCAGAAAAGAGGTTAGGGCAATATAGGTAGATTTGAGAATCCATTAGTGTAAGAGATGGTAATGGAGCCAAGCTTGTTCTTGGTAATTTTACAAATTTACTTTTGTCTTCCTAATGCTTCTTAACAAATGAGTTGTCTTGTTTCCTGGTTCTTCCATTACCATTTTGAAAATTTTTTCACATTTTTTTCCTTTTCAATTAAACAAGCATTTTTCTCTTCCTCCTACTTGGGAAAAAATAAAAATAAAGACAAACCTGTTGTGTGTAAGAAATATGCATCATCAAGCAAATTAAATTACTATATTGGCCTTATCTAAAAAAATGTTTATCTCATTCTGTGACTGGTATCTATCACCTCTTTGTCATGAAGTAGATAGCACGTTTTATCATTTGTCTTCTAGAATCATATTTGGTTATTGCATTGATCAGAACTCCATTGCCATTTTGTTACAATGGCTTTTGAAGTGGAAAGCTTCTTCCTTTTTTTGCTTTTCCCTTGTGGATTGTACAGGACAAGCTAAGTGGCACAGTGGAGAGAGTTCTGGACCTGGAGTCAAGAAGACTAATCTTCTAAATTCAAATCTGGCTTCACACACTTACTAGCTGTGTGACCTGGGCAAGTCACTTCACTCTGTTTGCCTTAGCTTCCTCATCTGTAAAATGAACTGGAGAAGGAAATGGCAAACCACTCTAGTATCTGCCAAAAAACCCCAAATGGAGTCATGAAGAGTCAAACCTAACTGAAAAACAATCGAACAACTGAAAATGAATATATTATTTTTCTCTGTTAACTGGTTGGGTTAAAGTGATATTCTTCCCATTGAATAATAGTGATTCTTACCACCTGAAGCTTGGTCTTTGGGCTATAGTAGCTCAGTAAAAGCCATCTATATCAGTAGAGGAATTATCTCCATCAGTGTTTCCTAAACTTTTTGATCTCAGGATCTTTTTACACTCTTTAAAATTATTGAGGACCTCAAAGAGCTTTTGTTTGTATGGGTTATATATTTACCATATTAGAAATTAAAATATACATTTTAGAATATTCAATAAGCCCATCACATGTTAATATGACATTTTGAATGAAAATTACTACATTTTCCAAAGAAAACATTAGTGAGAAGAATGGTATTACTTTACATATTTTTGCAAATCTCTTTTATGTCTGACTTAATAGAAAACATCTGGATTTTTATATCTGTTCCTGCATTCAATCTGTGCTATGTTTTGGTTGAAATATATGAAGGAAATCAAGCTTCACAATACAGAATTATTTTAATAGGCAAATAATGTGTTAGTAATAATTGTGAAAATAGTTTTGATTTTACTGATTCATAGAAAGGATCTTGGAGACTCCCAGGGGTCTGAGGACAAGACTTTGATAACAGTTGATCTATATCAGTGAAATTAAGCATCTTTTGAAATACAAATTTTTATTATCATATAAAATTGATGTAAAAGTTGAATTAATTTTTAGTAATTTTTTAATAATTTTAAAGATAAATAATAATTAGATGCTTTATGTAGGTCTAATTCATAAACACTCAATTTTCCTGGTTGATGTATGTGTTAGATGCATGTGGAAAGGTATTACTCATTCTTTAAAAATACTTTGAGGAGTGTACTCTATACTCAAGATATTACAGTAGATGAATATCAAAAGTCCATTTATTTATAATGCTTTCAAACTAGAGTAAAGGTTTTCTAGTTTTAATAGTATATGACCTTTAGTGTTTTAAGGTTTACAGAACGTTTTCCTGCCTGGCACATAGTGGGTATTTAATAAATACTTGTCGACTTGGCTTTCTCACAGTAACCCTCTATTTATGCAATGTGAAGTGTAAGTAGTATGAAGTGTAAGTAGTGAGTAAGAATTGCATTTTACAAATGAGGCTTTGAGGGGTTTAGTGACTGCCCATGTAGACAACACATATCTAAGGCAGGAATCATAGAAGCCCTTAATTGGAAAGCTGGAACAGACCTCAGTGGCCATCTTGTTCAACCCATACGTGAAAGGAATCCCTACTATAACATACCTGAAAAGTGGTCATCTAGCCCGTATTTGGATATTTCTACTGCTTGGCCATTGTCATCAGCCACCTTGCAGAAGGGACCAGAGGCCTTGGAGAACTTTAACTCTTCAGCTTCATTACTTCTGCCTTAGAAGATGAAGTAAGCAGAACCAGGAGAATGACCCTACACAGTAATTAGCAATATCATAAAAATAAATAAATAAATTGTGAAAGACTTAGTAACTGATCGAAACCATGATCCACCACAACTCCAAAGTTGTGATCTAAAATGCTGTCCACATCCAGATAGAGAATTGATGGGGGAATCATATTTTTTCCCTTTCTTTTTCTTCCTAGAATATGGCTAATACAAAATATGTTTTGCATGACTGCATAGGTATAATTGTTATTGTATTTCATGCTTTCTTGATGGGGGGGTTGAGGGAGAGAGAGAATGTGAACTCAAAATAAAAATGAAGCAAAAAAATAGTAACTTCTGGCTCAGGGCCCCAGTTTCCTGATTGGTGAGCACCTTGTGTGAACCATTATATAGGGTGTCCCAAAAATCTTAGTGTTGTTATAGACTTTAATCCTAACCCTAATCACAGTGTAAGCATTAATAATTTAAAACTGCACTAAGACTTTTGGGACACCCTACATCTGGACCACCTTGCCTGTTACCTTCTGGATGTGAGATGTGAGTACCCTCTACACATCCCACCACTTTGTACTTCTAGAACTATAACCAAATCATTACTTCATTTTCTACTGGAAAGAATGTGTCACTCTCATATCCCTATTGACCTCATTAACCATCTGTTTTAGACTTTCCAATTCACTTACCATTACTTCCTTATATGTGTTATCTTTCCCAATTAGAATGTAAGCTCCTTGAGGGCAAGGAATGCCTTTGATTTTATATTTCTGTTTCCAGAGCTAAGTACAATTATTGGCCCATAGTGAGCACTTAATAAATACTTACTCATTCATTCAAGGAGGAGGAACTGACCACCAGGCAGCAATTCCTGTTTTTTGACAGCTTTAGTTATTAAGAAGTTTTTCCTGGTATTAAGCCTTAACTTTGCTCTTTTTACAACTTCCACCTGTTGCTCCTGAGTGCTCTCTGGCATTAAATAGAACAAGTATAATCCTTCTTTCTTGTGACAGCTTTTCAGATACTTGAAGATGGCTATCATATCTCCCTTGGAGGCTCTAGGCTAAACATCCCTGGTTCTTTCACCTTGTGCTGATCTGCCATGGACTCAAATTCCTTCACTGTTTAGTTGCTCTTCTCTGGACCCTTTCTGTCATATTAATTAATGTCTTTTATAAACTCTAGCAGCCAGAACTTCAGAAAATGGTTTGATGAGAGCAGAGCTATCTCTCGTACATCTCTATTCTTGGAAGCTATGTTCCTCTTAAAGTAGCCCATGGTTGCATTAGTTTTTTTTTGGGTTCACACTGCTCAGTCACATTGAGCTTGTAGTCCACCAAAACCTCTAGCTCTTTTTCAGACAAACTACTGTCTTAATTGTATCCTCTAGATCTTGTCCTTCTGAAGCGGATTTTTTTTTAACCCAAGCGTAAGACTTCAAATCCCTATTGAATATTATCTAAGTTTATCCCAAAGTGTCAAACTCAAATAGAAATAGATCCCTGAGGCCACATGTTGATGCAGAATGCCACAAATTTATATCATCTTATCTTTTATTTTTATTTATTTTGTCGAACATTTAGCAATCACATTTTAATCTGGTACAGGCCTCACTCTCAGTTTTGCAGCTGGCTTGCAGCCAGCCATGACGCTTTTGCTCTAGTCTGTCAAGATCCTTTTGGATCCTTACTCTTATTGTGCAGTGTGTTATCTGTAGATTTGTTGAGCAGACTTTGTCCAAGTCATTGGTAAAAAAATGTCAAATAGCACAGGGCCAGAAATAGATCCTTCGGGTATAGGAGATCTTCTGCCACGTTGACATGAAACCAGTAGCAACAATTTTTTGAATTTAGCCATCAAACAAAGCAGCTGGTGGCACAGTGGATAGGGAGCTGGATCAGGAGTTAGGTAGACCTTAGTTCAAATTGTGCCCCAGGATATTTAATAGCTGTGTGATGTGGATCAGGTTACTTACCTCTTTTAGCTTGTTTGCTCAGTTGTAAAATTGGTGTAATAATAGCACCTACCTTGCAGAATTGTTGTGAGGATCAAATGAGATATTTGTAAAAGCTCTTAGCATGGTTCCTCAAACTAGTTCTAAATTCATCTGACTTTATTGTTGTGGAATTCATATCTGTCCATTTTCTCAATAGGAATAGTATGAAGTAGTTTAACAGAAGTTTTGTAAACTATATTCACGACATTCCCCTTATCTACTAGTTTAGTAAATCTGTCAAAAAACAAATGTGGTTAGTCTGGCATGACCTGTTCTTGATGAAGTCTGTTTATGATCATTTCTTTCCTGGTTGTTCACCAATCATCTCTGATCCTTTCTAGGAATTTTCTCAGGAATCAAAGTCAAGCTCTCCAGGCAATAGTTTGCAGACTCTGTTCTCTTTACCTTTTTTGAAAGTCAGTACAGTGTTACAGTATTTGTTCTTAATCAGTTTTGTAATACTTGTCCTGTTATCAAAAATTTAAAAAGTTGTTATTGACTATGGCTCAGCAGTCACATTTGACAGATACTTCTATACCTGAGGATGAAGTTCATTTGGGCCAGGTGGACTTCAGTTTACCAAGAGTAACTAGTTGTCCGGGTCTCCTAATTCCAAGATTAGTCCATATATCATGTCCGGATTGGTACATGGTATAAGAACAGTTTCTGTCCTCTGTCACACATACTCTACATATTTCAAAGAAAGTGGAACTTGCTATCTCTTGAATATCGATAGATTCTTGTACCATTCCCAATACCTGGTATTCCCTATGCCCTCTACTGTGATATGTCTTGAAATCCTACCTGTTCTTAAAGACCCAGGTCAAAATTTTTTGTCCATGAATGTTTCTTTGATGCTACTGTCTCCCTCAAAATGGTGATTTCTGTCTCACCTGAATTCTTAGTAGTTTATTTGTATTTCTCTAAATGTACCTACTTGAATTTATGTTATTTGTGTGTGTCATGTAATGCTTATGAGTTTATAAGTTTTTTTAATACCTGAGCTCCACTTGTATTTACAAATGTTTCTTTTGAAAAACAATTCTAAATTGAATATTTAGAATAGTGAATAGATTTCTGTGACAGTATATACAATACCAGTTAACAGTATGAAATTATATTCAATTTTTTTTTGTTACTGAAGATACTGTGCTAAATGAAAATTACTCAAGTCCAGAAAGGATTTTGTAGTTGACAGTTTAGTTTAAAAATGACTTTAGATAACTTTTCTATGTTTTAAGACTATTAGCTTATTGTTGCTAAGAAAATGCTACTGGAAAAGTATAGAGCAATAATGTTTCCATTTATGTGGCACCACCAGGGTCACATAGGCAATTACCATTAACTAGAAAAGCTACAGTAGAGCTAGTTTATTCTCTCTGGAGTTAACTATGAGAATTAGAAGGGTTGCAGATTGTCCATAAGAGCCTGGGTAATGGTAATGATTTCTGTTCTTGATTCACCACGCTAATTCACCCTGCTATCCCTACCCCTTGCCATATGATGACCAGCACAACATCTTTGTTCATACATTTCCCCAGTGATATATTTTACTCCAATTCTTTTAGGTTTCTTATATAGATTATGTTGTACCCTGTTCATGCCTGCCATGTACATCTCCATAACCCTTCATATACTGTAATATGCCATATGCCAAGACTCATAACCATACAACTGTCAAGAACACCTAATTATTTTAGGCCTATTTTACTAGGTTTACTCTGCTTTTGTGTGTGTTCTGTAAGTCTTATCTCTCCTCACCCCCATTTTTGTTTTGCTATTTTCTTCTAGCTACTACTCTTCTTAAATCATGTCACAATCTGGACATGTATTTTTAACAGCTTTTCCTGTATCTTATTTTCCCAAGACAGTCTTGGTACTGTCATTTAGGATTAGTAAATCCTTAACTGTCGCAGAATTGTTTTCAACCTTCTGTTCCTCTTTCTGTTCTAGAGACTTTAGCCAAAGCAGTCTATCTTTTCAGAATAGTAAGAAAAAATGCCATATAATTTGAACTTCCTTCATATATCTTCATGAAGAATTTTTTTGCATGAATTATGCAAAGCAAAGAACATTACTACCTGGCATTTCATATATAACTGTCTTATCCTCGAACCCCTGAATTTGGTTGTTTTAAAGTAAAATAAAAGGAATAGGTTGTAACACCTTAATTATAAAATCCTGAATAGCTACAGTTTATGTTAGAACCAAATACAATGAGAATATCTCTAAATAGTTTGTCATTTTCATAGAGTAATAAATTCTCAGCTAAAATGTGCCTTGGGGTTCATGAAGTCTGATCTGCTTATTTGAAAAATAAGGAAACGTGATGTCAGAGATAACAAGCCAGGTCTCATAAACCTCAAGGCTAGTGGTTTTTTGACTATTCTATGCTGCCATCTCATTGGCAGACTTCTCAGATAAGCTGTAAAGATTTATTCAGAACGAACTCATCCTGCAACCAATATTATAAAATACATATAAAAATGATGGTAGAATTGTGATTCCATAGGGTGGTTATTTTCAAGTGAAGTATATATTGTATATCACATTTCTTTGTGAAAATATAATATGTGAAGTTTAGCTCTAAATTCTGTGATTGTTTTGTTGGAACCTCCACCACATAAATATAGCATCATTAAGATCTTTTCATTTTAGTTTTCGTTTCAAAATGCAAGTAGAATACTTGTGTTGGAGAGACATTTTTTATTAAAGTAACTCCTTTGATATCACCATCTCAGTTTACACTTAGAGTAAATTGCATCAGATAGGCTTGAGGACCATCTCTTAAAAATCAGAATATTTGATTGTATATCTGGCAAAGCTATGAGCAGTCAGAAAGTAAGGTAAGATATGTCTGGCTTCTTTAAAGATAGTTTTATTGATTCTTTTTTGTTTTCACAGCAGTCATTTTTGGACATATTGCTCCAGCCTCTAATTCTTACTACCCGATGAACCTTCCTTTTTAACAAATGAAAGCAATTAGGCAAAACCAAGCAACACAGCTAACCTTGTTTGACAGTGTTTATGATGTTTCACAGCCCCTTTCTTCTGCTTTATCCTCAAAAGGAGTGGGTGGTTATTTCCTCATCTCTTTTCTCTGGGACCAAGATTTGTTGTTATCATAGGGATCATAGTTCTAGAACTATGAGACCTCAGAGGTTACCACTCCAAACCCTTCATTTTATAGATGAGAAAACTGAGGCCCAGGGAGGTTAAGTGACTTGACTAAAGACATCTAGTCAGTAAGCATTAGAAGCAGAATTTGAATCCAGGTTTGGATTCCAGAGAACAAACACAGTGTTTAGCTTCTAGTGTTTTTTCCACTTCATTTCCTACTAGCTGCTCTGCTTGGTTTTCACTCCTGGAACGTCATGCTTCCTCCAGCATAAGCTCTTCATCAGAAATCTCATTGATGTGAAGATTGCTTCCTCTATACATCTCTACTCCCAGTTGCCTTTCCCATCTGATTGGAGGGCTGGAGGGTGGAACAAAAACTCCTTCCAAAGCTTCCCTTTAGAGAGTTCAGAATTCCCAGCCAACTCTTCTTTTCCTACCAGCTGCTTTGCTTAGTTTTGAGCTGCTAGAGCTAAGGGGTATTCCTGTGGCAACTCCTTCTCCCCTTTCCTTTCCCTCACCTTTTGAACTTCCTTTTGTGCATTGTTTTTTCCGTTAGATTAGAAGTTCCTTGAGGGCAGAGACTATTTTATCTTATTTGTATCCCCTGTGCTTAGTACAGTGACTGGCACATAGATGCTTAATAAGTGTTTATTGACTATTCTTTTCATTTATATTGTGGTAGCTATCATGTATGCTATAGTTTAGTTTCACTCAGCATCACTTCACACGATTCTTCCCATGTTTCTCTGAATTCCTCATCTGTTTTTCTGGTACACTAAATAATATTACATTCATATGTCACAGTATGCCCATATATTTCCCCAGTTGATGGGCAGTTACAGATAGTTTAGACCACTCATTGTAACATAGTGTCCGCTTTACAAACACTAGCATTCTGAAAGTTTGTAGTTGGTAGTTTTGGAACTTTGGACTCAAGCTACCCTAGAAAAAGCATTCATAGAGTTGTAGATTTAGAACTGGAAGGGACTTTGGAGACCAATAGATCTAACCTTTTTATTTTATAGATGAGGCAACTGAAACACATGGAGTGGTTAAGAGACTTGGTCTCTTGAACTCCAGTATTCTTGACTCCCAAGCCCCCCACTCTATGTACTTTTTCATGCTGCCTTAAAAAAACATATGACTCAGGTTTGACCATAGGGTCATAGCTCTAGAACTAGAATGGATCACTGAGATCAGAAAGGCCAACTCCTCATTTTACTGATGAGGATATGAGGTTAAATGTCTTGACTGGGATCTCTTAGCTAATAATTTCCTGAGATGGAATTTGAACCCAAATGTGCTCTCTATTATACCATGCTCTCTGTAAGTGGCAGGTAGGCTTCTAGTTTTCAGCCACAAATGACTATTTAACTGATATATAGAAGGCAGTATAATGGAACTGATTTGGAGTCAGGGGACCTGGGTTAAATTCCAGCCCTGCTACTTAACTATCTGGAGACCTTGGACAAATCACTTTGCATCTAGGTCTCAGTTTTCTTATCAGTGAAATGAGGGGTTGTACTAAATGACCTTTAAGGTCACTTCTAGGTCTGAGTCTATAGTCCTGTAATAAAACCAAAGTTGTACTTATGGTGGCCTGCAACTCAATTTTTTTTTCTTATTAAGAACTCATTCTCTGTGAAGTTGGTGAAAGGTAATAGAGTAGAAAAATAAAATCTGGATAGCAGTAAGGCAGTAACATGAACTGGCTTGTCAGGGACTTTGGTAGCTCCTACATCAGTGATTAATGGCAGGGGAAGGAGAGGCATTCTTATAGTTTTAATAATGAAATTTTTATCATTTATCAAGTAAAAAAATTCTGTTATATAAGGACCTTTGTTGTACCTAATTATCTGTACAAAAATACTATTGTATGTAAATCTGAACATTTTGTTCTTAAAATGTTACTTCTCTAACCATTAATGATATATACACACATACACATATAACATATATATGTATCATATACAGTATTTGAAGGGTCTCTGACTTTTTCAGTGTCCTTTTCACCAGTTCAAATTTCAGCTCCTCTACAGTTTAGTAGAGTTGCTGTAGTTGAAAAAGCCATCTTCTGTAGCCAATGTGGTGATAAGACTGTCTCAGAAGTTAACTAGCTTAGACTGGTCCTTGGACAATGCACCTATACCAAGGTTTTCACCAGACTGTGCTTTAAGCTTTTCCAGCTTGGTAAAGCTACTAAAGTCTGCTGTCTGCTGGCATAGTCTTTGAAATCTAGGGTCACCTTCAAGCTACAGTGAAGCATCAGAATAGTACTGTAGAGGAGCACTATCTCTTTGTGTCTGTGTGTGTACTTTTGTATAATTCGATTTGCTCTCACTTATTTCTGGCCTACCAAAATGTAAAATGACTTTTTCGGAATGTATGTAGGATGAGAGTTTAGCACTTAACTGTGATAAAGCTACAGAGCACTTAGGTCTTTTAAAAAAGCTTTTTGGGACATATGAAACATGAAGGCTTTATACGCTCAAAAAAAAATTTTAGTGACAACATCACCAAGTAGTCTTTCTGCATCTTCTTGAACGCTTGCTTTGAAAAGAAGTTTACTACTCTCCCTTCCCCAAAAAAAGGAACCCATTCATCCTTATGTTGATAGAAAACTGCCACCTTATGATGCTTTGCCACTCCTAGCAAAGTTTTGGGCTTTAAAACAATTGTGAATGATTTTTCATGAAATTGTTGACTTTATATACCGTATTTTTAAAGTATTATCCTAAACAAAGTAGTAACAAATCATCATTTTTGTTTGTGCCCCCTTTTAAACTTATTTCTTTTTCCAATTGTATATTTGTCTAGGTTATGATGAAGTTATTATCGATGTAATTATTGTCCAAATCTATAAATTTGGTTCTGTTTTTCTCATTCTGTATCACTTCCCATATTCCCTTGTATTTTTTGTAGTTTAACTTTCTTAGGGTGCAATAAATAGTCCATTTCACTCGTATATTAGAATCTGTTTTAGCCATTTCACAATCATTAGATAGTTGTTTTCAATTTTTTGCTATTAAGAATAATGTTATATCCTAGAAAATAAACAAATTGTGACAGTAATTTCATCAGAGTGCTAGGATATAAAAAAGACTTGTAAAAAACAATAGCATTTCAATATAACAATAAAATCCAAGATAAAATAGTAGAAAGGCAAGTGTCATTTAAAATGACTACAAAATGCACAAAATATCTGAGAGTCAGTCAACTAAGACACACTCAAAGACCTTTATAAATAGTTATAAAGTATTCCTTAAAAAAAATGACTTAAATGTTTAAAAGTGTATTTAATGCTTATATCTGACCATGCCATTATAATAGAAATGTCAGTATTCCCCTAATTGCTGTGCCTATCAAAATACCAAGGGGACACTTTATAGATTTAGGCACAATAATAATTCTTCTGGAGGAATAAGATATATAGAATGTCAGAAGGATTAATAAGGAAAAGTAGAACTAAAGGAGGAATAGCACTTGCAGACCTCAAATTATAATAATCGTATACTGCTATTGTTTAATCTCTTTGGCATTCCAAGTCTGTGGTAACCTGGTCCCCTCCTGCATTTCAGTTCTTCTGACAGCTCTCCCCCACGTCCACTCCACCACCCCCATTATAGTGAAAGAAGAGGAAGTAGAGTCAATCAGTGTAGACACCTTTATTTAGGAGTTTAACTGAGAAAGAGGAGAGGAATATAGGATGGTGGCTTAGTGTCTAATGAAGGTTATATGAGGGTGGAGAGCACTTGTCTGTGTTTGTAGGCAGTAAGAAAGCAACCAGTAGATTGACTGGGAGATGAGAAAGGAAGGGATGATAGTGGGGCCAATTTCCTAAAGACTGGAAAGGGATGGGATTATTATATTTGTAAAAGTCATTGGCCTTGATGAGAGGGACCATTTCTTCATTAGAGACCAAATAGCAGGGGATGATATCAAATAGTTATTAGATTAGGAGAGGATGAGGGAATTAAATTCCTAGATTTTTTTTTCAAGCGAAGTATGAGTTGTGATTTACAGAGTGCGGAGAATGGAGTGATCTGGAAGGTTTGAGAAGAGGAGGTTTAAAACAGCTTCTGTGGGGAAATAAGATACAAAATCAGTTAAAGAGGAGTGTCTTGATACAGTGAGGACCCAGTAGAGATTATATAGCAATATAACATTGCAATGGACATAATCAGTCCACTTGTTTAGATTCCTTCAAGCTCTCTTCATCAGCTTTTGCGTAGAAGTGGAAGAGGCAAGTGGTGGGAATAACCCTTGGTTGGTGATTGGCAAGGAGTTGGTGGGGTGTTAGCACAGAATAGGATAAAGCCATATTTATCTCTTGTCATTGTTGAATGGGATAGAATGTAGATGTTTTAGAGTTGAAAACATTAAACTGACATATTGTAATTAAGTAAATTTTCAGGTAATGTTAAAAAATGTTTGGAAATATTTCTGAAATGTTTTATACATTTCCCTGCCTCAGTAAATATTATGAACAATATAATTTAACATTTAATTGATAATGTAAGAGTTATGTTATTACAAAATAACATTTTGTAATACATTCTTTTGTAATACAGTGAAGTCTTTAGGTTATAATAAAGTATGTTATTTACTTTACTGAATGGCTCTAGACTACTATATATGCCTCTCATCTGTTCCAGTTCCTCATTCTCCCTCTCTGTTTAATGTTCGCTGTTTCTGCCCCACTGCTCCTCCTCGCTCCCCCCACCCCCCGCCATTATATCCTAGATATGGTTGAAAGTGATTAGTGGAAACCAAAATAAATATAATAGTACCTTACTTATACAACTTATAGAAAATCGGTATTCCATGTAAATGAAATTTTATGGATATCTGAAGCTTTTATGGATCTCTGTATATTTAAATGCATGAAGTTTTAACCATTTTAAAAGAAAATGTTTCTATGAGATATTCTTTACCATATCTATAGTTCTATTTTCTGCTGTTAGATGTCACTTTTCATTGCTATCAATATGTCTTTTTTAATTAAGTGACCTTATTTATATTCAGTTGAGTGAGGATAAAGAGGGTTTCACCCAAATGAATTAGGATTCATTGACAACTTCTTAACTTTCAGAGGGCTTTTGATTTTACAGTAGGGTCCCAGATGTTTGATGTTGTCAAAAGTCTGGCTTACAGCCAAGTTGAGCATTCATCTGTATTGTGTAGAATTGTCACACATTTTCTGTTATTGGAAAAAAAATTGATAAAGCTCATATAGGCTTTATTCAGAGCTAGTTCAGGTGGTCTTGGAGGTGTTTCAGCTTACTTCTAAATAGGGGTTTTGGAAGATTTCTAGAAGTATAACTGCTAGATAAGTGGGCATTTTGTTAAATAAAATAGAATCAGCAAAAAGCAAAAAAAATACATTGGGATTTTTCTTTATTACCAATGACAACTGTAAAAAACTGGTCTTGGAAACTCCCTCCAAAAATAGAGGGAACAGCTAATCTGTAATTTGCAATCATATATTGCAGCCTGTGACATTTAGAAGGTTGTTATTTTGCCCTTAGTCACATCTCCATCATATGTCAGGAGTAGGACTTGAACCCAGATCATTCTGACCCCAGAGGCAGCCATTTACTATGCCAAGCTGCCTTTCCTTTGGTACTTGGTGTGTGTGTGTGTGTGTGTGTGTGTGTGTGTGTGTGTGTGTGTAAGTAAGTAAGTAAGTAATGCTTGTCGCTGGTTTCCTGGGGAGGAGAAGGAGAAGGCACTTGAGTTTTCCTTGCCCTTGTACTCCTTATTAATCAGTTTCTGGAACCAATACCAGAGTGCTGCCTAGTAGGTAAAGAGGGCAAATGCAGAACTATGGGATTGGGTCTTTTTTCCCCCCTAAGAATTGTATTTTTTGAAACAAACAGAACAAAACAAAAACAAACAAAAACACAGGTAGACTTTAACCTGGTCAGCAGAAATAATAACAATAATAATAGCGTTTATAGAGTTTTAACATTTATATATTACTTAGTATGTACCAACCACTGTAATAAGTGCTTTATGATTATGATCTTATTTGATCCTTATAACAACCCTGGGAGGTAGGTGCTGTTTTTATCCCCAGTTTACAGTTGAGGAAACTGAGGCAGACAGGTTAACTGGCTTGTCCATGATCACACAACTTGTAAGTATCTGATGTCATATTTGAACTCAGGTCTTGCTGACTCTAAGTCCATTATTTTCTATACCACGTCATGTCTACTTGCCCCCAGGGACATTTAAAAGGAGTAGATGCCTGTTTATATCATAATTTCTATTTCTGTTGATGGTACTACCATTTTCCGAATTATTCAGTTACTCAGTAAACATTTTTTAATTGCTTGCCATGTGCCAGTCACTGTGCTAAGTGCTGGAGAGACAAAAACAATCCATGCTTTTAAGGGGCTCATATTCTAACAGGCTCAAGATCTGAGTCATCTTTGATTCTTCTTCTCTGCCTTATTGCCTGTGCTCAGTTAGTTGCCAAGCACATTCTGTTTTCAGCAGTGTGTCTTAAGTCAGTGTCCTCCTTGGACTCTCTATCCTTCTCGTGTCCTCCATCTTCACATAGTATAGGTTCCATTCAAATTGGAGTACTCTTTGTCCCCTGTTCTTATAGTACTATCTTCTTTGTCTTAGCTCATGACATCTCCTTTGACTGTAACAGATCCCCGTAACTTCCAGTCCTTCTCAAGTCCCTCTTTCCATTCAAGACTCTACTTAGGTGTTGCCTCCTCCATGAAGCTTTCTTTGGACCCTTCCTCACACTTAACATTTTGCCTGGACTCTCTTTGAACATAATACATTCTCCAGTATATCAGTGATCTTTAAATATGTGTACCCCTCTCCTTATGATGATCAGATGGAATGCCCCTATAGTGCCCTTTGAACCGCTAGTGCCTCATGTAGCACCTTGCAAATAACATAACAATAATGCACGCTTTAATAATATTTCTATAATACTTCAGAGTTTGTAAAGTTTACATACATCATCTCACTTGAATGAATGAAGAAAGCATTTATTAAGCCCTTATATGTGAAGTGCTAGAATTACAAATAGAGAAATAAGACAGTTCCTGCTTTCAGGGAGCTCACATTCTAATAGGGGAGACAACACATAAAGGAGGTTTCAATACAACTCTCTGAGGTAGATGTTATTCCCATTTTTCCATTGAGGAAACTGAAACTGAGAGAAGTAAAGTAACTTTCCTAGAGAGTCCTTTTCTCATATCAGTCTTGTGAAGAATAGCTGGGACAGGTATTATTGTTCTGATTTTAATGGTAAATAAGGGCTATTATTCCACTATTCCGTGCTGCCTCGAGTAGATATTTGTTGCATTGAATCTCATATCCAAATAGCTGGCTCCTTACCCCAATAACTTTCCAAGGACAAAAGTTGCCTTAAGAGGGCACTGATCAGCTGTGCAGCTTTCAATGAGCCTGAAAGCCTAGACTCAACACATGTCATCCTTGGGGCACTAACTGTGTCCTGAGACAGTGTAGTAGTGCTGTAGCTAGTGAACAGAATGTACTAAGACAGGAGTGAGGCATGCCTTGCTAGTTTTACACATAGGAGAGGATACCTCCACAGTTCACATCACTGTCTCTATGCTTCCTCACTGCCCAAGAGGGTGATCTAATTCTGCCCCTCTAGGTTCTTCCATTATGTTGCCCTGTGCCTACAGGATTGTCCAGTAAGAAGTCTACCTGTCATATGCTGATGATGATTGTGCTCCCAATGACATATAAATAAACTTTGTACGGGAGCAAACGGGACTGAAACATAGTTGTACTAGTCTAGAAAGATGTTCTTTGTTCTGTGAATTGGCTGTTTGCTTTTTTTAATTATCTAAAATAACTTATATAATTGGTATTTTTGTGTACTTTACTACTGATACAGAAACAATTAACATCTAGTTTAATAAAAAAGAAACTTTAGGATATATCAGGTTACTGTAAGTTCTGCAGGTACAGAAATGTATTATAATTTCTTATAATTATGGCACAGAAATATTAATTCAGAATAGTGATCACTACCATACATAAAGAATAAAGAGAAAAATCTTTCTTAGGATGTATCATTTAATGTTATAGAATCAAACAAATTGGTATTTTTTTGATAACCCTTTCTTTCTGAACTTCTAATACATTTTAATTTTGTTTTCTTTATTTTTTACTTAGAAAGATAAAATTATTGTGTTCTTTAGGTATCTATTTTCTGTAACTGTTTTTAACATGAACAGTTTTTCCCCCACAGATAAAATCAAAGACAAAATTAAAGAGAGAGACAAAGAGAAGCAGAAAGAAAAAAAGAAGCATAAAGTAATAAATGAAATAAAGAAAGAGAACGGAGAAGTCAAATTATTACCAAAAGGTAAGTCCTTACAGAATAATTTTGTTCAGTGTATATTAATTTTAGTTGTGTAAATAACAAATGGATGTTTTTCTTGATGAATTTTAATAATGATTAAAAAATGGTGAGAAATGTATGATTTGAATGTAATATAGATAGTATTAATATTCTCTTTTACAATTTTTTATTAGTATTGTCTTGGAGTGTTGTTTCATTTAAAGAGGGATATTTCATGTAGTAAATAACTATTTCAAAAGAAGTTAATTTTCCTAAGGGGAGAAACATTGCAACTTTTCAACACCATTTTATCAGGTTTTGATAGTTTTGTTTCACATCCCTTCATAGAAGACCAAGGCATTTTATTAAGATATGAGAATAGTGGAATTTCTTTGGTGACAAGAAAAATGACATAAAAAATAGTGTTCCCTCTTGAGTTCTCTGTAAGAAATATCTATCTCAGACAAATTGAAGAGATAAATTTTTTTCTATTCCATTCTTGTCACACTCAGGAATACTAATTCTGGATGTTTCTTGTGTTTGATCGGTTTTCAAGTTGTGATTAAATTTTATCCTTAGAGGGTAATAGGATATAAGAGGGTAATAGTCATGCAAATACCTTTTTAAAAATAGCACATTTTAAAATTCTTAATAATATGGAACCTACATGAAAAAAGTTGAATAGGGGTGTGAGAGAGCAAGGGAAAAGGGGTATATTGTGGTGAAAATAGAGACCATCAAATTTTTTAGAATCTCTGCTACTGTTCTGGCAAAGTCTATTGCTATATTATTAAAATTCTGACAAATTCATCAGCCCTGATGTTAGCTGATAAGATAGCAAATCTGTGCATAAATAACAATTATGTAATTATTGGATGAGAGTTCAAGGGAAGAGTAGAGTAAATATCTGTATCTGTATCTATACACACACAGAAGTTAACAGGTCAGTTTAGATTGTCGAAAGCATACAAAAAACATTTTCTCACTATTAACATTTTCATTTTTCTCGTGTACCCAGATGATCTTGTACCATAATTTGTACAAGCTATCTATTTTCTCCTCTTCATGACGTCTTATCTAGGATCTTAGTCTAAAAGGAACAGAAGTTAGGATTTACATTTTTGGATACTTTAGTTGATAATCCTTTTGTTAGCCTATTTTCTTTGCCTAAGTGTTTGGTATAAATAGATTATAAGACTTTGAAGCAGGAACCCCATATTGTCTTAATTACATCAGTTAGGATATCAGCTAGTGATTAATCTTCATGTCACGTTAAATGATGAGTTTTCACCTACTGGCTTAAATAATTATTCCCTAATTCACCTGTGTAAACTCATAGTGGAGTAAATTTTATGCAACAGTCAGTTCAATTAGCAAGCACTTATCAAGTACCAGGTATTGTACTTAAGTGCAAGGGATACAAAGAAAAAGCAGAAACAATCATAGGATCTTAAGAGTATAGATTTAGAGCTAGCAGGACCTTAGAAGCTGGCTAGTCTAATCCTTCGTTTTATAAATGAAGAACTGAGGTCAAGAGAGGTTAAATGACTTACCAGGGTCATATATACATACATACATACACACACACACACACACACACACACACACACACACACACACATATATATATAGTCTAAACACAGGATTTGAACATAGGTCTTTTTTTTTAAATTTAATTTTTAATGTTTATATTCTTTTCCTCCTGCCCTTCCCCTGTGCTGCCCAACACCCCTTCCCCACCCCACCCCTTTTCCATTCCCTCATTGAGACAACAAGAAAAACATAGCCTGTTAAGAACATGTATAGTCAAGCAAAACAAAGTCCTCCATTGGCCACTTCCAACAAAAATTGTTTCAGTCTGCGCTCTGGGTCATTCTCCTCTCTGTCTGGAAATAGGTAGCTCTTTTCGTCATGAGAAAGACATTGCATTGTATTGAGAGAGATAGCATAAACTTAAATTGCTGTATGGCCTTAAAGGGAAAGACAAGAGGTGGCACTTAAGCAGAGTGTCAAAGGAAGCCAGTGATTATCAAAGGTAGGCATGAGGAAGGAAAGTATTCATGGCATGGGGGTTAGCCAGTGCAAAGCTTTGTCACTGGTGTGAGGAACAGCAAGTATGCTAGCATGGCTGGGTCATAGAACGTGTAGAGGGAAGTAATACGTAAGAAGGCTGGAAAGAAAGAGGTCAGATTGTCCAGGGCTTTAAATACTAAATAAAAGACTTTATATTTGATCCTACAGGTAATTGGCAACTGTTGGGATTTATTGAGGAGGGGAGTGAGGTGGTCAGACCTGCACATTAAGAAAATTACTTTGGCACCTGTACTATGCATACCCCTGACTGTTAAATTTGAAACAGTGGTAAGATAGTATTTAGAAAGTGACATTTGAAATGAGATAATACAGTAGAAAAAAGTTTGAAATGGATCTGAGATTTATTTATGTTGATAGTTAAATTTTCTTCAGATGTGGAATTCTTAGCCAAGGAGAAAATAGGAAAGTTGCTAGGTATCAAAGAGGAGTTGCTATTGAAGATTCTGAATGCATTAGGAATGATAACTTAGTTTCTAATACTTGCATTCTATAGCAGTTTGTTATCCATGTTAAGAATGAGTTTGTGATATTTCTGTTGCTGATTACAGACACTGTTAAAATTACTAATCATTATGATCTATTTTCAGTAATTTTCCCATCCTTCCCAAAGGAAGGATGCTGATGAAATGAATGAAGTTATCATTCTTTATCTGCATAGCAAAAATTGTCATTCTTTATTTTCAAAGCAAAAAATGATGCATGACAATTTCCTAAATTACTCTGCAGTCAGGGATAAATATTTTTTTGTTTGTCTGCCAAGTAATATCTAAGGCAATTACTTCTCCCTGTATGCATTTTTTTTCTCTTCCTCTTTATCAAACTGATTTCTTCGTTTTCTGCTTGTCCCTTTTTCTTTACTGATGTTATCCAGTTGTACTAATAGACATTTAAAGGCGTAAGAATGCCACCTGAATGCTGACATTTAAGGCTAAAATGATTGCTGATCCTGTCCTACATAGATTCCATTTTCCTAGAAACCGTGTAAAGTCACGTGTGACTAATATTGTAACAAAAACAAATATTAATACAGCATAAACTTGTTTTTGTAGCTATATTAGTATGTATATGTATGTACATAAATAAAATATGTTTGTGATATCTATTACACACACACGCGCGCGCATGCGCGCACACACGTACGTACGTACGTACGTATGTACGTACGTTTTTCTTTCTCCCTTGGCAATAAGTGAATAAAATTGGTTATGAGAGGCATGTTAGCATAGTGGAGAGTCTGAGCCACTTGAAATCATGAGACCTTAGAGATTGGCTGCGTTTTCATATTCATATCACTTAATCTTTCAGAGCCTCAGAGTTTTCATCTGGAAATTACACTATTATTCATACTACCTATTTCACAAACCATAAAGACCTGTGTAAACTGTGAAGTATTATCAGTGAGCCAACAAGCATATGTTAAGCACTTATGCTACCATCTAACAGGCATTGTACTAAGCTCTGGTGATACAAAGAAATGCAAAAAATATGGGTCCCTGCCCTTAAAGAGCTCCCATTCTAATGAGGGAGACAACATTAGAAAAATTGTGCATATGAAATATGTTACAGTTTCAATAGAAGGTTATCTCAGAGGGGAGGCATTAGCAATTGGGAAAAGTGATAAAAGTCTCTTGTTGAAGGGAGGATTGAACTAAGTCTTGAAAGAAGTCGGGGAAGGCAGCAGGTGATGAGGAGAAAGAGTATTCCAAGCAAGGAGTTAATTGATGGAGTGTAAGGTTTGAGGAACAGCAAAAAAGTCAGTGTTACTGGATCATGGAGCAGGGAGTAAAGTGTAAGAATCCTGGATATTCAAGAAGAGGCCAGCCTGTGAAGGGCTTCAAAAGCCAAACAGAAAATGTTTTATATTGATTCTGGAGGTAATAAAGAGCCACAGAAGTTCACTGGGGAGATTTGGAGTTAACTTGATCAGATAGGTGCATTAAGAAGATTAGTTTGGCAGCTGAGCATAACCAGCAGGCTATTCTGGTAGTCCAGGTATAAGGTAATTAGAGCCTGCACCAGGCTTTGTGAGTCAACAGAAGGGTTTGATTGTATATATGGATTGGTTGTGAGTGAGGAGTCAATGATGACATCAAAGTTGTGAGCTTATCGGACTGAAAGGATAGTGGTATCCTTGTACAAAAATAGTCTAGAAAAAGGGGAGGGTTTGGGCAGAAAAATGAGTTCTATTTTATATATGTTGAGTTTGAGAGGTCTGTTGGACAGCCCAATTGCTGTAATGTAAATAGTATGAAGGAGCTAATAGTTTTTTAAAAAATAATTGATAATGACTAAATCAAAGCTGATTTACTTTAATAATTCTACTATCAGATATGAAATTAGGTCTTAATTCTGGATAACTTTCCTCTTTCAGTTGTCCTTCCAAAAGATATATTGGTACAAAGAGAAACCAATAATTTTTGAGAAAATTGTTGAAGAAAATTGTTCAAATTAAAACTATTTTATTTATGTTTCTGTGCAACTCTCCAAAATATGGTTTTACTTTTGATCTTTTACTTTTCCTGGGTCTTCAGTTACTTATTATTATCCTATTCTTCCTAATACATTATAGAAACAGGTGAACATTAGGACTTAAAGTGAAAGAAATTCTAGATCTGTTTGGTTCAGAATTCAGTCGGGGGAACTTTTGATGTTTAGAATAATGTATGTTTGAAAAGATTTCTGTTAATGCACATGATGAAGCTTTAAAATGAAAAATGACCTTATTGTCTGATGAAAATTAGTATGTTCTTTAATTTTAAGGTGGTTAGGTAAGTTAAAGAACTTTTCCAATAAATTCTTTATTTTTATTCTACCATATCCCATTTTTACATACATATAGTTCCATGCATATTTCATGTGTAGAGAAAGATACTGAATAAAAGAGTTCATGTAAAACTGTAGAAGAAAACATACATGATTTCAAAGTGGAAATTATCCCTTTAAGTGTAGTTCGAAGGCAAATTGTGCTTTTGTATATCCCTTAGTAGCATAAAATGGGGAGGAGGGTGTACCTTGTTGATACCTTTAAGCATTTTGGGGGGGTAAGTTGCAGGGTTTTTTTTTTTTAAACCAAATCCACAATTTCAGTGGCATATGGAGCTCCTCATGAAGAAGCGTTTAAGAACATATAATCTAACTGAAAATTGAACTTTCAGTCTTTTAAAATTATTACAATATCCTAGAAAATTGCTAAGTCAGAGCATGCTATAGTTTTAGACACCAGACGTGCACATTGATAACAGAAGGTTATTTATTCATCCTTAAGGTTAGGATTCTCAAAGGTTTTAAACTTGATCTAAGTATCAGACCAAGCTTATTTTGTATAGCATTAATTATTTAATTGTTTTGTATGGCATTAATTTTAGGTTTTGTGGTTTGCCCTAAGCCATTTTAAGAGTACTTCACTAATTCTGTCAGTTAATCTACCATTAAATTTTCTTGACTCTTTTTTGGAATTAATCTTTATAAAGGCACATGCATGTTTTTCTTTATTCTGTTATAACAAATCATAAATAGTTCTTGGTTTTCTTTATCCATGTTGATATTGAAATATTAACCTAATTCAGACATTTTTATACTTAAAGTGACAAGTCATGATCATTTTGAAAAACATTGAAGAGCCTGTATTTCTATAGATAGAAATCTATATTATATCTCCTTTTTATTATATAAAGTGAGTCAGCAGGAAATTTATAGGCTAAGAAAAGTTTAGTAGGAAAAAGGATAAGGGAAAAAAATTCAGCTCAGTGGTTGTGTAGGTTTTTCACTCAGATCTTTTTTATGCATCTGTTATGTACAAGATATGGTACTAAACAAAATAGGAAGAAATCATCTAGATTTGGTGACACTGAATCAACAAGAGGAATCAGAGCTTTTTTATTGGGTGATAGGGAGGGAGAATGGTAGTACCAGTTCACAAATTTAATTCTGGAGTGGGACCTAATTTGGAGAGGAAGATTTAGATATGTAACTTAAAGTGATGTTGGGACATCATGAACACAGAGATTGGGTCCCTGACTTTAAGAACCTTATAAAGTTAGTAGGGTAGTTAATACTACAATAAGTTTCATGTAGTTAGCATAAACAGTATTTAAATGGGATGGCTATTTGGAATGTGAAATTATTTTTACACAAAATGGTCTGGAAAGTCTTCATAGAAGAATTCCAGTTTGAACTAGACCTCGAATGCTAGGTAGAATTTTGAAAGGTAGAGATAAAGGGAAGAACATCCTAAGTAGAGGGAAGGACCTCACCAGAGGTAGGAAAAATTGAACATTTCTTCAGGTAATGCTGAATAATCAAGATGATAGATTCGTTTTAGGGAAATAGAAGAAAGTAAAGCTAGAAATTTTGAGGCTGAATAGTGGGAAGTCTTGAATGCCAGCTTAGCAGTTTATTCATTATTTGGTAGGCAATGAGAAGGTGACACATTGTTAGATGAGGGGAATGACATAATCAGAGTAGTATGCTAAGAAGATTTTTCTGACAACTGTGCAGGATGAATTGGAGTGAGGGTAGATTGGAGGCAAGAATACTAGTTCAGGAGACTTTATTCGATAGTCCAGGTGTGAAGTAATAAGGATCTAAGTAGGGTAGTGGAAGTTTCAATGGGGGAAGTAGGGATAGATGTGAACAATGTTACAAAACAAAAATCACCTATATTTGGTGACACTGAATCAACAGGAGGAATCAGAGCTTTTTTTTTTTTGGTGATAGGGAGGGAGAATAGTAGTACCATTTCACAAATTTAATTCAGGAGTGGGACCTAATTTGGAGAGAAGATTTAGATATGTAACTTAAAGCAATGTCCATCAAGGTGAACAAGCGCTAAACAATCAGAAGTGTAGGATAAGAACTATGATAAGAACTTAAAGCTTAAATTGAAGTCTGAATACTCAGTGCAAATGGGGTTAGTTGAAATTATAGATATGTATGAGATCACATGGAAAATAGATGTAGAGAGAGAAAAAGGAGGGATGAGAATGGATTCCCAAGAAAAGTCCAAATTTAGGGAACAAGAGGAGGGTAACCAGAGAAATAAGATGAGGAAAGTTTCAAGGAGGTTGGTATCAGTAGCGTCAAAAGATGGCAGAGTACTCCAGGAAGATGAACCCTGAGACAGAGAAACTGGATTGACACTTAAGGATATTGTTGGAATTTTCAAGAGTAGTTTCAATAAATTGGTAATTAATAGGGTGGCAAGCCCAGTTGGGGGGAGTTAAAAGGTGAGCAAGATATAAGAAATGGAGGCAATTGGAGACTAATTGTGAAAGAAAAAAGTACAAACACAGTATATTTTATTTTGGGGTGTAGCAGCATCAGGTCAACATTTCCTTCTAGAATAAACAAGAAGGAAGGATAAGTTGACTGCACAATAAAGATGGAGCAGAATCCTGAAGAAGTGTAGAAGAATTAGCTCTGAAAAGTAGGAAAACCTTTTCATTTGAGACAAGTGTGAACAAGAAAGGTTAAAGTGAAGTTAGGAAGAAATGTTGAGGGGAGTTCAAGAAGTTCAAGAGGTGGATGTCCTAAACAGATTAAAATAAATAAACTCATATATAAATTTTTATTTCAGTTATTTGAATCATTTTAGGAAACAAAATTTTTTCTTTTGAGGAAATTTGTAATTTTCTGTTAATTGTTTAGAAGGACATGGTGAGGCCCTGGATTGTAAGTTATAGTAAAAACAGCTTATAATTGTGTAACATGACACCTTACTTTTTTTTTTTTTTTGCATGAAAGCATTTTATAGTCTCACTTGATTCATATTGCAAACCTGTGAGTTAGCAAGGGTAAGCATTATCATCACCATTTTACAGATGATGAAACTTGAGTCTTAGTAATTAAGTGACTTGCCCATAAATCTGTTTTGCCTACCATGCCACAATTCATGATTTCTTCTGTTTTTGTTTCCACATTGTTTAATCCATGCTTTCTTTTGACTAGGTATTTTTGATTTGGACTTTTGATGATATCAGTCTGGGAGTTAGTAAACTTCTTTGAGGCTGCTGAAGCACCTGGGGCAATAGGTTAAGTGATTTATCCTGTGTTCTCATGGAGTCATTCTGTGTCAGATGCAGGATTTGAACATTGGTCTTCTTGACTTCAAGGCCAGCCCTCTTATTCATTGTACCAGATGGCTGTGTCTGTGTCATTATGTTAATATAGCCTTGTTCTTCTGCCTCTAAATCTTGTGTCTTTAGTGAAAATGAAGAAAAGTTGTGGAGGCATTGGAATTCTGTTACTATTCCTTACATCTTTGAAGGCTTGATTTTTGAGAAAATATTAATGACTTTGTAAATTATATTTCTGCTATGTCTTTTTCAATTGGTTCCTCCTTGGAACTTAGATGACTACAGAAGCCCCAAAAAGGCTGTATAGAGGCAAAATTTAGTTCCGACAAAGAAAGAGGCAAATCAAGTAGCTTACAAATCGCCTTTTCTTAACGTTTTGCTGGTTTTACAGATATCTTCTTAAACATTTTCATGTTCTGTCACTCTCCTAGTTGGCAGTTGGCAGGGTGGGGTTGAGGCATGAGTTTGAGCCTAAGGACAGTTTTCCAACTCTCAATAATGGGTGCCTTTCTGCACAGCATTGGTGTTAAGTTTTTCCCCCCCATGTTTATGGTGGATTGTTCCATTCTTTTGATTTTATCAGTGTTTTTATATTTTTGACCTGAAGTGTGATATTTAAACTTTTTATGCATCCCAAAAGTCTTAGTGCACTTAGTCTTAGTGTGCTTAAAATGGCACTAAGACTTTTGGGATACTTTGTATATTAAGTTTTCAGTGCTGTATAAAATTAATCTTCAGTACCAAGTACAATGAAGATAAACATGTCTATTTTTTTTTAATTAAAATGCTTTACCTAAGGTATGGGATTTTAGCAGTTAAAATAAGGAGTTTCAAAACACATTTTTCCCAACAGGTGGGAAGGACAAACCAAAAACAAATGCAGAAGACTTACAAATTAAAAAGGTAAAGAAGAAAAAGAAAAAGAAACATAAAGAAAGTGAAAAAAGGAAGCGTCCAAAAATGTATAGCAAATCTATTCAAACCATCTGCTCAGGATTGCTCTCTGATGTTGAAGATCGAGAAGCCAAAGGCATCATAGATGATCATCTTAAGGATTATATTGGAAAGAATTTGGATACCAAGAAGGAGTATGAGTCTAAGATACCAGAGAACAGTGAGTTTCCATTTGTCTCATTAAAGGAGCCTCGAGTTCAGAATAAAATGAAAAGGTTGGACACCTTGGAGTTCAAACAGCTCATTCATATTGAGCACCAGCCTAATGGAGGTGCATCAGTTATCCATGCCTACAGTAATGAACTCTCCCACTTGTCTCCTGTGGAGATGGAGAGGTTTGCAGAAGAATTTGTGGGTCTGGTTTTTAGTGAAAATGAAAACTCTGCAGCTTATTATGTAATGGGTATTGTTCATGGGGCAGCTACATATTTACCTGACTTTCTAGACTACTTTTCATTTAATTTTCCCAATTCACCAGTGAAAATGGAGATATTAGGAAAAAAAGATATAGAGACAACGACTATGTCCAATTTTCATGCTCAGGTAAGAGGTTCTCTTTTTAAAAAATAACTAAATGGTATTTCGTGAAGATTTTTGTTCCTTTTTGAGTTGTTAACAGTTTTCACTGCAGTTATAAAATGGAAGGTAAGAATGAAGAGTTTATGAGAATGTTAGGCATAGACTATTTTCTAAGGCTGGATAGATGTCACAGTATTTTTAAAATTATGGTTTCTATCCATTACTTCAGAATTTTTCTTTAAATATGATTTACAAAATCTATGTAAAATAAAAAGAAATACTTTGCAGGTATTATCTGTGGCCCTAAGGAAAGGTCTTAGGTGCCATATAAATAGTAGTCAGTAAGCATGTACTCTAAAAAACACTTGGAAATTTACTAATGTATTTTCCCAGGCCACAAAATTTACTTTTTCTTCCTTAAAAATTTGCCTAAAATTAATCTATCCCCTCTACCCTCTCCCTTTCCTCCCACATAAAATTGTTAGTCTTTTAAACTCTGTTGCAGTAGTCTAATTTCTGATCTTTGAAGTAGAATCATTATGTAATAGACGTAGAAGGAAACATATCGATCTACTGTATTGATACTATTTTACAGATGAGAAAACTGAGACAGGTTACATCTATTGCCCTCAGTGGTCACCATATGAGTTATATGAATAGGACCAGAATCTTGGTCTCCTCACTGACAATTCTGTGTTCTTTCTATAACACTGAATTATTGCAGTTAATTTTCACATTGTTGTACTGAGGTAAATTCTTTTATCAGCTTTGAAAAGAGCTGTTTAAGATTAGTTGACTCAACAAACATTTATCAGCTGCCAGCTGATATCATGTTGAGTGATGAGGATACAAAAATGAAATAGACCTTATGTTCAAGGAGCTTACATTATGTTGGAGGATTTCAGTCTATAAATCAAGGTAATTTAAGGAGGGATTTGAAAGGATGAGTATTGGCTTGAGGGTGGAGGTGGTATCACTTGAGCTGGGCCTTAAAGATAAGATTTCTAAAAGTTGAAGATTAGGAAGATGCACAGTCCAGGCAAGGAAAATTGCTTCTGTGACTGGGAGAGATTCAGTGGAAAACTTAGGGAATAATTTGTCTGGAATATAGAGTATGTGAAGGGGAGTGATAGGAAATAAGACTATAAAGGTGAGTTGGAAGAAGATTGTGGAAGTTCTATAATGTTTCCTTCTAGAGGCAAATCTCATGAAGAGAGTTTTTTAGTGGAGTGATGATACAGCCATTCTTGTGACTTAAGATTATTTTGGCAGCTGTATGGAGGATAGATGTAGAGGGTATAGGTTAGAAACAAAGAAACCAAGTAGGAGGCTATTACAAGAGTCCAGGGGAAAGGGAAACTAAGACTATGGGTACATGAATGGAAGGTGGTGTGAGGGATGCTATAGAAATTGAATTGATAAGACTTGGCAGCTGATTAGAAGGTTGAGAAAAAGGAAAGAGTTAGTTGGTCCCAAGTTACAAATCTGGGTGACAAGAAAGATGGTGGTGGCTTCAATAGAGAGAGAGAACTTTTGGGGGAGGTAAGTAAGATAATGGTTTTTTGGACATGTTGAATTGGAATTTGATGGGTTATCTAGATTGAGATGGTTATCCAGCAAACAACTGACAGTTGAGGAGAGAGAGTGGAACTGGATATGTGGGTTTGTAAGTTATCTTCATAGAGAAAATAATTTGGACTCATAGGAGTGATTGAGATCACTAAGGGAGTGTGTGTAAAGAAAGAAGAGATGAGGGCCCAGGACAGAACCTTGATAGATGATGACCTAAAGAGGAGAATAAGAAAGAACAAGTTAAATAGATAGAAGAACCAGTAGGGATTGATGTCACAGAAGCCAAGAAAGGAAAATGTTTTTTAGGAAAGGTGATTGATGTTAGAAAGATTAAAGAAATCCAGGAGGATGACTACTTAGAAAAGGCCCTCAGATTTATCAATTAAGAGATCATTGGTTATCATTCTTTGAAATGACATTTTCAATGGAGCACTAAAATCAGAAACTAGATTCCAAGGGATGAGAAGTGAGTGAATGGTGAGAAAGTAGAGACATCAAGTATGGGAGATTCTTATTAGAAATTTGGCTGAGAAAAGGAAGAGAAGTTTCAGGAGATGGTCACATCAATTAATGTTTTTGAGGATGGGGAAGATTAGTTAGCATTAAAGAGACAGTGAATAGGGAGAAAATGACAAGGAAAAATAGGACTAATTTCCTGAAGAAAGGGGATTTAGGAGTTGTTTCTTCTATCTAGCAAAGGAGAAGAGGATGGGTGAAAATGTAAAGGGTATTAGAGGTATGGAGTACTATAGGAGAAGTGAGAGTGAAGTGGATGGCCTCAGGGTTCTTGATAAAATAGGAGATTGCATCAGATGCTGAAATAATAAGGTATGAACCTGAAAGAAGAAGGGCAGTTTGGAATGGGGTAGAGGTGGGGTAGGAGGCCTAGAGAGAAGTTAAGATTACATAATTTGAATTTGTAGTGGACTCAGTCGCATAATTTGTTTATATGCACATAGTTGAACTGTAGAAAATGGATCTCAACTGCTGAGATTTTTTTTTTTACCTTGAAAACACAGAAATAACGATATTAGCATAGTGAATCAGTTAGAAGAAGTTTTGCATATACGTTGTTTTCATATTCCTGTGGATGAACTTGTTGATAAATTTTCAACAACCTGTAATCTTATATGATACAAGTTTTATATAAAAATATGATCTTTACCTTTATTTGAATAATAATAACACTGTATAAAGGAATCCAAAGCTAGGGTCTACAAAGTAGAATTTACCTTTCAATTTCCTTTTCCATCTCAAACATTAAAAAATTCAGTGCCCTTTTCTCCTGATCTCGGTCAATTTGGTTTTAGGAGTGGGGAAGACAACTCGTGTTGAACCACTTAATGAAAGTAAAGAAATTATTGGTTGCCCTCCCTATTAGATCCCCTCAAATCCACAACCATCCCTTCCTGAAAAGTGAGGGCCTGGTATGTGTCTCTTTAACTTGTCTTAACTTTTGAGTAAATTTTTATATTGGGAGAGAAATTCAGAAAGTGGATTTTTAAAAATATTGAAGATAAATTCATGTTATTTTTTCAGGTACCAGGTTTAGTTTATTTCTTTGACATTTCATGGCTACTGATATGGATAATGATTAAATAGAGGGAATAAATATAAAATTGAAAAATGTCGTAGCAACTGGGCGTACAAAGACAGAAATAATTGTCTAAGTCTTCACTTTATCTCAGATTGGAAGGAGATACAACCTTGTGTATAGACACACACACTCACCCCTCACTTCCTCCTCCTTGCCTTCTGTACCTTACCTGAGCCGTGCCTTAAAGAGAACAGTTAGTAAAAATAGAACATTTTAATGCCCCTCTGGCATTGTGATCTTTTGATGCTCTATTGTGTTTTGCTTTTAGTGCATAATGGTTCATTTTGTAATTTGCCTCACCCCAGACAGCACTTACCTTTCTTCTCTTTCTTCTTGGCCACTAGAAAAGGCCACAAAAAAGTTACACCCTCACGTTCTTTTCCTGTGTCATAGAAAGCTCAGTTTGAATCAGTTAGAGAAATAATGTCATTAGGTATTTATCAAGGACTGTTGAATTTGAATTCCCAGAATGTCAGATTCATATTTGCATAAAAGTACAATACAGCTTCGTTTATCCCTGCAAGTACTTTGCATTAGGGCTTTGTGCTTTATAACTTTGGAATTATACGTGTGAGATCCTAGTGTCTTATCTTGCATATTGGGATGTCTTCCCTTTGAATATTTTTTCTCTTTCTCCCTTTGAACTTCTGTGTTTCATGTCTTGATCAATCTGGATATGAGATTGTATTATAAAAAATGCATTCTGAATTAAAATATAAACAGAGATATGTCTGTGGCAGAAGGGTGTAGATTACCAGATTATAAACTTCAAACCTTTTGATAAAAATCTATTTGAGGAAAGACACAGATGTGGATTTCTGTGTAGTTTCATTAGCCCTAAATCTAATTCTTTCTAGGTATAACTTTAGTCATCTTCAAGTTCAGTTTATAAAATGAGAATTTGTCCAGCTTGTTTAGTCATTGCCCACTATATGTTAGATGTTATGCAAAAGAAAAGACATGGTACTGTGGTTCTCAGCTCCACTTGCTCCCTTGATCACAATAATAAATCGATATTTGTCCAAAATCATGCTTTACTGTTTCTTGTAACTATGAATATTTTTTACATAATTCTGATGCTATTTAGAGATGTTTCTTAATCTGTAAGCCCTTAGCCCCTTTCATTTCTTGGTACTGAACTGTATTTTCCAAAATAATTTTTGCTGTCTTCTCTTGCATGAACCATCACATTTAGATCGTTTAGTATATAGTGACTTCATTAGGAGGATATTGACAAATTTTTAGACTTTCTATGTCTCTTCTTCTGCAATAAATATTGGTACATAGTTCTCTTTTAAAACTACTTTTAGCTATCTTTACAATAGTCTGTTTACTTATGATCATTATGAACAAGATGAAAAAACCAGTCTCAGGAAATGTTTCTTAACAGCCTTTGACCACATGATGATAAGGAGGAACGTAACACACATTTAACATTATAAAATTTACGGAGTGCTTTTCTCACAACAGCCCTATTAGGTTATAGCAATGCTGTTAATCCCTTTTTGCAGATGAGGAAACTGAGGCCTAGAGAAGTTAAAACAGATACTTACCTATGGTCACATATATCCAAAAAGTGTGAGAGCTGGGTTTGAATCCTGTTTCTTGACTGAAATTTCAGTGTTCTTTCCACTATACCACTGTACTTCCGAAACCAAATTATTGATCTCCTTTATTTCTCCCTCTGAGAATTTTTGGGTTGACCTTCCAATTAGCTGTACCTACTTTTTCTTCTACTTTCATTTATAGTAAGAATGTTAATATGGCTATAACTCTTCTAATAATGGACACACTTGAGCAAAGATGATGCATTAAGAGTACCGATTTTTAAATTTTAAAAGAAGTATTTAATTCTTAGAATCCTCTGATTATTTCTTATTCATTTTACCAAGTGGGGAGAGTTCCAGAGCATCTAGGGCCATTACTCTTTTTGTCTGGTTCATGGGCCACATTTTGAATGAGAGTCCAGTCTTCTGATGATGAGATTTTCTTGGTAGGTAAATTTGTCCTTGGACAATGAAAGTACAGTATGTTTCTAGGCCTTTTTCTACCCCAGTTTGTGTTCTGCTGATAAAGCCTTTGAAGACAAGACCTAGGCTCATCCCCAAGCCACAATAAGGATCAAAAAAGTTTTGTGGTGGTTGCTAGAAAATCACGTGTTTTATTTCCACTAACTTCTAAGTTTCCTTTTGAGTAATTTTAAGTGAATAAAATGATAGCTAGAGAGACGTTAGAAATAACTCAGCCAAACCTTCCTATGTCTTCCCCTTTTTATAGACGGAGAATCTGAACCCAGGTAGAAGGTAAAGTGACTTGACTAAGGTCATCCAGATAAATAGAAGATGTTACATTTAAAGCTGAGGTCCTTTGACTACACAAATAGTATTTTTTCTCTTATTCCCTACTATCTCTGGCACTGTGGTGCTCTTCAGCCAAACAATTGGAAATACAAGTTCATACAAGTTAATGAGTTCTTGGAAATAATCTTTGAAGAAGCCTTTTTAGAGATTTGTCATTTAACATCAAGTGAACTGCTGAATTACATTAAACATAAACATGTCAAATATGGAAGTACCAACTAAAGTAACCACAGAGGAATCAGAGCCTCCAGATGAGCCCTAACAATTTAAATATGTGGTAAGAGTTTTTTTTTTTTCGTAAGCATTTTATAGATATGCACAATAGGGTATGAGGCAGTAGAAAGCTGGTATATTATAGAACAAATCTAGAAAGATACTGGACCTGTGATTTTAATAATATAAATAATTCCCAGGAGAGGAAACTCCCTCTTCTAAAACAAATCTTTCTGAACTTTTGCTGTAATTTGAAGTCTCAGAGTGCCTAGAGCTCAAGTTAATTTGCTCTGAGGGAGGTTACCTGCAATTATAAATTAAGGGGCAGGTCCTGGCTTTGTGGCTAGCTTCATAACTTCTTTTAAGGACTGTGCTTCAAAGGAGAGAATATAGGAAAAAGTTCAGAGAAGAGCTGAACAATCAAAATATGACCCTGCTTCTATAGAAGCCAGAAGTAGCATAAGAGGAGCTATTTACTAATCAGGAATGGAATGCATTATTAAAGGAAGAAAATTTAAATTTCATCCCTATTAAACAAAGCTTTGCTATTTCCTAATACTCAGAGTCTTAGAAGACTAATGAGACTAATAAAAAAGCAGCTTTATTATAGTAATCACAGGTAGTATGCTGTAGTAGATAGAGCTCTGGACTTGGAGTCAAGAAGACTTGTCACTTAATCTCTCTGAGCCTCATTTTCTTCATATGTGAAATGTGAATAATAATATCACTTGCCCTCTAAAAGGTTGTTGTGAGGATCAAAATGAGATAATGTATCAAAAATGCTTTGCAAACTTTAAAGCACTATATAAATGTCAGCTATTAGTAGTAAGTTGTAGCATCAGCATTAGCATACTGTGCTTCTCTTCATGTATCCCAAGGGGTTATGTTCACTTTTTTTTTGCCTGCTGCTGTGGCACATTATTGACTTTTGTTGACCTTATGCTCTACTTTAAAAAACAAACAAAAACAGAGGTCTTTTTCACTTAAACAGTCTAGTCAAGCACACTCAGTGTCACACTTATGAAGTTGGTACCTTGAACTCAAGTATAAAACGTTATTTATCTCTGTTAGATTTTGCTTCCCATTCTAAGCAGTTGAGATATTTTTGGATCGTGACTCTGTCATCTTGTATGTTAATTATCTCTCCCAAATTTGTGTCATCTGCAAATTTGATAATGCATGTCAGCTGTTCACACAAATGATTGATAAAAAGTATTAAATGGAACAGGATCAAGGATAGATCTCTGAGGTCTTCTATCAGAAACATCTCTCCAAATTGACACTGACCAATCATTTATGATTGTTCCTTGGATCCAGCCTTTCACTAGTTCTGGTTTCACCTAATTATTTCATCTACATGGCCAAATCTTTCCATTTTGTCCAGAAGGATACCATTAAAAAACTTAGATGGTATAGTTTCAGATCTTCTCACCATTCTGACCATCCTTCTGTGAATAAACTCTGCCTTTTTAGTGTCCTTCCTAAGATGTGGTACCTAGAGTTGAACCTAATCAGTAGAAATTACAGGAGGAACTTAACTAGTCTCCAAAGTTAAATACTGTAGAGTAGCTCCATTGAGGAAAAATAGCAATTGAGATGCCTTGTTTGTTTGGAATTCTTTCTCATTCTTTCTCCTTCTATTTTCTTATTTTTTCTTGGAGCTGGAACCCTGTCCCTATCTCCTTCCCATTCCACCCCTGAATTGAACAGAAAAGAAAAACAAAGCCCTTATTACAAATATACACATTCAAACAAAACTGATTCCTGCATTGGCAAGTGTCCTAAAATATATGTCTTATTCTGCATCTTGAATCCACTATCTCTCTGTCAGTAGGTGGGTAGCCTTCTTCATTATTGGTCCTCTGGATCTGTTGTTGGTCATTGAGTTGTTTGTCTTTACAGGGTCATTGTTATTGAATAAATTGTTTTCTAGCTTCTGCTCGATTTGTTCTCCATCAATTCATAAAAACCTCTCAAGTTTCTTCGAATTCTCCCTTTATTCATTTATTCTGACACAGCAATATCCTGTTACATTCGTATAGCAAATTTGTTCACCAGACTGTTAATTTGTAGTTCTTTGCCACTATGAAAAGAGATGGTATAAACATTTTTGTCCATATTGGTCCTTTTCCTCTTTCTTTGACTTCTTTAGGGTATAGTCCTTGTAGTAGCGTCATTCAGTCAAAGGCTTTACAGAGTTCAGTGATTTGGGGGCTATAGTTCCAAATTTCATTTAACAGCTATATATCATTTCACAACTTTGCCAGCAGTGCATTATTGTGCCTTTCCCCCACCACAGACCCTTCAACATTTATTTTCCCTTTTGTCATCCTTGCCAGTTTGATTGTTTTTGACTGGAACCTCAGAGCTTCTTTAATTTGCATTTCTGTAATTATTATTAGTGATTTGCCACATTTTTTTTTAACATAGTTCTTGGTAGCTTGTATTTCTTCCTTTGAAAACTGCCTGTACATACCCTTTAACCATTTCTCTATGAGGGAATGGTTCTTGTTGTTATAAATTATAAATTATCTTGGAAATGAGACCTTTATCAGAGAAACATGCTGTAAGGATTCTTTATTCCCCAGTAAAATGTTTCCCTTCTAATTTTTATTTGGAGCATATCTTGGTATATGGTGTGAGATACTGATCTATACCTAATTTCTGACAGACTGCTTTCCAAAAGTTATTCCAAGAAATTTTGTTCAGTAATAAATTCTTAATTCAGTTGCTGGAATCTTTGAAGCCCCTTGTTTTACAGATGAGGAAATAGAGGCTTGGAGAGGTAAAGTCCCAGGTGTTAAATAGCCCCTAGCCTAAGAAGCTTTGAAGCCAAGTCTTTTGGCTCTAAAGTCAGGACGCTGCCACACAACCCTGCTTTACGAACCTTGTTCTTTCTACATAACTACATTCAAGATTTCTCCATCTTGTCTTAAAGGATACCATTAATAGTTTGGTTTTTTATAATATGTTGATGAAATCCTCATATACTAAGTTCACAGCATTCATCTGAATATACTAATCTAGAAACCTGTCAAAATTTTTAAAATTTTCATTGGCCCAAATTGAAATTTGCTTATTTCTAGCAAGAATAAAAACAGGAAGAAATTTGCCATCACCTACATAAAGTGTGAAATGTTTGTATTTCTTCCCTGGCCAAGTGATTGTTATTAAAGTACAGATGAATTTTTCCTGCTAGACAAAAAGGTAAAGGGACTTGATGAATGCTTTTCTGCTTTCTGAGTTATCAAGGAGAATTAAATGTTCCCTTTTTTAAAAAAAATGGGAGAAAGCCTACATTGTAAAATAAAGAAGGCAAAAAGATCTCAGTCAGATGGAAATGCTTATATATGTGTCAGGAAGCTAGAAGGTAAATGAGTGAGACATAGGAACAAGGGAACAAGGACCAGTGAACCCTTGGAAGCTAAATAACAAATATAAGGCCCTCTCTGAAGTGCAGGGAGATTAACCCTGGGATGAGGAAGTAGCTGTTTATCTTTTAAGAAGTAGTACATGTCAAGTGAGTCAAACATGCACCTCCCCTCAGACCCCAGTAGAAACAATCCAGAACCCTATGCCCAAGACCTCTAGGAAGAGCAAGACACTGTCCCTCCACCTCCCAACGCCATTGACGCTGCTTTTTCTTGTGCCTGTGCAAGTGACCCTTGTGGAGGTGGGACTTGCTACCACTCACCTGCTTACTATCACCAATGGGCAGGTCAACTCCAGAGTTCAGGAACACAGTACCCATCTCTCCCTAGATTACTCCTGCGATCATTGTCTCTATAGCAGCAACCACACTGGCACGCCCAAGATGGCTGCTAGCACAGGTTCTTAGATCTGCTTTTCTAAGAAAGACTGCTTAAAAGGGGTTAACAATCCTACTTTTAACTACATTCACTAGTTCAGGGAAAGGGTCAGCACCCTGAACATCAGAGAAAATACAGTCAGAGAAATTAGCACAAAGAACAACAGACAGGATTCTTGACTGCCTGATCGAAGCAGTATTGCTATGTACTTTACATACATCACTGGATCGAGGGAGCCTTTACGTCTGAGTAGTCGGGGAGCTTTGAATATACAGCTACTCAGAGTCTTGACCTGGAAATCAAAAGATCCTTCTCATAATCAAACCCCCAAAGCCACACCTTGCTTCAGAATATATATACACTTTTGGCTAATAGGTTCAGAGCCAGAAGGCATCACAACCCTTGTGACTCAGTGCCTAATTAGCTTACTACCAAAAGGTGTGAGAGCCTTCCTAGGAGCAAACCTCCCCTAAGCAAGCTCCTCCCCTAATGGGCTCTGTTATTCAAGATGTATCACAGCTGTGATCTGGGCCAGAGCTCAAGGCAGGTCACATAGGCCTATTAATGGATGGGGAAAAATCTTCATACCCCATTAACATTACACTGTCCAAAGAAGGAACCCTTGTGGAAATTTGACCTGGTTACTATCTCTTCTATTGCTCCAGCTTTTGTTTCCTCAGCAGCCAAAGCTGTTTGAAAACCTAGAAAAGAAATTTCTCACTTCCAAATTCCTTAACACTTTCAAATAGTTGAACATCAGAAATGACTATGGTTTTATTAAGGGAAATGAAACCAAAGAAGATATGTTACTATCTGCCTTGTTATTGCAGCCTAAACATCGCTAGGCTTTTCCATCTATCTGTGTAGCTGAAAAATCAATTATGTGTTTCCCCTATTAGAATGTGAGCTACTTGAGAGCAGAAACTTTTTTTTCTTTGTAACAGGTCCTATCAAATGAGAGATCATCTACCTTCCTATTTATCCTTTATATAACTTGCTTTGTAAATATTTGTTTAGTGTCGTCTTCCTCATTAGATTGTTAACCTCCTCAAAGGCAGGGACTGTTACTTTTTGCCCCTTTTTGTATCTTCTAGCACTTAGCACAGTGCCATAGTTTCTGACACATAGTAAGCACTTAATAAATGTTGGTTATTGATTGATTCCTAAAGCAGGTCTCTAAGATTAGACTAAGAATCATCAAGTTTTGTCAAACTAGATATTTGCTACTGCATACTTCTGGTGATGAACATGAGCAGAAATAATATGATTTGGAAAAAAATTCCTAGAGTATGAATCCTTGCTGGTCATTTAACCTGTTTGAATCTCAGTTTCTTTAGCTGTAAAATGGGACAATAATAGCTGTGGGGCTTAAATGAAATCATCTATGCAAACATTTCTCTAAGATAAGGGCTTGGAGAGGAAAGCAGATTTAGTGAGTGGACAAGTAACTGGTGTTTTTGATGATGTTTCAGAAGATGACTGGATTTCTGGACCCTGGGCTTTAAAGCATAACAATGACAGTCAATCTGCCAGGGATGCCTTTTAACAGTGTGTTTTTATGGATCCTTGTAAGTCTATTCAAAAGAACTAAAATGTAAGAAGAGAAGAGGAAGAAAACTGCTGATGTATCTCTTGCCTACTAAGCTAGATACCATGGGGAGGAGGAAGAAAAGCAAGCAAAAGCAAATTCACGGGAGACATCATCTCAAAAAGCCAGCAGTATGACTCAGGCCCTCAAATACTTTATACACAAATGTACAAAATGTGAGTAACGGCAGTGTTGATTTGAGATTCTTACTTAAGGAGGTAGAGCAAGTTGGTATGCCATAGTGTATAGAGAATTGACCTCAGAGTAAGAAAGACTTGGGTTCAAGTCTAGCCTCTGACATATATGGCCTATGTGATTCTGGGCTAGTCACTTCGTATTTCAGGGCAAAGACAAGAATGTTATAAGAATACACGTTCTTGCAGAATGGTTGCAGTGGTAGTCAGTAAATTTATTAGGTGCCTGCACTATGTGCCAGAACAGTATTGATGCATTGGGAATGTGAAGAAAGGCAAAAGACAGTTCTTACTTTCAAGGAACTCACAGTCTAATGGGGAAGACGATATGCGAACAACTATATACAGACAATGTACAGGATAAATTTGAGATACTCATAGAGGGAAGTCATTCTTGGGGAAGGCTTCTTGTTAAAGAATAGATTTTTGCCAGGACTTGAAGCCAGGAGGTGAAGATGAAGAGGGAGAGAATTCCAGGCACAGGGAGCAACCAGTGAAAACACTTGGAGTCAGAAGATGGAGTGTCTTTTTTTGAGGAACAGCAAGGTAGCCAGGGAAAGGTATGAAGGCTTAAGGTAATAGTGAGACACAATTTTATTGAGAGAGAGTGAGAGAGTGTTTGTGTCTGGGTTTAGGGGAGAGGGAGTTTAATGTAACATTGTCAGACTTAAGCTTTAGGAAAATCACTTTGGCAATTGAGTGGAAGATAGATTGGAATTAGGAGAGATTTTTGAAGCAAGAAGACTAATTCACAGGCTGTTGGCAATAGTGTAGGCAAGAGGTGATTGAGGGATTAAATTACAGTGGTGGTTGTGTAAGTGGAGAGAAAGGGTTGTTGTAAAGAGAGATATCGTGAAGGTAGAAACCAGGATTTTGGCAAAGGGTTGATATGTGGGATGAGTGGAAGTTCAGTTTTAGATAATAGTGAAGTTACCAATCTGGGTGACTAGAAGGATTGTAATGCCCTCTATGATAATGGGGAATTTCAGAAGTAGTAAGATCCTGAGGTTTGTTTGTGACATAGTGAGATTGAGAGTCTTAAGGGACATGCCTGTCAAGATATCTAAGAAGTATTTGGAGATGGGTGACTACAACTCAGCTAAGGTGCTATGGCTGGGCATTGAGATCTAAAAATCATCTGTATAGACATGATAATTGAACCCATGGGATTTAATGATCTCGTAGAGTAAACAAAAGAGGAGGGCTAGGGGCAGCACTTTGGGGGAGTCCACAATTGGGTATTACTTGGTTGGAGAAACTACATAGAAGTAGTTTGAAGAACCTGGGGAGCTAGAGAGGAGAGAATTATCTCTGAGAAGGTGACCTACAGTACCATGTGCCACGGAGAGGTCAAAAGGGATAAGAGTTGTGGAAAAGGCTATTAGCTGTGGCAATAAAGAGATCATTGGTAAAACTGGAGAAAGTAGTTTGAGTTGAACGATAGATTAGTAAAAGGAGAGGAAATGAAGATTGATTGTAGACATTTCTCATGAATTTTAGCTATGAAAGTGACTAGACATAGAAGATGATAATGATGGAAATAGTAGGTGAGGGGTTTTTTTTATATTTCTAAATTGCAAACTTTATTAAATTCGACAGATACACTTCTGAAAATTAAGAAATGGTTTCCTTCCCCCAGCACAACAGATTATTCCCAGGCAGTATAATACATTCTTTTTTTGGTTTTGTTTTGTTTTCTTATTTTATTATTTAATATTTTTAGTTTTCAGCATTGATTTCCACAAGATTTTGAGTTATAAATTTTCTCCCCATTCCTACTCTCCCCCCCACTCCAAGATGGCATATATTCTGATTGCCCCGTTCCCCAGTTAGCCCTCCCTTCTGTCACCCCACTCCCCCCCAACCCCTTTCCCCTTACTTTCTTGTAGGGCAAGATAGATTTCTATACCCCATTGCCTGTATATCTTATTTCCCAGTTGCATGTAAAAACAACTTTTTTTCTTTTGAGCATCTGTTTTTAGAACTTTGAGTTCAAAATTCTCTCCCCTCTTCCCTCCTTACCCACCCTTCCTAAGAAGGCAAGCAATTCAACATAGGTCACACATGTATCAATATGTAAAACACTTCCAAAATAATCATGTTGTGAAAGACTAACTATATTTCCCTCCATCCTATCCTGTCCCCCTTTATTCAGTTTTATCCCTTGACCCTATCTATTTTCAAAGTGTTTGCTTTTGATTACCGCCTCCCCTGATCTGCCCTCCCCTCCATCATCCCCCTTTCTTATCCCCTCCCCCCTACTTTCCTATGGGGTAAGATACCCAACTGAGTGTGTATGTTATTCTCTCCTCAAGTCAAATCCCATGACAGCAAGACTCACTCATCGCCCCTCACCTGCCCTTCTTCCCTTCCAACAGAACTGCTTTTTCTTGCCACTTTTATGGGAGATAATTTACTCCATTCTATCTCTCCCTTTCTACCTCTCTCAATATATTCCTCTCTCACCCCTTAATTTTATTTTTTAGATAATATCCCTTCATATTCAACTCACCCTGTGCCCTCTGTCTCTCTCTCTCTCTCTCTCTCTCTCTCTCTCTCTCTCTCTCTCTCTATATATATATATATATATATATATATATATATATATATATATATATATATATGTATATATATATATATGTATATTCCCTTCAACTACCCTAATACTGAGAAAGGTCTCATGAATTACAAACATCATCTATCTTTGTAGGAATGTAAACAAAACAGTTCAACTTTAGTTAAGTCCCTTATGGTTTTTCTTTCTTGTTTACCTTTTCATGCTTCTCTTGATTCTTGTGTTTGAAAGTCAGATTTTCTATTCAGCTCTGCTCTTTTCACTGAGAAAGCTTGAAAGTCCTCTATTTTATTGAAAGTCCATATTTTGCCTTGGAGCAGTATACTCAGTTTTGCTGGGTAGGTGATTCTTGGTTTTAATCCTAGCTACTTTGACCTCTGGAACATCATATTCCAAGCCATTCAATCCATTAATGTAGAAGCTGCTGGATCTTGTGTTATCCTGATTGTGTTTCCACCTTACTCAAATTGTTTCTTTCTGGCTGCTTGCAGTATTTTCTCCTTGATCTGGGAACTCTGGAATTTGGCAACAATATTCCTAGGAATTTTCTTGTTGGGATCTTTTTCAAGAGGTGATTGGTGGATTCTTTCAATGTTTATTTTACCCTCTGGTTCTAGAATATCAGGGCAGTTTTCCTTGATAATTTCCTGAAAGATGATGTCTAGGTTCTTTTTTTGATCATGGCTTTCAGGTAGTCCAATATTGAATTTTTCAATTATCTCTTCTGGATCTATTCTCCAGGTCAGTGGTTTTTCCAATGAGATATTTCACATTGTCTTCCATTTCTTCATTCCTTTGGTTCTGCTTTATAATTTCTTGATTTCTCATAAAGTCACTAGCCTCCACTTGTTCCAGTCTAATTTTTAAGGTGGTATTTTCTTCAGTGGTCTTTTGGACCTCCTTTTCCATTTGGCTAATTCTGCCTTTCAAGGCATTCTTTTCCTCGTTGGTTTTCTGCCATTTGGGTTAGTCTATTTTTTAAGGTGTTATTTTCTTCAGTATTTTTGGGGGGGTTCTCCTTTAGCAAGCTGTTGACTTGTTTTTCATGGTTTTCTTACATCACTCTCATTTCGTGTCCCAGTTTTTCCTCTACTTCTCTTACTTGCTTTTCCAAATCCTTTTTGAGCTCTTCCATGGCCTGAGACCAATTCATATTTTTTTTGGAGGCTTTTGATGTAGACTCTATGACTTTGTTGACTTCTTCTGGCTGTATGTTTTGATCTTTTTTGTCACCAAAAAAGATTGTATAGTCTGAGTCTGAGTCCTTTTGCGCTGCCTGGTCATGTTCCCAGCCAGCTACTTAACCTTTGAGCTTTTTGTCAGGTTATGACTGCTTGTGGAGTAGGGAGTACTTTGTCCCAAGATTTAGAGGCTGCGCTGCTGTTTTCAGAGCTACTTCTATTCCACAGTCATCACAAGCTCTGCCACAGCAGTGCTCCTCTTCCCCCAAGAACCGCCAACCAGGACCGTGACCCCGATCCAAGCAGGACAAAGTAAGAGAACCCTGCCTCTGGGCCAGCAAAGTGTTCTTTGCACTCCTGCTCTGATCTGCCGCTTGATTCCTCCCACCATGTGGGCCAGGGATTCTGGAAGCAGCTGATGGTGGAGCTCTGGAAGCAGCTGCAGGAGCTTCCTGCTACTGCAGCTGCCACTGCCGTGCCACCTCTGCCACCCCCAGTGCTGGGGCTGGACCTCTCTCACTCTGATCCAGCAGTTTTCCCATTAACCTGCTCTGTGTTCTTTGGCATTTGTGTTTTGAGAAGTCTGGTAACTGCTACAGCTCAGTGATTCATGGCCCTATGGCCTGCTCCGGCTGACTCCTGGTCTGGTCTGTCCTGGCACAGCCCATGCTGGGCTCTGCTCCCAGCATGGTGCGGTAGACCCTTCCCAGCAACCATCCAGGCTGTCCTGGGCTAGAGACCTGCTTCCCTCTATTGTTTCATGGGTTCTGCAGCTCTAAAATTTATTCAGAGCCATTTTTTACAGGTGTTTGTAGGGATTTGGGGGAGAGCTTAAGCAGGTCCCTGTTCCAGCCACCATCTTGGCTCTGCCCCTAGGTGAGGGCTTTTTAAAGATGGGGAAATGCTGGATGTATTTTTAGACACAGGGTAGAAACCAGTAGATGGGGAGAGTTTAAAGACAGGAGAGAGTTGAGATGATACTGAGGGCAATTTGTTGGGAGAAGATAGAAAGAGATGGGATCAAAAGTGCATATAGAGTTTTTCCTTGACAAGGAGAAGGGTCACTTCTTCATCTAAAATGGGATTGTAAAAGGAAATAGTGGGGTAGATGTATCTGAGTGATGTGAGATAAACAAAGGAGGATTGTGCAAGAAATCCAAGGTTAGGGATTGCCACTATGCAAAGGATTAGAGTAGAGGAGACTCTAGAGTTTAGTTGGTTCATCAAGGGCTCAAAATACATAAAAGGAGAGCATGGCCAGTGGTGGGGTGATAGCCTGGGAAATTTTTGGATATAAGAAAATACCTATGCCTTGGCCTTGAAAATATGTTTGGTGATAGAATTCTAATCTTTCCTCATTTTTCATTTATTTCCTTTTTGAGTAACTGAAAATTTGGGGACATGTAAGAGAAATGTTAAGCTTTAATTCTGTGGTGATAGTGGTTATTACCAAGCTTTATGAAAGATGTGCAACCTGGGAAATTACTTGACTTCTTTGGTTAATAAAATAAAAAAATAAAGGTTCTGGTCTAGTTCTTAAGGTTTCTTTCAGCTGTAAGTCCTTTGATCTCATAAAACTATATGAGAATAGATAGATAAAAATGGTGATTTTCCCCAGTGTCTTGTCTCTAGTTCTAACACTAATTTTATCTTTGAATAATTCCTCATTATTTTTGTAGTTAAATTATAAACTGAAACAATAAATGATGTCATTCTGGGACCTGTGGGAAGACAGAATAGTGAGATTGAAAGCTCACCAGTAGAATATTCCGTGAAATCCGGAACTTTCTTTTTTTTCCCCTTGGACTCCCTAGCACCTTCCGCATAGTGCTTTATTTGTAGTAGGCACTCACAGAACGTTTGTTGAATTGAAAGATATTTTTTGCCTCCCTTAGCAGGCCCATAAATCCTCTCACATTCTTGCTTTGTTTTCACACTCCTAAAATATCATCTGAAAGGTTTAAAATGTATTGATTTCATAGTGAAAAAAAATCAAATTGCCATGTAAAATGTATTGAATATGAAAGTTTTAATTCATTTAAAATAAAGCTTTAAAATTGTTTTTTTTACCATTTCTGCTCTTTGTCATTTTTATTACCATTTATTCCTAGTAGTGAGATTATATGCCCAAGTAAGGATTTAAACAACTCCAATTTGTATTTATGTGTGGCCTATACTGAATTAATATTAATTCCTTCCAAGTTGTCAATTGATAATTGAAATATTTAGTTAATCATGGCAAGTTTTATTTCCATATATCTCTCCTCTCCTACATTTGTCTTGAGACTTTTGGGGAGTCTTCTTCCTTAAGTCCCCAACTCTGCCTCTGCTTAGATTTTTCGGTGTTTGTAACCACTACATCCTTTTTTATGAATAGTAGACCTTGCAAGGAAGTTCATGTATGAAGACTTTCTTTGCCCAGAAGTTTAATTCTGGTTGACTCCTTAAGCAAATATTTATTATATATTTGAGGTTATTTCTTTTCCATTCCTATTCTTTGTCCCTTATTCCCTTAAGGGACAGTAGCATAGTTTATCTTTTGATGGCCTAAACTTATTTCAGCAACTGTCCATATAAAGATTTTTGGGTGGGTAACTTTGAAATGAATTCTTTTCATTTTGAAGAAAATGTTTATAGCTTTCTTAGATTTGATGGGGAGTGGCTCCCTCTGGTGGTACTTAACTTCTGTTTATCAAATGTTCAGCTGTTTTCATGACCTTAACTCAAAAAGGCCAAGGCCTCCCACTGCATCTGGGATATCTCCACTTGTCCTGATCTCTCTCTCTTGCCACTGGACCCAGATGGTTCTGGAGGAGAGAGTGAGGCTCATGACTGTGCACAGCTCTCCCTCACTTAAATCCAGTTCATTTGTAAATCATGACATCTCCTTCCTGATATCATGGTTCTCTTCCAGAATGAAGGACAAACAACAATCTGGTAAAAGTACTTTAAAAAAAATTATACATATAAATTTTTTTGTTTGGTGCAACAGACATCTTCCAACACAAATCCCTCTACAAAGTATATTTTCCCCAGAGAGTTTATCAATTGTTGTTTTACCTGATAGAATTTAAGGTCTTTGAAAACATGTAAGGAGAGACTTGTGTATGAGCAGCACTTGCCTTTCAATTTTGTCTTTTCATCTTTTGGCATCAGATGAGTCTAAACACATTTCTCTGAAATCTTCCTTTTTAGTTATTTGTAATATTCTTTTACAATTATACCACAGTTTGTTCAGCTCTTCCCCAGTTCTTGAGTACATATTTTGTTTCCAGCTTTTTGTTATCACAATTATTGTTTCTACGAACATTTCTGTACATGTGTATTTTCTTTCAGTTAGTAACTTTTTTGGGTATAGTAGTAGTTGTAGAATCTCTGGATCAAAACTGAAGACTTCTTAACATCCCTTGCTTGAGGAACAATAAAACCTTAACCTTCCAAAGTCTTGATTTATTAATTTGTTATTTCTGTATCTTTAGAAGTTTTCAAGTCGGTGATATAATTATTAGAGTTCTGTTGTATGTATTCTTTATACTGTATTTCACTTATATTTTTTTTGGATGTTTAAAAAAAAGGTTGGTTAAGAAAGATACTGGCATTATTTGATCTTGAATTTAGTCTTTGGCCATTGTTGCTTATTTACTCTTATTACATTAGTTCTCTTTTAATGAACAGATATTTTACCAATAAAAGGAGAGAAAAGGATATAAGAAATTATATAGTAACATTTAATTTCTGTTGTGTCAGACTGTTGTAGCTTCTCAGCAGCAAAATAAGAGGAGGAAGATGAAAGAAGCATGTGTGCAAGTAGTTTTTGAACATGTTTACTATTTACTTTAAGCAATGGCTAGAGGGAGATTTTGTAATTGCTGTCATGGGTATTTGTGGAGAGGGGTGTATGTTTAGAAAAGCAGACTTATTCTATCACAAAAATAAGGGAAGAGAATAAATATATAGGGGAGTAATGGGAGTAGTGACCATTTAAAAACAGAAACAAAAAAAAATATAAAACATAAAACAAAACTCATGGGTAAAAAGCACAATGTATAGTAAAATATTGCTAGATTTGACATAAGAGGACCTGTATTTAAATCCTGATTGTTATTTACTTCTTATGTCACCTGGGTGACATTGGGCAAATCACTTCTCTGGATTTCATGTTCCTTTTCTGTAAAATGAGGTGGTTGGACTATAGGACCCAATGTAAAATATCTCTTCCAGCTCTAAGTCTATGAAATCTTCCTCATTTTAAGAAATACTAAATGTTCATACCTGATGAAATGTATGCAGGTAGTTTCCCTAAATGTTAAGGAAACATTCTAAACTATTAAAGTTTAAGCTTTAAACTATGTATAATTATGGAACATGATTAATTTTTGCTAATTTCTACCACTGAATTAATCTTTTTGTTTTTGTTTTGTTTTGTCTTGAAAAACTCAAATTGTAAACATGTAAGAAGTATTTTAGGCACTAGATTAATGGAATATGGTTTAATAATACATTTTTTATTGCATTTTGAGAGCCCTGAAGGTAATGTGTGGCCAAGATAGAAGCTACAATCAGCATTTTGTCTCTAGAAACAGTTAATTTTTCTGGATTCTATACCAAAGGAATTGGAGTCTGTTGTGCATTTGCCCCATAGAACAGCATCCCCTAAATTTACAGGATCTGGGGGTCCAGTGTCTTGTCCTAGCCCTATTTGTCCTTATAACTTTCAACCAGTGGAATGTTGTGAGCCCTTGTTGTAGCTAAGTGTTTTTGCTGATTATTGTCTAATGGCAAAATTTTCAGGCTTAGGCACAATTTGATAATCTTAATTTATCACGTCATAAAGATAACTAGCCATTAGCAAAATTAGAAAGATTGGAAATATATCTATCAAAACAGACACCTAATAATCTCTTTATTAATATAAACTATTTGGGGCAATCCTGTGTTGCTAAGCAGTGATCATAGCTTTATTTGCTAAAATTTCTTCGCATCCTACCATACCCCAACAAATTATACAATGAAGGAAAAACAATCCTTGAATCTCTTGTTAGGTGGCAAAATGTTGTTAGGCAGGCCAGTAAGATCAAGAGATGGGAGAAGTACACAAAATAAAAGTAAATTAATTATCTTGGGCACATAATTAGAATTATTAAAAGCAGATTGAGATTGAGCTCAAATGTTACAGTTTTAAAAATTGCTATCTCTGTTTTGTGAATAATAGATAAGATAGCCATATTGTCAGAATTCCTTCTCTGTGTCATAATTTGATTAAGTTATTCCTACCAATTTTTTTTTAAATATTTGAGGCAATTCTTTATAACTCATAAGTCTCTTACTTTGTAGGGAGGTATATATAGGCTTTAGGGCAATGTTTTCTTTATTTTTTTGGGTTACTTTTGCAGTTACTTGTACTAATTTTAAAATAAAAGAATATTTTTTAAAAGAACATTATTTAAGAATTGTGTAACTTTCTGTAAGTTCCTTAACCTCTTTGTCATTCAGCATTTATTCATCGACATCTGAAGTCTTTTACTTGATCTGGAGGCTCTGTTCCCTTCTGTTTTTAATATTTTACTTGTTGGTTTATCTGCCTATGCAGATACATTTTTTGAGTTCTCTTCCTCCAAAGATCTTTGGTAATGGTAATTTCAGACTTTCCCCCTCGTATTTCTCCTCTATATTTCCCTATTACTACCTTTCTTACTTCCTTCCACTAGAAAATAAAAGTCAGTCCACTTAATGAAATAAAAGTATCTGAGATTCAGCAAACATCTCAATTTTTAAAAGGAAAAATTCGAACTGCCTAACAAAAATGTTAGTATGAATACTTAAAATGGCATAATATTTTAATGTTATATTCTAAAAAATGTAAAATTGAGATTTTTTTTTTTACTGGAGGGGGAAAAAACCCAAATGACTACATTCAAGTTTTTTTTTTTTTTGCCAAAACTTTTTTGGTGAAAAATAAGATTTTGTTTTAATTTAAGACATCATGTTGGAACAGTGAATTGACTGAATTACAAAGTGTCTTAAAAACCTTTCTAGCTGTCTAGTTCAGTATTTTAAGTTTTTCATATTGACCCAACTGAAGTAGTTCCATGTAATATTTACAACATTTAAAACCTATCACTAGAAATTGTCGTAACCTACGTATGCAAGTTTTGTTAAAATATATTCAATTAACAAGCATTTATTAAGTATCTTATCATATGCCAGATACTGTGCTGGATGTTGAAGGTAGAAAGACAAAAAGAAAAAATCCTCCAAGGAGCTTACATTCAACAGTACAGACATATATGGACATACCTTAAGATATTGTAGGTTTGCAATAAAGCAAATATTGCAGTAAAGTAAGTCACACAAATTCTTTGGTTTCCCAGTACATAACTTTTATGTATACATTGTACTATTAAGTGTACAATGGTATTATGTCTTAAAAAACATGTACATAACCTTAATTAAAAAATACTTTATTGCCAAAAATGCCAACCATCACCTGAATCTTCAGCAGGTCATAATCTTTTTGCTTGTGGAGGATCTTACCTCTATGTTGAAGGCTGCTGACTGATCAGGCTGGTGGTTTCTCAAGGTTGGGGTGGCTGTGGCAGTTTCTTTATAAAATAAGACAATGAAGTTTGCTCTATGGCTTTACTCTTTCATATAAAAAGAGGCCATTGTAGGGTTATTAATTAGCCTAATTTCAATATTCTTGTATCCCAGGAAATAGGGAGAGACTGGGAAACAACTGGTCAGTGAAGCAGTCAGAACACATATTTATTGAAGTTTGCTGTCTTTTATATGGGTGCAGTTCATGGCGCCCCGGAACAATTACAGCAGTAACTTCTAAGATCACTGATCACAGATCACCATAACAGATAAAATAATAATGAAAAAGTTTGGAAGATTGTGAGAATTACCAAAATGTGACACAAAGACATGATGTGAGCACACGCTGTTGGAAAAATGGCACCGATAGACTTGCTCAATGCAGTCACTACAAACCTCTAATTTGTAAAATATGCAATATCTGGGAAGCACAGTAAAGTGAAGCACAATTAGACAAGGTATGCCTGTATGTACATATATAAATAAAAAAGCTAGGTGGCACAGTGGATAGAGTACAGGTCCTGGAGTCAGGAAGACAGTTCAAATCTGACCTCAGACATTTACTGGCTATGTGACCGTGGGCAAGTCACTTCACTGTTTGCCTCAGTTTCCTCATCTGTAGAATGAGCTGGAGAAAGAAAAGGCAAACCACTTCATTATATTTGTGAAGAAAACCCCAAATGGGATCACAGAGTCTGACAACTAAAAAACTACTGAAATAAATACAAAATATATACAAAGGAAATGGAAGGGGCGCTAGCAATTAGGGAAACTAGGAAAGGCTTCAGGTAAAAAAGGTGCCTCTTGAGCTGAGTTCTGAAGCGAGCTGGGGATTAAAAGTCCAGGAGGTGAGGAAAAACTGTATTCTAAGTATGAGGGACAACCTTAAAAAGCTCAGAATTAGAATATCTTATTTGCTGAACAGAAAGTAGCCCAGTATGGTTAGACTGTAAAATGTATGAAAGGGAATAATAAATAATGTCTGGAAAGGTAGATTGGAGTCTGATTGTAAAGGGTTTAAAATACAGAACAGAAACTTGTATTTGATCCTATAAGTAGAAATGTATCAGTCTGGAGGTTTGTGTCATCATCATCTTTCTTGTTGTGGCTGGGAGTAGAGAGGATGGGCCTGCCGCAAGAGGTAGCATAATCAGAGTTGTGTCTTTTCGGCAACTGTGTGAAGTCGGCACTGTCATCATCCATTGGATACATACTGTAAGGGGACAGCCTATTTCTCTACTGTTAACATGAGTCCTATAAATAGTTGTCTCAGTGCCTTTTAGCAGGAAGTCACCAACCCCTACTATTTGAATCCTCTTCCTCTGACCTTAAGTGATCTCTCTCCTGATGTGGATTCACCTTAATATTTCTTGGCATTGGAAAGCAGCTGCTTCCTCTTTAGAGGGTGTTGTTTCCTCCCTCTTGTGTCTCCTTTCTCCTTTATGTGAAGACCCTCATATTTATGACTTAGTGTCAAGTGATTTGTGCTTACCCTTTCTTCTGTGTGTCATTCTACCCAGAACACCTGACAGGTTAGATTTCTCTTTTGACATTTGAGACTTTTGTTTTTACCTGGAAACCTTTCTTTCACTCTTTTAAGGAACACTTTATCTCTTTGATAACCTGGATAGTGCTGAGGAATTCCTGAAGTTGTTTTCTTTGTCTTCTATGAGGAATACTAGCCTATATTTTATTAGATTTAGAGTTAGGTGGGACTGTAGACTTTATGTAATCTAAATACCTCATTTTATAGGAAACAAAAGCTGTTAATTTCTGTGTGTCTTAATTTGATAAGTCTGGACACATAGGCAATGTGGAGTTATTGCATTGAGTTCAGGTGACTCTTGCAAAGCACATTAACCTTTGCATCACAAATGATGGAAATCATATTGAAGATGTTATTTGTTAATATTCCAATTAAATAAAATGTTGTAAATTTCATTTCATTTCATTTCTTGAAAATATGCATTTTTGCCTATGTGCCCAGACCTCAGGAACACCCTGTAGAGTATTAGAATTAGAAAAGACCTAGAAGATCATCATTTTACAGATAGGGAAACCAAAGTCCAGAGAGATAAATTGGGCTAGTGCTTCTTTTACCATTTAGCTTAGTAGCATATGAGATAATTAAAAAAAAAAAGAGGTTTGGAAATTTATAAATGATGTACAAATGGAAGTTATTTATTTTTATTTATCTTACAATGTATATGGGTTCTCTCAAATCTTCTTAGAATTATTAGCAGGCTATATAGAGCTGAGGCTATAGAGCTATCTAGTAAATAATGAGAATCATAAAAAAAAGTCTATTCCTGTCTTAACAGTATAGATTTATTCTTGAAAAAGCAAGTTATAAAACACGTTTGATACATGAACCCTGTTTTTGTATAGTCTTAATTATAATTATAAAATCAGAAACATTCAGGCTTTTGGGGATATCAAAACTCTTAAGCCAGAAGAATGTTTAATGTTGTTTATAATTAAAATTAATAGTTGGACTTTAGTTAGGATACATGGAGTAGAAAAATCCAACTACTCTTTATTTGTTGGGAACTGGATGGACAGTATAATGGATGCAAGATGATTAGAAACCTCCAAATTCTTGGGGAGAGGTGTGCATTTATTATCTTAGGCTGCACATAAATACTGTGTTAAATGAATTTATCACAATTCATTAAACCTTAAATTTGTAATACTACTTGGCAAATTTTGATTTTTAGAGGTAACTATAATATTATGTCATAGTTACCAATGTTTTCATTAGTATTGTAGTAGACAGAGAATTTGACCTGGAGTCAGGAAGACCTGAGTTCAGATTTTGCCTCAGATGCTTGCTGTATGACCCTGGAGAAGTTACTTAACCTCTTTCCGGCTTAGTTTTCTCATCTGTAAAATAGGGATGAGAACACCTACTTCCCAAGATTGTTGTTAGGATTAAGTGAGATATTTTAAAGTGCTCTTGCAAACTTTAAAGTGTGCTTGCTCTCTCCCACTCTTCACTCTTCCTCTCTCAAATATGTAAATACTAACTATGCAAGGCTTTTATTAAATTAGGATTGTTGTTATAGTTCATGTTGTTTGAAATACAGTCGGAATTTTAGAAAATCTTGAACAGATTTTGCTACTGTATTGGCATTTTAAAAAAATGTTGAAGATTAATCAAGTGGACCCAGTGTAACCTCCACAGCAGGGCAAGGCTAAGGCAAAGCAACATACATTTTTAAACACTTATGTGCTAGTTGCTGTGCTAAGCATTAATGGTACAAATAGAAGCAAACGACAGTCCTACCCTCAAGGAACTTACATTCTAATGGGTGAAGACAGTATATAAAGGAGAGCTGAAGGGTCATGGAGGTGAGAGAATCCTGGAGATTCAGAAGCCCCGTCAAGGAGGGGAATGAAGCCGAGTTGGCTTGGGTCCATTATCAAAGTGGAGGCCCCTGAAAGGAACTTGCCAATAGGAGGAGGCCAGAGATGCTGAGGGGTATTCCAGGACTAGAAAGCCCAAGAACTCAGGAAAGTTCTAGTGTGAGAAGGTGGCTCAGTCATGTTTGCAGATCCCAGAGATTCAGAAGTACAGAGAATGTGCAGTCAGAAGAATGGAGGATAATGGCTGTGGCTCCAACTCTAAAATGGTGTTCTTGGGAGGAACTCACCAATTGAAGAAGGAGGCAGTTCTGCTTGTATTTGCTTTGTAGATGTTTATGTTACTTTAAAAAAGATACTGTGTGCCTTGTTCACTTAGAGTATGTCTACAGTTCTTTTCCTTAAAAGAATGAAATATATTTGTGGAAATTTTTTACTGACAGGGCACTATTTGCTAAAATTAGTAGAAATAAATGTTTAAAAGTACAAGTAGAACTGAAATGGATCAATATACTGATTGTGTTCCTGCTGCCCTCTATAAGGAATGCTCATTTTCAGTTATATAGGGCTTGTACTGAGGTCTTACTATTACCAAACCATTAATACTACAAAAACTTTTCTTTTTCTTTTAGTTTTCATTTCCTCCAAAACATTTTCTAATACAGCTAAGTAGCATAGTAGATGAAATATTAGATCTGGAGTCAGGAAGACCTGAGTTCAAATCCAACCTCAGACATTAGCTTTGTGATCCTGGACAAGTCTCTTAATCTCTCTTTTTGCTGCAGTTTCCTCATCTTTAAAGTGGGTATTATAATAATAGCACCTACCGTCCAGGGTTGTTGTGAGGTATCAAATGAGATAATATTTACAAAGCATTTGGCAAAGCACTAGCTAGCTAGTAGTAGATAGTAGTAATAATAGTAATAAAATATATTTTATACTCACTGTGCAGTATTACATAATGTATTTCATAGAGGTCAGAATTAATAATTAATGATAAAAACATTAGTTATTTTTCCCTTGCACATTAAGAAATAAGCATAAGATGATACTAACTTGTACTCTTCTTTTTAGGTAAAAAGAACCTATTCCCATGGTACATATCGAGCTGGCCCAATGCGACAGATCAGCTTGGTAGGAGCAGTGGATGAGGAAGTGGGAGATTACTTTCCAGAGTTTCTTGACATGTTGGAAGATTCACCTTTTTTAAAAGTAAGGGAAATTTCAGAAATGTATTTATGTGTATGGAATAATTCTGTATGAGGCATAGTGGAAGGAGCAGTGAACTTAAGAGAGAACTAGGTTTGAGTCTAAGCTCTACAGATCTTACAGTTGTCTGATCTTAGGAAATTTATTTAATCTCTTTTAGCCTTAGTGTTCTTATATGCAAAATGAGGATAATAATTGTGAAGAAAATATTTTGTGAACTAAAACATCATACAAGTGCATATTATGGATGATGATAATGTGAGGGGTATGGTACATTTAGTATTAATGTGTAACTCTGCAAGCTATTGACTTCAAATTTTTAATTTTACTAAATATGATAATTTAAAGGTGCTACTTGGAGACAAGATTATATATGATTATATATGATACTTTAAATTTTAGTAGTGTTTGAATTAGAAGAAAATAGCAGAGCCCACAGAAATAAGCAAGTATTTTTTCCACTTTCCATTTGTCGTAGGCTAATGTTATAACTGAGAAGTTAACACACCAATAAATTCTATTTATCAGTTCTTAATTAAGTAATCACTTTTCCTCTCAATTTTATCAACCCTGTCAATATTAGGACTAAAAGAAAATAAAGATGGAGACAGAGTTGGGGGTGGGGTGCGGTGAAGAAGCAGTTATGTATGATGGAAAAGGAAATCAGGAGAACTTTGTTTGAGGTCTGGTTTTACTACTGCCTAGCTATATTAAGTTGAGCAAGGTCACATAACTATAGTAGGCCTCATTTTCTTTCGAATTAATGGCATAAAGTGGTTGGCTTAATGAGTGCTCCAGTTTCTTCTTGTTCTGAAATTCATTGACCTCCAACCAAGGGTTGGTACTTTTCCCATTGCTTGTACATCCTAGAAAATGATTTTTTATAATTTGTGGGCTGTTGTAGTTATTTAATCATAAGTGGAAGTTATGATCTGTGCTAAGTGGCTAATCATTTAATTGGCATTCCAAGAAGTAAATGATTAACACACTGTGAAGTTAACAGGCTAAGTTAACCTCATAGCATTATGTAACATGAATTTCTTTCAGTTGTACTTACTGTGAATCACATGCATTTTTCTGAAATCGTTATGTCTCTGCTTTCCTTCCTTTAATCCTTCTGTATGTGCTTATTTCTTCCTTCTTGTGAAGATGGTATCTCTGTGTTGTTCTTCTGTTTCCTTCTCCTAACCCCCTTTTCTTTCTTCCTTTTGTGTTCCAGTCTCATCTGCTTCTTCTCTGCACACTCCTCCCCCGCCAACTGCCTTTTCATCTCCCACTTAACTGGGCATAATATGGCTCACATTTTAAGTATTTGTTATTAGATACTTGTTATTTATTAAAGAAAGTGGTTTCATTTTTACTGGAAAAATCAGGCAAGTTAAATTTTTTAAAAGACACTTTTAATTTGCTTCTTTTACTTATGTAGCCCTCAATTGATTAACTCTTACCTTCACTTCAGTCAGTAGTCCTCATTTTCCCACCAGGAGGTTTTGTCCTAATCTAACAGATGGCTTCCTCAGTTGGGAGCCAAGCAAAGGTAAACTTTAGTTTGGATTTGGTTTTCTTTTGTCATTATCAGTGAATGAAGCACATCTTAAGTGTTACTTTACTTTTTTTGAACTCATACTTCTCTTTTCATTTTTACAGGCATCTACTAATGATCAGGAAATTCTTCCTTCTGATGTTTACTGATTGCTATTGCTATAGCTTATGTGATTTGGGGAAAAATAAACACATAACTCATATACTGCCCTTGCCTCCCCCCGAAAAAAAAAACAACTTTAAAACTCTTAGGCTATCCTCTTATATTTCATAGCCCAACTTCTTGAAAAGGTTGTTTCTCCACTTTTACTCCACTTTTTCTTTTCTCATTCGTTCACTTCGTAGCCCCTTGTAATCTGACTTTAGATCTCATTAGTCAGCTTGAAACTGTTCTTTCCGAAGTTTTCAGGGATCTTTTAATTGTCAAATCCAGTGGCCTTTTCTTAGCCCTTGTCTGTCTTGCTCTCTCTGTTGCGTTCATCAGTATTGTCACTGTCGACCATACTCTACTAATATTCTGTGCCTTGTAGGTTTTCCTGACATGGTTCTCTCTTGGTTCCTTTCCTAAAGTTTGGCCAATCCTTCTCAGTCTCCTTTGCAGGATTATAACTCATCTCTTATACCCTATCTCTGGCTATTACCCTAAAGCTCTGTCGAGAGTTCTCTCCTCTATATTTTCATATATACTTTATCTTAGTGATTTCCATTACCTCCCATGGGTTCAATTATATTTATGCAGATGACGTTTAGGTTTCTTTATCAAGCCCTAGCCTCTTTCCTGAAATCCATTTCTGCTTTGCCAACTGTCTCCTGGACACTTCCAAATGAATGTCTTTCAGTCACATTAAGTTCAACATATCCAGAAGAGAATTCAGTTATCGTCCACCCAAAATCTACCCCTCTTCTGAACTTTACTAAGTTTTTTGAAAGTACCACTGCTTTTCCAGTCACTTGAGATTCACAGCCCCAAAGCCACCCCCAACTTCTCACGCTACCTCATCTCTTTCTTCAGTCAGTTTACAAGTCTTGATTCTATTTCCAGAACATCTCACACATCTGTCTCTGTATTTCCACTTGTGCCCTTCTTAACTGTCCCCTGGACTATTGCAGTCACCTACTGTTTGGTCTCCCTAACTCCAGTCTATTCTCTCTTCACTCCTGCCAATGTGATCTTTCTAACGCTTATGGCTGATCATATCACTTCCCTGCTCAAAAAGCTCCAACGGCTCACTGTTGGTCAAATATAAACTTTTCTCACATTTAAAGTGCTTCACAAGCTGGTCTCAGTTTACCTTTCCACACATTTTTCTTCTTCATGCTCTGTCTGGTTCAGCCAAATTGGCGTTCTATCTCCCATGTCTGTGCCTTTGCACAGGCTGCCCCCCAGTGCCTGAAATGGAGTCTTTTCTTATCTTTGTTTCTTTAGAAGTCCTTAAAAGCTCAGGACTGGCACCACCAGAGAAGCTTTTTCCTCATCCCGTGCCCCTCCCCCTTCTGATAACATTCCTTCCCCCCCATTTGCATTGTATTTATTTCCTTGTATTTACCTTGTATGCATTTTGTATCTTAGTTAAGTGTGAATATGCTATTCACCTAGGTAGCATGTCAGCTCCTTGAGGGCAGGAAATGTTTTGTTTTTATCTTTATATATCCCAGTGCTTTGCAGAATTTCTGGGTGATAAATACACACACACACACACACACACACACACACACACACACACACACGTCCTTAATAAATACATGTGGATTGGTTGTTTGAAAACTACCTAAAGAAGGTAGGAAAATTATTAACTATTTGACAAATTTTTAAAACCATTTTTAGCCCATATCTAGGAATGTGAATGTGTATGTATATATATATGTATGTGTCTGTATATATGTGTATGTGTATTTGTGTGTATAAATTTATCTATACATATATATATAGAGCTGCCACAAAATGCATACCATCTATCTATCTATCTAGATGGTATGCATTTTGTGTCAGTCCCATAATTCAGAGTGTATTTGAAAATGTACTTTGAAATCAGTTTTAATATAAATATTTCTCTCTAGTGTACACTGCCATGGGGAACACTATCTAGTCTGAAATTAGAGAGTCGGAAAGATAGTGATGATGGTCCTATCATGTGGGTACGTCCAGGAGAACAAATGATCCCTGTGGCTGACATGCCAAAGTCACCTTTCAAAAGGAAAAGGTATGTTGGACCTTAATTTTGTTGTCTGCATGGTGTTTCCATACTACATAAATTATATTTAGGAATGTACACTAATAATAAAAATATACTAATTTAATTTTTAAAAAGACCAAGAAGATCCCCTCAACTTTAAAAGATAATGTGAAAAGTGGCAGTGTGGTATATATGTGGAAAATATAGTGGATTCAAATTTTGACTATTATTTGCCATACAGAATGGCCCTGGGCAAGTCACTCAGTCTCTCTTGGACTTAGTTTTTTCACTTGAAAAATGGGGCAGTTAGACTAGATAATGCTTTAAGTTCCCTTCCATCTCTAAGTCTCTGAGCTTGAGAATATATGTAGGGTCCTAACTTATGGATGGACCATTGGCTTTTTAGAACCTTGAAAACATTTTTCCATAGAAAGTGGAGTCCAGTTCCTTAGTACTCTATAAATATTACTAATTATATAACATTATTTCATCCGTATTCCACATTAGAGTTGAGAGGCTTCATGATCTAATAGAAAGCTGGCTTCAGAATTGGGAAGATGTGTATTTAAGGTCTGCCTTGTATATGCACTGATTCTGTGACTCTGAGAAAATTGCTTACACTCTCAGAGCTTCAGACAATGCTCCAAGATTATATAACTTATAGACAAGGTACTGATCTACATTGGTAGAAGTGAATTCCTTATTCCTCATGAGTGCCTTCCACTGACGAAATCACAGGGCTGTCAAATAAAATTGAAAAATAGGTCATACCAAAGGCAGCATGACCTAGGGTAGAGAGGGGCTAGCCTTGGAATCAGGAAGCCCTGGTTCACTTCCTACACCTGTCAGACATTAGTTGTGTGGTGATAGGTAAGTTACACATTAATTTCTCAGTGTCTCAGAAACTGTCTTAAGACCGCTAGCTAGCTAGCTGAATTGCATCTTATACCAGGAGTTGCAGATTTAGATAAAAAACAATACATTAAAAATATTTTTGTGGGTTACTCTGGAATCAAGCATAACATTGTTTTGTATAACATTGTTTCTATGGGAAAATGTGTTTTAGGGAACATTTGCATATATAGCCAACTGACTGCATGTAGCACTACACTGACAACCTCTTGGTTCCTGGGAAAGTATCTTCTAGTGACTGCCAAGCATGGCAACTTAGGATATAATTTATTCTTTGGAGGGAAATGTAAGTGTAGTACTGCCTATCAGAGACCAGCTATTTTTAGATGGCATATTGTAAATTCAGCATTCTGCAGTCAGAGAGCTGCCTGTATTGTGTTTAAACTTCAAGTATTGGGAGAATACAAAGTAGGAGAATGTAGTTTCTGAAATTTGCAGCTTGGCTGATGTAAGGGCATTACTTTCTTCATTTCTGTACGGCCATCAGGTAATAGATTTAAGAGTTGGAAGCCACCTCAGAGATCATCTAGTCTCCAAACTTCTCATTTTACAGAGGTGTATGGTAGAGTATTTTTTAAGATTAGGACATTTCTGGTAGTTGTTATAGTAGCATTTCTGTTTGTCTAAAATCCCCTTTTTATGGCACATAACATTTCTTTAGAATTGTGTCATCTACTGAGCTATCACATAGTTCCCTGAAACATACTGATACTTCTCTATTTTCTCAACATGGATTTTGATCAGGGAAATGAAATCTATTTAGAAAGTTGATACCTTGGGGTAGCTAGGTGGCGCAGTGAGTAGAGCACCGGCCCTGGAGTCAGGAGGACCTGAGTTCAAATATGACCTCAGACACTTGACATACTTACTAGCTGTGTGACCTTGGGGAAGTCACTTAACCCCAATTGCCCCGCCAAAAAAAAAAATGTTGATACTTAGTGGTGCTGTGGCTATAGATGATAAAGAGGTCAGACTGTCTATCCATTGGTGGTCTTTTCCCCGCAAAATTGTGTACTACTACACAACACTGTTCATTAATAGACAACTAGTTAAATTGTCTTTTCCTTGTATTACATCCAAATAAACTTATTTATAGGACACACATAATGTACTTCTAATAGTGGAAGATAATCTGATCATATTATGTCACATCTTGATAAGTTAGTCCAATTTGATTACAAAAGATAAAACCTTTCATTCAGCTGTCTAGGAAATGAGTTCCACTGGAACCAAGTATCACACAGTAGAGTGTTTGTTGATAACTTATTCTACCAGCACCAGAAAATAATTCAAAACATACCTTTCTATTTACTGGTACCATCAAGTTTATTACTCATGAAAAACATTCTTTCTTACTAAGGTGGATTTTGCCTGTTGATATAAACATTCACTTGCGCATTCCATGAGATAAATGATCAGAGATTCACATTAGCATTTGGCTTATGAGATATTGGGAGACTGGTCTCATATGTTTTGGGGTAAATATACCCAACCTGGAAAACTTCCAAACTATAGAGAAATTCAGGTAACAGTATTTTTCTCTAGTACCTTGCTTCTTCTAGGTTTACGTATTTTTTACAATCCTTTGTAACCTCAGAAGAGAGGAATTTAGAGAGGGATTAAAAATTGTGGAGAGGGGCAGCAAGGCAGTGAGGAAAGATTTGAGAACAGGTGATTTTTAAAAATTTCAGGTTTGCATTATATAAATGATTATTAGTCATCTCTGTGCTGTTGCTAGGCAACCCTTTTTAGTATGCTTTAAAGGTGTGTTCTTTTGAACCTTCTCTGTAAAATGAAAGAAGTCACCAAGATGTGTGTGTTGTGTTTTGTTGGTTAAAAAAAAAAAACAGAACTACCAATGAAATAAAAAACCTGCAGTACCTACCTCGAACTAGTGAGCCCCGTGAAATGCTTTTTGAAGACAGGACACGAGCCCATGCAGATCACATAGGACAAGGCTTTGAGAGACAGACTACAGCTGCTGTTGGAGTGCTGAAGGCTGTGCACTGTGGGGAGTGGTAAGTAACTGATTTTGTTTTATTGGAAAGACTTTTTTAGCCTTTCAGAAACAGTGGTTTGAGAAAGATTAGCTGCCATCATTTATTTTTTCTCAGCAAATTTTCTGTGTTATAAACATTATGATTATTCTTTGATAATTGCAAAAACACAAAAGGTTGTAGTTTCTTTCCTATTTGTCTATCTTAACACCTATGCAGATAGATAAAGTAGTACCTGTCCCTTACCTTTGTGGACATTTCTGATCTTTGTGGGATGAGGGAAGCCATGAAGACTATTCTACTTATTTGTTTTATGCCTCTGAAGCTATCTTGTCTGAAGTTCTTACCTGCTCTGACAAAGTAGCTCTTTGGTAGTAGATAACTAGATAACTATTCCAAAAGGCTGTTTTTGGAGACTTTCAGATAGCGAGATGTCTGACAGTATAAAAATAAATAAGACTTTTAAGTTTTATCAGAAAGTCCTACTTGTTGAGACTTTTAAAATAAAGCATATATATATATGTATGTATGTATGTAGCTATGAAACATTACACATCTGGCTAAAATGTATACATTTTCCAAGAGGTCCAAAGAGAGGTTTATTTTAAAGTATTAACTTTAGTCCCAGAAATTCAGTAAGTGCATACCACCTGAAAGCAAAATACAAATAAAACAAACAAAAATGTCTTATATGTTCAATTGGAGAACATAGATAGAAGATTTTGTATTTTTCTATTCATATTATAAAATCTATTTTCTAGTCATATAATCTAATTCATCTTAAGAAAGAAGACACCATTACAGTGGAGAAGCTTATGAGGATGAAGAGCTTCATATCATTCAAGAGGTGCTATTTAGTGTCAAACCTCTTAATGGGGGCCAGTGAATGCTCTTCGTTGTCATGCTGGCTTGACAATAGTGAATGAATGAAGGAGTAAAATCATCTTAACACACTCACTTTGTTTTTGTTGTAATATTCAACTAGAATATTTTTAGAAGTTAATGAATAAAATCAATACAAAAATTAAAGTAATAAAACAAGATTTTTTAAATGAATAAGTAATTTTCTTTCTAATAGCATAATATTACTTTTTACATCTTTCCTCAGACACCAAGGGTGTTTTCTCTGTATTAAATTTTATGAAATAGATTTAGCATGGTTATATTAATATTTATGCTGGGATGTCCAGTTTGATCTGATAGATTTTTTTTTTTAGTTTACTGATATTTAAACAATTATTACTTGATTGTTTGTAGTGTAACATATGCCAGAATAGAAAAATAATACAAAAATAATAGTATTTGAAATTAAACATTTTTATTCCATAATTAACTATAAAACTGGTAATGTTTCTGTGATATTTGACTTGAAAAAACATTTCCAAGTAAGGAAAGTGAATGCTTTCATATAACAATGTATGTATGTTTAAAGGGCTTATGGGTGGAAATATTTTGGAGGTGAAAAAAAGAACTGCGAAAATATGAGACTCTTGTTGATGGCTATTTGGTCAATTGGCATAGGTCATTGTTTTCAATATATAATTGGATGTTCGAAAACAATTGGAGGTGAATTGAATTAGGTAACAGCACTATGAGGATGTCTTTTAATTAAGTAAGTTTGTGGACGGAATTGGATTTTAAAAAATGTCTTTGCAGAACACTTAAGATTTTTGCTCTTAGATACTTTTTATGCTCTTCATACTCTACTCTTTGTCATAAATCTATCTTTTTCATTCGTTTTTGTTGTTGCTGAACTGACTTGATAGGAGGATTATAGTTCTGTAATCCTGTAAATATAATCTTGGTGAAGCCTTTTTAATTGGGCCGATTAATCCATTTCAGATTATTTCTAAGCATCTTTACTATCTATTTTGTAGAATTGTTGACTCCATAGCCATATAATAGCAGAAAGATACAGATCTTTCATCTCTAATAGTGCTATCTATGCATACCAGTAGGAATTAACACAATATATGCCAAACTTAAAAATTACCATCCTTACTGTGACCTCCTTATTTATTGCCCCTTGTCATGAAAACCTGCAGGGGTTGGGAGTGGGGAAGAAGGTGCAGGTAGAAGCTGGTTTGAGGAAAACAAATTTTGAAATTTTTATTTTCCTGTAGTAGCTGCATCTCTCCTGAAACTACTGCAAAATCATCACCTTTCACCTATGCTACTCTAATTGCTTCCTAACTAGTCTCCCTGCCTATAGTTCTAATCTTTTTCCTGATTTCCATTCTGTATGTCAAAGTGTCTGATCATCTTTTCCACCTGGATATGCTACAGGCACCTGAAATTTATCATGCCTAAAACAAAACTCACCTTTCCTTCTAAACTCATGTTTCTTTCAAAGTTCTTCTACCAGTTGCTCTTGTTCATCACTTCACTTTTCTCTCTCCCTCATCTTCCAGCCTTCCCCTAACTCCCTTTGATTCTGTCTTCACAGTATTTCTTATATCTATATTTTTCTGTTTCTCTCTTCACAGGGCCACTACCCTACTTCACTTGCCTGTACTGTTGTAATAGCTTCCTAACTCCTCCTCCTAGTCTAGTTTAGACACATCTGCCAAAATCTTAACAGGGCTTAAGTCTGACCACATCACTCTAGTTCTCAGAAATCTTCTGGGGCTCCTCATAAGAAAAGATAGAAACTCATTGTATGTTCTGTTTCTCCTTTACATTTTCTCCAGACTGAACCATCAGCTTTTAGTTGAACTTTAGATTGTCTTCTCCCTCTGAGAATTTTATAAATTATTCCCATGGCTGGGATTCTATTCTCTTGTCATTTTCACCTCTCATAATCCTTTCAGGGCTTCTTTCCCTGTTATAAACCTCCACCTCCCCCCATTTACTCCACCTAGCAACTGACAGTTATCTCTTCCAAAATTACCTTGTGTTATACATATTGTATCTTTCTAGTAATATGTAAGCTCCTTTTGTTTTTGGCTTTTCTATTCTCTGTGCATAGAAATAACTTCGGTGGATGAACTGAATTTTAGAAAACTTGTGTATTCAGACCAGGGAGGAAACCGAAAAATAGAACGATAAAATATTAGTTTAGATGCCCATTCTCCTATTTACTAAGCAAGTCACTTCCAATCTTTTGGCTTTGGTTTCCTCATCTGTAAAACGAAAAAGCTTATGAGAGATGATCTAAGATAAGGTCACTTCTAGTTCTAAATCCTTTGATTCAACTGCAGAAGCTGTTTTACTTCTCTCAGATAGTTTCAAGCAGGACTGATTAGCTCTGTTGTTGGGACCCTGTTCCAAAATGACTTCCACACATTGCTACAAAAATATGAGTTAACAACCATCTTTTTTAAAAAATGTAGATTATTTCTAGGAAAGTTAAAGGGCTATATTTATACTATAAGGTAAAATGGTTTACTTAGATTGCTTTCTTCCTAAGATCTAGCCTGGTGATGTGGCTACCAAAATTAAAAAAAAAAGTTGGAACAGAGAGCATTTGTATTTTTCTTAAAGCATAGAAGCATAAAACAGAACAAAGGAGGGTTAGTAGTAAATAGACAAATAGGACATCTTTGAAAATAGCATGCTGAATTTATTATGTAGTTAAAAAGAAAGTAAGTTCTGCGTTGTATAATTCCCTTCTCTTCTACTTGGAAAGGCTCACATGGTGTTTAAGTTTATAATAAAATGTTAAAATCTGTAGTAGTAGCTATGTGAGGCATTGAGAGATTAAGTGACTTGCTCAGTTACATGTTTCAGGACTTGGAGCCTGGTATCTGCTCTGAACCTAAACACTATTTATAATATTTTTGCTTTGCAAAAATAAGTTTCGATGCTGAACCAACCAACAGTCATATGAACTTTTAGTAATACACTTAGGAAATTAGGGAATGAGGTAAGTAGTGAATTTCCCCTACAACTGAGTTCTCCAATGCTGATTCTGACTTAGGCGCAAGCATAAATGTATACATGTGATTATAATTATACCTGTAATTAAAGCTGTAAGGGCAGTGTACCACGGAGCATTCTTATCTAAACTTTGTGTTCCTCCAAATCTAACATAATGAGACCCTTCCACACAGTGAGTGCTTAATAAGTACTTGTTGAATTTGAGTACAATTCACCTTTTGAGGAATACAGAAGGATCAGTTATAATCATCTCAAGAAATTATTTTCAAAGTATGGCCTGATTAAAATATTCTTGGTGCATCCCCTTTCCCCCTTACCCCTTGTCATTATAATTATTCATTATATTCTATTTACATTTTCCTAACATGAAACACTATTAATTATTTTTATTAACAAACAAATACACCCTTCTTCCTCCCCACAAAGAATTTTGGAATTTGAAACAACCAACTGATAAATGAATTTTTAGTAACAATTTACAGTAAATTAACAATTACGTATTCATGTGAGGGGGCAGCTAGGTGCTAAAGTGAATAGAGTACTGGCCTTGGAATCAGGAAGACTCATTTTTTTGAGTTCAAATTTGGCCTCAGATACTAACTGTGTGATCCTGGGCAAGTCATTTAACCCCGTTTGCCTCAGTTTCTCATCTGTACAATGAGCTGGAGAAGGAAATGGCAAACACACTCTACTGTCTTTGCCAACAAAACCCCAAATGGGGTCATGAAGGATCAGACATGACTTAAAAACAACTGAACAGCAGCAACATGCATTTAGAGTGAGCATGCATCCTGGATTTTCCAGGTTAGTATGAATTTCAAGAAGAGAAGGTGGATTTTTCTTTTAACTTTTGCAAAAAAAGATATTCTTTTCAGACTGTCTGCTTTTTAGTTTGGAAAATATTTTCACTGCTTATATATTGTATCTTAGTTTAGGAGTTAACACTAAAGTCCCTAGAACCCACATACTGTGAAACTTTTCTGATTTGTAATGATTGGGGAGAAAGGCCAGAGTGAGTTGGTCTGAATTACAATAATTAAAAGTGAAGTTTTATTACTTTCAAATATACTAGAAGCTGGGATGAAATAGAACTTGGGTTAAATATTAGTTTTGCTTTAATAAATATGTTATCAATTCAGTGCTTTTTTAATAAACCTCGGTACTTGGGTACTTAAAGGTACTTTATCCTCTTAAGTAGCATAAACATTGTTATTATAAAATTGTTTACATATTAATTTGGCTTACAAACCTTTCCATATTATGCAATTACTCCCTTTGGAAATTTCTCTAAATTTCTTGTCCTAATTAGTCAGGTTTTCCTCTATGAATCAGTGGCATGAGAATTTTACTGGTGCATTAGGTTTCTGGTTAGGACAAAACCCGAATTTGAGGGCACTCTGGAGTAGGTGACACTGGTGGGAGCCTGGAAGGGGGTGAGAAGGAATTACCTACTGGGATGCCCAATGGCTTCTGGCCATGACTTGGTGCAACAGCTTGCTTTAGGCAAACACTGGGATTATATATTCCCAGGTATGAGTTCTTTTTTACTGCAGTAATTATGCCAATATGCTTCCCATATAAATACCCCCTTTCCTTTAGTCAGATGTGGGACTTTTGTTTTACTTTGTTATAGAATTAATCTGCCTCTTGGATCCTTTCTTATTTCTTGCTATTCATAAAACTGAAGATATGTAGGCCAGTGACTATTTCTTCAGAGATCTTACTTTTTGTTGAGAAACAGGGGAAGTGTCATTTTGGCAGAATATCACATAAATATGTGGAAAGAATTTTTACTTGATAATATTTTAGCCTAAGGATTCTTAACCTTTGTTAAGACACACACATAATTCCTAACTATTCGAGATTCCATTGATCTCTGGATGTATTTGTTTTATTTTTAGTAGCTGGTCAGTAGGTTGTAAGACTGATTAAGTTGAAATGGACCATTGACTCCCCTTGTTTAATTCTGAAAAAAGAAATCTTTTAAGATGGATTCTATAATTACATGTTTCTTAGAAGATTTTTGTTTTGGCCCTACTTTGCTTTTATTTTGGCTAAAAGCTCTGAATTAAGGATGAGGAGTGAGGAGAAATGATGGGGAATTCTTAACTCTAATTTTCTTTTCTAGGCCTGATCAGCCTCGTATTACCAAAGATGTAATTTGTTTTCATGCTGAAGATTTCTTAGAGGTAGTTCAACGAATGCAGTTAGATTTACATGAACCTCCGCTCTCTCAGGTGTGTTATATATCATTCTACTCTTCTCAGGCTAGTTTCTTCATGGAACAGATTTCTTATTTTGTTCCCTTTTTTCTTTTCTCTAGTGTGTCCAGTGGGTTGATGATGCAAAACTTAACCAGCTTCGAAGAGAAGGCATTCGCTATGCCAGAATTCAGTTGTATGATAATGATATCTACTTCATTCCACGGAATGTTGTACATCAGTTCAAGACTGTTTCAGCTGTATGCAGTTTAGCCTGGCATATCCGGCTCAAGCTGTATCATTCAGAGGGTGATGCCTCTCAGAATGCAGATACTTTGGAAGTAGGCACTTCAAAAGATCATATGTCATCAGTTCTTGGCCTTCATACTGACAGCATAATTTGTACTGTAAGCAAAACCACCTCGGATTCCAATTTTTCAGACAAACTGCCTACTAAGTATGAATTTCAACAGATTAAACATGAACCTTTTTCATCTGTAAGAATTAAAGAGGAAACCGTGAAAATTAACATTCTTGAAAAAACTACAGCGCCTAATAATTTGGACAGCCAGAATATTAAAGCAAAGGTGGATCATGTTGAATTTACAGAATTTAAAATTGATGTGGACTCTAAATTTGAAAATAGTAGCAAAAATTTAAAAGAAAAATTGTGCCCTGGAAGTCATGTAAGTTTAGATGACACAAGGCAGCATAGTTCAACACATCCAAGTTTGGATAAAAAAGATGATGACATTTTGTGCTAAATTTGTACATAACAGTTTTAAATTCTTTTTTAAACTTAATGACATAATAATGTAAAGATTCATAAAATTCTGAAAGCAAGCCAATGCCTTGCTCTCATATCTGTTACAGAAAATAGTCAATGTAGCTTTGTAACATTCCTCAGTGCCTGTCCATAACTGTGAAGTATCAAAGCACTTAGGGCCAGATGCACTGTAAACACTGCAGGTTTAACATAAAGAAGTCTTTAAATCATTTGAGTTGTAGGTTTTAGAGTAGAGCTGACATTAACATATATATATATATATTTTTTTGTAAGATGAGCCAGAATTCTTTTTGACAATTCAAGGCTTTTCCATAGAGCTTATTTATACCAGTTTTTTTTTTCCATTTTAATGTGTCAGCACTGTAGTGTAAATAGCTTTTTTTTAAAAATCTTTTTAGTGTGATTTTTACTGAAATGTGAGCCACTTAATAAAGGTTCATAATAACAAATTTGTTTTATTGTTGGGTCTGCAAAAAAGACTTATTGGAAATTCAGTTAAATTGTTTCATTGATCTATTATGTTTTTATTGCTGGTGTATGCATTTAGAAGTGGTAATGGAATGAAAATATACTCATTCAAATCTAGTGAATACTTAAATTCCCCACTCTGGAAAAGCTTTTTTTTTTTTTAACCAAGATTCAGTTATGAGAACATGTATGTATGTGTGAACCATACTTTGCACAATTTTTTTAAGTTGCTGAGTGAGATGAGAATTTTGAAATGTTTAGCACTGCTATCTGGAACACACTTTTTCATATTTAAATTCAGCATTAAGAAAATTAATAGAATCTTAATGTGGAAGATTGGGAAGAACAAGATCTGAAATAGCATCCTACTACTATAACTGAGGAAGTCATGTGGCATGCCCACATATTTTGTTGGTGCACAGAATTACTTAAAATCTGCAGTAGAAAAAATTTCTTACTGATAGGAATTTTTAGAACAGTAAGTCCTTTGTGAGTAAGAATATCTGATTACTTTAATTTTTATTGTAAGGTGCAATTAAAATCCTTATTTATGTTTTTCTGGGGGAGTAGGCAGAAAATATATTAAATGGTGGGAAAATATTAAAACAATAATTAAACTTCTAGATCCAGGAATGGTCATTTTTACTTCTTCTGGTGTGGTGCCTCTTCCATTTCAGGGTCTTGTTCCCGATTCCTGGAAGGCAAGTGACTCAGAACTGACTTGGCAAAGGAAAGCTCTAGGTAGTAACTAATTTGGAAAAACAGCTTGGGCCCCACGTACCTAGAAAAACATTTCAATAATCTATTTTTGGTTAGAAATAAAGCTGAACACAGAAGGATGGGCTCTTTGCCAGAGTAACAGCTGTGTTGTAACAGATAGCATTTGGAACTGCCACCATTGAAAGTCAATGTCCAGCTTGTTAAATTAAAATGAAAACTGTAATAGATTTCCACCATATTTCATTGCAGATTGTTTCCATAGCTCTTTGCTTGGCTTTGGATGTGAAATATTACATTTATTGAAGACAGACCTTCTGTCCTTTTTATCCAGGTTTTATCTGTGACTAGTGCTTCCTGTTCTAGTAGCCACAACTCCCAGCTTCGTATATCAAGATACCCTTTACAACTGTTGACCTTCCTAGGAAAGAGATAATGGCACTATAAATGACAGTTGACTACAAAAGTGGTTTCAGTTCTGGTAGTTAGGTTAATAGCCACACAATCGGGAGCATAGGTTTGGGAAAGACTGGAATTTTAGGAGAAATTGGTACCTTACCAAAACTAAAAGTTTAGTGAAACAGGGAAAGAGAGGTGGTGGTCAATTATTATATTGTCAATATAGGCTTTTCCTATATTTACAGCTAAACCATTCTTTTCTCCACCTCTTCCATTTTTCCCATCTCCTGCCTCAAACTAAACAAGTATTTTGACAGCTTTTTCAGGGAACAAAAATTAACCCACCAAGACTGGAAGAGAGGAAGGAATAAAGTTATATTGTTTTCCTGTTAATTATTGGGGAGGAGGAGTTGATATATATTGATTTGGTTTTCTTTCTAATTTTCCAATAAGGTAGAAATGGCTACTTAGTTCTCATAGGTCTTTAAGTCTTAAGGTTATATACACTGCAATAAAATGCCTTTAGATTCTATCTCCAAAATATATGAGCCTTAAAAGTTTTCCACTTATAGGAAGGCACACCTAAAAGCAGCCCATAATGGTTGTTTGTTAAGATATCTTCCTGTATATGCTATAGTTAAACCTTTCTGTATTTTGATAATTTAATTGTTCTGCTAAATGCATACATCCCTATGGAGGTGAAATGCAAAGAATCAAGGGGTGCAGAACTTCCTCTGTGGCCCCGTCACAGCCTTGTACCATGATCATTCCCCTTGTTTTGCTGGGGGTGATAATAATGACAAAAACACCCTCTGAATGACACAGTTTGAGATCCTGTGGACTACGTTTTGTGGCAAATAAACATTTTCACTTTTTAATGCTGTTAATATGGTCTCCCAGTTATAGTACATTCCATTTCGCTAACCATCAGATTGCATAATTTTCTTTGCATCCATTTGTCATTTTATCAACCATGTGAAACATTCAAATCACTAAAGGTATAAAAGATATTTCCTAGGTTGGTTATATGCTCAACTATAGGTGCAGCATTGTTAAATATTAAATTGATAAACAGACCTTAGAAAAAATCCCAAGGTACCTTACTGGTATCATCTACAATTCCCTTTTCTGATTTGTGCAAGTTATATGCCTGTATTTCATACTCAGGTTAGGTAACATAAGAATCAAACTTTTGTGGTACTTAGTTGAAAGCTTTAATAAAGCCATATTCATATTCAACCCCCCCAACATCCCTCCCCATCACTAAGGTTGTTGACCTCCTCAATAAAGAGAGATTAGGTTGGTTTAGCACAGCTTTGTGTGTGTGTGTGTGTGTGTGTTTTTTTTGTAAAGGTTCTGGTCCTCATTTACTCATTTTTTACATAGATTTTCTTTGTCTTGAATCATTCCTCTGAATGGTGTAGTATCACTAGATATTAAAGACAGGTAAACATGGAAGGGTTTAACAGGGCTATTACAATTTCACTTTTTCGTAAGTATAAACCTCTTTTTCTAGTACAAGGAAAGTATATTTATTTTTAATGGAAAATTTCTTATTTATTCATGTTATCTAATTATATTTCTATCATATTTGGGGGCAAATTATTCATGTAACATGAATACTTAAAAACAATTTAGATTCCATTAGGGAAGGCACAAGTCTTATCTTTGGATTTTGAGAGGACTTGCCTTTCAGTAACTACTAAAATCTTGGTAACTAATCTTTATTATATTTATGCTTTGTAATGGTTTCCTACATCTTCCAATAACTTGTTTTTGCCTCATTGTCTCTTTCTTTGTTAGTTGGCAAAATTTAAGCATTCTAGAGGTGCATTCTTTCAGTCAAGTCAAGATTATTTATTGTGTTTATCCATTGCTCTTAAAAGTAAGCTAAATATTCTTGATTATTAATCTAATCACACTCAGTGTTGATTATTGTGCTAGCGGCAGGGAGCAATGTCCAGGATAATCCAAAATTGTATTTAACCACAACTTAAAGTGTAAATAATGGGGGAGGCACTGGGATGATTTCACAGAACTTGTTTCCTTCCCCCTAAAGCAGGTTACAGTCACTACCACTCACCCAGAAAAGATAAAAGCTCTATCTTAGAATGCCCTGGAAATGCTAAAAAAGTAGCATGATGATTTTTGCCCACTGAGTGGTAGCTCATTGAATAGTAAACACTCCCCCATCCAAGCCATTTGCTAGATGATATATTAAAAATAGTTCATTTCCATTGCATTTTGTACTTGTATCAGAAGAGTTGTGGCTGATGTTTTAGATATTTACAATGCTTGCAATAAAATTCATCCTTTGACTAAAGACTTAACTCAGAGTTTTAAGTCTATTCAACTTTACTCTTGTCTTTATGAAGTCTCCTTATTGATAGATAGTCTCCACTTGATGACAGACGACAATATAACAAGACCTGTAAGGCGTACCTCAGGGGTCATGTAGTCCAGTGCCTAGAGAGATTGTGATGTGTCCATAGCTAATTTTATGTAATTCAAATTTGAACCCAGTTCATGTACCTCAGATCCCAAACTCTCTTTAGGGTAGGGAAAGGTATTTTGATTTCAAGTGTCTTACCCAGTTCTTCCTGAGCTACAGTCTGCATTGTGGAATAACAACAGACACTGTGAACAATGATAATAAAGAGTTAAGATTTAATACTTTGCTGATAAACTTCAATGGGATAATCAGCCTAAGGATGAATTGGCTATCATATTAGAAATCTGGTTCTTTCCATGCAAATACTGGTGTTAGAGCTTCCTCTATCACAGAGGGCAGTCTGTCTGTATCATATTCTGTTTTATTCTTGTCTTTATTTTTCCATAAATCTTCCATAGAAGATCCACTTAATATCTCAAGGATGCCAGCAAATGTTAAAGGTAGTCCAAAATGGTATGATCCGTTACCATTTGTTTTGCAGTATAACTCATCCACTTGCCGTTTGCAGTCATATTTATCTAGGATATTGTATTTTATACCATTTTCCTCACCCACATCATTTTAATATTCAGCCTATTTTTGCCCATCACACCTTTTTTCCATTGATTTGTAGTTATATCACCAGAAGAATGCTGGTTAGAGATGAGTTTTTCTAAGATTGCTGCATCTGGGGAGTTTTTTTTCATCTTTGTCTCCTTTAAACAATGTTCAAAATGCTATCTAACTAGATCTGCTTCTGTTCAAGCCTGGACCCAATTTGGTGACACACTCCAGTATTTGTATGGAAAGAACCAGATTTCATACACACATACACACACACACACACACTCTCAAACTCACAGATTTAAGTTTTGATTACTGGAAAAGTAAGAATGCAAGTTCCTATGGACTTCGCTAGGATGTCTTGATGGTATACTAATTAGACATATTTAGAAAACCTTGGCTGCCATTTACTGATGTAATTATTTGGTAATTATTTGGATTTTAAACAGGAATGCTTTCATGTTATTAGCAAACACCTTAATGTTTTCCTTTTGTTTCATATCTCATAATGTCTGTATTCATTGGATCCTAGAACATTGTAAAAATTTGAGTACATGTAAGTGACACCCTGGATTAGCTAGGTGGACAGAGTGGACCGAGCACTTGGCATGGAGTAAGGAAGATCTGAGTTCAAATCTTGCCTTAGACAATAGCTGCGTAACCCTGTCTGCCTGAGTTTCCTCATGTGTAAAATGAGCTGGAGAAGGAAATAGCAAAGCACTCCAATATCTTTGTCAAGAAAACCCCAAATGGGCTCATGAAGAGTTAGACATGATCAACAAGTGACACCTAATTTGAGAACCTTGGGGCTGTATTTTGTTTACAAATTCAGATGTATAAATTATATATATACACGTGTGTGTGTGTATATATATATATATATATATATATCAATGGAATCTTGTTTTCTCTGTGTTTAGACCATGAAATCATAAAGATGTGATTAAAAAAAACTATCTATGAAACCCTATTTGTTCATATACTCCCAGTTTCTGTCAAGGCAGTCCCAAGGTGTATACATACATCATTCTTAAAAGAATTTATGTAAATTAAAACGGCATATAGGTTGGTGACTGCTGATATTTTGGTTACCTTTTAGGGAGTAAACATTGCTACCTTTTTCATTCTTTTGTAATCTTTCTCAGGAAATATAAAGGATTCCAGTTACCTATCTAGTGTAATACCTAGTTTGGTGGATTCCTCAAATTCAATTCCACTTTCATTTAGCATCTACTATATACAAATCACTGTGCCATATGCTAGGGACACAAAGGTGAAAATAAAAGTCTGCCTTTCAGTTTGCCCTATTTGCATTGGGGGTTGGGTGGGGTGTGTGTGAGAAGATGAGGGTGGTACGGGGATGGAGTGGAGATACTACAAAAAGCCAAATATATACAAAATTTCAAGAGGGAAAGGAAGCTCCTGTGCAGTCATCTGAATTTATTTTATTAGCTGTACTTATTCTGACTTCATAGGTTTTAGGGAAAAGAGCCTTAGAGATCATCTAGATAGTCCTCTCATTTTAAATTAAGGAAAATGAAGTCCAGTAAGGTTTTTTTGCGTAAGCCCAGAAATGAACAGAATATTCCAAATATGTTCTACTCAGGTGAATATGCAGTAAGTCTTAATTTTCTATCTCCAGAAGCTATGCTTCTCAAATACAGCTCAAGGTCACTACATCAACCTGTTTTTAATCGCCTGAAACCCCCTGATCTTTTTCCGACAAAAATTTATCACTATGCATTTTCCATCTTATTGTGAAATTGATTCCTTGAACCCAAGGATGAAACTTTTACATCTATGCCTATTAAATTTCATCTCTGATCCCTGGAGAGTGTAGGCCCAGACTTAACAGTTCCTACAGGAAATTGGTCCCACCAAGTTCACATTCAAAGGACCATTTTGCCACTGGATGAGCCTTGCCTCAGCTACCACTGGGCTGGATTGTTGTCTTGGGTTTTTATTTTTACCAGCTCACACTTTATCATGACATTTAGTTTCCCTCAAACTATTCTCAGTACTGTGCCAGTTTTGCATTCACTCTGTTATCTGCCCTTGCTTGCATCTTCTGCACACACCTTCAGAAAATCTAATATAAATTGGTGTCCACATTGGTCCAATCTGGAAGGGAACTTAAAAGTCATTAAAACCCCATGTTTTACCAATTGGGAAACAGGCATAGAGAAATTAAGTGATTTGGTCCATGGTCATACAGTGAGTCAGAATGTGAACCCAGGTCTTCCAGAAGTTAGAGGGTGGTTAGGAGAAAAGATAATGCGTTCTGTTTGAAATATGATGCATCTGAGATTCCTATAGGATTTTCAAGAGGAAGAATGCAGCAGGCAGCTGAAGATAAAGGACTGGAACTCATGAGACAGATGAGGGTTGTTCAGGTGACCTTTCCCTTAGTGCCTTAAACTCTTCCTTGGCTGGGAAGAGAATTGAATCTGCCTGAGGAGAAAGCAATTGGAAAGAGTGGCAGGTCAACAGTCTCTAAGAGACGTGGACAAAACTCCTTTGAGCTCCATGGTGCCAAGGGGAATCCATGATGGATTCATTTCCCTACTTTTAACAGAGAGTTATGTGGATGTTTATCAATAAAATCTCTTTATTTTGTTGAGCAATGTCAAAAAGAAGTTCCTTGCTCTCCCGATAGAGGCCTAAGCCCTTCTGACTACTCTTGAATAACTGAAATACATGAAGACAACTAATGCTTTGGTCAGCCATGGTTTCATTTTAAGAGTGACAAGAAGAAACTATTATAATGGCTACATAAAAATACAGAGTTTCAGGAAACAAAGATAGGCTTTGGAATGGAAACTCATTCTTCCTGGATGGGGAGAAGAGACAGGAAATGGTCAGAATCACCATCATTTTCTTTCCTTGAGAAGAAAAGTCTTTTCTGGATTGGCCCCATGTGACTTTTGCATGGATAGCAGCAGCAACCCAAAGATATGCCCCAGGAACTCAGTTCTCTCTAGGTTACACCCCACCAGACCTCTCTCCTCTACGGAATACACTGCATAGTTTTTGATTATTATGAGGTATCTGTGCTTTCTTTCCTTCAGGATGAGGAGGTAGGGCAATTGTCTTTTGTCAAAGTAGTCACAGTTCCCAGTGGTCCATCCGACTACGAACTCCTTCATTAGACTGGGAGTTCCTCAAGGGGACAAAGATCATCTCTTTGGCTTTTCTTTGCATCCCCAGGGCTTATAGCACATTGCCTGGCACATTTGTTGTTCATTTGTTTCAGTTGTGTCTGAGTCTTTATGACCCCATTTGCAGTTTTCTTGGCAAAGATACTGGAGTGGTTTGCCATTTCCTTCTCCAGCTCATTTTACAGATGAGGAAACAGGTAAACAGGGTTAAATGTTGCCCAGGGTCACACAGCTAGTAAGTGTCTGAGGCCATATTTGAACTCAGGAAGATGAGTTTCTGACTCCAGGCCCAGTGCTCTGTGCACTATGGCACCACCTAGTGCCCCAACCTGGCACTTAATAAATGCTTATTGACTGGCTGGTTCTTAGATCACAATTTATTAGTGATTTCTCTCTACTCTTCAGGCTTCCAATTTCGATCCTGTTACAGTCTAGGTAGCTAGGTGGCTGTGTATAGTGGATTGGGCCCAGAGTCAGGAAGACCTAAGTTCAAATTTGACCTCAGACACTAGCTGTGTGACCCTGGGCAAGTCATTTAACCCTGTTTATCTCAATTTCCTCATCTGTAAAATGAGGTAGAAAAGGAAACAGCAAACCACTCCAGTATCTTTGCCAAGAAAACTCCACAAGGGGTCATGCATAATAGAACACAACTGAAACAACTAAACAACAACAGACTAGGGATAAAAGGGTTAAAGGAATTATAATTTTCAAATTTGCATTATTCAAAATTTATTATTAAATAGTTTTATATGAATATTTTAAGTTATTAATGTTTTGTTAGAAAAGGCCTGAGACCTGAAATCAGAATACCTAATTTTGAATCTCCGCTCTTCAACATACCGGCCTGTATGACCTTAAGAGAAACATTTCACCACTCTGGGCCTTACTTTCATAATAAGATGAGGAAATACAATAGCACTTGTATTATCTACTTCGCATTGCTTTTGGGAAAAAAGTGCTTTGTAAACTGTGAAATACTGTTTCTTTGAAAATACTAAATGATTACAAAATAAAAATAAAATACATTTTAATCCTCATTTTAAGTGATAAAAAGGCAAAATTAACACAAGAACAATGCATAATCCAATCCAATCCAGTAGGCAATTATTGAGTGTCTTCTACGTGCCAGGAAATGTGCTACGTGCCAGGGACACAAGAAAATGGCAGTTCCTGGCCTCGAGGAGCTTACAATCTAAGGGGAGGCGGGCAGGGCATACATACACAGAGGCAGGAAAGTAGGGTGGGGGCGCGTACACCAGGGAGTATCTTGTTTCGTGGAACTGAACCCCAGCAGAGCAGCAGATGCCAAGTGCAGCGCTCCAATAGCCAGGCATCCGCCCTCTGGAAAGGACTGCCCCCTCGCGGTCCCCAGTCACAGGGGAGAGGGGGCTGGGGGAGGCAGGGTTGATCAAGGCTTGAGTCGGGTGCTCCATGAGTTTGGCCTGGGAGGGCCATCTTGTTCCAGGCAGAGCAGCAGATGCCCAGAGGAGCACAGGTTTGAATCCTCAGTGGTGGCTGGTTTGATCACATTTTTGTTTTTTCATTTGTTTTGAGGAGGGCAAAGGTGGGGCAACTGGGGTTAAGTGACTTGCCCAAGGTCACACAGCTAGTAAGTGTGTCAAGTGTCTGAGGCCAGATTTGAACTCAGGTCCTCCTGACTCCAGGGCCTGTGCGCTACTCACTGCGCCACCTACCTGCCCCCATATTTTTATTTTAAGAGGCCTTTTAAGACATCTGTTAACCTTTGGAAAATTTGACAGAATGACAGAATAGGAAGAGATCTTGTAATTTAGTCCTAAGTGAACAACAATCTTCTCTCCAGCATTCCTAACATACATAATCCAGCTTTGCTAGAAGACTTCAGGAAGGAAGAAAATAGCTAAATTCCTTGATAGCCCATTCTACTTTGGGATGGCTTTGTTTTAAAAATTAAAAAGTTTTTCCTTACTTTTACTTATTTTTGTTCCCTGGGACCAAGCAGAACTTGTCCAATAAATGGTTGTAGAATTTTTCAGGCTAGGTGCCTTGAGAGTCGTGAGGGTAGGGAGAATTCTTTGGGAATAGGGACTCACCCACCAGCAGATCCTTTGCTTTGACTGGACATCAGAAATAAAGTGAACTGTCAAAGGGAAAGGAAAACTAATCAGCTGCTGAGGACAACTGTTTGCTGTGAGCAGCTTCGGCTTCTTAGGGTACAAATTTGGCTTATATGCCTTCCTTGGGTATATATGTATATATACCTTATATACCTGCTCAGAGTATGCAGCCACGCATGAGCAATTCTGTGGCATCTGATCAGACCAAAGAGATGGTCTAATTTTGTATGAAATAAACTCGGTGCCCTTCACCATCCAGGCTGTATCAATTCAGTCGAAGGACCGCACTTGAGGACATAGAAGGTGATGTGGCTTCGAGGCCGCAGGTTCCCCACCTCTGCCCTAGAGAGAAAGCCTGGGAAGAAGCCAAGGTTAGGAGAAGCTGGCTCTTAGAGAACCTGACATGGCAAATGCTACAAATCTGGAGTGGATTTACTGTTCTGTTGAATGTCCAGATTTATGGAAGTGATAGAAAAAGAGCTGGTTGTTAAAACATTTACCAGCATAACCTTTAGGAGCCCTAGCAAATGGTCAAATTAACCTTATTACACTAGTATATAGGAAATCAGACATAGATGGTTGTGTTAGATTGGTTTAAACCTTTTAAAGTAAAGTGTTTTGGGAACAATCCACCACAATCCTCTGCTGATTTTACCAGATCCTGCCAGCTCAATATATACTAAAATTAGTTTGGCTGGTGAATTGAGAAGACTATCAAGGTGCCCCTATCAGCTCCAGTTCTTAAATGTTTACCTGGCAGTTTGCTAAAAAGGAAGAATTGGTTCAAGCTGAGTGAAACATGGTCAATATATAAGAAATTATCTTGGTATAATAACTTCATCAATACAACAGAAATTCATATCGCCTATCGTACACTAAGTACTGTGGGAGAGGCTGTGAACAAAAGGCAGGTGAGAGAAATCGTCCTCATCCAGAAAGGTCTATTCAATTTGAGGAGAAAGAGGGCACTCATTTGGGAAGGGGAGGAATCAAGATGTTTCCTATAGGCAAACCTTGAGAGAAACTACAAATTCTAAGAAATTAAAATGAAAGAATATATTCCTTCTGGTGTGGGAAGACCACCAGAACAAAGGCTCTGCAACAGGAGTGGTTACGTTAAGGCCTGGGAACCATAAGTAGGCCTATTTGGCTGGAATAGAAAGTATGTGCAGAAGGGGGATCTTAAATAAGCCTGCGGTGGTAGGCTGGAGCCAGATTGTGTACTCTAAATGACAAGCTGAGGAGTTTTTATTTTTATTCTACAGGCAATAGGGAGCCACTGAATATTGAGAAGAATAAGGACATGTTTAGATTTGTGATTTAGGAAAATTATTTTGATACCTCTGTAGTAGAAAGATTAAAGAAGGGAGAGCCTGGAAGGAGACCAATTAGAAAGCTAGGAAAAATCCAGGTGGAAGTTGTTGAGGACCTCAACATTATAGGATCATATTTAGAATTTGTGTAGAAAGTATAGTCGGGAGCTTCGACCAGCATGAAGATGATGAATTTGTTGAAGATGTGTGTATACCTACCGTTGACACCACATTTGGGACTTTGATATTTCCTTTAATGATGACGATAGCATTTATATAACACTTCAAACTTTGCAAAGTGCTTTACAAAATACCTCATCCAATCCTCACAGCAACCCTTGGAGGTAGGTGTCACTATTCCCATTTTACAGATGGGGAAATGAGGTGAAATGGCTTACTCAGATTGTTAAGTGACAGCCAGTAATTGGTTGAGATCAGATTTGTACTCAGGTCTTCTAGACTTCAAATCCCATGCTCCATCCACTGCTCCACCCAGCTGCCGCCTTTAGAGGGTGTGGAATCAGGGGCAAGAGTTTTCACATAGTGCATTCTGAATCACAGGGTGTGGAAGAGGTGGGAATTTGCTAGTCTTTGGATCGGGATGGTTTTGACTGGTTCTCCCATCCTCAAGGGAGGCAATATTATTATTTTCTCAAGTACCAGGAAACAAGGAAGAGATTGGATCAGGTATCCGGGTCAATGGATATCTGGTGATTAAGCCCCCAGGGGCTGACTGAACTCACATTCCCTGACAGTTCCTTAGTCTCATTAAGATAGCAGGTGATGGATAGTCTAAAGATACTCCAAGAGGGGAAATGTGTACTTGGTTCTTGGTTTGGCCTAGTGTCTGAAGCCTTCCCTACTCTTAGATGAGGTTCCCAGCAGGATCCTATTGCTGAAACATGATTATGGAAGGTGGAAGCATTGTTGCTTATCTCCTGTGTTTGGAAAGGAGTAGAGGAGAGTAGGTAGTGTCTCCACATGTAGTAGTATGTTCAAGCTTCCATGCGCTGTCCCTGGGCTCTTGATGGGCAACACCGTTTTGGTGATACATGGCAGAAAAGATGCAGAGTCCATATAGTTTTGGAACCAGGATGCTTTCAAATCTGTTTTTTGAGAGGGCTAGAAGGTATAGTCTCATTTTCCCAAGACCACAATACTTTGCATGGAGGATAGAGTATCTGGCCTGGAGTCAGGAAGACTCCTCTTCCTGGGTTCAAATCTGGTCTCAGATACTAGCTGTGTGACCCTGGGTAAGTCACTTAACCCTGTTTGTCTTAGTTTCCTCATCTGTAAAATACGCTGGAGAAGGAAATGTCAAACTACTACAGTATCTTTGCCAAGAAAACTATAAATAGGGTTACGAAGAGATGGACAAGACTTAAATGACTGAACAATAAAACAGTGATAGTGAAGGGTGTAGTAGGTACTGGGGCAGGTATCTTGGTGTTAATAGACACCCTCTATGATATTTTATAAATGAGGGAACTGAGGCTCAGAAAGGTTAAATATCTCTTCTAATGTCACACAGCTAGTAGAGCTAGGACTAGAATTTAGGTGTTCTCATTTCTATCCTAGGGCCCTTTCCACTACATGTATCATGGTGCTTCTAGAACATTTCATTCCTTATGTAAGAAAGCTCTTCAAGAATAGGGATCATTTCTTTTTCTTGTCTTTAATCCCTGACACTGTGTCTGTTCACAGAGGTACTCAGTAACAGGTTGACTGATTCCTTGATGATGCTGGATTTTCTAGATCAGTGGTGTCAAAATCAAATAGAAATGTGGCCACTGTACTGTACAGAAGGATCCCTGAGGGTGCACACTGACTTAAAAAATATATTAACACTATCTATGTTTTATTCTACATTTGGTTAAATATTTTAGAGTTAAATTTTAATCTGGTTTGGGCAGCACTGGGGACTGTTGGGCCAAGCCTGTGTGTTTGACACCTGTTCCAAATAATTAGAACTTACCAATTCAAGGTTCTTTAGTCAGGGGACCTGGGTTCAAATCCCCACTGTGGTCTAAGGCAAGTCACTTAATATTGCAAGGTAGGTATGACCTTATTTTATAAATGAGTTGGAAACTGACCAGAGAGGTTAAATTTGTTTTTAAGGTCACAATTTACTTTCTATTTTAAGGGTCACTGTTTCCTCATCCATAAAATAAGAGGACTGACTGGATGGTGTTTCAGCTTTAGATGTTGGATCCTAAGCACTGACCTTTTAAAAAAAACATTTTTGATGAAAATCTTTCTAAAATACACACTTTCCTATATTAACTGTAGAATACCGAATATGAGAAGAACCACTGACATAGATCTGGTCTTGAAGCCAGGAAGACATGGGTTCACATATATACCTCATTGTTTAGATTCTTGCTCATTTTTGAAATATATTATTTGTTTAAACTTATGTATGCAAACTTATGTATTGAAATATACTTTAAAATAAATCCAAGATGCTTTTGATTTGTTGTAATTTCTACCTGGATTACTCTCATGTAAATATATTAAACTGTTGAGTCTTTAAGGTATCAGAAAAACTTGGTGGTCTTTTGTATGCTGTAATATGTACGTGAGTTTTGTTAATGAGTGAATTTGCATTTTTAGTATTTTTGGCTCAACAAGGTCATACAACCAGTAAGTGTTTCAGGATGGACTTGAACCAGTGCTCTATCCACTGTATCGCTTAGCTACTTCATAATAACAGCTAATACTTTCTATTATTATTATTATTGTTAGTTATGAAAACCCAGAGGGGAGAGCATCCAGGAAGCAGAGTGGGGGCGACGTCTGTGGAGAGGTCAAGAAGGATGAGGAATGTGAAAAGGCTATCACATTTGGAAATTAAGGGCAAGAGTAATCAACCTTTTAAGATATTTTCTTACTTGAAAAATATTTTTTTGTGATATGTGGGATTTCTTGTGAAATATATTTCCAGTCTTTTAGCCCTTTTCTTTCTAGCAGAGCTTCCCACCCACCACCACAATGATCAACTTTCTCTGAACAAAAAATAAGGATTGTGTGACTCTGGTTACGTCACTGAACCTCTAAGTACTCTAACAACTGTCTCAGATTAAATCTCAGTTTCCCAAACGGCACTGATAGGAGTTTCTTCATCCGGAAGCTCCTATTTCTCTGAAATCACAGGTCTAGCATAGTTCCCTATACTAGTAAAATCATAGGCCCAGGTCCTTTCCTTATAGGGAACATAATTTAATTACTCATGTTCATACTGAGGTATGCTTTGTCCCAATCTTGAGTGGGCTGGATTACTGATGCTTTTCCTGACTCTTCCTGAAAGAGCCAATAGCAGTTCTCCTTCTACAGCATTAATGTGTCCTGGGAAGAACTGAAAGGGAAACTAGATAATCAGGATCAGAGAGGTGATCAGATAACTTTAACACCTAATTCACATAACCCATAACCCATAATTCAGATTCGGAATATACTCTGGTCCGGGGTAACTTCATTACTCTACTTGGAGGTAAAGTATAATAAGGATTTTGTGACAGTCTTAGAACTTCTCTCATGTCTGGGTCCCAGACAGTTGAAGCTGACTAATCTCTGGAACAGCGAGGCATATGATTTGGTGAATTTCATGTCTCACTAGGAAATATTTATATTTAATGACTTTTATGTTTTAAAAATCTTACAAAATTGTTTTGGTCAAAGCTGCTTTTGATTCAGTTTTTTGATGACAAAGGAGATACACAGGCTAAGTGATTTGCTTGTGTTGACATGGAAATTTAATGATTGCATTTAGAATCTAGGCTTTGGTGTTTTAGATTGTTGCTCAATCACTTTATCGTTCCTCAATATCTAATATCAAACAAAGGAAGTATGCTGCATTAAAAAAGTAAAACAAAAAAGCTTGCAAACTATTAGTATATGTCTGATTAGAAAAAATTGTTACTTTTTCATAAGAAAAAAGTATTCTGGAGATTACAATTTTAGGGCCTTATGGGACCCTAGGTTTGCAAGAGGACAGAGATTTCTATCTTGCTTTACAAATCAGGAAACTCAGGCCCAAGGAGGTTGGATCAATCACTCAAGGTCAAAGGGCAATTAAGTAACAGAGACAGAATCTGCCCTAGATCTCCAATTCCAAATCAAATTCTCTTCCCAGTGTAGCAGAGGTTGTGCTGTAGACTCCTTTGGCAGTCTGGAGAAGGGGATGGACCTATACTCAGACTAAATTTTTTTTATGAATAAAATACACAGGATTACAAGGGAAACCAATTATATTGAATTGTTACTTTTTTTTTTTATGTTTACAGACTCCAGGTTAAGAACTCCTGTTTTGGAATGATGGTTTGTGTTGATTTGAAAATATTAAAACTATAACTTAAAAGTACATGCAAGTCATGTCACTTAAAGCTTATTCAGACATAGAGCAACAATGATCAGTTTTCTCTTTGACAAAGGGTTCCTATAATAATTCTCTCTCTTACTTTAAAAATATATGTTCTAGTAACTGAGAAATTCCCATTAATAACAACTAGACTCATGTTATTTCAAATGTTTATTAAATGGCTCATGTACAATCACTTGTATGCTATTATAAAGCCTTTGTCTCAAAATGATTGCAGGGATTTTTAGAAATCCTTAATTCTCCAAGGTGCCTTTATATTTATGATGTGACTTATTTTAAAGAGGAAGAGCAGTGTGCTGCTTGCTTTACAAGAGATCTTGCCATTTTATAACCATCAGGGGAACCGGCATTGGCTGGGAAGGATAGTAATCATATTGATAATAATAATAATAACAAGGAAACACTTTGTTTACAAAGTACTTTACAAATATTATCTCATTGGAGCCTCACAACAGCCCTGGGAGGTAGGTGCTATTATTATCCTCATTTTACAGATAAAGAAACTGAGGCAAACAGGTCAAGGGTCACACAGCTAAAAAGTATCTGAGGCCAGATTTTAACTCAAGTCTTCCTAACTCGAGGTTCAACAATCTGACACTCTGCCATCTAAGCTGCGGAACTCTCCCTTTTACTTAGGGATTTTTTGCGGAATCTCTGCCTTTTTTTTTCCTGGTTCTGTTTTTGGCTGAGCTGAGTGAATCTTAGTTAATATACATGTTCAAGGAGGTAAGTCTGGGTTAAGAGATAGACTTCTTTTTTTCTTACTATAAAGTATGACTGTTTGCATTTCAAATTCTGGTTTATTTTATTTAGCTGAAACTCCTATTATTTTTGCTGAGGTATCTGAGATGAGCTTAGATTGCTTCAGTCATTTAAGGGTTTATTTGCTCAGGTTTAGAACACAATCTGTAATCTATATTTACTACTATACTTAATTTCATCCCCAAATATGAAGGCAATTAATTGGATTCAAACAGCAATTTACTTAGCTCTGGTTCTGTTTCTGCATTATATTAAAAATCTCAAAAGGCTGGGTCTAGTAGGTTCTTTCGATTTGAAATCTTAGTCAATTTAATTTAAAAAAAAAACCATTTATTAAGCATTTACCACATACAAGGCACTGAGGAAGCAAAGACTAAAACAAAAAGACATAATCCCTGTCCTCAAGGTGTTCACATTCTAAGGAAGTGAGAGTACAATAACAGTGTAAACAGAAAAGCAAATACAATGCAATTTGAGGAAGGAAAAACCACTATTATCTGGCATAGTCAGGTAATGTTTCACCGAAGTGGCACCTGAGCTGAATCTTCAAGGAAGAAAAGGATTCTGAGAGGCACAGATGAAAAAGAACGTATTCCAAGCACATGGGATGGTTTGGCCGAATGCATGGGGACAGAGATCACTGAAATCACGGACTCTAGGCTGGAATAGAATTTGAGAGTTCTAGCTGCTGTGATCCCCTTTCTTTACAGATGAGGAAACTGAGACCCAGAAAAGTTCAATGATTTGCCAGGTCACACAAGCTGGGCTTGAACACTAGTCCACTGACTCTACAGTCTTTTCTTTTTACCAGAATGCTGAAGGTAATGCGGTCACACAATGTTGTGAATACCTATTACTCCAACACCCTTCCTCCTCTCAAGGTGAGGAACAGCTATTCGAAATGTTTTGCTGGATTGTGGAGGATGTGAAGGGATGTAATAGGATGTAAGGCTCAAAAGGGAAGTTGAACTCAGATTGTAGAGGACCTTACAAGTCAGACTAAGGAGCTTGCATTTTACCACTGAGGCAACAGAAAGCCACTCAAAGTTTTTGAGCAGAGGATTGTCATGTCAGATTGTACCTTAGGAAGATTATTTCAAAGATGTGTGGAGGGCTGGCTGGAGATGGGGGAAAAAATGTAACGAGGGAGACCAATCAGGTGGCTGCCACAGCACAACAAAGATGATAAGGGCTTGAAGAAGGGTAGTGACTATGTAAGTAAAGAGGTGATTGGTGTGTCTTTTATAAAAACCCCACATAAAATTTTAAATATACTGATAAATCTCAAAATATAATAATTACAATAAAAATATTTATTACTGGAATAATTTTAAGCACTTCTTTGCCAGATTTTCTAGAAGGTGCCCCAACAAGCCCAGCACATAATTATTAATTCATGGTGTTGGGAAAAAATTCTGCCATGTTCATGTCTGAACAAGGACAGATCTAAGCTATAATATTGTACTTAAGTAATTCTACTTAAATATAAAAATTTTGAGATGTTTTCATTGTCTACGAAGAATTTCTTAAATAATCCACAATGTATGTATGGCAAGCTGCTTTTCTCCAACAGGGCCTGCTTCCTGTTGGGAGTGACTGGGAGGGAATCCCTTTCTTCCTGTTATCATATGACTCCTAGCAAGGAAGCTAAAATTTTAATTTCACTTGTGTTAAAAATTTTAAGTGGTAACTGGCATGATTTTGCCTATGTTAATGAATGACTACTTACCTAAGAATTTTCTCCATTATTCAGCAAAGAAATGCCGTTTGTTTTAAGCAAGCTTTGTTGTTCATAATGAGAATATGACATATTTGATGCCTACTCATACACAAATCATTGCTCCTTTTTTTTCAATAATTTTAAAGTCTTATTAGGCTTGGATTGATTCATAAGTGTTAATCAATATGAGATTTGCATTTGTGATTATTAGATCTTTGAAGGTTATTACATCTTCGAAGTATATCAGGATTTTTAAAAGAAGTCATTTAAAAATATGTGGTTCAAAACAAAGTTTTATTTTTACAAGTATAAGAAGGGATAAGGAGACTAATAATTCAATTGTAGAATAAATACTTTTCATGCTGTCTTCAAGTCCTTGAATAATTTATGTGATTTAACACTAAGTGAAACAGTATAAAACTGCATTTGGTATGATTTTCAGTTCCTTGGTAGCCTTGAAGTTTGTAAATATCCAGAATACTTTTTTTTTTTTTTTTTGCTATTCTGCAAGCAATATTGAAAAGCCATAGTTAAAAGTCAGTCTCTCCGAGCAAAAAAGACATTATATCCAAGTTCGGTCATAGCCCCAACCAGTAAGGCCCATAAAGGAATAAAAACATACGACAGATTCATGTTAGTAAACTGTTCCAGTTTAGCACAGAGCGCAAGACAGAATGCCAACTTGAGTAACATGGCTATGAAGTACCAGACCTTTCTTTTCATATGTCGTGGTCCATTTCGATGGTTGTAGCCAGACTTACATCGTCCAGCCATCTTCACAATCAGCATTACAAGGAGAATGGTATCGAATATCCAGACTGGTATGAATATAAGGAACCAGTTCCAGGGTGCTTTCTCATCCAGTTTCAACACCAACATGATCAAGAAGAGTAATGTAAAAAGCCAAGTGAGCAGCACTCTCTGAGCCAGGGACATTCTCATTGACACAGTTTAGAGATGGCCGCAGACAGCTGGAAGTTAAGTACACCCTACGGGGGAGAAAAAATAATTATTATTCAGACTTTTTCATGATGCAGTAAAATATGATCAGACACTTCCACTGGAGATGTCTGACTCACCTTATACTACAAGGACAAAACTAAATTCCTCTCTTCCTTATACATCTGACTCCCCCTTCCATCTTTTTATTTATCTCACCCACGCCACTATTTTCAATGTTACTCAAGCTCTATGGAGTCATTTTTGACTCTTCCTTCTCCATTACATTCTATATCCATATAATCAGTCACTATGTTTTACTGATTTTTCCTTCAAGTCAAGAAATATTTGAGCAGAAGACAAAATGGCTTCCTGTAGAGCTTCAGAGAAAAATGCAAAATGATCACAAGCCAAAAAAAGTTCTTGGAAGAACTTTAAAAGGACTTTACAAATCAAATAAGAGAGGTTAAGGAAAAATGTGGAAAAGAGATAAGAGTAATGCAAAAAAAAGCAAGTAAATTATGAAAAGAAAGTCAACCAATTGGAAAAAGAGATCCAAAAACTTACTGAAGAAAATAACCCCTTAAAATTAAGAATTGGGCAAAGGAAAGCCAAAGACTTCCTAAGACATCAAGAAATACTGAAATAAAAAGAGAATGAAAAAATAGAAAAGAATGTAAAACATCTCACTAGAAAAACTGACCTGGAAAAAAGATTGAAGAGAAATAACATAAGAACTGATGATAAAAAAAAGTCTAGACACTATACTTCAAGAAATTATTGAGGAAAATTGCCCTGAAGTTCTAGAAAAATAGAGGGTAAAATAGAAATGGAAAAAATCCACTGATTACTACCTGAAAAGAGACTCCAAAATGAAAACTCACAGGAACATTATAGCTAAGTTTCAAAGCTCCCAGGTAAAGGAGAAAATATTATAAGCAACCAGGAAGAAACAATTTAAATATTGTGGAATTATAGGTAGGTTAACACAAGATTTAGCAGCTTCTACATTAAAAGATTGAAGGATGTGGGATTTAATATTCCAAAGAGCAGAGAAACTGGATTTGCAACCAAGAATAACCTACCCAGCAATGCTGTGTGTAATCCTGCAAGGAACAAAAAAAGGATATTTAATGAGCTAAAGGAATTTCAGGTAAACTTAAAGACCACAACTAAACAAAAAAATCTGACTTATAAGAAATCAGAAGGAACATAAAAAGGTAAACAAGAAAGATTAATTATAAGGGATTGAATAAGGTTAAACTGTTTGCAATCAAAAGAGGAGTGAATGAATTGTTACAGTGGAGGGGAAGACGGGGTAAAGGGAGGGTAATGTGGGAACCTTATTCTCACTGGAACTAGGCTAAAGAAAGTAGATCATACATTTAGGAGGATATAAAAAACTTACAGAGAAACAGGAGGGCAAGAGGCTACGTCAGGATAAGGGACGGACTCTTACAAGGTGGTGTGGATTAAGAAATAAGAGTGCAAGGGGACAGGATAAAGAAGGGACTTTTAGAAGGGTGTGTGGATTAGGGAGTCGGCGATCAGAAGTAAATTACATTTCTGAGGAGGAAAAGGGTAAAAAGAGAGAGAGAAGGATAAACAGTGAGGAAAAATAGGATGGAGGGAAATATACAACTAGTAATTATAATTTTGAACTTGAATGGGATGAACTCACTCATAAAACGGAAATGGATAGCAGAATGGATCAAAAACTAGAACTAGACAATATGCTGTTTACAAGAAACACATTAAAAAAATGAGAGACAGACACAGAGCTAAAAACAGGGCTAGAATAGAATTTATGCTTCAGCTGATGTAAAAAAAAGCAGGCGTAGCAATCATGATCTCAGACAAAGTTAAAGTTAAAATAGATTTAAGTAAAAGAGATAATCGGGGAAACTACACTGTGTTCAAAGTACCATAGATAATGAAGTAATATCAATACTAAACACACATGTACCAAATGCAATAGCATTCAAATTTGAAAAGGTAAACGAATTACAGGTCGAAATAGATAGCAAAACTATAATGGTGGGGGATTTCGACCTTCCCCTCTCAGAACTAGGTAAATCTAACCAAAAAAATAAATAAGAAGTCAAGGAGAGGAGTAGAATAAGAATAATCTAGATAAGCTAGATATGACAGCTATCTGGAGAGAACTTAATGGAAATAGAAAGGAATGTACCTTTTTCTCAGCAGTACATGGAACCTTTAAAAAAAACCTGACCATATATTAGACCATAAAAACTTCGTAGTGAAGTGCAGAAAAATTAAATGCATCCTTTTCAGATCATAATTCAATAAAAATTACATTTAACAAAGGACCATGGAAATACAGATTAAAAATTAATTGGAGCCTCAATACCTATCTTAAAGAATGAGTAGGCTAAAGAACAAGTCATAGAAACAATAAATAATTTTATTAAAGAGAATGATAATGGGACAACATATCAAAATTTACTGGATGCAGCAGGAGTAATAATCAGAGGAAAATTTATGTCTTCAAATGCTTACAGAGATAGAGAGCACTGTGAAATATAAAATGAATAATTTTGATTACAATAAACCAAAAAGGTTTTGTACAAATAAAACCAATGTAGTCAAGATTAGAGGGAAAGCATAAAATTGGGGAAAAATTTTTATAGACAGTGTCCCAGATAAAGGCCTCATATCTCAAATATATAGAGAACTCTGTCAAACGTATAAGAATATGAGCCATTCCCTAATTGACAAACGGTCAAAGGATATGAACAGGTAATTTTTGGAGGAAGAAATCAAAGTTATATGCAGTCTATCAAAACATTCTCTAAATTATTATTTATTAGAGAAATGCAAATTAAAACAATTCTGAGTTACCATCTAACACCTATCAGATTGGCTAAAAAGACAGGAGAAAATGACAAATGTTGGAGAGGATATGGAAAAATTGGGACACTAATACACTGCTGGTGGAACTGAACTGATCCAACCGTTTTGTAGAGCAATCTGGAATTATGCCCAAAGAGTTATAAAACTGTGTATACACTCTTTGACTCAGCAATACCACTATTAGATCTGTTTCCCACGGTGATCAGGGAAAAAAGAAAAGACTCTATATGTTCTAAAATATTTATAGCAGTTCTTTTGTAGTGGCAAGGAACTGGAAATTGAGGGGATGGCCATCAATTGAGAAATGGCTCAATAAGTTGTGGGATATGAGAGTGATGGAATATTACTTTGCTGTAAGAAATGATGAACAGGTTGATTTTAGGAAAACATGGAAAGACTTGCATGAAATGATGAAGAGTGAAACAAGCAGAACCAGGAGAATGTTGCATAAAGTGACAGCGGTATTGTTCAAAGAGTACATGTGAACGACTAAGCTATTCTGAGTTATATGAATATTTAAATAAACTACAAAGGATCTACGAAAGACGCTATCCACCTCCAAAGAATGAACTGATATATGGAACTATGTATTGTACAGTATATAGACAGATAGATATAGACAGATATCTATATCTACACCTACATATTTGTGTCAAATGTTGGCCTTTGCTAGTGTGGGGTTGGGTGGGAGGAAGAGAAGTAAACAGCCTGGAACGCAAATGTAACAAAAAAAATTAAAATTAATTAAAAAAAAGAAATATTTGAGCAGCTTCTATGCAAAAAGCACAATTCAAAACGTTTTTCTTATTCATCCAATCTAACGTTACAGTCCAGACATTCATTACCTCATACCTAAATTACTGCAATATTCTATTTACCTGGTATCAATTCTTCCAGTTTATTCTGTTCGCCAATACCAGCTCTTCTTAAATTACTGTATTTAACATGTTACTCCCCATCTCAAAAGCCTATAATGGCTCTGAAGGGCCCGCAGTGTGTTACAGTGGAAAGCATGGTAAATTTGTAGTCAGAGACTACGGAGGAATTTGGGCTGCCTCTGTTAATTAATATCTAGGTCCTTGGTCTAGTCACTTAAACTTTATAGGCCTCAGTTTCTTCATCTTAGAAGGGTTATACCTATAAGGTCTCTTCCAGATCTAAATCTATGACCTTAAATCCAAACTCATGTTAGCCTTCCATAATTTGGACCCACCCTATATATTGATCAACCACTTCCCTTTTCCCAAATCTGAAATCTTCTTGTCTATTTAATTCACTAAGCATTTACTGAATTGGACAGGAAATTCAGATTTGGAAAAAGAGGGGTGTGGTTGACACACAAGACGTTTTAAAAGATCTTAGTGTAGTTGCTTAAAAGTACACTAAGATTTTTGGCACACTATAATATACGGGTGTATATTAATACATGTGTATATATGTATATGTGTGTAAATCTATCTATCTATAATTGGGATTAATTAGAATAGGAATGCCACAGCGAGTAAGCTGAATTTGAGGGAAGCTAATGACTCTAAGCAGCAGAGGAGAGGAGGGCACGTGTCAGGCACAGGCAGCGATCTATTCCTTCTGGTTATGTCCTCTACGTTCAAGCAGACTAAGTCTAGCCTGTCTTCCACATAACAGCCTTTCAAAAATGTAAAAACAGTATCATACTCTCCCTTCCAAGTTTCTTTTCATAAGAATAAGTAAGAAAAGCCTATTCTAAGGCATGTAAACAGGAGAGAGAATGTCACAAACACTGAAAAGTACCCAGGCAGTGTATGAAGAAGAGAAGTTCTGCAATAAGCTGGAGTCATAGGGCAGAGGGCAGGACTTTGTACTTTCTCTTAGAGGCGACTGGGAATCCTTGGAGTTTCCTGGACACAGAAGTAACATGGTCAAGTCAGTACTTTAAGAATATCAATCTGGCAGCTGTGGTAGAGGATGGACTGGGAATTAGGTATGTCAGAAGATATTTGACAGGTTATTCTTGGAGGGAGGAAGACTAACAAGGAGGCTCCTGAAGTAGGGTAGGAAGAAGTAATGAGAGACTAAACTAGAGTTCTGTGATTAGAGAGAAAGGGACTGACAGAAGATTATATTGTCAAAGTAGGATCTACAAGACTCAGCAACTCAATGACGGTCATGGAGAGGGAAGAAGATGACTTCAGAGTTGTAAATCTGGATGACTAGATGGTCACTGTGTCATAAACATTCCATGTAATTTCTCATCTTTTCTCAAGCAAATCCTCCCTCCTGCCTAGAATACCCTCTTCCTTATTCTCAAAATATTTTGAAATCTGCCTATCTTTAAGGCTAGGGTTCCAGACCTTATTTCTTCCACAGGGCTTTCCCTCACTACATAAGCTCAACGAGTTCTGTCTTCTTTCTCGGACTGTATCTAAGTTAACAAAATAAATTCCACATGTGTTTTTTTTTCCCCAGACAAGTTTAGTAATAGTAAATAATTTATAAATTACCAATCATTGGCAAAGTACCCCCCTCACAACAATCCTTTGAGTTAAGTAATATGGGTCTTGTTATACTCATAAAGAAACTGAGTACTGGATCACTTAAGTGACACAACCTCATAGCCAGTAAGTAATGGATCCAAGACACACACAAAAGGGCTTGATTCTGGGACCAACGAGTTTTGAATTATCCTAAGCTGCTTCTTGTAAGTTTGGGGGCAAGTACCCGGTTAATATTTCTCTTGATATCTCTCCCAACATCTAAATATAGGTGTAAAAATAATACTTGATTTGAATACTACAAAGGTACTTGAAAATTAAGTACAGAGCCTGTATTTAAATCATTTTGTATGATATAAGTCTATGGGCCTATGTATCACAGAATCTCAGTGATGGAAAAGTCCTCATACCTGATGTCAATACCTGAAAAGAAATTACTTCTACAACATCCCTGATAACTGGTCATTCAGTTTCTAATTACAGACCTCTAGTGAGAGGAACCCATTATCTCAAGAAGCAACCTATTCTACTTTGGACAGTCTTAATCTTTGGGAAGTCTTTTTTAAAAATTAAACTGAAATGTTTTATCTATTCCTTCTGGTTATGTCCTCTAGGTTCAAGCAGACTAAGTCTAGCCTGTCTTCCACATAACAGCCTTTCAAAAATGTAAAAACAGCTATCGTACTCCTCCTTCCAAGTTTCTTTTCATAAGAATAAACACTTCCAGTTCCTTCAACTTATCCCCCCATGGCATAGTTTCCAGTCACCATGCCTGATTACCCTCCTCTGTATATGCAATCCAATTTTCTAATATCCTTCCTAAAATGTGACTGCCCAGAACTGAGTACAATATTATTAAAGTAGTCTGGTCAAGATACTATCTTGATCTGCACGACTTTTCTTACTACCTCATGAGGTAGGTACTAATGCTTTTGGATAGTTATGACAATAATTTGAAGAACTCTGCAGGCAGTTAGAAAGCTCAGGACCTGGAGTCAGTAAGATCCAAGTTTGAATACCGCCTCCAACACTTACTGGCTGTGTGACTCTGGAAGAGACACTTAACCTTTCCGTTTCCAATCAGTACCTTAGGAATTCCTCATCTGTAAAATGAGGAAATTGAACCCAATGGCCTCTGAAGTAACTTCCAGCTCCTATGTAGTAAAACAACTTATTCTCCTCGACAAACCTTATCTGCATGAAACATAAATGAGCTTTTTCTATGAACTTAAAATTTATGATATAATTTTTAGAATAACGTACAAGTACCATAACATTTTCAGATTAGGCTCTCATATTCCAAGGGAGAGATGGTTTGGCTTGTTTTGACTCTTTGTCCTTATTTTACAGACATATGTGTACACAGGAACAAGAGAAAACAGAGGAGATTATCCTCTCTGTTCCACCCTCTTCACTTTGCTCCTTGAAAATGGATTGACAACAGCCTTATGTTTAAAGAACAGAGGACAGGAAGTCAGAAGACCTAAGCTGTCCATCTGGCTCCGCTGAAGCCTGTCATTTGGCCTCTTTGATCTTCAGTTTCCTCATCTGCAAAATGAGGTTCAACTGTATGCCATTTATGGTTTCTACAAGCTTTAATATTCTATGCCTTTAAAGATTTAATTTTAATTGCCTTCATTTTACAGCTAAAGATCAAACTGACCATAAAGAGTAATGACTGTCTCAAGAGCACACAGCTAGTTTGTAGCAGAGCTAAAACCTGAATCTACATCTCTCGACTTCTGATACAATGTACTTCATTTTACTAGCACAGATGCCATTTCACCAAGAACTTTTAATCTGCATTTTTTTCTATTGTCTTCAGATGTTGAGATTGGACTCTAGATTACCTTAAAATCCCTTCTAGCTTCAAATCTTACGATGTCTGGAGATCTTTTACAATGGTCAAAGAGTTAAGCTAATGAGTAAAGTTGGGCTTAATAAGAGTTCAAGCTCAAGTTCAAGGACACAGTCTGATAATTTATCTGATAATTTCACAGTAGTAGCGAAAGTTCTCTTTATTCATTTCCTAATCTTTGTTCAGTAGGTGATGTGGCCACATTCTAATGACTGATGATCTGGGATATGGGCCAGTCTAGAACAGAGGAGGATTTATACCTACTGAAAAGAGATAAATGGCAATGAGATTTAAATGTGTACCCAAGAAATGAACAGTGCCTAAGGAAGTAGGGGGGAGGGGAAAGGGAAAAGAGACAGTTTATGCTGATGGCTATTTGCAGGGGTAAAAGACAGTTAAGGAGGGGCATCAGAGGCAGAGGTCTCAATGTGGTTTATTGAACAATAACTGAAATTTCTATGATTTTTTTTTTGCCTTGTAAAATACTCTATAAACATGATCTCATTTGACACAACTCTGGGGGATAGGAACTAACATTCCCATTTTGCAGATGTGGAAAATATAAGTCAGCATGTGGAGGCTTAGGCTTAGAGAGGCTAGAGGACTTGTTCATATCACAGAACATTTACTAGACATTAGAGGATCTGAATTCTTGTCTTTCTGAATCTCAGCCTAGCACTCCAGGTGCTATACCACGCTGTCTTTCTATCTTTTGTTCACATGCTAAGCAGGAATCAACCTGTCCTATACTAAAGCATTTAGTACTAATTCCCATAGTTACTTGCCAGAGCTATTAAAAAAAACACATAAAAATGTTCAATGTCCGCAGGATACTCTGTAACTCTGGCTGGCTATCTGCATTATGTGATTGGTAGAGAAAGAGAGACCATGACAGGAAAGGGTACCAGAGCAAAGACTGAGACAAAAATGAACTTTTTAATTTCATTTCTATTATCCACTTTTTCAGAGAAACTCAGAGAATCATAGACTTAGAGCCTTGAGAGAAATCAGAGGTTATCTAGTCTAACCACCTCATTTTACAAATGAAGGAATTGAGACTTTGAGGAGTGAAATGACTTGCCCAAGTCCATGCAGGGAATCAACTGAGCCTGGATTTGAAACCAGGTTCTCTTTCCTCAAATCTAGTACTCTTTCTACTGTATCACATTCCTGCAAGATAAAAACCAACAGGGATATTTCTAGCAGGCAGGAACGTTTAAGGCGATCTCAACCAGGCCATACCTAATATAGGACTAAAGATCCTCTCTATTGCTTAGGGAAAATCAGAGGTTAAGCTTCCATTCTGTTGCATACACAGATGTTTTAGCACTGGATATAATTAAAAATGGAATTTCATTTTTAAAGTCACAAATGAAATAGATAACACATAGTTAATGGGTTTGTTTGCTAATGACTTCTCTTTAAATGTTCTCTGTAGCTAGTTTTTTTTTTATAAATGTTGGGACCCAAGTTCCAAGTGATAAAAGTATAATTAGGTAGTTTAGGAAAGGCACATTGCTTAACCAGGCAAAACCCTGTATGTGTAGCACTTGTATAACCAGGCTAAGATAAGTGGACCAGATAATTTAGGTGGAGACTAGATTAAGAGAACTTTAAATACTAGAAGAAAGTGTTAAATGATGGGTTCTTAAACTTTTCTGGGTCATGGACTTAATATGGGAGGCTAATGAAGCCTATGGTCTTCCTCAGAAGTTTTTAAATGTATAAAGTAAAATACACAGAATTACAAAATAAATCAACCATACTGAAATAAAGATGTAATTTTTTCCTATCCAAGCTCCTGAACCCCCTGAAATCTATCCTTAAATTAAGAATACTTGCCTCAGATTACCTAGTTCTACACTAATTTCACTGAAGCACAGATGATTTGCCCAAGGTCATGTTAAATAGTAAGGTGCACAAATGCGATTAGAATGCAGGTCATCTGATTCAGTATTCTTTCCACAGACCATACTGCTGCCTCACCTAATAAAGTAGGCTACTTGTATTAGCTAAGGGAAAACTTGGCTTTCTCCTGATTTGTTTCCATGGCTACTTAGTGAAAGTTAGAGGGTACTAAATAGTGCAGTGTTTGTACATCCTGGGAACCTTTTTCCTTAGAACTTCCCTTTATGTCAAAAAGTCCTATTTTAAGGTCCTAGTGTTGTAGCAATATGGTTGGGAAAGGAGTTTAACCTATGCTTGGCAAGAAGGCCATTGTTATCCACAGATGGTTAATGAACAGCAAATGCTCAAGGAACAAAAATTGCAGTTTATCCTAAGAAGGTTATAACTTCCTTTTCTCAGTACAGTATCTCATAGGCCTTTGTGTGTGGTCTCTGTTTCTTGCCTGTAGTGAATAGGATTAAACACCTGATTTCTTAAGTCAGGAGACCTGGCCTCAGATCCTCCTTCTACTACTTATTACTTCTCAGGACCTCAGTTTCTCCAGAGTATGTGGCTGCTAGCCTTAAAATCCTATGATCCCATATAGATAGATTTGTGGTAATACATCTGACTAGACAGAAGCTTTCTGCTTCTCAGAAGAGCAAGTTACATAAACAGTAACTTGTCACAGGAAGGGCAGAGATACCTCTAGATGCAGTAAACTGTGGTAAGACTGTGCCCTTTAGATCCTTATTATGGGGTACTGGCTTTAAATGAATTGGAAATATTTTATAGAATCATGTACCCTATGCACTTAAATGTTCACAGAAGAGCCTATTTTGCAAGATTGACTTACTGTGTTGAAATACCTGGAATAATGTAGAACATCAAGTGATAAAAAATGGCATGTAAAACTAGAGTAATTATTGATTTCAGAGTTCACAGCTTCATTTGTGGGAAGGGGGAGTGGCGGTGGTAGTGTCATAATTCAAAGTACAACTGAGAGCAAATGAACATCTCCCTTTGCCACGGTTGTTACAAATTCCTGGAAAATGCGAGGCGTATATTTTATTTCTTAATTTATTCTTTTTCACAGGTCAGTCCTCTTCTCCCCTCCCCACACTTTTATGCTACTTATCTGCCTTGCTGTATTCTTCACCAAGCTATCTACTTTCCTCCTTTAATCCCATTTTGTTCCTGGCTGGAAACTTCATAGCCTTAATCCATTTGGACTCCCCTGACCTTTAAGGAGAGGACCCCCTAAACTGTTACAACCCCAAATTTCTCCAAACTCAATTAAAATTCATTCTAAGATCTTTGCAGGATCACCTCTATTGGCTGTAAATCGGCCTTTGCACAACAGCCTTGTGATGACAAGTCACCTGCCCGAGGCCTATTTGTACCTTCAGCATCTTAAGCATCAGTCTGGATTCGTCCTCATCTACAAAGCTACTCGAAGGGACCCGTTCAAACCCCACAGCTCTACGCTGTGTCCAGCTCGTTCTGGACACTTGATAAATGCTTACTTTTTACAATATCGGAGTATCTCCTATACTTTAGCTTTTTAATCCTCCATATTACAGCTTTTTTAAGGGATGGGAATAAATGATACCTGACTGGTGAGGGGAGGGCGCAGACGATGACTGGGGTGGGGGGAGACGGAAATCGTGGGGGGGGGGGGCGGGGAGCTAACGTTCTCTCCCTTGGCACCGAGGCAGGGGGAGGGGCGGAAGCTCCCCGGGCGTTCGGCGCGTCCGTCCGAGCTCCGGACTCACCTGGGTACTGCAGTCAACCGTAAGGCAGAGGGGAAATGAAGATGGGGGATTCGTCAGGTTATATCCCCGGGAACTTCACGTACGTTTTCCCCCATTAAATCCAGAATTCGTCACATTAAGGGGGGGAAAAAGCGGGCTGAACCCTTCAGTTCCGGATCCTAGAGCAGCAGCCAAATTAGAGCCTCACTGAAGCTTCTGTCTCAGCTCCCCGAACTTCCGGGGCGGAGTCTTAGCGGCTTTTTGACTACGCTAATAGGTAGAGGGAAAGCCAAACAAACTCTTTACCACGCCTCCTTTCCAAAGATGATTGGTCGATTGGAATGTCTATCCGACGCAACAGTACTTTCTTCTTTACTCCGGTTCGATAATACAGGCATCAATTAAATATCATTAAGTCGTCGGGGGGGGGGGGGAGGGTCGCCTCCCCCTGCTGCTATTGGCTAGAGAAAAACCAATCCAAGCGAGCTTGGGAAAAGCGAACCCCACTTTTCTTCTCCTCCATTGTAAAAGGCAAGTGCCAATTAAAGTGAACCCTTCTTCGGCTCCTCCCATTCACGGTGTTCTCGGCTCCTCCTCCTCCTCTCCTTTCCTCCCTCCCTCCCCCTTTTCAGGGTTTGAGAGACTACTGCCCTAGAGGGAGAGAGAAGGAGGGAGAGAGAGGCAGAGCGAGGGAGAGTGACCGAGAGAGGGAGGCCTTGGGGAAGGGGGCGGGGCGAGGCGCGGGAGGCGACGCGACTCGACTCCTCGGGAGGCTAGCGCGGGAGCCTGCAGCCTCTTCGTGGTCAGTCTGGCACCCAGCGGCAGCGGCAGCTTTGGCGTTTACCCGCTTCTCGGGTGTCTCCAGCGCTTCTCCCCCACCTCCGGCCCGCCAGCGAGCGGCGCCGGCGGCCACGGTAAGGGCTGCTTCAGCTGCGGGCGGTACGGAGGTCGTTCGGGGCTGACAGAATCTTGGGGATGCTGCGGAGCGAGGCCAAAGGGGAGGGCGAGGCAGCCCGAGGTGGGAAGGCATGGGAGAGCGGGGAGCGTTTGGGGATGCTGGGGGGGAGTCTCCGTGCATCCTGGGACCCGCACCCCACTCTGGCTCCCCGCTCCCGGGGTCGGCAGCCCGGTGGCCCGGCCCGGTGACAGCCGAGGTTCTTTTCTCCCGCTCCCCCCTCCTCTCCGTCCCTCATCATTTCTCGCCGCCCGGCCGCCCCCGTCTTGACGGTGGCTGGTGAATAAGTCTTGGGGCCGTCGCCCCTCGAGTCCTTTCCAGCTTCTCCGGGAGTGCTTGGGGGGGGCACTGCTAGCGGAGGGGAGAGCGGAAGGTTGGAAGGGGCTTCTGGGGTTGGGGGGGGGGGGCTTGCTTAGCGGCGGGAGGAGGACTGGATGAGGGGTGGGGTGGGGGCAGGCGTGTGTGTGTGTGTGTGTGTGTGTGTGTGTGTGTTTGTGTTTGTATATGTATGTGTGTGTATGTGTCGAGTGTGTGTCTGATGCGTCCGTGTCTATGTGTTGCCTCCTGCCGGACCCAGGAGCCCAGACACGGAGAGAGAGCTAGCTAGCTGCAAGGGACCTTGGAGGTCATCTAGTCCAACCCACTCATTCTGCGGAGGAAAAGAGGGGGGTCGCTGTTGGATAGGCTTAACCTAGTGCAAAGCAGCCCAGCCCACCCCCTCCCCCCGTGGATGCCCAGACGAAGGAGGCAACAGTTTGGTTTTCTCATGCCAGCACTCACCCAGGAGGAGCGGGTGGTGAGGTCTGGCACAGGGATCCTTTATTTCCCGTCCAGACAATGCCCCTGGGATCTCTCTGTCTGCTTCGACCTTTCAAAATTTCTTTCTCCTTTCTCCCTAATGTTGACAGCCACCAAGGGCTGCTGTGGTCTTACCATGCAGAGACCCAGGCTTTCTCCCTTTTAACACCCTACTAAGATAACTTTTTGGCTCATACTTTCATCACTCATCTACCTCTTTTTTTTCTTCCTTCCTTCCTCCCTTCCTTTTTTCCTTCTTTCCTTCTTCCTCTCTTTCTTCCTACCATTGGCATTGTATAGGATGTTCCAGATGTCTTGGTGCAGCTTTTTTAAGCCTCAGAAAATGGGTTTAAAAAAAAAAACCTATTAAGTTTAAAACAGCACTAAGACTTTTGGAACACCCTGTATAATGTAGTCACTTACTTTTAATAGCTTTTAAAACTATTAAAGCTTAAAATTACACTAAGACTTTTGCAATAACCTCTATGTACTATTTAGAGATACATGGGTTGTGAAGAAATGAGTCCATTTCAGAATTCTTTCAAATCATGGAAAAATTATTTAATATATTTAATCTTTGGAGAGGCATAGTAAGAAAGCCAGAAAGACCTGAATTCCTTTTCTGGACACATTCTGGCTGTATGACCCTGGGCAGGTCATCTAATCTCTGGGTGCCTCTCTAAGAGATAAATTGTAGAGAAGATGTGAACAAGAAGGTTGAGGGAGTGAAATCTGTGAGTTCACCATTTGGGTGAAATCATAGGTCTAATCCCTAAGCTTTGTTTAAGTTTTTATCATCTATAGTTGTCACAGTTTGTTAGTGTGCCATTGTTTGTTCACCCCACCTTAACTCATAATACTTGTGGCCTTCAAATTTCTAGTATTGCTATTCTGTTCCTTCCAGTTGGCCCTAGCATTAGAAATGTATTTAAAGGTGTGCTTTTAGTAACTTTTGGAACCACATTTTGTTGTTTAGGTTTTAGGGATGCCATATTTTTCAACAACTTATTTCAGGAACTTGTGGAATTTTCCCAAACACTTTTAAATGCTGAAAGAAAAATGAGCTGAGTATTTGGAAACCACACACATCTGCCTGATAATTGGTTAAATGGCATAATTATCTAATTCTAAATTCACAAAATAAAGATAGTTAAAGGGATTAGAAGGAAATTCTTGTTTTGTTGACTACATTGCACCATTTGTCAGGTGAACTAGCTTTTCTAGTCTCTAGTCCTAAGCTTTACCACTGGTTAGTTGGATGATCTTAGGCAAGTCATAGGCTTATAAATTGAGAGATGTAAAACACCTTTGAGGTCATATACTCAAACCATATCATTTTGCAGGTGAAGAAACTGAGGCCCAGAATGGTTAGGTGATATAACCAAGATCACTGGTGTGTAATTACATAACTCTACAATACACTATTTTGAGGGTCAGTGACTTCTGGAACACTTTTTTTGAACTCTTTTCAGGCCAGTAGTTTGTATTTGCAAGACACTTACAGGTTTGGTTTCTCTAAGGTGGGGTGTAGCTATACTTTAATTTTTACAATTTTCTAGAAGAGGGTGTGGATCGAAGACCAAATTATATCTTAAGATCCCACAGTAGAATGTAGTTAGGAACTCGGAACTCATGCAGTCAGAAATATGGCTCTTACTACCACCCCCAACTTCATTTATATCTTTTTCTTCCTTCCCATTGTGTGACAGTTTCTTATATGAGTAGCAATACATTGCAGTTTGTAATTCTATAGATAATTATACGTGTAATAAAAATTTTAAAGTATAAATGTCACTGCTCTATTGGTTTTTGTAATCAGTGAGAATAAATGCAAGACATGCACTTTAATACTCAGTTGTTTATTGCATAGTTGGTTATCATTTTTACAGTGAAAGCTTTACTTCAGAGGAAACTTAGCTAGAACATAAATAGTGGGGCTAGAGTCTGTAAAATAAAGATGGGTTTCTTCTAAAACACAGTGCCTAGTGCATAGTAAACACTTAATAAATGACTGTTGACTTGACTTGCTGTTTTAACCAAAATAACATTAAAATTCTGACACTAAATTTTTTTTAAACTGGCAGAAGTTTTTGAACTAAAATTTTGGGAAAGAAGATAAAGCAATATATATATATACATGTACATATATATATATATATACATAATATATATACACACATATATATGTATTTTACTGGCCAAGTGAAGTATTAGAGAAACTTGGTGTATGGATATTCCAGTTTTAGAGGTGTAGCAGTGTAGTATTCCCTGTACCAAAGCAGACAGTTATCCCTCCATGCCTTGACCTCTTCTACAATTCTTGTGTTATTTTATATACCTCCATAAAGACCCCATCTAATGCTTGGGAGATCTTCCTTCAATCCTCTCCTTGTCCAAAGCCAGGCCACCAAAGGCTTCCTGGACATTTCCAAACCCCATTATGTGTCTTCCCCTATTAAAATATGAGCTCCTTGAGGGCAGTGACTTTTCCTTGTGTTGTATCCATGATGCACAGTGCAGGCACATTATAACTGCTTTAAATAAGTATTTTTATTTCTTTATTGAAGGCAAAAATAATAGTAATTGAATTGTTTCTTTTCCTTTTTCTCCTTTTCTTCCATTTTCTTTTTTCTTTCCCTTTTTTGAGTCTGATCTTCCTATTTTACCCAGGCTTGAACTATGTAGGCCACTGTGTGGACCCAGTATATCTACTGATAGGCTCCAAAGCTTTCACCTGCTTAGTTTCTAATGAGGATTTATTGCTCCCTCAGGCACTGTGGTAGCTCTCTACTCCAGATTTAGGGCCATCATACTTTCAGCTTTTAGCTCTGCCCAGAACTCTCAACCTCACGTGATCCACCAACCTTGTCTTCCCTCCCCAGTAGTTATTATAGGCTTGTACCAATATGCTAGGACTTATCTTTCGTTCTTACCACATGACCAGCCCATTTCCTTTCCATTTTAAATATCCTTGATGTAAATAGAATTTAGAGCTGGAAGGCCAGATATAAAAGATCTTCTAGTCTAGGGCTTTCTAACCATTTTTGTGTCATGGACCCCTTTGGCAGCTTGGTGAGGACTGTGACCCTCTTCTCAGAATAATATTTTCCAATGAATAAAATAAAATACATAGGATTATAAGGAAAACTAATTATATTGAAATATAGTTTTCAAACTATAACAAAGTTCCTGGACCTTGGTTAAGAACAATCACCCATGCTTCTTATTTTAAAGATAGGGAAACCAAGGCCCAGAGAGTAAGTGAATTTTCCAAGGTCACACAAGTATAGTAAATAGCAGAGCTGAGATTTGAACCTAAATACAATATTCTGATCCCCAAATTCAGTGTCGTTTCTACTACTTATAGATTTGTTAAAGCCAACTATGTGCAGAATATAGTGCTGTTCCCTGTAAGAGATGAAAGATGAGTTGTAGACACTGGTACTCACATAAACTAATCTCTATTCTTGGAATGGGCTTCTTCCTCACTTCCACCTCTTATAATTCTTTCTTTCTTAATGACTCAGCTTGAGTTCTAACTTTTCAATCAAATCATCCTTCCTTAAAAATATTCCTACAGGAACTTTGACTGCTTCTTTGCCTCCCTTTGCTCTCTGTAATTGTTATACTTACTCGTATGTAGCATATCCCTTCAGTAGAATGTAAGCTTCTTAAGGGAGAGACTTTGATTTTTTTTGTCCTTGTGTCTTCATTGCATAGCAATGGCTTGCACATGGTAGACATTCAGTAAATATTTGTTGCACTGTTGAATTAAAGCTTATAGTCTGGTAGGCAACATAAAGAGCTTGTATAGTGTAGCAGGAGTGGGAGCCTGCAGCCTCCAGGCCACCCACATGTGGCCCTCTAGGCCCTCCAGTCTGGCCCTTTGACTGGACCCAGACTTCACAGAACAAACCCCTTTAATAAAAGAATTTGTTCTGTGAAACTTGCGCTCAGTCACTAGGCCACACCCAAGGACCTAGAAGGCCACCTGTGGCCTGGAGGCTGCAGGTTCCCTACCCCAGCTCAGTGGGGGGGAAAAAAAAGCTGCCCTGAGAATCAAGATAAATGTGGATTGTAGTCTGTCTTGAGAATCTGGATACCCGTGGATGATTATCAGCCAGACTTAATTAGCTTTGAGAAAGAATTTTTTTCTAAGCAAGCATGGCAAAGAGAGTTGTGAAAACAACACACAGCTCTTTGTTACTGGAAGTCCTTTCTTGAGTCCATAGCTGACATTCTTATCTGGTACAAGGGGATTTCAATCCTTGAAGCTTCTTCCTATCTCAAATGGATATTTTTCTGTATCCATCTGTGCTCAAATTTGTCAGTTTCCAGTGCCTCCTCTGGCTATATTGTCTGCTACTGGTCCAGTCTGCTACATAATCAGTGGAGGGGCAGTGTAACACTGTATAGATATACACCTCTCCGCAACTTGCTTCCTTCTGCTGTAGGCACAGGGTCTGTTTTCTCAAGGTCCTCCTGAGCCTGGAATCTTCCGCTGGTATAAAGGCCAAGAGTTCAAGTCTTGTCTTTTACCCATATGGGATCTATATGTCCCCAGCAATCTTAGTGCCTTCAGGAAACTCACTAAGACTTCAAGATTCAGGGAGTTTGTGGGTGAAATGCATTTTCATGGATGAAATCATGGTTATGAACCAAAAGTTACAAAGCAAAATTCCAAGTTCATGAAAGAGAGACAAATTTCTATATATATTTGAAAGAGGGATATTTAGGTCATTTTTTCCTTTAAAAATTTTATTAATATCTTTTGTTTTTATACTTTCATTTCCCAATATGTCCTTTTTTCCTTTGCCCCTCCTTATAACAAAGCAGTAAAAAAGAAAGAAAAACCTAGTTCAATAAAACTAACACATATCCACTGAATATATGTAAATTCCATACCAATAGTTCGCTTTTGCACTTTGGAGGATCTATGCTCTCTTTTTGGTATAATTGAGGCATGTTGGTAGCACAGTGAATAGAATGCTGAGCCTGGAGTCAGAGTTAAGTTCAAATCTGGCCTCAGATACTTAGTAGTTGTGTGACCCTGGGCAAGTCACTTAACCCTGTTTGCCTCAGTTTTTCATCTGCAAAATGAGCTGGAGAAGGAAATGGCAAACCACTCCAGTATCTTTGTCAAGAAAACACCAAAAGGGGTCATGAAGAGTTGGACATGATTGAATAACAAGGCACTTAATAAATGCTTGTTCCTTTGTTTTCCTACCTTCCCTTGTGCTGCAGAAAACTGAGGATAGAGAGGCAGGAGGTATCTTGTCCTCCCATCTTTTTCTCTTTCCCACCTTTGTCCTGGTGGGGTAAGGGAAATTAGATGGAAAGATACTTTAGATTAGATGAAAAGGTTAGACTGTACTTACTTATCTGGAACGAGTTGAATTGGAAAAAACCTAAGTTTGGAGTCTTCCTAATATCTTAGTCATTAGCAGCAGTATTATCTTATGTATTAGCAGTAGTATTTGCTGAGCCAGTGCCCTAGGCAAAAAGGTAAAGTAGACAACACTTTCTTTTTTTTTTTTTTGCAATATATTTTATTAAGGCTTTATTAAAACAGAGTTATTGCTTTTGGAAAGAGCTGTGGGTGGGCGCAATGAACCTCAGATATACACAATCAAGAATTCAAAAATGCAGTGACTATCTGATTAGAGTGAATTGGTACTGCTCTTAGAAAAGCTGAAAAATCAGATGTTAGATTATATAGCTATCTACCCATTAGAAAAATGAGACAAGATTTGACAAATTGTTATTTCGTACAACAGGTAATTTTAGAACCCATAAACGGTGAAAATATACCAGACTTGGTTCTGGATAGCAAACAGGAAGTGGCACAGGAAATCTATTATTGAGTCACTATCTGGTAATGGTGACAGTATGATTAAGTTTAACATCTTGTCAGGAGAAGAAAAAGAAAAACAAAATTTTGCCATTCAGTTAACGAGTTTTAGAAATGGAATTGAAAATAATTTGAAAAAGTATTGGTAAAAAAGCAAATTACAGAATGCGTGGGGACTGAGTAGAGGAGAAATTATGCTGCAAATGAAAAAGAAAACTTGGGGGAAAACACTAATAGGCTAAATAAAAGATACCATCATCCTTTTTTAAAAAAAATGGAGATTCCCCAGTGCCCAAATGTAGAAGGAAGTTAACTGATTATAAACTAAGTGTTAAGCAAAGGTCCTAGGGAAAGACTTTACCAGGAACTGTCAAACTATAACCAGGGCTTGACAAATCTTGGGAGGCAGAATGCTGTAGCATGTAGCAATTTTACTGTGATGCCTAGGTATTTTCTTATAACCTCAAGCTGAGACTTAGAGAAGTGCACTTGGTGCTTAGTTTTACTATTAAAAAAGAAAAAACAACCTAAAAGTAAAAAGCTGTCCATTACACTTGGTGTTGTTACTTAGGATGGGCAATATTGTGCGACACTTCTTGGTTTGCTATTGTAGTTTTGAAATTATAGGTTTAGACTTGAAATAATGAGACCATCGAGCTCAGAGGTGTCAAAAACATGGCTGGTGGCTACTTGTGGCCCACAACACTCCCCAGTGTGCCCTGAACTAGATTAAAATGTTATTGCAAAATATTTAACAAAATAAATAAAAATACAGTAGAACGTAGATAATATACTTGAAAGCTAAGTCCATATGGGGCCTGCAGGGATCCTTACACATGGTTTAGTGCCTCCCATTTATTTCTATTTGGGTTTGACACGACTGCTCTAGTCCAACCTCATCATTTTACAGATGAGGAAACTCAGAACCAGAGAGGTTAAATGATTTGCCCAAGGTCAGGTAGCAAGAAGCTGATCCAGGGTTTGAATGTAGATGCTAGTGGCTACAAACTTATTAGTCCAGGGCTACAAACTTATTAGTCAAGTGCGACCCTTTGACTGAATCCAAACTTCAAAGGTGATTCTCAGACCCCTATCTTAGACTTTCTACTGAACCACATTTTGTCCCTCCTGTTGAGGCCTGTGTGAATTTAGGGGAAAGGAGCATGATATGGATAGGGCTTGGCAAGTATTTGCTGCCTCATCTTTATGGATGGGAAAATACCTTGGACCCAGGGATATTCCAAGGGTTCCTTCCAGATCATTCTGTTGACCCCGATGTGAGTTTCAACCTAAGACTAGGAGCCAATCCTCTTAAGACAGCATGTTGTATCTTCCCTGCTACTCTCCCCCTTTTGTTTGTCTTTCCTTAAAATCTGAATAATTAGTCTTGCTCTGAATTTGTGGGCACCTAAATTTTGTGGCTGTTTACAAAGTAAATTTGTGAAGCTCAGTTAAACCCTAGTAAGACAGAAAGCTGCATAAAGAATTACAATGGCCTGATTAAAGATAACATAGGAAAGTAGTAACAGAGATTTCGGTTCTTGTCTGTGGGGAATGAAGAGTCACATTTTCTCTTTCATTTATCATTTACTGATGAATCTACTCCAATATATTTATTATTACCTTCTAGGTTTGTGTCGTATGTAAATTTGTTGAACATGCCTTCCATGCCTTTGTGCATACCATTGATAAAAATATTAAAACAGCCCAGGTACATATCCCACTGGAGACTTCCTTCCCAGTTGACGCTGAACCGTGAATGGCTGCTTTTGTTTTATTCTAGCCATTGAACCAATCCATGGCACTTACTACATGCCATCTAGCTGTGCCTACTAACTAAACTTTGCTAAGATCTCATTTCATCTTCACAACAACCCTGGGAGGTAGGTGCTGTTATCACCTCCATTTTACAGATGAGGAAACTGAGGGAAACAGACCTTAAGGGATTTGTTCAGGGTCACACAAGGAAAGGACCAGAAGGACAGAAAAAGGTGTCATATGCCATCTCGATAAATTTGGAGTTAGGAACACCTTTGTTCAAATCCAGCCTCAGATCACTTATTCAGCTGTATGACCCTGGGCCAGTCTTTTAATCTCTGTTTACCTCAGTTGCTTAACAGTAAAATGGAGATAATAATAACAACTTTCTCCTACAGTTGTTGTGAAGACTTCAGAAGCCTGATTGAATGGTTAGTATCTATCTAGGACTAAAACTTGGGAAAACCATTAGTTATGCTGTATAACTATGCCAGAGGACTAGTAGATTGTCAAAGGAAATTGTATAAGAAAGGAAGTATTGGGAATAAAGATTGTTCAGTTTTACTTCTGAGCTGAACAATCCTGCAAAGTAGGTAGTACAAGTATTAGATGAAGAAGCTCAAGTTACATGATTAGGTCATAGTAAAAAAAAGATACTAAGATAAAAAAGACACTAAGTGTTAGAGATAGGATTCAAAACCAGATCTGACCTGCCAATGACATGCTGCCTGTCTAAACAGGAAATTACCAAATACCTATGATGCACCTAATATCTACAGACTGAATACAAAGTATATAGACAAAGAATGGCAGAATAGAAAGAATGCCAGCTTGCTAATTCAGAAGATTCAGATAATAGTCCTAACATTAACCCAAATGTATGACCCTGGACAAAGTCAGAACTTTATTACAGCTTAATTTCTTCACGTGTAATAAGGAAAATTGACTAGCTCCTTTTCAGATCTAAAATTCTGCAAATGAGGTGCTTGCAGTCTAAATTACAATGGATTATTAATTCTACCTAGCTCAGAATGTGAGAGGTATAGTCGAGAAAATTTAGCAGTTGACCAGATTTGTGGAGGGATGAGGGAGTGAAGGATGACTTCCTGGTTGCAAATCTGAGTAACTGGACAGATGGTGGTGCCATCAAAAGAGACTAAAGAAGTTCAAAGGAGATAAAGATTTGGGAAATATGAGTGAAAATGAGTTTCATTTAACTGAGTTATTCAGAAGATAATAAAACTTTTTTGATTGAGAGAGTTACTTGCTTGGTTTCAATATCTACAAACTTAGTTAAATCTTTTTATTCATGAAACAAGCTACAAGAAAATAAGCTATATATTTTGAAAAATATGTAAGCTTATGGCAGTGCTCTGTAAAGTACAAAAAATGAAAATGTTTCACCATGAAGCATTTGTTGAGTGCTGTCCAAACAAAAATTTAAAAACCCTTTAACCCAAGGTTACATATTTCTAAATTTTCCACACATATTTTCCTGGTTATCTTTTGGTAAAAATAACCATTTAAAACAGTTGTGGAACTTAAAGGTGACATGCATTTTTCTTTGTAAGAAAGACAATTTGCAAGCTTTTCTGTGATTGTTAGTGAGTGGCTGTTAGGAATTAACTGCCTAGCAGACATTTTAAAAAGTAAACACACTTAACCTGTCCTTTCAAGGTAGAATTGACATTAAAAGTTTTTTTGTTTTTACATCACCTTAATTTCCCATTATCTTCTCCATTCAACCCAAAGAGATGTCCCTTATATCAAAGAATAAAAAAGAAAGAGAAACAAAGCAGCTCATCTAAATTAATCAATTCATCATGTCTAACGTATAGTTAGTGTCTTATATCAGCAGTCACTCACCTTTGCAAAGAAGGGAGGGAGGTACATTCTCATATGTCTTCTTTGGACCAGGCTTGGTTATTGGTTGTTATAATTATAATGTTTAGTGTTAGCTTTGTTGTTTACCTTGTAATCAGTGTATATGCTAATTTCCTGGTTCTACTTTCTTGACTTTGCATCAGTTCACAGGAGTTTTCCCACATCTCCCGGTTGTTTTTATATTATTTTCTTAAAAGCACAGTAATGTTTCATCACATCTACATGTCACAATTTAGGCATTCCCTAATGGATGGGCTTCTGCTTTGTTTCTCATTCTTTTCTACTACAAAAAGTGTTAGTATAAGTATTTTGCTGTGCATTGGACCTTTAAGTCTTTGACTTTTTAACAGTATATAACTAGCAGTGGAATTTCTGTGTCAAAGGTATGGGCATACTTGTTATTTTAGCATAGTTTCACATAGCTTCCCATCGTAGTTTGAAAAATTCATAGCTCCACCAAAAATACATCAGTGCCAGTCCTTCCTTCCATAGTGCCTTCAACATTGACTATTCCTATTTTTTGTTACCTTTGCCAATTTGATAGATATGAAACCTCATGATTGCTTTGGTTTGCATTACTCTTATGAAGAATTTGGAACAATCTTGCTTGAGAACTGGTCATAATCTTTTACCACTTATCCATTGGGAAATGGCTTTTGGTGTTAATATGTTTGTGTTAGATCCCTATATATCTTGGATACCAGACAAAGGCCACATTTTAACAGTGTGTGGAAAAGTAACTGATCTTTTTGGGAAGAAATTTATGCTATGGGCAGAACATTTTGAGAAGTAGATGTTCGCAAATGTTTCTATTATGATTTTATTGCTGAAAATGATCTGTCACTTATAAAAACCTTTACCTGTTCTTTCAAAACATTTCGAAACAGAATTTTCTAATCTGTTTTAGAATCTTCTAAATAGAATTTCAGTAGCTTTTGAACTCATTTGTTAAAAATATAAAAATGCAACACCTATTAGCTAAATTTCAACAAAATCCTTTGTATAACTGGAGGATGGAATTGATAAATAATGATTATCTTGATTTTGTAAGCATAGCTAGCAATGTGCCTTTTCTGTTTGAAGCTGCATACCATTGTGTGGTGTCTTATTCTGCTGTTAAAGTCATTAAAACGAAGTTTTGAAAGAAACTGAGCTTAGAATCATGTTTTTCAGCTAGGTGGCACAGTGGGTAGAGTTCTGAATTGTCAATCAGGAAGACTCATCTTCTTGAGTTTATGTCTAGCCTCAGACACTTCCTAGCTAGTGTGATGCTGGGCAAGTCACTTAACTCTGCCTCATCTGTACAATGAGCTGGAGAAGGAAAGAGCAAACCATTCCAGTATTTTTGCCAAGAAAACTCCAAATGGGGTCACAAAGAGTCAGATGTGACTGAAAAACTACTTTGATATATACATGTATATATGTACAAACACACACATACATAAATGTATATAATTTATAAATATATGTGTATGTTGGATCTGTATGCTTTAAATCTTTTTACTGATTGCAATATATGATCAAAAAGGTGTAGAGATGACTTTTCTAGAGGAATAAAATAAGGCTCTCTCTTTGACTTGATTCTATGGGCATTTAAAAGTTTATTGGAATAGATTTAAAATTTTTTTATCTTTTGTTTTTTTTTAATCATGCTTTTTCATTATATGCTTTCCTCCATACTTTTCCAGAGAACTATTTCTTATAATAAAGAATCAAAAAAGAAAAGAAAAGAAGAAAAATCAACAAAACTAACCCTTTTCTGTTGGGCATTTTTGTCAATGATGGGACAAATAATATGTTTGTCGAATTTGTGGATGACATGAAACTAGGAAGGATAGGTGATATGTAGCTGATATATAAACTTTAGTAGATTAAAGCTGCACTAACACTTTTGGGACACCTCATGCTTGACGACAGAATTGGAAACTCAGAAAGATTTCAATAGGCTAGAGTAGTAGGTTAACCCTAACAAGATAAAACTTAATAGAGAAATATGTAGAGTACTTCCTAGGTTAAAAAAATTGCACACATGCACAGGATGTGGCTACAAAGTAGTTGAGTGCAAAAAAAAAAATCAAAAAACAAAAACACTCCATTGTAGTGGTTTTAGTAGACTTCAAGATTAATGTGATCAATCCAACTTGGCAGCCAGAAAAGCTAATATAATCTTATGTTGCATTAGTTTTAGAATCTCAGAATTGAGTGAGACTCCCTAGTCCAAACCTATACCTGAACAAGGATTCCCTTTACAATATCCCTGACTAGTGGTATCCTGCCTTTGCTGGGAAACCTGTTGGGAGGGGCAGCCCCCTCACCTGCAGAGGGCAGCCTATTCTACATTTGGATAGCACTCATAGTGAGGAAGTTTGTCTTTACATCTAGCCAAAATCTTCCTCTCTGCAACTTCTCATCGTTTCTAGCTCTGTGCTCCAGGGCCAAGCAGAACAAATCTTCCATATGACAATCCTTCAGATCCTTGACCACAGATTCCCTTTCCCCCTTACTCCTACCTCCTCCCAGCATTCTCATGCTCTTGAAGTAGATAGCCTAATCTGGAGACTTTCTGTCTTATAAATGGCCTTCCTAAAATGTGGTGTCCAGGGCTGAATATTGTGGAGCTATTTCTTCCCGCATTCTTGACCTAGGTTTTGGCTGTCATATCACACTGTTTTGACTTTTATTGAGCTTGTAGCCTACTAAAATTCTTAAATCTTTTTCAAACAAATTATTAGCTTAGTAAATCTCCACCATCTCGTGTATATGAAAAAAATTTTTTTTGAACTTCGTAACTCATTGTTTTGAGGGGAAGGGGATAAAATCATTTAGACCACTTAAGTGATGTTTGTTTTCTGGGCATCATATTTTAGAAAGGATCTTTATAAACTTGAGTATGTCCAGAACCAGATGACAAGAACAAAGCCAGGGACTCAAAACAGTATCACAGAAAGGTTATTAAAGGAACTGGGTATGTTTAATTCAGAGAAAAGAAGACTTGGGATGGTGGTAATGGTCGGGTGGGTATATGCTGTTTTCAAATATTTAAAGGGTTGTCATGTGTACTAGAGATTGTACTTGGTCTACTTGGCCTTAGAGAGTGTAAATAAGAAAATCGGAATAATTAGCTTATTTTATTTTTGGATAACTTTTTTTAATATCTAATTTATTTATTTTCAGTTTTCAACATTCACTTCCATAAGTTTTAAATTTTCTCCCCCTCCCTATGTCCCCCCTCCCTCTCCAAGATGGCAGGCAATCCGATATGGGCTCTACGCATACATTCCTATTAAACACATTTTCACGTTAGTCTTGTTTCACAGAAGAATTATAACGAATGGAAGAAACCATGAGAAAGAAAACAAAACAAAAGTGAAAAGAGTCTACTTCACTGCATTCTGACTCCATACTTCTTTCTCTGGATGTGGATGAGTCCTTCATGAGTCCTTTGGAAAAGTTTTAGGTCCTTGCATTGCTGAGAAGGGCTAAGTCTATTAAAATCAGTCCTTGAATACTGTGGCTGTTACTGTGTACAATGTTTTCCTGGTTCTGTTCATTTCACTCAGCATCTGTTCATATAAGTCTTTCCAGTTTTTCTGAAGTCCACCTGCTCATCATTTCTTATAGCACAGTAGTTTTCCATTACATTTATATACCACAACTTGTTCAGCCATTCGCCAATTGGTGGACATCCCCTCGATTTCCAATTCTTGGCCACCACAAAAAGAGCTGCTATAAATATTTTTGTACATGTGCGTCCTTTCCCCATTTTGATGATCTCTTTGGGATACAGCCCTAAAAGTGATATTGCTGGGTCAAAGGGCATGCACATTTTTATAGCCCTTCAGGCATAGTTCCAGTTGCTTTCCAGAATGGTTGGATCAGCTCACAGCTTCACCAACAATTAATTAGTGTTTTTGGATAACTTTTTATCAGGGATTGGTGAGCTCTTTGCCACTGGAAATGTTGATGTAAAGAATGTGTGACTATTTGAGAATCTTCTGGGTCATCTCAAAATTAAATGACTTGCCCAGAGTCACACTGTCTTTAAGGTGGTCTCTCTACTGTATCACACTGGCTATAATTATGAGTGCATTTAAACTAACAAAGGAAAGCATAAAACCTAACTTTGATAGTCAGTGGCATGGAGCGCAGCTAAGGGAAGAGAAATTCAAGGTAAATGATAGTTTCAGATCACAGTCACTGGAGAGATGTATATGACATAGTCACCAGAGGGGATGAGATACATCCACAGCCATGACCCTAAACCAGGCCCTCACTGCTTCCTCCTTGGATTATTTCATTAGTCTCCTAATTGGTCTCTCTGTCCCTAGTCTTTCCTCTCACTCATTTCTCCTCCACATAGCTGCCAAAGCTGTATTCCTCAAGTGCAGGCCTGACCAGACCATTCCCCTACTAGTAAATTCCAGTAACTCCCTATTGTCTCTAGGATCAAATATAAACCTCTTGGTTTAGCTTTTAAAACATTTTACAACTTGATTCCAACCTATCATTACTACCATTACTCTTTCCCCATGCAATGTCCCATCTCCTGTCTCTATGCCTTTGTATTGGCTCATCTCCCTTCCCCATGGCTAGAATGTATTCCTTCCTCACTCTTGCCTCTCAGAGTATCTTTTTTCTTTCAAAAGTCTTCTCAAATTACACCTTCTATGAGAATCTTTCTCTGATACCCTTAGCTACTAGTCCTCCCCTCCTCTCCTTTCCTCCCTCCTCCTTTTACCTTCTATATTTTTTGTACTTATATACTTCCTGTCTCCCTCGATAGAAGAGGACAGGCTGTTTACTTTTTGGCTTTGTGGTCTCAGTAGATTCTGAGCACAGTGCCTGACACACAGTAAATGCTTAATGACTTTTGTTTGATTTCTCAACTAAGCCTTTGGAAAAGTGTCATCACTCCTTAGATGTCATGATCCTAGGAGGATCATAGGAAGAGAAGAGGGTCAATGATGCTCCAAGCGATGTACCATCTCAGCTTGGTACCCAAAGTTACTCTTAGTTCCTGTTAACTCCTAGTTAACTGTGTATACTACTTCTGATTTTGATCTTCAGGCATGAGGAGACTGAACTAATGTAGATAACTAAGGTTTTTTAGGGAGGGATGGGGTTTGGATTAGGTACTTAAAATGTTATTTACAGTCAGATACCTATTATTAGCATGAAAATTTCTAGTATAGAAGGTATGCCGGGCATTAAAAATACTGAAAGAAAGGAGGGGATGCCAGGGATATGTAGAATAGGAACTGCCTCCCACAAGAAAGCGTAGGCCTTCCAAAACAGAAATTTTCTGGACAACCACAATTTGTAGAGAGTTTTGTATGTTACCTTAACGTACTGGTCCATTGTCATTTTACTCTCTAACCCTGAGATAGAGTTTCTGACCTCACTTTCCATTTGTTTTAACTAAGACAAACATATGCCCAGAGACAAAAACATTGAGTTAGCTCATAGAACAATCAGACATGTGGAAGAGGTTGTGATCTGTTTCAGTGTTGGGATCCTTGAAGTATCTACATGAATAAAGAAAATATGTGCAGTGATAATTGATGCACTGCCCTCCTACTCCCCCAACCCTCCCCCACCCCCATGGACTAAAAGTAATCTTTTATTCTTTGAAGAGTAATTCTTTTTAAGCTTGGGAGAATTGGGCTGCCAAATTGAACAATATGTAGTTGTTAGGTGTTCAGTGGTATTGAGATGGAGTTGCCTAGGGAGACCTTTCTAAAGGTACTTTAAAGTATATTTACTCAAGCAATTTGTCCAATTCTGTATTTTCCCTTTTGTTTGTCTTTCTGTTAGATGTGTCCAAAACTGAGAGAGGGATCACTAAAGTCTCCTGCCTCTGTTGTATTACTATTTATGTCTTCTTGTAATTCAACTAATTTTTCTAATTAATTTAGATGCTAAGGCATTTGGAACATACTAGTTTAATATTACTTTTGGTTTATTTGTTTATAGTTTCTGCATGATGTAGTTTCCTTTTTTAACTCTTTTTATGTTGTGAAATTTTGTTTTTGCTTCATTTGATTGTATTACTGTGACCCATTTGTTTTTTAATACGAAGCATAGTAAATTTTGTTCCAGACCCTCATTTTTGTTCATTGCGTTGTCCTTGCTTTTTAAGTATGTTTCTTGTAAACAACAGATTCTGAAATTTTTTTGTCTTAAGATCACTTTTTTGTTTGTTTTATTAGATTGTTTATTCCATTCACTTTAAAAAAAATAGGCAATCAAGATTAAGTGACTTGCCAAAAGTTCACACAGCTAGTAAGTGTCTGAGGCTGTATTTGAACCCGGGTCCTCCTGACTTCAGGGGTGGTGTTCTATCCCCTGCCCCAAGTAGCTGCCCCAGTCCATTCACTTTTAAAGTTATATTTTCCTCTGTCTCTTTTTTTCGTTTTGTGTTCTTCTTCTTCTGCAAAGATAGTACTTTGTCTCTTCTATTATTTTTACCTTATCTATTTTTAAGGCAGTTGTGTTCTGACTGGCTCTTTTCCCCTTGCATTAAATACTCCCCCATCTTTTCACCCCTTTCCCTAGTTTTGCTTTCCATTTCCTGGTTTCACCCCTTTCCCTAGTTTTACTTATCTTATTATTTTTTTTCTTTCTTCATTTTATCTATTTACCTCTCCTCTTTTCCTCTCGTAGTCAAGTAAAATACCCCTCCCTATTATAACCCTCAACTTGTTTTGTTTTTTTCATTTACTGTAGTTTTTTCTTAAAACGATTTCTACGCCTCATTCTCTTCATTATTTCTTTTTCCTTTCTTTCTATTCCAGATTTTTATTCTTTGATTTATGGCCATTCTATGTATTTATCCCTTTTTTATTATCCATATTTATCATGGAATTAAAGCTTTTAAGGTACATTTTTTGAGTGTCTGCTTCTATACAGTTTCTTTGTTATTGTTTTGTGGATCTTGACCCTTCCCTCCTTTTTTTCTGCTGTGCCTCACTCTTTGAGATACAAATTCCTGAAGGAGGTTGAGAAATTGAAAGTATTGCTTCATGGTAGAAATTTTCCTGTGTCCCGATTATGCAGTTCGTTATTACCCCCCGCCTTTGCCATGAAATCTCTCAAGTCTGTCTTATCCTTCTGATGCTGGTTGCTCCTAGGAGTTAAGATTTCTTTTATCCTGAGACAGGATGCTGTCCATGGAAGCCCCAAACTCCCTCAGAGTAGTCTTTCAAAAGTACCAAATCCTTGTGTATCATACCCTTTGTTAAGGTCCCCATCTCCAATGAGAGAATATATCTTTCTTATGAGAACATTCTTTAATAGGATCTCCTTTCCCACCTCTGAATGTAGATCCTCTTTTATTCTACCTGCTGTTTCAGTAATCCCCTCTTTACCACCTCACCCATATTCCTGTAGGTCCTCTTTTGCTGAGAGACAACAGGAGTTATTTTCCCTTAATTATTTATTTATTAATTTTGTTAGGCTACCTTTTCTTTGTCCTCACTTCTTCACTTTTATGAGCCCTCTCATTTTATATTAGTCGTTGGGGAAAAAAACCCCTAACAAAAAACCATTGATTCACCTGTAGGGGGTCGATGTTGTGAGATTTAATCCATAGTATTTCTCCACTATTAGTTCTTTCATTTAAGTTCTTTTCACTCTTGTCTCCTTATGTATTTTTAGGAAGAAATATCTTAATAGTCTCTCTTATGTCATGGTTGTTGGAACCCCATAGATGTCTTTCTTTTTAAAGGGCCCCTGCCCTGGGGGAGGGGGAGTTTGTTGTTGTTAACTCTATCAGACATTTTTGCTATATATATTTACTTTTTAAAAAAATATAAAAAATATATATCTGTTGTTTGGGGTGTTTCCAAAGCAAATAATCTGTTTAGGTCTCCATTTTTGTTGTAGGAATTCTTTAAGTGCCTTTCTTTTATTGAACATTCATCTTTTTTTCATCGATGATTAGACTTAGAGTTATAGGGTGTATTATGTTGAGTTACATCTTAAGATCCCTTGCTCTTCAAAAACACATTATTCATTCCCTTTTATGGTTTTTGTTTGGTGCAGAATAGTCTTGTGTTATTTCCTTTCCTTTATATTTGAAGATCTTTCAGGTCAATTGGAGAATTTGTTTTTTGTCATCAAAATTGTTAAATTTAACTACAATGTATCTTGGAGTTTGCAGCATTTTTTTCCTCCATGAGAGTGATCTATGGATTCTTTTGATTGATATTTTGTTTTCTGTGTTCAAAAATTTTGGGCATTTTTCTTTGTTAATTCTTGCATCATAATGTTCAGGGTTTTTGACTTGTTGCATTTTCCTGGGAGACCTATGATATTTAAGTTATCCCTCTGTATCCTGTCTTCAAGATCAGTGTTTTGTTTATAATGATGTCTTGTGTTCTTTTCATGTTATTACTTTTTACTTCTCTTTCAGATTGTCCTTATGTATTTGCATTCCCAAAAAGTTGTTCTTTCTTTTGTTTCTTTAATGAGTCTTACTTACCACTATGAATTCAAGTTTTTCTATTCTTCTAATTATTTCTGCTGTTCAGGCCATAAATCCTGCTTTCAGAATTCTATTTCTCTAGTGAACCATTTGGGAACATTGTATTTTTGGAATCCCCAGGATCCTCTGCCTCATTGGATATTAATTAATTTTCCTTTTTCTTGCCACATTTATTCTGACATGTCTGGAATCATCTTGGAGGCCTTCCCTTTTGTCATAAATTTCTTACTTGTTGGGAGAACAATTTATAAAATAACAATATTTTAAAGACAACTTTGGAAGACTTAGGAACTTTAATCAACACAATGACCAACTGCAGTTTTACAGAGGACTCATGATGAAACATACTGCTTATCCTGATAGGTGATGGACTCAGAGGGCTCTTTATTACAATAGATAGCATGACTATTCATGTTTATAAAATGTATTTTAGTTTTCTTACTTTCTCATGGTGGGGGTAGGAAGAAGGGAGAGAAAGAGAAGGTAGATCTGTGTGAAAATAAAATTTAATTTAAGAAAAGTCACTGAAAAAAAATAATGAAAATACTTTACTGGCAGATTTTTGTTTGTGCTTAAAGTTTTAAACAGTTTTCTTCTTCCTAAGATCTTTGTTAATTTTTTGTCCTTATACCACTACCCTGTTCAATCACTTTTTTGACTCCTTCCCCTTTGATGGTTCTATTCCTCCCAGGGCTGGACCTCCAAACTGGCTTTGCCTCTTCCCATTCTGGGGAAGTAACCTTTCACTGCCCCAAGCCTGTGCCTCAAATGATTTTGAGGGGTAGGGCCAGTTGGATACCTCACCCCTTTGTTTCAGCGTGGGTGCTGCACCCCCACCCCACCCCCCATTCCCCTAGTCCCACACCACTACTATTCTTTAGTTCTCTGACTGAGCACTGTTGTCTCAGATAGAACATGCTTCTGCTTTCCTATACCTCTACTTCCTGAAGGGGGTGGTGGGTGGGGGTGTGTGTGTGTGTGTGTGTGTGTGGTTGAGTTCCCTTGCTTATCGTCAAAAAAGAAAACCACAAAAACACTAACATCGGTATTGCTAGCTAGGCCTCCATCCTTTCTACTTTCCTCTCATTATATTAAATAACTCTAGTAATTTGATTGGCATACACTAAATAAATGTGCAGATCTTATTGGAAAGGTCTCTAGTCCATTATGCTAGCTCTCAGTTTCAGATAGATAATATTTTCTATACTAAGGAAAGATCCATTTTTCTGTGCTTTTAAATGTTTTTAAAAGCAGCAAATACTGTATTTTTCATAGCCTTTTTCTAAATTTATTGATATAATGTATTTTTTAATATTTTTGTTATTAATGGGGTATGTTTATAGTTTCCTTAACATTTGAACCTTGCATTGCTGGTTTATATTCATCTTGGTCATAGTGTATGATCTTTATAATACACTGTAGCCTCTTTGCTAAAGTTTTATTCAATAATTTTGTATCAACAGTTACTAAAGATTTAGATCTATGGGTTTCTTTGACCTATCTCTAGATCTCTCTCTTAGAATGATTTTGTTAGAATCCCTTCTTTCCATATTTTTGCAGTATTAGAATTAATTGTTCATTGAATGTTTGATATCACTTGTCTAGTTCTGATTTTGGGGGGGGGAATTAATTTACTGCTGCTTCAATTTTATTTTCTTTGGACTCTAGCATTTTTCTATTATGTTTTTTTATTTATATTAATTTGTTGTGAACTCTTCCCCTTTTTTCTTGGTATTTCTTCTCTGTTTTGGATCTGATAGTTAACTGTTTATTTTTTTTAACAGCTTTTGGTTTTATTAGTTTCTTTAAAAAAATTACCTCACCTTTGACTTTCAGAATTTCTGTTTCCTTTTATTTGGTATTACTTGATTTGTTGCTATTCTAGCTTCTTTGTTGTTATTGTTTTACAGCCCCAATTCACTTATGTGTTCTTCCCCTCCCCCCTTTATTGGATCAAGTCAGCCAGTAAACATTTATCAATGCCTGTTATGTGGTTGGAGATATAAAATTTCCCCTAAGGTCTACTTTATATCTCTCAAGTTATTTTTTTATCTTATTGCAATTTTCTTTGATTAAACCCTTCATCTTCTTGATAATTTGTTTTTGACCCACCAATTCTTTAGTATTAAATTATTTAATCTCCATTTAAGTTTGAATACTTTCTTCAAATACTCTTTATTGATGATAATGTTTCTTGAGGTATGGTTAGTAAAGAATATGCTTACTTTTTCTACTTTTCTGCATTTGTTTCTGAGGTTTTTATGTCCTATCATATGTTTAGTTTTTGTAAAGATGCCATGCACAGTTGAAAAACATATGCCTCCTTTCTATTCCCATTCCCTTATTGCCAGTGATCTATCAAATTTAATAATTCTTTTCAGTTCCTTAATAATCATTAAGATCCCCACAATCTGTTGTCTTCTTTGGTTTCCTAACTTTGGATCATATTTTTCATTGTACTTTTTGCTTCCCTTGTGATTATTGATAGATCTTCTCCAATTCCTAACAGTTTGTTCTACTACTTCATCCTCTGGAACAGATGTTGGCACAGGAACCAAAAATATTTTCATCAGTGTCTTGATTATGGTCATAGCATGAGTAATTTTAGGTAAAAATAATCATTTCCCATAAATTATTTATTGTTTTTGGGAGCAAATGTAAACTCTTTTATCCACCTCTCCAAGAAGAATCTGGGAGCCATCCAGGTCTATTTTGATACCTTATTCTGGCAAGGAGGTGAGCCCAGGGTTTTCTGGCTTTGTGAAGGAGACAGGCAGGCCTTCATAAAAATCTTTGACAGAAGATTTATAGTTACAGTTGACTGAAAGATATAGAAAGTAAAAGCTGTCATTATATTTATTGTTTGTAAAAAGAAAAACTTTTTAATTTGGCTGAGCAAAACACTATCCAAAAGACTTTCCTGTGTAAATATAGAAATCATGAAAGATTCCTTCAAAGATGTAATAATGGAGAGCTTATTTTTATAACTTTCTGACTATTAATATAAAGTGAGTCATAAAATAGGAAGCTTTATGCTTGCCAAAGATGTTTGTTACTGTTGTGAAGATTTAAGACAGAGGCAAAACGTTAAAGGGATTACCTGTAGATGGTTCAAAGAAACCATCTGGGAACTAATACAGAGCGAAGTGGACAGAATCAGGAGAACAGTTCATACAGTTTAAACTCTGTCTGTAGACATATATGTGTATATGTATGTATATATCGGATGGCCACTGTGGAGATTTGTTTTGCTTGACTACACATATGTAACAAGGGTTTTTTTTTAATTATATTCTCAATTGGGGGGAATAGAGAGAGAGAAGGTAGATTTTTGCTGATTGAAAAAAAGATTTAGTTAAAAAAGTGGGGGGTGGATTGACATTGTGCTGATAGGAACAAGGCTCAGAGCATTGCACATCATTCCAAATGAGATCTGTAATCACACAAAATAATTCATCCTATCTAGTCCCACCATCATAGGTTCCCAAATTGGGTGATACTGCCCCCTGGAGGAGGCCTGGAATAATGGGAGGGGGGTGTGGTAATAGCTTCAGGTGCAACTGGGGTTCATAGAATAAAAATAAGGGAGTGCTGGAGGCATAAGAAAAGAAGAGATGATAAGGAGATTTTGAAAAACTATTGGTACATGTTTCATCTGTTGTGTAACAGTTAAAGTTGTAGTGATTACATTATTTTCCACATAAGCATACAAAAATGAAAACTATATTCTATCAATGGACAAGTCTGCCAACAGGTCTTAACAAGCAAGTGTTGGTAGGCGAGCATGTTGCACATTGTCCAGAAGTTCAGCATGCATCGGCAGGAATATGTGTGTGTAATGGTTTGTTATAGTATGATACTATACAGTTATATGACCCAATATTGTGTCATCAAAATTTCAATGCAGGAAAAAACCCCACAAATTTACAATAAATTGTTAAATTTAAGATTTTAAATTTTAAAAATTTAAAAAAAAATTGAAAGATTAAAGAAAATTGATTTCCAAGGGGGCGCTGTGTAATATTTTTTTTTTTGAAAAGGTGGTGGTAGGCCAAATAAGTTTGGGAACCTCTGATCTAGACTGACAAGCTGACACTGATTATGGACAGTGAACAGGGTCCAGAGTTGGGTAGGAGGTGAAAAGTGAGCTGAATTGTATTTGGGAATTTGCAGAGTGCAATGACTCCAAGTTTCTCCCTGAAACAAAGACTGGTTTGTAGTTAGTGTGCGTGTGTGTGTGTGTATACACAAAATTTATTTTTAACATTCATTTTTTAAAAATTTGAGTTCTAAATTCTCTCCCTCCCTCACCCATTAAGAAGGCAAGAGATAGGATATCACTTATACATGTGGAGTCATACAAAATGTATTTCATATTAGCCATGTTGCCAAAATAGGAATAAAAATAGACAAAGTGGAAAAAAATATGCTTCAGTCTGTACTCAGATTCCATTGGTTCTTTGAAGGTGGATAGCATTTTTTATAAGTCCTTTGGAATTGTCTTAGATCATTGTATTGATCAGATTAGCTAATCATTCACAGTTATAATCATCATACAATATTGCTGTTACTGTGTTCAGTGTTCTCCTAGTTCTGCCTACTTCACTTTGCATCAGTTTATAGAAGTCTTTCCAGGTTTTTCCTGAAACTGTCCTGCTTATCATTTATTAAAGCATAGATTACTGGCCATAGTATTTTCAAGTCCGGTACAGATTGCAAAGTGACTGAAATGGACTTCCTTTGAACTGCCACAGAGGTACCACCATGATAAATTTTACTGCTAAGCTAGCATATACACACGGATGCTTTATTAGTGTGTTTAGTGTTTGATTCTAGACCAATCAGGTGCCAGTTTTTGTTACAGGGTTGCTTTTGACCATTCTTCAAGTTTTCATTATTAGTTGAAGGCCTATCTTGTGTGCTGGACACACATGACAAAGTATAACTTGTTCTGTTTACTTTTACTTGTCTGTTGTTACTTTTTTTTTTCTTAAGGGGTATGGAGCCCCTTATATTACTTGCGAAAACACTTTTGGGGATGTTTTATAGGAGATTCTTGGTCACATATCAAGTAGTTTTGGAAGTCCCTTCTAGTCTTCTTGGAATAATTGAGGCAAGTGCTTATTTAAGGTTCTCACAGGTGGAATTGATATGATTTCTCTTTGCTTTGCTGGCCTTTCCTTGCCAACTAAGTGGGGTAGAAACTAAGGCAACATTAAAGAGGAGCTTATGGTTTAGGCTTGACAGAGTTAAGTGAAAGTTTTTATACCCTGTTGTAAAATTTACCCTCTTTATCTTTGTTTCATTTTACTTTCCCCCCTAATTCCTCAGTAAAAGAAGTTAAATTTTTTATTATAGACTGCGAATTTTCTAGGAATTTTCAGGTGGCCTAGTGGCCAGGCTAATATGTTGAATAAATAAATTGCATTAAAAAGAAAAGAATGAGAATTGAAGTGATCCTTTGGACTGGAGATTTTTAGGGTTCAACTGTGGAAAACTCTCCAGCTCCATTAGGGGCATTGTTTTAAAAAAGTGTTTTTGCTATTTTACACTAGGCTGCACAGCTATGCTTTAAGGAGTGACAATTGGAATTTAAAATCAGGATCAGACAAGAGAGAGAGCATCTTTGTTTGACTGGGCCAATTTAAGTCTGAAATCAAAGAATGTTTCTGACATTATTATAAAAGAGTCCTTTAATTGTGCTACTGATAATTGTCAACATTTGGTGTACTGAGTGTATGCTGTCAGACGTATCTAATAGGCAAGTCATTTAATCTGACAGTCTTCAGTTTCTTCCCCTCTACTGTATTGAACATAGATGATTCTTAAAGTCCTTTATTTAATGAACAGAGTTTAGAAAAGCATATTAAATCCTTGTCAGAAATTTATAGCCCATAGTTGCTTCAAAAGATCTGTGATTTAATTGGTGTGTGTACTTTTTAAAAAATATGCCTTTTATTTTTATCCCAATTACATGTTAAAACAATTTTTAAACTTTTTTTTTAAAGTTTTGAGTTCCAAATTCTGGATTTAGAACTCAATTTCTAGCCTAACTCAATTTTGAAACAAAATTTCTATCCACAGTTTGTGTGGTTTAACTAGGAATTACTTTAAACTTTCAGAAAACTCAAGTTGATAAGGCTTTGTCACAGTGTCATTGGTCACAAGGGGGAAGTACTTAGTAGACTATAGATGAATCAGCTATTACTAGAAGAACAACTCAAAGCATGTGCCATTTAGTAATGTAGTCATAAATAATGACAGCTTATTAACTAATTTGGTGAGGATGAGGCATCTCTAAAGCTTGTGTACAAGTATCTCTCTGTCAAAGATCTGTATAAATAAAAAGAAGTATGTTTCATTATATGTCACACAAAAAAGGTGACTTTTTAATACCATGAAAATAATTCCCTTGCCCAACTTTACCCTAGAATTTACAATCTAAAGACTATTTAGCAAAGTGCTGAAATTCACTTTAGCAATCTTAGAAAAAAAGATTTTGTCCTTCATATCAGAATAAAACTACTAATGATTTTTCTCCATCTTTTCTGCATACTGTTCGCCCTCTAGTTCAGACTCTCCTTACCTTTTGCCCAGACTATTATAATAGACTTCTAATTTCTCTCTCTACCTCATCTCTCCTCACTCCAAGTCTGTCCTCTACCTAGCTGCCATAAGTGACTTTCCTAAAGCAAAAAGTCTGGCTGTGTCCATCCCACTTTCCTATTCAGTAAGTTCCAGTAGCTCCCTTTTACCATTAGGGTCAAATATCAAGTCGTTTTGGGGGTGTAGGGGAATTTAAAGGTTTTTGTAACCCTGCCTCTTCCTATCTATCTAGTATTATTACCCTTTACACCCTCCCATGTATTTTTAAAATGAAATTACACTGGTTACTTGCCTTTTCTCATACTCCTCACTTTTCTCTCCTGACTCTGCTTTTTTTTCTGGCTGTCCCCCATGCTTAAAATGCTCTTCCTTTTCCCCTCTCCCTCTTAGTTTTCTTGGCTTCCTTCAAGATTTGGGTCTAATCCTACTTCCTTTTACCTTCTGCCTGAGGACTTTCTCAGTGCCCTCAGCGGCTAGTGGTTTTTCAGTGCCTTTCATCTACTCTGAATACATCTGTACATAATTATGAATGCATTGCCTTCTACATTAAAACGCGTTACTTGAGAGTAGAGATGGTTTTTTTTTTTGCCTTTTTGTATCATCACCACTTAGCACAGTACTAGTTACATCATAAGCACTTAATACATACTTGTTAGCTGACTAACATTGAACATAATCACTGGTTTTCTGGTTAGCAATAATTTAGGAAGATTTTTCTATACCTGTCTTTTATGATAATGTGTAATTTTACTTCTTTGGACATCTCTCTACTAAAATTGTTCTTCACGAGGATGGTGTCCTCCTTGCCAAGTATTTTTTTAAATAGTCAACCAAGAAAAATTTTTACATTGGCCATGTCCAGAAAAATATTTGTCTCTTTCTGCATTATGAATCCTTCACCTCTTTATCAGGAAGTGGATAGCATGTTTCATCATTAGTCCTCTGGAATCCTGGATGATCATTACACTGATAAGAGTTCAGTGTAATAATATTCCTTCACATACATGTGCCATACTTTATTCAACCATTCCCTAATTTATGGGCACTCCCTCAGATTCCCATTCTTTTCCACTTCGAAAAGAACTATAAATATTTTTTATACACTCTTAGAATTTATTTTGCTTAGGACTAATACCTCACTTAATCTGTCCTCCCTCAAATTTCTTCTCCCCGTCTCTCCTTTCCTTCCTATTTCATTGTTGAGTGAAATGTATTTCTGTACCCAACTCTGTATGTCCATGTATTCTTTCTTGTGAACAGTTCAGATGAAAGTGAAGTTCAAGCGTCAGCCACTCCACTCTACCCCCTCTTCCTTGTTTGTATAAATGTTTACTTGCACCCCCTGATTATGTGAGATAATTTTTCCTAACCTTCCTTTCCCTTCACCTCCCTGACTCTTCTCACCCCCTCCCCCACCATTCCTCTTGTCTTTACATTCTTTTCTTAAGTTCATCAAGATCACTCCCTGGCCTTGTCTAATTGAACTCTCTATGACCCCTAATATAGGGTTGTAAGGAGGGCAGTATTACCTCCCCATATTTGAATGTAAGTAGGAGACAGTATTCTGTTCCTGTATTTGAGTGTAAGTAGTTTATCCTTGATTAGTTCTCTATCATTGTTCATTCATACTTACCTTTTTGTTTTCATACTTGTGTTTATACTTCAGAGTTCTTCTGCACCTTTGGTCTTTTCATAGCATATACTTGGGAGTCCTCAATTTTATTAAAATTCCATGTTCCCCCTTGTGCTGGTGTATGGTATCTTCCTGGGTGCTAGACTGCTGCTGCCCTCCTTGTGTGCACCATGTCTGCTGACCTCTTAGTTTTTCTTCCTGTGCTGAGCTGGGTAGGACAAGAGACTCACTGTGAATTTTTCTGGATTTCTCTATCTGGATTCAATATGGTATAGCTTGTGGCTCTTTTTGAAAGAATGTGGAGAGAATCTCTGTTTTATTGCTTCCATATACTCTGCCATCGAGGTTCCACTCTTCTCTCTTTGCCATATTGAATTCATATCTTTTTTATCTTCAACGTAGTGCTTAACAGTGTTGAATACCCACTCTTTCTTACATTTTGTGATGTTGCATTTCATTTTTTCTGCCTGCCTCAATGACTATTCTTTTTCCTTTGTTGTATCCATTTCTTTTCATCCCTAAAATGTGAGTACCATGTAGGACCTTGTTCTCAGCTTGCTCTACCATCGTATCTATCACATCTACATATCCAACTGTACTCAAGTTCTATAATTCCAGTGGCCCATAGAATATCTACTTTTGAATCTCCGCATTTAATATGTCTAAAGTTGAATTTGTTGTTTTCTCCCCTTAAGCCTTCTTCTTTCTTTAACTGACCTTGCAAGTCAAGACATTACCTATTTGATATCATTGGTCCTCTTTGAGAATGAAGGACAAACAACAATCTGTGAGTAATAGTAGCTGTCACACTGGGGACTCAACTGGCCAGTTCCAGTTGGGCAATGCTGCTTCTTCCTCCCTTCCTTCCTCCCTTCCTTCCTCCCTTTCTTCCTCCCTTTCTTCCTCCCTTTCTTCCTCCCTTCATATGGGAAATCATGCACTTACATGTGGGTGCTCTACCCAGAGGAATATAAATTTCTTGAAATAGACCTCTGTTAAACCAGGCTTTGATAAATCCCATTCAGATTCAAATGACTTGACTGTGCCTTAAATCCAAATCACTCTGGCTCTCACTGATTGGCCAATAATGGGCCCAACTCAGTCCTCTGTTGGTCATTGTTTGGGTTTTGTTGGCTCAGAGTGAGTGTAAATAGCAATTGTTTCTGTTCTGGCCAGAAACTCTGAGAGTCTTCCCCTCCCAGATTGATTTTTTTTTTGAGTAGGTAAAAGAGGCCATTTTTTGGCTTCATTTTTAACCTAGCCTTAATCACCGAATGGGTGTTGCCTCAGACAAACTGAAACCTTGAGAAGACTTAGCTTAAAAAGGCCAAGGTCTCCCGCTGCATCAGGGGCCATCTCCAGTCATCCTGATCTATGTCTTGCCACTGGACCCAGATGTGCTGTAGAGGAGAGAGTAGGGCTGGTAACTTTGCACATCTGTTCCTCACTTAAATCCATTTCTCTTGCAAATCAAGATATCACCTTCGTGATGTGATTGGTCCTTTTTGAGAAGGAAGGACAAACAACAACAATGACAGCAAATGATCATTACTGCTATTAACAAGTTAAGGAGGTAGATTTTTGGGGATCCACTAGATTAGTTCCCAAAACTTCTTAAGTAACTAAGTTCTGCCTATTTGATGCTACTTACTATTGGTATCAAGCCTTAAATCAGCATTTTGCTTCCTTTATAGTTATCTACAAATATTACCTTATCTTCCCACTTGGTACATAGACATCTTCTTCTTACCTTGGATTCTGTGGTTAGTTATTTCAGGTTTTCCCCTCGAAGCTCACTCGGATTCAGCACTCTTAAACTATATATGCTTTGGCAGTCTTCAGGCTTGGTTCTTCTGCTGTCTGCTTTTTTCTCTCCTATTCCCAGACTATTTAGTGATGATGGAGAAAGTCATTTAACTGATAGGCATGGCTAAAATCCACATTCATGTTCTCCGTACCAAGATGGACACTCTTTTACTACTGAGCAACAGATATTCTGTTCCTCTATGCCATTTCTTTTGTTGTTGTTTTTAAAAATAAGTTTTTATTGATACTTTGTGTCTTAAATTATCATAGTTATTCCCAGTATCCCTTCTCCTCCCTGTCCCAGAGAGCCATCCCATATAACAAAAATAGCATTAGAGAGGAAAAAAAAGAGTTAGCATGGTGAGAACAGCAGTGCAGCACCTGGTTCAGTTCACTTAGCAGTTGCAAGAACAGGGATTATTCAGAGTGTGAGGAAATGTGATTGCTTCTAACTGCAGCATGTCAGCTGCTTCTGGCTCTCAGGTACCTCCTCCTGTTCACCCACCAAGTGTCAAAAGTACACAGCTTTGGTGAGAGTGGACTCCATGACCAGTACTACTTTTACAGGATTCTTAACCCAAGTAAAAGTCTGTGTGTACCACTTTGTTGTTCACTTGAGTAAAAACATCCACAATATGCACTTGCTGTGTTGCTGAAAGGTTTGATCTATTGCTTGAATCATCAAAGAAGTGTCTCTTGGGTGGCATGAAGCAGTGTGATATTCTTGGGTAGGATAGATGATATAGTAATCACTGAATGTGAGAAGTCGCTTTTTCTCTGAACCATCCAGTTCCATTGACTCATCATTGGTTTGAACAATACTACCATCTTTTTGTTCTCTACAAGCCTGGATTACAAAGAATTTTGGTTTCTCTTGAATTGCTGGACCGTTTTTATTGTTGAACATTTCAAAAATATCTGGTAAGTCGACTCTTTCATCCAATGTTGTTTTTATAAAACCTTTTCTTCCATGGGCCATAAAAGTAAGAAGGCAGCAGCTAACATTATCTTTTATTCCATCTTGAAACTCTGTTAATTTTTTCATTAACTCCTTTTCCTAAGGATTGATGCATGATATACATTCAAACTTGCACTCTTCAAACTAGTTTCTTATTCTATTGTCCTGTTCAGCCCCTGGTCTGCCTGTTGTCACACATATCACAAAAGCCTCACGAGTTTGGTCCATGTTACAGCATTCCATTTTAGGGACACAATTTTCATATGGTCTCTTCCACGTTGGTGTTGAAACCTTTACTATTTTCCAGGAAAATGGACCTTTTTTACCTTTCTTCAGCGTTGGAGGCTGATGCATGCGCTCCCTCTCCCTCATCCTGCTAGATTGTTTCTTCTCCTGATGGTATTTTGTGATGCCCCCTCAGCTACCAGGTGCTTACGACCTATTCCCTGGAAAATCACAACTAATACCCTTTGGGTCCTGGACATGCCATAACGCTTCAGCAGCAGAGCAGCCAGCTCCAAAGTGGTGGAGGCCATGTCCAGGTCTTGCATCAAGATTTGGAACTTCTTGTAGTTCCTCAGGCACATCTTGAACTGTTGCAGCTTGGGCTAGGTCAGCTTGTCCAGTTTGCTCGCCACTTGGGCCTTGGGGGTCTTCATGGTTGGGGAGGGATCACCAGCGTCAGAGGAGAGGGGGGGAGTGGGCACACCTCAGCTTATTTGGACAGCTGCAGCCCACCCCTACTTCTTTTCATAATTTCTCTTGATCTTCTAGGTCTTTTGTATTTCCAAATGAATTTTGTTATTTTCCTCAGTGCCATTTCAGGTATTGTTATCCTTATTTTATAGATGAAGAAGGTTGTGATGTATTCAAAAAGTTTAAACTAGTAAATATCAGAAACAGAACTTGAATCAGTAGATGTTAGTGTTGGCGTGAGTAGCCAGAGAAAACTTCATGGGTGAAATGGAATTTTAGATAGTCATGGAAGAGTGAATGGAGTTTTTGATGAGGGAAGAACATTTAACCTGGAAGGAGCATCAATTGTAAACAAAGGTCCTGCAGTGGGAAGGATCATTGGACTGTTGGAAGAAGAGAATTCATATTTGAATATTAGAGTAGCTTGATGTTGTTAGGTCTCACAAATAAAGCCTCTTCACAGGGTGGGATACCTCTGTAGTACAGTGCATCTAAAGGGATGTTTTATTCCGTAGTACTAAGATTCTCTAAAAACAGACTTTAAAGTCATTTAATATCTTTCCCTGTAGTCATTGGTACCAAAACCATACTTCACATTATGCATAGAATATCGCAAATTTAATTACAGAAACAATAAAGAAGGAATATAAGTTCCTTGAGAATCAGGGTTGTTCTGCTTTTTTTGTTTTTTCTATTCCTAGTGCTAGCATAGTGTCTGGTATGTAGTAGGTAATTAATAAATGCTTGTTGATTGATTATAATCAAAAGAGTAAAAAGAGGGAATAGTACAAAATAGTTCATCTATTGATAGCAAAGTTCAAATATGACATTTTCAGGAAGCTATAGGTTTAGGATCAGATCACATCAAAACAACCATATCAGTTCATAAAATAAATGCTAATCCCAGTCTAAATTTTTCAGAAGATTGACTTTAATGTCATAATTTGTGATAGTAAGCAAATAGGCCAATCATCAACTCATATCAACATAAACATTGTGTTCTAGCTGTTGAACTATCATAGAATTTAAGACTTAAGGAAATTCTTAGCTGGAAGAGTTTTTAGAGGTAATCTATTCTGTTGATGTTAGGTCTCCAAAAAGCCAAATATATCATGGTTAGTTGATTTACATTGCCTGCACTTGTGTGAAATTTTTGGTGTCACAAGATTTGCTGTGTCTAGTATCTGATTCAGTAACATATCTCTTCATGTTGCTTAACCTATTTTTAAAATAAGTATGAGGCACTCAATGTTGCTGACAGGCTATGGAGATTCAGGAAAACATCAAATGAGTTTACAAGAGAAGTAAATAACTGTTGTCCAGGTTCATATAATTTACAAAAAAATAATTTGCAAAAAATATGTTGTTTTCCTAGATATGAATGAATTTGATAAGAGGTAATAGAACATTTTGTGATCTGAGCATACTATTACAGTTGATTTTTAGAAATAGACACCACAGTGTAGATTGGTAAAGCAAGTTACATAACATTGTTTTTTAAGATAAAAGTTTTCTTTTAAGAAGTGACTTCTGGATAAGAGATGACATTAAATCTCTCATTTAAATTTGTTTATTATATAATGCATTTAATTTTGACCCCTTAGTACTTACTGGAGTAGAGAAGTAACTGTTCATTGGATTTAGAAGAATGGGGAATCTTATATTTTGTCTAAGTTGTGCATATGTAAATATCACATTAGTAAACATTTGCATGTTAATACACATATTCGAACTAACATGAGGAATATTTAGCTTGGATAATGTAAAATGGCATGTTATCTATTTAGTGATTTCTTCATTGGATAACCATCAAATAAAAAGAAGTTGGAAATTGTAAGGCAGTTGCCAAGGAAAATTGGGAGGTATAAAAATGATGAGGTCAGTTCCTTGCCTTTGGCTTCTTGATGCCTTTTTTTTTGCTGAGAAAGCAATTCAGTCTTATTGACAAAGAACAACAAACATAATAGAGAAACAAGGATAATAGTAGATAGTGTATCAGTAGAAACATCGAGGGATATATGATTTGTAAGGTAGTTACAGACCAGTGAGCAGCAGTGATAGGCAGTAGTAAATGGAGCATTTCTAAAGTAGTAATTGAATACTCCCTCCATTGGGGAGCAAAGTAGACTAGAAAGGTAGCTATAGTTGTAGGAGGGAAATAAACCTATGAGTCTGAAGATAATCCTTGAGCATATACGTATTTGAGAGCTGAGAAGTTTCAGCGATTAGGCAACTGTTTGTATTTTGGACGTTAATGACAACTAATTACATATATTGCTTCTTCCTCTTTCAAATTGTTTACATGTTTTAAAAAAAGGAAAGAAGAAAAACTTCCCAATTCCTGTGTGAGGAGTATTATTAACCTAAAGGTGGCTTAGTAGTCTTTGTACACATGAACAGATTTGCTTTTTGGAATTCTATGGTTCTCATAGAAATATTGAGAATATAGAATAACAACGATATCACATGGTCTATAAAATTGCCCATAAAATGTTGAAGTTTGAAAGTCAGTTTTAAAAAGTTCTTTATGTTTTGGAGATGAGAACTTTTAAATTCTATTTTTGGTGGTCTTTCAGTAGCTGATTATTAAATACATTTATTTCATCCTTTGTATCTTCAAGAAGCTGGATCTTATCATAGGGTGTTTGTATTTTCTGAATCAGAAATTAGGAAGCTTAGGCTAACAGGATCTTTTTCTGATTTGATCATTGATTTACATGAAGTCTTAATGAAAGTAGCCAAGTTAAATAATATTTAGTTATACATTTTACACATTGTTTTTATTGAAAAGGCAATGATTGGTCAACAAGTATCTGTTAAGTGTTTATTATGTGGTAGGCACTGTGCTAAGCTCTGGAGATACATATTTAGACAGGTTAAAGACATGCCCTGTCATGGAGTAGCTCACACTAATGGAATAGAAAAATATTACATAAAAAATTTAACAAAAAGTTAATATATTTCCATTGTCATTTTTGTCATTCATTATCATTCAGTCGGTCAAAAAGTGTGAAGTCCCCTTGTACATACCAGGCGCTGGGATACTGAGGACGCCGCCTGCTTTTCTGAAGAGTTCAGCTTGCTCAATTGTATATTCCCCTTACTTTTTTCAAATGTGTCTTGGCAAGCCTTTGAGTTGATTTATCAAGTTATTCATTGTTCTTGTATTATTTGACTTTTTCTTCTTTATATCATCCAATCTTCGGGACTCTGTCTTATTAGATGTGGTAAGTAAAGCCTCTCCACCCCCCTCCCCACTTTTAAAAAAGTCTCTTGAAGATAAGCCACATGAGTGCCTGAGCTTTCTTAGGGCCTTGGTAGGTTAGATGTTTTACTCTTTCAAAATTCTTGGACAGTCAGCCAACATTTATTAAGTACCTACTCTGTATCAGGCATTGATCTAGGTTTTGGGGATACAAAGAAAAAAAATGAATTGTTCCCACCTTCAAGGAATTTAGATTATGTCAGGAGAAACTATGTGTATATAGCTATGTGTAGAATACTGCATGTAGAGGAAATACATATATACAGAATAAGTACAAAATCAATAGTAGGTACTTAGAGAGGGAAGATTGGGGGGGGGGGGAGAGCATGTGTGCATGCACTTGTGCAGCTGTTATCAAGAAAGGTTGTGTTTAGAAAATAGAATTGAAGGATGTTGTGAGGTGGAGGTGAGGAGGGAATGCATTCTAAGCATGCAGGAAAGCCAGCGCAAAGGTTAGAATAAGAAGGCTAGTTTGGGTGGACCATAGAGTTCAGGAAGATGAGTAATGTCTAGTGATGTTGGAAAGGTAGGTTGGCATCAGGGTGTGAAGAATTTTAAAAGCCAAACAAAGGAATTTATATTTTATTTTAGAGGCAGTCTGGAGCCCCTGTAGCTGATTGTATTGGAGAGTGATGCGGTCAGAAGCGCACTTAAAGAAGATCATTTTGGCAGCTGTGCATAGGGTGGTTTTAGTGAGTAGAGGAAAGGGGTTGGGTGAGAGAGATGAAGGTAGAAACAAGGTTTGGCATCTCATTGATTACGTGGGTGAAAGGGAGTGAGGAGTCAAGGATACTGTTGAAGTCCCAAACCTGGGAGACAGGAAGAATGGTGGAGACTGCTTCCCCTGTTTTATGAATTCTGCCTCTCCCTGTCTACTCCACTGTTCCTCAAAAGATTATGGAGAATAGCAGAGTGCTATAAGAGAAGGGTGCATGTTTTGATTTGATTTTCATAAAAGGGAAGTGAACTGAGCCTGCAGATTATAGGCCGATGAACTGGACTTGTTTTTCTGGTAAAATTCTAGGACATATTATTGAAAGTATGGTTTGTAAACATTTAGGAAAGGAAACAATGACACAAGCAATTCATATCTTCACTGAGAATAGGTTGTGTAAGACTAATCTTTTTCCTTTTTTTAACAGGGGTATTAGCCTGGGTGATCTATAAAGTGACATGGGATGTAGTTTACCAAGATTTTAACAGCCTCTCATGCTGTCTTTTGTTTTATATCACTTATATTTCCCTTTATATCCTTTTCCCCACCCCTTCCCAGAGAGCTATATTTTATAATAATTGGTTTTTTTTAAAAATGGGGAAGCACCAAAAAAATTCAGCAGAACTGACCAATGTATTGAAAAAATCTCACGTTGCATGTAGTATTCCACATACTTTTCATGATACATAAAAGTTGGAGAAATTTGGCTAAGTAGATTCGGAAGTGGTTCAAAGAGAAGTTATTAATTGTTTGATGTCTGCTTGAAAGGTCTTTGGTGGCATGCCCCAGGGATCGTTTACATTTGGTCCTGTGCTAGTTAATGTTTTTATCAGTGATTTCATGTAAAGACATAGATTTAAAATCATTTAAAGCTGAAAAAGCTAGTTAACACATAGAATGTCAAGTTAGGATTCAAAAAGGTCTCAAGGGTCCAGAACATTGGTCTGAATTTAATAAGATGGGGAGCCACTGAAGTTTCTTAGGCAGAGAAGCGACATGGTTAGACCTGTACTTTGGGATTATCAATTTGACAGCTCTGTGGAATATAGATTTTAGAGGAATGAGCAATGCAGGGAGATTGATTATAGAAGGCTCTTCCAATAGTTTAGGAAAGAGGTAATGAGGACCTGGACCAGAATGATCCTGGTGTGAGCAAAGCGATACATGTGAGAGGTGTTGAGGAGGTGGAACTAACAAGAAAGACATTAAAGATGTTGAATGAGGAGGAATTGAGCTCCAAGTATCATAGTCAGCTTGTTCAAACACATGGAGGTAGGAAATATGTTGAATTTGGGGAACAGCTATTTTTCCAGTTTGGCTAAAATATATGGTATGTGAAAGATAATAATATAAAATATGATTGGAACTACTTTGTCCAAGTGCATTATATTGTTGCTTTTTTTTCTTTTAAAATTAAGCTAGACAGTGGTAAAGCTAATAAGAGGGCTGATTTGTTAAGTGTTAAGGTAAGAATGTATCTCCAGTATTATATTTAGTTCTGGGCACCATACTTTGAGGAAATTGATAAATTAGTATACAAAGGTGAGTGAGCAGATTATGAAGGTATCTGGAAATCATGCCATGCGGGAAAATGTTCATAGGCTCATAGTTTTAGATTCAGAAGGGACTTTAAAGGTTATGTAGACCAACTACCTTAATTTTATAGTTTAGGAAACCGAAGTCTAAGAGTTACTAAGTGATTTGCTTGAGGTCACATAAGTAAGTCTAGAATCAAGATTCAAACACGGTTAATCTAGTTAAATTTGAAGAAAAGAAGGCTAAGTTTGGGGGTGGGGAAGAGATTGGAATGTTGGACATGATAACTTTCTTTAAATAATTCAAGGGCTGTCATCTGGAAGAGTCTTACCCTGTGCTGCTACAGAGGACAGAACTGGGATCAATGGATAGAAACTATAGGGAGACAATTTTCTGTTTAAAAAAAATGCTGTAACATTCAATACTAATAATACAGTAGACTGCCTCAGCATTTGAAATATTCAAGCAGGACTCTTGAGGAGGATGTCTAAGAGAAAGTGGTATATTGGGGTGTATGATTTCTAAGGCATCTTTTAGCTCCAGGATTCTAAGTAAAATGTCTTACAGAATTTTTATATTGCAGCATTAATAATTGAATTGCTTTTACATTTTTAAATGTGAAAAAAATTTAAATATGGAAAATTTATACTATAAATTACTCTAACAAACTCTGTGGCTATTCTTTGTAAGAAGATATTATATCATGCAATGTATTTTGTAGAAAGTATCCTCTGTTATATTCAAGCATAACCCTCTGTTATTATGACAACTGATTTTTGTTTACCAAGAAAGCCTGTTACTAAAATAGTAATGAGGAAGGGTGTAATGTAAGTATAGTCATACACCCCTTGCTCTGCAAGTAACCAGGGTATTATATATGCTTGTTATTCAGACTATCCTTAGAACGTGGAAGTAAAGTTGTCTCTATGTGTCTTTTCTTTCTTGCACAGCCTAAAATGACTAATGTGTGATCTCAGTGGAATAAATGGCGTCCAAAGTGACAGATGCTATAGTCTGGTATCAAAAGAAGGTAAGCTGGTAGTTACTTTCAGTTTTACCTTTTAAAGCATTAAGTTCAGAGTTACATAAGTATGCATTTAAAGTGGTTTTCTAATTTTGTAAGTCTTTCTCTTATCTCCTAGATTTATATAATTGTAGTATTACCTAAAGTACTTTAAAAATTGATTTGTGAAATATTTTTTTATTGAAAATTTTAAGTTCAGGACAGCATATAGAAAGCTTATAGGAGAGATAAGGTCTGAATAAGATCATCCTTTTTTATGTTACTGGAAGTTCAAACAAGAAACTTGGCTTTAGTTTTAAAATATTGATCACCTTTTGAACTTTTGAGATTAAGTTTTTAGTATAGGAAACTTTAAAATTTAATGCAAAAATAAAATAATTTGTGAAATAAGTAGTGCTGCTCTAGGGACAGATAAGCTGTTAGTAATCAGATACTTTATTAGAAAAAATTATACCAAATCAACTACATAGAACATCTGCTGATTAAATGTATGATAAATAATCTGATATTCAGAGGAAGGTTGGTAAGGCAACAAAGGATGTTCAAATATATAATCATTGAAATGCAAAACCTATAAAAATGTTTGTGTTTTTTATAACTAATATTTAGCAGTAGACTAGCACTCAGCATTATCCAGCTGATGATCAGTGTAAACACAGTACCAGAAAAATTTAAATTTCTTGATTGCACTTTTTTGTTATCATTGACTTAGTAAATTAAATTATTCCCACTTAAAGTGGAGGATTTTCTTGTTCTATATTTAACATACCAGGTAAAAACAATACTAAGCATTATTTAACTTGCCCCTTAAGCTAATGCTTAATATTTAGTCCTTAATACACATAAGCTATAGCTCAGCATCATATGAGGAGGACTCAGTTTTGTTTAGTGAAGGGAAATACTGAAATTGTGGATCCGCCGAAAAATCAGTTTTGAAATTCCAAGAGAAAAGTTGTGAAGTACAATTTGAGATAGTCTACTCAGACTCAAAAGTAGTTTTTTAAAATTAAAATCCTCTTCAAAGATGATTATAAGTAGTGTTTTGCAGTGTCACATCGTCTGTAGTTATAGCAGTCTTTCACCTCACATTTCTTGAGATAATTCTAATTTCAAGGGGAAAAAGTATACTTTTAGTAAGGGTTTATACAATGAATTTACTTTATCACAGTTTATCCCAAGTTAGAGTTCAGTATGTAAAGACATAAATGAACCAGAATTTGAGTCCTACATCGTAACAGCAATTTTCAATTTCTAATTTCTAACCTTTTAAAAAGAGGAAGTACTGTGGGAAGGAAGGGAAGTAGTATGTTTTCTGATTAATGTTGTCATATTGAATAGCCATAGTGAGGCATCACATATTTAGTTACTTTGAGTGTGAAAGAAAATGTTTTTACTTTCAGAGGAGGTGCTAATATATCTTAAGGGAAGGCATCTTAGGAGATTTTAATTATTTGTTTTCAAGTGTAGTTCAGGAGTTTTCATTGAAAATATGGCATAAGGGATTTGTTGTAAAAAAAATGTGGGGGTTATTATTTGCTAGTGAGGTTACAAGTTAAAAATATCCTGCTGCAGGAGAGCCAAGTGAGGGTAAAAACGTAAATGGCCCTTAGTTGTCGAGTAAAGGGAGGTAGATCAGTAACAGGAAGAAGACGAGTGGGAGAGAAGGAGTTTGAGAACTTACAAGGGTAGCACTGTTGGTCAGAGGATTTAGATCTGGAAGGTACATTGGAGATTCCATTTCAAACTCCACCTCTACCTCCATTTTACATGAGGAAGCTGAAGCTAAGTAAGGTCATGACTTTTCTAAGGTTGTACACATAGCATGCATCAGAGCCAGATTTCAAAACCAGGTCTCCTGGTGCCAAAGTCTGTGTTCCTTCCAGTAGATCATGCTGCCTCCTGGACATTAATTTAAAAAACATTTTAATTACCAAAAAACTAATCAGAATTTTACATCTTCCTTAGGTCACAGTAATAGAGAGGCAATAGAAGGAGCGTGGAAGTTGAAAGGTAGTGGATACTGTCAATAAGTTAAGTCAGAAAGCATTTATTAAGTGTTTACTCTGTGCCAGGCACTGTGCTAAGCTCTGAGAATACAAATAAAAGCAGAAAGACATTTTTTGCTCTCAAGAGGCTTACTTTCTAATGGGGAAAGATAATGCAAAGGAAACTGAAAAGGGGAAGGAGAAGATGAAGGTACCCAGTGGGAGCGGGGCTGGGGAGGGAGGTGTATTATAGAGAAAGTCTGAGAGTCAGAAATACAGCCTGAAGAAGAGTGAAGACATGACTAGCTTGGGCCTCTTCCTTTAACTGGAGGTACTTGAGGAACTAGCCAGTCAGAAGGAGATAAGTCAAAGTGAGGGAGATGCTTTCGATGTATGGAAGTCTAGGGCTAGAGTGAAGTTGTAGAGTTAAGAGGTTTCTGAGGCATTGTGGAAAAAGTCCAGAAAAGTCAGAAATGCAGTGTGGACAGTTATTTTTTAGACTAGAGAAACACTAGCAATTTAGACTTTGTCACAGCCGTAAAGGAAACATGAGAAATAAAGAAATTTGTGCCAACAAGTAACCCTGAGTATGATTTATTTTTTGCCTTCTAAAATACAAGTGATCAGTGGCCTTATTAGCGGGGTGAATCTAGTACTCTAAACCTGAGACTTAATCTGAGTAACCTGAACAGAACTGATAGTTATCCCCAGCTATAAATAGTCCAGCCCCCTAAATCCCTTCTTATAGGAAGGATTAGTCATACAGTAATATATGTGCCAGAATATGGCATCATGGAAATTTTATGATTCAAATGAGAGAGGAGATGCTCAAAATCTTTAAACCTTCATCAAAACATCTCATATCAAAGATGATATACCTATTTTCCCCTTTCTGTAGGCAAGGTCTCATCTTGGACATGTATCAGTTTTCTTTATTTCTCCTGTTGTTCTAGGACATTTACTTTTGGAGAAGCAAGGTGATATTTGCTACCTTTGCTCCCACATATAACTTTTGGGATCTTTGAGCATTATTATTGGTTAAATGGGTTAAGGAGCATAGGATTGGAATGCTCATTTCCCAGTCTGATACTCAAAGTCCATTAACACGAATTAGGAAAGTATATTATCTGAGAACATACCCTTACCCACTTGGATGCCAATGGGCACTATGTATTCCAAGAGGAGACCTCAATTTAGCAGTAAATGATAAAAAAGTGGGGAAGGGGAGCATTTAAAACTGCCTGGGTATGCAGATGATCAAACATTGGTATGGGCCTCAGTTTGTCAAAGGAGTTCTTGATATATTTAATTTACTTGGATATTGCCATGGAAATAGTCTCAGGATAGCTTCTTAAGTGAAAGTACAGATTGAATGCTAGCCTAGATTCTAGAGAGGAGCTGGGATTTTGTAAGGGAGAAAAATTTCTAATACATTTATTAGGGAGAAGAAAGAGCTTCAACCTTGAATATAACTAAATTACATTTGTGGACAAATGTAGTCTCCCAACTGTCTGCTGAGGAGTGCGGTCTATTCTTTAAGCACCAAGATTAATCCTTGCAACTAATATGAGTTTGGCTCCCTTAAGTGTTGTTTTCACTTATATCATTGTAATCATTGTTTCTGTTGCTCTACTGGTTCTGTTTACTTTGCTCTGGAATAGTTCGAATAAGTCATCCCATTTTAAAAAAAAATTCATCATATTCATTATTTCTTATGGTGCAATAATATCATTACACTCCTCTGCCAGCCAGTTGATGGGCATCTATTTCATTTCCATTTTTTTAAACTACGAAAAGTACTGTCATGAATATTGTGGTATATATGGTACCTTTCTGTTTTTGATATCCTTGGGTTCATGTTGTCACTTTACTTCTCACTCAGTATTTATTTTTTTTCTAAATTTTTTTAAAATTTATTTAACATATTTAGTTTTCAGCATTGATTTTCACAAGAGTTTGAATTACAAATTTTCTCCCCATTTCTACCCTCCCCTCCACTCCAAGATGGCGTATATTCTGGTTGTCCTGTTCCCCAGTCAGCGCTCCCCTCTGTCACCCCACTCCCCTCCCATCCCCTTTTCTCTTCCTTTCTTGTAGGGCAAGATAAATTTTTACGCCCCATTGCCTGTGTATCTTATTTTGTTGTTGCATGCAAAAACATTTTTGTTTGTTTTTGAACATCTGTTTTTAAAACTCTGAGTTCCAAATTCTCTCCCCTCTTCCCTTCCCACCCACCCTCCCTAAGAAGTCAAGCAATTCAACATAGGCAAGATGTGTATCATTATGTATAACCCTTCCACAGTACTCATGTTGTGAAAGACTAACTATATTTTGCTCCTTCCCAACCCATCCCCCTTTCTTGAATTTTCTCCCTTGACCCTGTCCCCTTTCGAAAGTGTTTGTTTTTGACTACCTCCACCCCCATCTGCCCTCTTCTCCATCATCCCCCCCATTTTTTTTTTATCTTCTTCCCTCTTCTTTCCTGTGGGGTAAGATTCCCAATTGGGTACGTATGGTATTTCCTCCTTAGGCCAAATCTGATGAGAGCAATGTTCACTCATTCCCCCCTCATCCGCCCTCTCCCCTCCTCCCACAGAACTGCTTCCTCTTGCCACCTTTACGGGAGATGATCCATCCCATTCTATCTCTCCTTATCTCCCTCTCTCAGTATGTTCCTCTCTCATCCCTTAATTTGATTTTATTTCTTTTAGATATCTTCCCTTCATTTTCAACTCACCCTGTGTCCACTCTCTCCCTCTCCCCCTCCCCCCCCCTCTCTCTCTGTATATATATATATATATAATATATATATATATAGACATATACAAACATACACATTCACCCATATATATACATAAACATATATGTATGCATATTCCCTTCAGCTACCCTAATACTGAGGTCTCATGAATCATACTTGTCATCTTTCCATGTAGCAATGTCAACAAAACAGTTCACCTTTAGTAAGTCCCTTGCAATTTCTTTTTCTTGTTCTTTTTCTTGATTACCTTTTCATGCTTCTCTTGATTCTTGTGTTTGAAAGTCAAATTTTCTATTCAGTTCTGGTCTTTTCACTGAGAAAGCTTGAAAGTCCTCTATTTTATTGAAAATCCATATTTTGCCTTGGAGCATGATACTCAGTTTTGCTGGGTAGGTGATTCTAGGTTTTAATCCTAGCTCCATTGACCTCCGGAATATCGTGTTCCAAGCCCTTCGATCTCTTAACGTAGAGGCTGCCAGATCTTGGGTTATTCTGATTGAGTTTCCACAATACTCAAATTGTTTCTTTCTGGCTGCTTGCAGCATTTTCTCCTTGATCTGGAAGCTCTGGAATTTGGCGACAATATTCCTGGGAGATTTCTTTTTGGATCTATTTGAGGAGGCGATGGATGGATTCTTTCAATTTCTATTTTGCCCTGTGGCTCTAGAATATCAGGGCAGTTCTCCTTGATAATTTCTTGAAAGATGATATCTAGGCTCTTTTTTTGATCATGGCTTTCAGGTAGTCCAATAATTTTTAAATTATCTCTCCTGGATCTATTTTCCAGGTCAGTGGTTTTTCCAATGAGATATTTCACATTGTCTTCCATTTTTTCATTCCTTTGGTTCTGTTTTATAATATCTTGATTTCTCATAAAGTCACTAGCTTCCACTTGCTCCAATCTAATTTTTAAAGTAGTATTTTCTTCAGTGGTCTTTTGGACCTCCTTTTCCACTTGGGTAATTCTGCCTTTCAAGGCATTCTTCTCCTCATTGGCTTTTTGGAGCTCTTTTGCCATTTGAGTTAGTTTGTTTTTTAAGGTGTTGTTTTCTTCAGTGTATTTTTCAGTATTTTTTTGGGTCTCCTTTAGCAAGTCATTGACTTGTTTTTCATGGTTTTCTCACATCCTTCTCATTTCTCTTCCCAATTTTTCCTCTACTTCTCTAACTTGCTTTTCCAACTCCTTTTTGAGCTCTTCCATGGCCTGCGACCAGTTCATGTTTTTGTTGGAGGCTTTTAGTGTAGGCTCTTGCCCTTTATTGACTTCTTTAGGCTGTATGTTTTGGTCTTCTTTGCCACCAAAGAAAGAATGCAAAGTCTGAGACTAAATCTCGGTGCGTTTTTGCTGCCTGGCCATATTCCCAGCCAACTAACTTGACCTTTGAGTTTTTCAGTGGGGTATGACTGCTTGTAGACTAGAGAGTTCTATGTTCCACGTTTGGGGGGGAGGTGCCGGCTCTGCCACACCAGTACTGCTCCTTCCCCAACCCCCAACCTGGACTGGGCTTAGATCTTCAGCAGGCTGTACACTGCTGCTCTGATCTGCCACTTAATTCCTCCCACCAGGTGGGCCTGGAGCCAGAAGTAACAACAGCTGTAGCTGCCCCACCTCCGCTGCCCCCGGGGCTGGAAGCCAAAATGAGAACTCCTTCTACTCCCGCAGCTTTTCCCACTAACCTTCTCCGCTGTCTTTGGTGTTTGTGGCTTGAAGAGTCTGGTAACTGCCGCAGCTCACTGATTCAGGGCGCTAGGGCCCCCTCCACCTGGCTTCTGGTGTGGATGGTCCACGCTGTTCAGGCTGGGTTCTGCTCCACTCCGCTCCCAGCTCCGTGTGGAATAGACCTCACCCAGAGACCATCCAGGCTGTCCTGGGCTGGAGCCCTGCTTCCCTCTGCTGTTTTGTGGGTTCTGCCGTTCTAGAATTGGTTCAGAGCCATTTTTTATAGGTTTTTGGAGGGACTCGGTACAGAGCTCACGCTAGTCCCTGCTTACCAGCCGCCATCTTGGCTCCGCCCCCCCCCCCCCCACTCAGTATTTATAAACTGACTTCTGAACCCACTGCTGTGCTGAAACTTCTTTCTCAAAGCTTATCAGTGATCTCCTAATTATTAAATCTAGTGATCTTAGAACTCAATCCTTTTTGGATTTTTCTGTATCTTTTCCCATTAATTATTTCTTCTTGGATTCTTTTTTCCTTCCTTGGCTTCTTTAACATATCTTGGTTCTCCTGTTACTTAACTGACCGCTATTTCTCAGTCTCTCTTGCTGTTTTGTTATCTGTCTCCTTCTTAAATGCTAATATCCTGCAAGACTGAATCCTGGGCCCTCTTCTCTCTTCTTATCTCTTCTTTCCCATCTTCTCCTCTTCCCTCCCCTTTCTTTACCTTCTCTCTTTGTAGTTTTTTTTTTCTTAGAGGTCTTACTTGGGGATATTGGGAGTTATTTTTTGTTATTTGAGCCAGTAGTGACTGAGAACCCACAAAAATAAGTCCCTGATGGGAATAAGGGAAATGAGAAGAGAACCTAGCATACCTTAGAATATAATCTTGCTTTGCTACCTAGCAACCTTCTTCTGGACAGATGAACAAGTAGTGCTGACTAGCCACAGAGGTATATGTAAATTAATGAGGTCTTTTTGACCTCATTAGTTGTTATTACTTAAAATACAGAAATAGTAAAATGCTTGGCACTTTTGTATTGATTTAATGAATATTAAATAGCTTAGCATTCTTTAGAAATAGTGTTAGTTATTAGTGTGTGTGTGAAGAGTGTCACAAATGTTTAGTTTAGCCATTTCCATCTAATTCCAGTGTAATACAGAAACCACTAGTCAATGCAATCTCTCTATTACTATCTGCTTTTGAAACACAGAAATGGAATCTAGGTAGACAATCATCTGCCTCTAGCAATCTGAGGATGGAAGTGATTGGCCGGCTGTTTATATGGGTAGGTATGAGGAACTCCTATAGAGAACCAGCATTTATCCTTCAGAGAAGCATTGATTATCCCATTTGGTCCCAGAACTGGAATGCATTGTCTTACTGCTGGGTCCCAAACCAGTCAGTAAATAAACATTTTTTAAGTTGGTATTTTGTGCCATGGACTCTGTTAAGTGCTGAGGATACAAAGAGAGGCACAAGACAGTCCCTGCTATCAAATCAGTTAGTGTTAATTGAGGGAAATAGTATGTAAACAACTGTGTTCAAACAAGCTAAATAATAAATTGGAGATAATCAAGAGAGAGAGAGAGGAGACCAGCATTAAGGGGGATTGGGAAAGGCTTCTTACAGAAGATGGACTTTAGCTGAGAATTGAAGGAAGTCATATGAGGAGAGAGAACACTCCAGGCATGGGGGCAGCCAGTAAAAACAAAGCAGAAAGACATCTCTTGCCCATGTCTCATTCTCCAAGGGAGCTTTAATTCCTGCCAGGAAGGGAAGTAGGAGGTGGGAGCCAGAAGTTTGGTCACTCTGCTCTCCTTAGAGAGAGGACATACTGGACCAGAGTTACATCTGTCTGCTTTCTTAAATATTGTTAGTGTTGACGTGAAAACAAATCAGTAAGTATACATAGGAGAATATATAACCAGACAATTCCAAGGGAAGAAACTCTCCCATTAGTATCGAAGAAAATCACTCCAACCAAGAGTCCCAGATCTCACCCAAAAGGAAATTTCCTGAAGGTTTCTAGTGTAGCAAGCCAGAGATAGGAACATGATGGAGACCACTAGCTCTTCTCATGTTAGCTTCTTCCTAGAGTCTTATTTTCTCTTTAGTTGGGTGTGGTCCATCTTCTTTTTTGGAGCTGGAAGCCAGAAGGAACTGAAGGAAATGCAGAGCCTGAAGAGATTAAAAATCTGAAAAGACTAAAGAGACTGGAGCCCTCTCTCTCCTACTTTCACCAGCTATGCCTTGACCCTCACAAAGGGTATTGATCTCCACCGATGAAGAGAGTCTATACCATTGGGCTTTGGGACTAGGGTCTTATCCGAGAAAGAAGGCTGAAAAGGTAGGAAGAGCTAAACTATTAAAGAGGATAAACCAGGATTCTTTATTGATCCTACAGGCAACAAGAAATCACTGGGGCTAATTGAATGGGGTGATGTAGTCAGGCTTGTGACTTAGGAAGATCATTTTGATTAAATGTGAGTGGAGAGAGACTTGAGCTAGGGAGAACAATCAGCCCTATTGAAGTAGTCCAGGTGTGAGGTGATAAGGAACTGTGCCAGTGTAGCGGCAGTGTCAGAGAAGAGAATAGGGGCATATACAAGAGATATTACAAAGGTGGAAGAAACTTTAGGACCATAAACTTAGGCCAATAAGAAATTTACCAGCTTACCATACTAGAGCTGAGATCCTTGCTATAAGTATTTGGTCATCATCATTTCTACACCCTGGGTTCTAATAAGGAGAGGAGTATTCTCCATCTGGTTAAAGTTGAGATCTATATTTTGAGTTGGTCAAAGGGGTCTTATGTAAGGCATGTAGTTTGATGTAAAATTGTGTCATATTAATCAGGAAGTACTATATTAAGTAAGCAATGACCACCTGAAGTATTCATTTGAGGAGCCTGCTACATTTTAGCAATCAGAGCTCTTCTACATTTGAGTCCACAGAGTGTTATTACTGTTAATTTATGAAAGAAGAAGTAAACAGAAGCAAGATTATTGAGAGTGGGAAGCTTTAATTTAGTAGATACTATCTAAATGGAGAATGGAATAGGTTAGGAAATTACATTTTCAAAAGGGCACTCAATTTTTCTATGGTAATAACAATTTTCAAAGCAAAGTATAGGTCTTTAATTATTATTTAAATAATAAAATATTTGTCCTTGGCTTCTGCAGAGGACCAAATGGTATTTGAATAGGCCTGTGCCTATGAAAAAGCTACTCATTCCTGTTTGGGACTGGAAAAGGAATAATTTAGGATATACTGGAAACTATTTTCTAAAGCCTGTTTCTTTCCATGGTGAAAAAGTGCTAAATAGAGACATTAGTCAAGGGTTTGCATACTTGCCAAATATACTCCAAATTTCTTGCAGGCTATTTAAATATAAACACAGTAACAGACATCTTAGTGGTGAAATAAGTTGGTAGGTTGCCACTGCCATTCTAAAATTAACCAGTGGTGTTAGGCAATTGTACTAGCTCTGAACAGGCTGAGGATCAGGTTTTTTTTTTTTTTACTTATTTGTATTCATTCATTTATTATCTACCCACTTCTGTAGAGTGCACTATCAGAGGTGGTGGTGGCTGGCTGTCTGAGGAGGTGAAGTAGTTCATGCCCTCCACGAGCTTTCAATGTTACAGGACATGACTTATACAGATACAAGTTGTTTACAGATAATAAGCCGCATTTAAAAATCCTGTCCGGAAGACTAGTTTAGATGTTAAATTGCTGTTTGTAGAGTGACCCATGATGTTATTTTGACAAACTTATTAAATTCAGCACCAAGAATTATTTGTTGACATGAGAAATTTTCTTGCTTGGAACTTTCCTCAAAACTTTTGTGTTCTGAAATAGAACAAATATAATTTATTTGTTTAAATTTTTGAATTTTACTTTTTTTGGCTTCCTACTTAAAGTAGAAAATTGTGTAACCTATCAACAACCAATTGTAGATACAATTCTAACCCAGCATTATGTCGTGTAGGCTTTTCAAGGTTGTTACGAAGTCCGTATCATCCGCATTTCTTATGGCACAATAGTATTCTATTACCTTCATATACCACAGCTTGTTCAGCCATTCCCCAATTGATGGGCATCTCTTTGATTTCCAATTCTTGGATACCACAAAAAGAGCTGCTATAAATATTTTTGTACATATGGGTCCTTTTCCCACTCATGTGATCTCTTTGGGATACCACCTTAGAAGTGGTATTGCTGGGTCAAAGGGTATGAACATTTTTATAGCCCTTTGGCCATAGTTCCAAATTGCTCTCCAGAATGGCTGAATCAGTTCGCAACTCCACCAGCAATGTAACAGTGTTCCAATTTTCCCACATCCTCTCCAGCATTTATCATTTTCCTGTTTTGTCATTTTAGCCAATCTGACAGGAGAGATGTGGTGCCTAAGAGTTGTTTTGATTTGCATTTCTCTAATCAGTAATGATTTAGAGCATTTTTTCTTATGCCTATAGATATCTTTAATTTTTTCCTCTGAAAACTACCTGTTCGTATCCTTTGACTATTTCTCAATTGGGGAATGACTTTTATTCCTATAAATTTGGTGGAGTTCCCTGTATATTTTAGAGATGAGGCCTTTATCAGAGATACTAGTTGTAAAGATTTTCTCCCAATTTTCTGCTTCCCTCCTAATCTTTGTTCCATTGGCTTTTTTAAACAAAAACATTATAATTTAACATAATCAAAATTATATATTTTGCATTTTGTAATGCTCTTTATCTCTTGTGTCACGAATTCTTTGCTTTTCCATAAATCTGATAGGTAAACTATTCCTTGCTCTCCCAAATTGCTTATAGTGTCAGCCTTTATTCCTAAATCTTGAATGCATTTTGACTTTATTTTGGTATGTGGAGTAAGATATTGGTCTATTCCCAGTTTCTGCCCTACCATTTTCCAATTTTCCCAGCAGTTTTTATGAAATAGTGAATTCTTAGCCCAGAAGCTGGATTCTTTGGGTTTATCAAAGAGTAGATTGCTGTAGTCATTGACTACTCTGTCTTGTGTACCTACCCTATTCCACTGATCCACAACTCTGTTTATTAGCCAGTACCAGGTAGTTTTGATGACTGCTGCTATAGTACAGTTTAATATCTGGTATGGGTAGGCCACCTTCCCTAGCATTTCTTTTTGTTACTTCCCTAGATATTCTAGACCTCTTGTTCTTCCAGATGTATTTTGTTATTTTTTCCAGCTCTGTAAAATAACTTTTTGGTAGTTCAGTTGGTATGGCACTGAATAGACAAATTAATTTAGGTAAAATTGTCATTTTTATTATATTAGCTTGGCCTAACCATGAGCAACTGATATTTTTCCATTTATTTAGATCTGACTTTATTCTCTAGAAAAGTGTTTCATAATTATGTTCATATAGGCTCTGGGTTTGTCTTGGCAGATACACTGCCAAAAATTTTGTAGTGTCTACAGTAACTTTGAATGGAATTTCTACTTCTATCTTTTGCTGTTGGGCTTTATAGTAATGTATAGGAATGCTGAGGATTTATGTGGGTTTATTTTATATCCTGCAACTTTGCTAAAGTTGTTTATTATTTCAAGTAGTTTTTTACTTGATTCTCTAGGATTCTCTAAGTAAATCATCATATCATCTGCAAAAAGTGATAATTTTGTTTCTTCTTTGCCTATTCTAATTCCTTCAATTTCTTTTTCTTCTCTTATTGCTACAGCTAACGTTTCTAGTACCAAGTTGAATAGTAGGGGTGATGATGGACATCCTTGTTTCATCCCTGATCTTATTGGGAATGCATCTAGCTTATCCCCGTTACAAATAATTCTTGTTGATAGTTTTAGGTAGATGCTATTTATAATTTTAAGGAAGGCTCCATTTATTCCTGTGCTTTCTAGTGTTTTTTTAATAGGAACAGGTGTTGTATTTTGTCAAAGGCTTTCTCTGCATTTATTGAGATGATCATATGGTTTCTGGTAGTTTTGTTGTTGATATGATCAATTATGCTGATAGTTTTCCTAATATTGAACCAGCCTTGCATTCCTGGAATAAATCCTACCTGGTCATAGTGTATTATTCTTGTGATAAGTTGCTGCAATATTTTTGCTAATATTTTATTTAAATTTTTTACATCAATATTCATTAGGGAAATTGGTCTATAATTTTCTTTCTGTTTTGACTCCCTGGTTTGGGTATTAGTACCATATTTGTGTCATAAAAAGAATTTGGTAGGACTCCTTCACCTATTTTCCCAAATAGTCTATAAAGCATAGGGAATAATTGTTCTTTAAATATTTGATAAAATTCACATGTAAAACCATCTGGCCCTGGAGATTTTTTCCTTGGGAGTCCATTGATAGCTTGCTCAATTTCTTTTTCTGAGATGGGGTTATTGAGGAGTTTTACTTCCTCTTCTGTTAACCTTGGCAGTTTATATTTTTGTAGATATTCATCCATATCCCTAAGGTTATCAAATTTATGGGCATACAATTGGGCAAGATAATTCCTAATTACTGTTTTGATTTCCTCTGCGTTGGAGGTGATTTCACCCTTTTCATTTTTGATAGTGGTAATTTGATTTTCTTCTTTCTTTTTTTAAATCAAATTGACCAAAGGTTTATCAATTTTATTGGTTTTTTCATAAAATCAGCTCTTTGTTTTATTTATTGATAATATTCAATAGTTTTCTTGATTTCAATTTTATTAATCTCTCCTTTGATTTTCAGTATTTCTAATTTGGTATTTAATTGGGGATTTTCAATTTGTTCTTTTTCTAGCTTTTTTAGCTGCATGCCCAATTTTTTATCTCCTTTTTCTCTATTTTATTCATGTCAGCATTTAGAGATGTAAAACTTCCCCTAAGAACTGCTTTTGCTGCATCCCATAAGTTTTGGTATGTTGTCTCATTATTGTCATTCTCTCGAATGAAGTTATTAATTTGTTCTTTGGCCCACTCATTCTGTAGAATTAGATTATTTAGTTTCCAATTAATTTTTAGCTTATTTTTCCATGGTTCTTTGTTACAAATAATTTTTATTGCATCGTGATCTGAAAAGTATGCTTTGACTACTTCTGCCTTTCTGCACTGAATTGTGAGGTTTTTATGCCCTAGTACGTGGTTAATTTTTGAGTATGTGCCATGTACCGCAGAGAAAAAAGTATATTCCTTTTTATCCCCATTCAGTTTTCTCCAGAGGTCTATCATATCTGCCTTTTATAATTCTGTTCACCTCCTTAACTTCTTTTGAGGTTAGATTTATCAAGTTCAGAGAGGGGGAGGTTGAGGTCTCCCATTATTATAGTTTTGCTGTCTGTTTCTTCCTGTAACTCCCTTAAACTCTCCTCTAAGAATTTGCATGCCATGTCACTTGGTGCATATATGTTAAACAATGATATTGCTTCATTGTTTATGGTGGCTTTTAGCAGGATGTAATGTTCTTCCTTATCTCTTTTAATTAGATCTATCTTTGCTTTTTCTTTGTCTGAGATTAGGATTGCTACCCCTGCTTTTTTTTACTTTAGCTGAAGTGCAATATGTTTTACTCTAGCCTTTTACCTTTACCCTGTGTGTATCCCCCTGTTTCAAATTTGTTTCTTGTAAACAGCATATTGTAGAATTATGGTTTTTAATCCATTCTGCTATCCGCTTCCGTTTTATGGGAGAGTTCATCCCATTCACATTCATAGTTATGATTACTATCTGTATCTTTTTCTCCATCCCCTGTTTATAGTAATATTTCTCCCTTTCCCCTTCCACTCCTCAACAAGGTTTTGCTTTTGACCACCACCTTCCTCAGTTTACCCTCCCTTTTGATTCTCTCCCTTATCTTACTGTTTTCCACTTGCTACTTCTTCCCTCCCTTCTGACCACTCCCTTCCATTTTTTTTCCACTTTCCCCTCCTACTGCCTGTAGGACAAGTTAGATTTCTGTACTTATCAGGATATATTATTCCCTTCTTGAACCAAATCCGATGAGAGTAAAGTTCAAATACTGCTCTTCTCCCTCCCTTTTTTCCCTCTACTATAATGTGTTTTTGTGCCTCTTCATTTGATGTAATTTACCCTTTTCTACTACCTCCTTACCTCTTCTCCCAGAACCCTCCCTTTACATCTCTTAATTATGTTTTTTATCCTTATATCAGTTATTTCATGCAGACATCCACAGTCTACGTGTATCCCTTTCGATTGTCATAATAAATGTACTATACAGTACATATATGTATATATGTAAAACATACATAAGATGATATAATCCTATTTAAAGATGTAAATAATTTGCCCTTATTGATTAATAAGGTTTGTGGGGGTTTTCCCCCCGTTTACTTTTTTATGTCTCTCTTGAGTTTTGTATTTGGAGATCAAATTTTCCATTGAGTTCTAGCCTTTTCATCAGGAAGGTCTGGAATTCCCTTATTTCATTGAATGTCTATCTCCTTGCCAGAAAAATTGTGCTCAATTTTGCTGGGTAGTTGATCCTTGGTTGTAGTCCCAGCTCCTTTGCCCTTCGGAATATCATATTCCAATTCCTCCTGTCATTTAATGTAGAAGCTGAATTATCCTGCGTGATCCTGTTTATAGTTCCACGATATTTGAATTGTTTCTTTTTGGCTGCTTGCAGTATTTTCTCCTTGACTTTGTAATTCTGAAATTTGGCTATAATCTTTCTTGGACTTTTCACTTTGGGATCTCTTTCAGGGGGTGATTGGTGGATTATTTCAATGACTATTTTACACTTGGGTTCTAGGACCTCTGGGCAATTATCTTTGATAATTTCTTCGAAGATACTGTCAAGGCTCTTTTTTTCATTGTGGCATTCTGGTAGACTAATAATTTTTAAATTGTGTCTCCTGGATCTATTTTCCAGGTCAGTTGTTTTTCCAATCAGATATTTCACATTTTCTTCTATTTTTTCATTCTTTGCATTTTGTTTGGCTACTTCTTGATGCCTCACAGAGTCATTAGCTTCCACTTGCTCAATTCTAATTTTTAATGAGTTGCTGTCTTCATTTTGCTTTTGAGTCTCCTTTTCCAGTTGGTTGATTTTACCTCTCAGGGTGTCATTTTCTCTATTTAGATTCTGAATCTCTGTAGCAATTTTGCCAATCTTATTTTTTAAATACTTGATTTCATCAGTGGTTTTTTTTTTCATTTTTTCTTTTACCTCCCTGATTTGGTTTTTAAAATCCTCCTTTAGCTCTTCCAGTAATGCTTTTTGGGCTTGAGACCAATTCATATTCCCTTTTGAGGTATCAGATGTGGGTTTATTGTCAATGCTCTCCTCTTCCGAACTGGTATTTTGATCATCCCTGTCTCCATAAAAAGAATCAATGGTCATTGGTTTTTTCGTGTTCTTCTTCATATTGGTTAGCTTTTTCCTGGCTTTACAGTGGATTTCTGCTTTTGGGGCTCAGGGATCTCTGTCCCAGGTTTCTTGTTCTGGGGATTGTGAGTGTAGTTACTGGCTTTATGTATTATAGCCTTCAGTTTCCTGAGGTGTGGGGGAGGGGTCTGGCAGCCTGAAGTCTCCTTTTCCCCTGGGGCTGCCTTCCAGCGCTGTTGCTCTTCAGCAGTGGTCTCAGCTGTTTGTTTTCTTTGCTGGTGTCTTCCCCTGGCTGTGCAAAGGTATGTCTGGGCTCCTGGTGTTGACTTCTGCTGGCTCTGCCCCTCTAGGACTCAGGAACTCCCACTGCTCGGCCACTGAAGCCCCTCTTCTGTCTCCTCTATTCCAGTGTTTTTCCCAATGAATTCTCTGCATCAGGGAGGGAGTGATTAGAGAGTTTACCTGGCCATTATGTCTCCTGGAAGTTCAAGAGGGCGTGTTTCAAACCTTTGGGCTGCAAGCCTCAGGAGTAGATGTGTCGCTGCTGGAGGTGTTGCACTGCTGCCTCTCCAACAATGAATTCCTTATGGGTTAATACCAGTATTGTCCACTGTTATCATTTATATAGTTCTAGTAATTATGTACATCCTTTTGGTTTTGTTTTGCTCGTTCTATATTACTTCACTGAAAGTTTTCTCCTTATTTCTTTGAAATCTTTATTGTCATTTCTTATAGTGTCAATAATATTTCAGTACATTTATGTGCTATGATTTTTTTCTGCTTTCTCCCACTGATGGACCCATGATTTCTTTCCAACTTCTTGCTATTAAAAATAGTGCTGTTATGAATATTTTCCTACATATATGTCTTTTCTACGAATTCCCTGCTCTAATCAAACTGGCACTTGACATCAACTCTCCTTCCCTGTGCTTTTGCCTAGGCTTCTTGGACTTCACTCCTTCCTCATTTGTGGCACTTATAATCACTAGTTGTTTTTTTTTCTTCCTTCCTTCCTCCCTCCCTCCCTCCCTTCCTTCCTTCCTTCCTATTATATTGTGATTATTTGTTTACATATTCTATGTCCCCTGTTCTCTTTAGAATACAATTTCTTTAAGGGTAGAGACTTTTTCATTTTTGTCTTTGTATCACCTGTGCCTCACTAGTTCCTTGTATAATGGAAATGCTAGCTTACTTGAATTGAATTTTTGTCAAATAACCTCCTTCAGAGTGGATCACTGGGATTATTGAAAGGATAAGGAGAATTTTTGCAACTTGTACAATTCCAAATTATTTTCCTAAGTAGTTAGATCAATTCACAATTCCGCCATTAAGGAATGTGTGCTTCCCTGAATGCATTGGAAGATTTAATCTTTTCTACGTTTTACTTGTCGCTTTAGTGGGGATGAGTTGATAGTGTGAGAATTGTTTTAGTGTTTCCCTGATTATTAGTGATTTTGAAAACTCTTTAAAGATGATTGTTTATACTTTGTATTTCTTTGGAGAACTATGGTAGTCCAAGGTATTAATAATAAGAACTATTACTATTTTCCCAGTATGGATTTGTTTAAAGGCTGAAAGATTTCCACATTATATCCCTTTGTATTTCTGAGAGACTAAATTATATTGTGGTGGGACTTCCTTTTATTTCTTTTTCTGTAACAGCTTTTTTGGCAAGTCTGACAGTGTTGTTATAATCTGAAGATTGTCACTGTACCCCAGGAATAGCTATTGTTGAAGTGCCAGACAGGAAAGGAATTGCCTCTAAGTTTAATCTTACTTCATTATTTGAACTAGCTATTGAAGTACAGTTTACAGAATCTTCTTTACATGAAATGACTGTTTCGAATTACTGTCTGGGTCAGGCAGTCTGCATGATCAGGCAACCTCTTTTATTTAGAATCTACTGAGGTGAGTCAGTCTCTGCAGTCCCAATAACTCTCCACGAAGCAACAAATAATTGAAATTAATTAATTGTAGTATCCTTCCACCCCTTCTTGGATGATTAGTCCAAGATACCACCTCAGTCTCTGTGGAAGGAGGAATTAGTCTCAAAACTCACTTCACTTCCTACATTGCTACATTGGTCTCATCAACTTTAGGTCTAAAGACAGCATAGTTTCCAGCTTCAGCTGGGCTGGAATCCTGAACTGGCTGTTAACAACTAGCCCAGATTCTTGGACTCCTGGATTGCTATGGCTTGTGCTTCTGGTCTTTGAAACTCTCAAGATCAGAAGTTCTATTCCCTGAATCTAAAATAGAAAAGAACTAAAAAGCCAAGGACCCAGCACTGTTCTTGGGGGGCTATATAGCTTCAGAGGGGGAAGGCCTCATTGCTTTTCCCCCCAGAAGCTGTGAGTAAGTAAAAGACTGACCTCACTCCCCTGGTTGGCAGTCCACCAAAAAGATGTAGTTGGAATGGAGTCAGGCTCTTTTGAAGATGCTGGTAGTTCCAGCTATGCATCTTCCTATGGGAGGAAAAAGGCTCCTTCCAACTATGTGGTTGGCTAAATGGAACTAGTTACAGAATGTTCACTCATATTTTGGCCATCACAGTTCTTCTGGAACCAGTCATTTTTCTGTGAGAGAGCCATCTCCTCTCTCCCAACCCCTCTTCCATAACCCACCTGTGTTTTAGAGGTATTACTGGGATGGAGATCTCACCACAACTAGAAGCTATTTCTCAGTCATTATGACAAAATACCAACTGTAGTACAACACTTTAATTTCATTGGTACCAGGAATTGCTCATATTAATAAAGCATTTAGCATTTTGTGTGAGGTTATCTTATGAGAATATTTCTTTGAGATAGGTAATGGAAGTATTGGATATAGAATTAGAAAACTTCACTTTACATCCCAACTTTGCTACTGGATGGCCCAGGGAAACTCCTCTCAAGAAAGAGGCTTTTGTTGTGGACTTAAACAGAGACCAGATCCATTCTGGGGGAAACCTGCCCCCAAAGTGTAGTGCTCAGCCTTTTTTCCTTTCTCATTTACTTGTTATGCCACCATCCTGAAGTAGAATCCTGGAGGAAAATCCCTAAAACAAAGCTAAAGTATGGCTCATATCTGAGGTCTCCTCAAAAGGAATTAATAGGATCCCTTTTAGAAAAGGTTCTGAAAGTACAAAATAAATATCAGAAATAGAATGGCAGTTTACTATAAAAATTTTTAATACCCAAGACTCATAAGCACCACATTAACAAATACTTTAAGCATAAAATGATAACTAATTATAAACATATACTTATCTCAGATGTATGTTTTCTGAACAACTTGCAAGATTCAAATCTTTTGGCTAGCCAATAATGGCCTTTGAGTTCCTTCAGGTTCAAGAGGTTATCTCCTGCAAGAAGTTGTGTGGTAGCAGGAAGCCCCTCTTGTTGGGTGACTGGTGCAGACTGAAGAACCCAGGAATTCTAGAATTCATGAGGTAATCTGTAAAGCAGGAATTCTTAAGCTCGGTTAAGAACCTAGCATCTTAGGTTTTCACTGTGTCCATGAACTTGGATGAGAAAAAACAATTACTAACCTTAACTGAATGTTAGCATTTCATTCATTTATTCTTAAAACATTATTTTGAGAAGGGATCTTTATGCTTACTTGGACTGCCAAAAGGAGTTCATGACACAAAAAAGTTAAGAATCCCTAATCTAAAGACTGGAAGCACCTATCTCTCAAGATTGCTATTTAGTCATTTGTGTTTTGGAGAGAAACACCTAGAAGAAGAGACAGCTAGGGACTTGAAGTCAGTTCTCAAACTCACCAGGGCAAGCATATATTCCTGTTACCATGTGTTTGAAGCCACTATTTCTGCTAGAAAATCCTTCCTCCAACTCCCCTCCATTGCCAGACTCCCAGAGGTCCAAGAGAAAGCTGCTGAGTCCCAAAGCAACAAGTTCTGTAACTGGGCTTTGCAGCCTACTAAGGAAGGGAGTTTCCCTTCTCAGTTATCTTCAATACCACTCCAGTCACAGAGACCAGTGGACCAGTCAGGAGTTGGCAAGGAGCTAGAGTATGTATCCTACTGCATGAGGCCATAGTGTATGCCTAGATCCATGGGAAATGCCCCAATTCATTTCCTTTGCATCTGTCAGCTCTTGGGCAACTTACCTTGCTTTATTGGGCTTTGGTTTCCTCATCAGTAAAATGTAGAGGTTGGACTTGATGATCACTAAAGCCCTTTCCAACTATGATCCATTTTACATGTTAGGAACAAGAATTTCAGAGAAGTTAAATGAATTGTCGAGTCATATGACTAATAAGCAGGACCTGTGATTCAAAACTCTATTCTCATCCTAACCTTTCCTTAGCTATGGAAGCTGCAATTCTGGAATCCCCTTCAACTATTTCAGATAGTAACCATAAAACACTCCTAGCTCAGGGCTTTTGTAGTTACTGATGAGAATTATCTTATTGCCAACAGTCTAATATGCCAGGGAATTAAATTAAATTAAATTAAAGCATCCAAGAGTAATTTACTCTGAAGTATTTCTTACTCTTTTTAATTTTAGTTTCAGCACACCTGTGTAAAAGGGAAGAAACTGTTCAAGTACTCATTAACATTAACTTACATTGATATTAATTGATTAATAAGAATTTATTAAGTATTTATTACTTTAATATGTTAGGCACGATGCTAAGTGGTGGGGGTTAAAAATAAAAAGCAAAAACAGCCGCTGCCTTCAAGGAGCTTGTCTTCTAATATGAAGGAATATGCTACTTTATGGTTTTGAAAGCTCTTCCATCATAGTAACCCTATGAAGTAGGCATCATAAGTATTATCACTTCTATTTTGCTGACGAAGAAACCTTATTCTCAGTGTGACACAATATGTTGCACCAGTATCACGATGCAATTGAATGACAAAGCTGGGGCTCAAAGTCGGGTCTTTTGCTTCTGAGTTGTTCCATGGCCCTATTTCTAACTTTGAAATATAGTAAACATCATTGATGTGTCAAATGTGTGCCTTTATGCAAAGGAACTTCACATAACCAACAGGGGCATTAATTTTCTGGCATTTTAATTGTTCCCAGAGTAAGGTATTCATTGTTATGTCTAGTACTCTTTACAGTAAGTTAAATTATTCAAAACAATTAAACCCAGATGTCATGTTGACTAGTCTACAATGTAATGATGATTTAGTCTTTGAAGTATGTTTTGAAATAGCAAAGCAGAATGTCTTCTGTGATAGATGCTTAAAGAATGTAAATAATGTAAATAAATTCTTTTCTCATGCTTGAGTTGCTGTAGTATGAGGGAAAAAAAGATTATATCTGTTAAGAGGTATCCTTCAGCTAGATAACCATAAATCGGTACTTTTCTTTCCTTTTTTTTGACACCAAATGTCCAAAAAAAGATACATTTGATTTGATTTCTTACAAAATTTGGTGACTCAGGGTAGGCATGATGTCTGATAGGTTTCTTTTCCTTGACATACCAGAACACAAAACAGGAAGAGGATTCTCTACAGAACTGTGAATCTCCAATTCATGGTGCTTGCTTTAAAAAAATATAGTAAATTTTATGTGTTATTTTAAAATGGTCCTGTGTGCAAGTGCTTCCTTCTGAACTTGCTTCTGTTCTCTTCTTTGCATATGTAGATGTTTCATTTGTCCTTTTTGTTTTAGGACTAAGTACTGCTTCACCCCTCCGCCCCCCCCCCAAAAAAAATCAATTGAGAAAGGGAAAACAAAACCAAACCTTTGTAACAAATGAATAGGCAGTCAAACCAGCTAAGCAGAAGCACTATGACACCCTGAGGGTGAGACAGGAAGGCTGATGTGCCAGGCTAGTCAAAATACCACTACCACCACTACCTTGGCCTCCATCTACACCCAGACTCTGATAGAGACAGCCAAGGACAATGAACCCAGGAGCCTTGGAAAGATCAGTATCCCCTAGGCCACCAGACATGCTTCCAGTCTAGCCCCCACAGGCATCTTTGAGGAGAGAAATCTTTGTAGAGAAGGGGACCCACCCTCCTTATCACTACCAGAAACAACTGCTGATCAGCTTCCAGAAGCAAGAAGATGAACCACAGGAGCCCTGAGAGTGGCAACACTCCCTTCTCTCCCCAATAATAGTCAATAATCAATAACCATTTATTATGCACCAAATGTGGGTTACTGCCAGGAACCATGCTAAGCCCCAGGGATACAAAAGACATTCCCTGCTGTAAAGGAATCCAGAGTGTAATTAGGGAGACAATAAGCAAACAAATATGTACAGATAAGTGATATACAGGATAAATAGGAAATAATTAAAAGGGCTTTGAGTGGTCAGTAAAACTTCCTTTAAAAAATGAGATTTTAGATCTTACTTGAAAGAAGCCAGTAGGTGGTGATAAGGAGGTAAAGCATTGCAAGATGGGCAGCTAGAGGAAAATGCCTGGAGCTGAGAGACAGTGTCTTGTTCGTGGAACAAGAAGGCAAGTGTGACTGAATTGAAGAGTAGGTATGAAGGGCTTAGAGTGCTAGATGGAGAATTTTGTTGATCTGCAGGTGATAGGGTTATTAAGTACCCTTGTGTAATGGTAATCAGGGTAGAATTTTTTGCTGTTCTCTTTTGGGATGCTAAGGCTATGAAGTGACTTTAATGAGTCTGGCCTTTGTTTGAATTGGCAGGTAAAATGGGATCTTTTTGTCTAGGAGTGTTTCTCAGCACTAAGGCAATGAGGAGTCATTGATTAGAAACAATGTATATGATGTGGTACTAGTGATTGAAGAACTTTCCCACACTCTGGTGTTAGTGATTTCCCACACTGTAAATGCTATGTTGGCCCCAGCCCTCAGGGTCCTGAACAGTGTATATGTACTGGAAGGTTAGCTTTTGACATTTGGGGGTACATTCATTGAATGGGTGATGAGGCCCTGAGCAAGCTGTTGAAACAGCTCCTCCCCACCCCCAGGCTTTGATAACCCATATGTCGAGTCATATGACTAATAAGCAGGACCTGTGGTAACTATGTGGTAACTATGTATTGCTATGGATAGACTGGTTTATGTTATTTGCTCTGTTTATGTAATATATGCTTGTAATTTCTGTTTGTATTTGCTCTGAAGTTCAGGGGGCTGATCTTTTCTCCCTGAACTAAGTGATTGGTATATGTATGTTTAATTAAAGTGAGATTGTTAACCCCTTAAAGTTGCTTTCCTTTTAGAAAAGCAGATCAAAGAAGCTTGGCTGTTGGTAGCCCTTCTGTGTGCTGGTGTTGGTCTTACACAGCCACAGTAGCTGCTAGCCACGTTGTTGTTACACCTTGATATACGTTCATTGTCAAATATTATCAATTCTCTCTACAACAGCTCTTATGTCTACCCTCTTTCTCTCTACTCAGAGCTAGTATGCCATTTTAGGCCATCATCATCTCTCAACTAGTCACTTGTTTCCAGGTTTCTCCCTCTAGTTCCACACAGCTTCCAAAATAATCTTCACAAAGGTTATGACTGTTTCATTTACTTGGTCAAAAGTTTTCAATGGCTCCCTATAGAATAAAATATAGTCTTCTACCTGGCACTGAATGCAATCTGGCTCTTACCTTTTTAATTTTATTAAATATTATTTTCATTCACTTATTTTTACATTCTAAACCAGACTGTTAGGTATCTTCAAACTCAGCATGACGTTTCTTACCTCTGTTTTTGCAATAAGCATCATCCATTCCTGGAATGCAATTTCAGCTCATCTCTACCTCCTATTATAGTCTTCCCTAGCTGTTTATGCTCCGCCCTTTTTTATCTCTGTTCATGTTGTACTTCCCCAGTAAAATATAAAATTTTTTTAGAGTAGGGATTAACTTTTTCTTTTTTTAATTAATCTTCAGGATAGCACAGTGTCTTGCATATAGTAGCGACTTCATAAATTTTGGTAAATTGTGTTGACCACCTTGCTTTTAGTACTTTTCTACCATTTTTTGTGATAAGTTCCCAAAGCATATGCAAAATCTTAATTTAGGTTTTAAAAAGGTTGTAAAATGGAAGGTAGTATAATGTGATGAGGGCAGAAAATAGTTTAAATTAATAAGGAATTATGAACTAAGTATTAATATTTGATCAGTAGTAGAAGGATATGAACAAAAAGGAAGAAATATTAAAGTGGTTCTAAGTTGTTTTCCTACTGAAGGCCTTCACATATACTAAATAGCTGTTCTTTGCATCAGGGCCTGAAAAGCTACTGTGAACCATAGAGCAAAATCACCAGAGCATCAAGTAGCAGATATTCTGAGAAATGGTGGGAAAGCTTGTGTATGCACCAATGAAGCATTCTGTATGTGTAAATAAATTGATAGTCTCCTCAAGTTTCTATGAATTCTTTAGTCATGTCTTACTGTGCTGGTGATATTCTGCTACATTCATGTCCTTGAGTGTTTACTTGGTTTCTAGTTCTTGCTATCACCGAATGTTGTCATGAATATTTTGGTACCTATCAGACTTTTGTTTCTATCTTTGGCTTTCTTGGGATATTTGCCCAACAGGAAGATCACTGGGCCAAAGGGTATGGCAATTTAGTTACTTTTCTTACATAATTCCAAATTGATATCTATAGTTGTTGGATGACTCTATCGATGCAAAAACAGTGCTTTGATATACTTATCTTTTCCTAGCCTCTCAAACATTAGTCCCATTTTTTGTCATCTGACAACTTTCCGGGTATGAATTGAAACCTTAGAATTTTCATTTGCATTTCTCTATTAGTGATTTGCTTTTTCTTTATATTTCTATTATTTAGTAAGATTATACTAAGAGCTTAATGATTGATTGAAATGTATTTTTATATGGTCATTTATGAAGTCATTATATGAAACTTTGTTCCTATCTTTTGACTGCTTGTCCCGAATAATATATACTAATTTAATCTCAGTATTAAATATTTGTATCAGTTCTTTATGTTATTTTTAGATATTTAATTGGTGATACTTGATGTCCCCCCCACCCCTTAATGATTTCTAATTCTCTTTGGATTGATTTTATTTGCATGGAAGTTTTTTTAATTTTGAGTAGTCAAAATTAACTTTTATCATCTTCCCAATTCTTTGTTTAATTAAGCATTCTCTCCTTGCCTATAGTTTTTGCAAGTATCTGACTCATTTTCATTTTTTTTTATGGTGTAACCTTTTGTCTTTCCTTTATTTCTGTAAAGAGGTTTTTTTTTAAAATACAATTATGTAAATTCCAAGTGTGTTGTGGTAGGTTAACTCTCGGTATTTCTGTGTATTTTGTAGTTATTTTGAATGGAATTTCTCTTTTTATTTCCTTCCCACTCCCCAAGGAGAATTTTATATCATGGGGAACCTACTTTTTTCCTCAAACCTTTGAAATCTGCGCTCTCTGGGCTAAATGTCAGACTACTGGCATCATGATGTTTTTTTATTTCTCTGTCAAAATATATAGAGAGAGGAACTTGACATCCAGCAGCTGGTTGCTGTTTTTGGTGAGAATTAGATCCATAGTCTACTTTCCCTTCATTGATTCCTCCTCTTCTTTAAGGAGAAAATTGTCATGAATGCAAGTTAAGAAATTATGTATTGTTCTTTTTAGAGCAACAGAGTTCCAACAAATGTCTAGAAATTGAACTTCTCCCATCACTTTATCAGGCTTGTGATCTGTTTCTTGAATTCTTCATCTTTATCTTTCAAGGTGACCTGTAGTCACTTGGATATAGCTTCTGCTAACTAGCTATTTGCTAAATTTTCATGGTGAGCGTTTATACTTTGGAAGTTAGCAAACACTACAAATCACTACAAATTTGTTATTTTGTTGTCTAGATTTGAGAAAGGAATAGAGAAAATTTTAATAATGCAGATTAAACTTAAAAGTGTGTGGTACCTCTTTCAAGAGCTGGTTGCTGAACATTTACCAGCAAACCTCTTGCCCATCATGTGACAATATCATTTCTGTTTTTGTGACCATTGGTCTTTCTCCATATGTTCTCCACCATTCTTCTCCACTCTGGTTCATAGATTTCTCACATAATTCAATCTTCTTGTTCTTCCCGCAACTCCTACCCCCTTAGCCTATCTTGCTTCTTTTGTGCAAGATGGACCCTTCAGAGCGGTATTCTAGTTATACATCATAACAAATTTCAGCAATAACAGTGAGGTAAAATTTGCCCTCTTTGTATTAGGATCTCTAGTCCACCTTGCTTATTAGCCTTATTTTGTTCACTTGTTTAGATATTTGAAATGATGGATTTTATTACTGTTCCTTTCTTGGATTTTGTATCCTTTGACTTTATGGAAATCTTTCTTTCAAATTTTTTAGAGATCTAGTTTGGAAGATTTTATATAAATATAAAAATAGGTAAAATATATATGTGTATATGTATACATGCACATACATATATACATACATATGTGTGTATGCAATTCCCTCCCCCACCACCTTTTATGTTTAAAACTCATTTGATGATATCTGCAAGATGCCAAACATTACCTTCTTACTAGACAAGATTTGGGGCAGAACAGTGGTCCTCCTGGGACAACTGGAGAGAATGCGAAGAAATGGATGGAGGTTTGGCCCAACCTCAGACACAGGAATTTACACCTCCTGGATGGTGTGGGGAGTCAGGCATCAAAGTGGGGGAAGATAGAGTGAGCCTCTGCCGACATGGGACTCCAGGCCCAGGTATGCTGCTGAGATGTAGTCCTGGGTGAGAAGGAACCAGCACATGCCTGGTGAGTGCAGAAGCAGTGCAGTGGGGATGCTGCTGGCTGTGGGCCCTCAGAGGAGAACTGAGTTCTTGGTCTCTGTTCTAGACCAGAGGGGAGAACTGAAGGTCATAGCCATTGGAGGTTTCTCAGGGGGCAAGAGTATTTCCAGCAGAGTGTGCCAGGGGCCCTAAGCTGTGGCTTGGAGGTGTAAAGAAGTACAGAGGTTGTGCCCAGGACAAAGCTCAAAGAATAACAGCAAGAAGGACTTGAGGCCAGAGGCACCATCCCCCCATATCCCAGGATTAGAGGTGATCATAAAAAATTTTAGCAACTTGTTATTATAAAGTGAACAGGCAAAGTGTAAAGAACCCAACCATAGACAGTTACTTTGGGAATAGAGAAGACTGGGGTTTGTCTTTAGAGGAGGATACTGAAGCAAAAAAAGTCTCTCCTGTTCCAAAGAGCAACATCAAATGGTCACCTGCTCGAAAAGAATTCGTAGAAGAACTCAAATAAGAGAGATTGAGGGAAATTTTTTTTAAAAAGTGAGAGCAATCCAAGAAAAACAAGGTTATTAAAAGAAAGTCAACCAACTGGAAAAGGAGATCCAGAATCTTAAGGAAGAAAACAACTCCTTGAAAATTAGAATTGAACAACGGGAAGCCAATGAAGTTATAAGAGACCAAGAAATAATAGAACAAAATGTAAATAATGAAAAAGTAAAAGAGAATGTGAAACATTTTATAAGAAAAACAATTGATTTGGAGAACAGAGAAAGAAGAGAAAACATAAGAATAATTGTATTACCTGAAGCTACAATCAAAAAAAGAATCTTGATACAATAATACAAGAAATAATTAAAGAAAAATTGTCCTGAAGTGTTAGAACAAGAGGGGAAAGTAGAAGTAAAACAAAGCCATCCTCACCACCTAAAAGAGATTCTCAGAGAAAAACCTACAGGAATATCATAGCCAAATTCTGAAACCCCCAGGATGAGGAGAAAATATTATGAGAAACAAGAAAAAAAAACCAATTCAAATATGGCAGAACCACAATTAGAATAACCCATGACCTAGCAGTAGCTACACTAAAAGACCGCAAGTCTTGGAACACTATATATCAAAGAGCAAAAGAACTGGAGTTACAGTTGAAAATATTATATCCAGCAAAGTATAATTCTGACCAAAAAAATTGATATTCAATAAATTAGTAGACTTTCAGGATTTTATTGCAAAAAGATCAGTACTTAATAGAAAGCATGACATATAAGACCCAAGAGAAATATAAGGCAAACATCAAAGACTAACTAGAAGGGACTCAATAAGGACAAATTGTTTACTTTCTATACATGGAAATGTAGACCATATGTCTAAGCTTGTAATAAGTAATTGGGTTGTTCCAAAGAAAGCGTGAAGGAGAGCTGAGTATGATGTGATTCTAAAAAGCAAAATGATGTAGGAAAAGGTAAAAAGAGTAATTATCTCATACAAATGAGTTGTAAAAGGAAAAACTGACACAGAGGAATTAGATGGAGGTGGAGGGCATGTAGTTCTGGAACCCTACTCTCATCAGGAATAGGTTAAAGAGGGAACAATACATACATATGTATCTATATCTATACATATCTATATATCTAGAAGCATATAAAAGTCTTCTAACTTCAGAAAGAAAAAAGAGTGTAAGGGGATAGGGAGGGGAGGAGAGGCAGGGAAAGGGAATAATATAAGGAGGGTGTAGAGAGTGTGTAGATTAACGGGAATGGGATAAAGAGGGAACAACATATACATTTGAAGGATAGAAATAAAAAAGAAATGAGAGGGTAAGGGGATAGGGTAGAGGGAGAGGATAAGGGAGGGATTCTTGGAGAAAGGAATGATTATGGAATAGGAGGGCAAAGTAGTGGGTCTAAGTAAAGTAGAGGAGTGAGGAAGGATAGGAATAGAGTGAGAAGTATAGTGAAGAAAATAGGAAGGAAGAAAATATATAACAAGTAATTATAGTTTAGAATGTGTTGGATGAATTCACCTATAAAATGAAAACTGATAGCAGACTAAGAATTTGAACTCAACAATATGTTGTTGCTTTCAGGAAATGCATTAAAAATGAGAGATACACACAAGCATAAAATAAAAGTCAGGTGTAGAATTTATTATGTAAAAAAGCAGGGATTGTAATCCTGATCTCAGACAAAGTTAAAGCTAAAATCAGATTTACTCAAAAGAGAAAAACAGGGAAACTACACTGTGTCAGCCATATTAAATCAATAGTTTTAGACCATATAAAATAACTAGACTATTAAAAAATGAGAGTATATCTGCTAAAACAGACACAGGAACTATAAGAATATAAACACAAAACACCTTTTATACAAACAAAGGTAGATCTAGATAATTGAAGCAATATTTATTGTGCATGGGTAGGTAAAGCTAATATAATAAATGGCAATTTTACCTAATTAATCTACTTATGTAATACATTCTCAGTTACTAAATAATTATCTTACTGAGTCAGAAAAAATAGTAACAGCATTCATTTGGAAGAGTAGAGGGTCAGGAACTTTAAGGAAACCAGGGGAAAAAGATATGAAGGAACTAGGTTCAGGGGTATCAGACCTTAAACCACATTATAAGGTGAGAGTGGTGGGGAAGTGTAAAATGGATAATTTTGATTATTTTAATTAAAATTTGCTGGTATAAATAAAACCTATGTAGCCAAGAATAGAGGGAGTGAGGAAAATTGGGGAAAAAAACTCTCATGGACAATCTCCTAGAGAGAATATGATTGACTCACTAGCTGTACCAGATCTTAAATTGTATTATAAAGCAGCAGTCATCAAAACTACTTGGTACTGGCTAAGAAATAGAGTGGTAGATCAGTGGAATAGATTAGGTACACAAGATATAGTAGTCAATGACTATACTAATCTACTGTTTGATAAACCCAAAGACCCCAGCTTCCGGGACAAGAATTCACTATCTGACAGAAACTGCTGGGAAAGCTGGAAAATAGTATGGCAGGAACTAGGCATAGACCAACATCTCATTCTTGTATACCAAAATAAAGTCAAAATGGGTACATTATTTAGATATAAAGGCTGATACTATAAGCAAACTAGGAGAGCAAGCCATCATTTACCTGTCAGATTTATGGAGAATGGAAGAATTTATGACCAAAGAAGAGATAAAGAACATTATGAAATGCAAAATGGAGAATTTTGATTATATTAAATTGAAAAGTTTTTGTACAAACAAAGCCAGTGCAGTCAAGATTAGAAGGGAAGCAAAAAGATGGGAAACAATTTTCATAACCAGTGTCTGTGATAAAGGCTTCATTTCTAAAACATAGATAGAACTGAGTCAAATTTATAAGAATACAAGTCATTCCCCAATTGATAAATGGTCAAAGGATATGAACAGGCATTTTTCAGATTAAGAAACTAAAGCTATCTATAGTCATATGAAAAAATGCTCTAAATCACTATTGATTAGAGAAATGCAATCAAAACAGATCTGAGGTACCACATCACACCTACAAGATTGGTTAACATGACAGAACAGGAAAATAATAAATGTGGGAGAAGATGTGGGGAAATTGGAACACTAATGCATTGTTGGTGGAGTTGTGAACTGATCCAGCCGTTCTGGAAAGCAATGGAACTATGCCCAAAGGGATATAAAACTCTGCATACCCTTTGACCCAGCAATTCCACTTCTAGGTCTGCATCCCAGAGAGATCATGGAAATGGGAAAATGACCTACATGTATAAAAATATTTATAGCAGCTCTTTTTGTGGTGGCCAAGAATTGGAAATTCAGGGGATGTCCATCAATTGGGGAATGGCTGTTGTGATTTGTGAATGTAATGGAATACTATTTTTCCATGAGAAATGATGAGCAGGTGGACTTCAGAAGAACCTGGAAAGACTTACATGAACTGATGCTGAATGAAGTGAGCAGAACCAGGAGAACATTGTACACAATAACAGCAACATTATATGATGACTAACTTTGAAACACTTACCTCTTCTTAGCAATGCAAGGATCTAAGACAACTCCAAAAGACTCCTAATGAAAAAATGCTGTCCACGTCCAGAAAAAGAGCTATGGTGTCTGAATGCAGATTGATGCATACTATTTGCACTCTCTCTCTCTCATTTTTTTGTTTCTTCTTTCTCATTCCTCCCATTGGTTCTAATTCTTCTTTAAAACATGACTAATGTGAAAATATATTTAATATGAATGTATATGGAGAGCTTATATCAGATTGCATGCTGTCTTAGGGTGGGGGGAGATGGAGAAAATTTGGAACTCAAAATCTTGTGGAAGTGAATCTTGAAAACTAAAAATAAATAAAATTTTAAAAAAAGAATATGGTTGTCTAGGAATATTGTTTGTAGGAAATGTGATGAGCTGTTGGATTTAGAGAAATATGGAAAGACTTGGACTTATGAAAGAAGATGGCTATCCACCTTTAGAGAAACAGATGACAAGTGGAAATAAACATAATATGGTCTTACATATGTGTGTTTGAATGTATATGTTTATATATGTGATTGGATATCTGTGTGTGTGTGTGTGTGTGTGTGTGTGTGTGTGTGTGTGTGTATCACCATGCTTAATTGTAGCCTTCTTGGGGATAGGGAGAGGAAGGGGAAAAAAAGTAAAGTAAAAAGTGCTTGGCAGAAGACAAAAGAAAGCATGTTAAGAAAAGATGGACAGCTTTGAAAATAATGTGTAGTATTCATTATATAGGTTTTCTTGAAATGGAAATTTTTGGCTTTGTATTGAGTCATTTCATATTCTTCTGTGTCCATGGCAATGTTTTTTCCCTTACTTTGTATTTAAGTTTAAAATAAATTTAAAAATGAAAATGAAAAACAAAACATAACATCTGTTGCCTAGTGAAGGTATGTAGCTATGTGCCAACAAAAGTCAGTATTATTACTGATGAAAATGATAGGAGCTCATAGCTTTACAGTTTACCAAGCACTCTCCTCAAACCACTCTATTTTAGTACAGATATTATTATCCTCATTTTATAGATGAGAAAACTGAGACTCATAAAGATTGGATTTATTTGTAGTCACTTTGATGTTAAGTGGAAGATCAGGCATTAGGACCTCTGTCTTCTGACTCAAAAACTGTTCTTTGTACTAGACATTGTCTCCTTACCATTATTTTCACATGTTTATTTATAATATAAGGCTTCTTTTGTATTGCTTATGTTTATTTATGATGTTTTTATCTGTGTTATCTAAGCACTCTATCTAATTAGATCATTTATAATTACCTTTTTCAAGTAGGATAGTTTCTCCAACTCCCTTGACATTTGATCTAGTACTCAGTTGGATGGTGAGGGTAATTGGACCTTCTAAGAGTAGTTTTTCAAAATGTACTGCCAAGACACTTTTCTACAATTCCCAAATGGCACAACCAACCTGTTTCCATACCAAGTTATTTAACAGTTTAATTCAGCAAAGGTTTATTACTCACCTCTTATGTGCCAGGCATTGTGCTAGGTGCTGGGCATATGAAGACAGTGAAACATTAGTGGCTATTGCTGCATTTATCATCATCATCATTATTGTTAAGATCATTTATTCTTTTGGTGTTAAGCCTGTTAACTTTGCTGGAGTGTGGCACTCCTAGTGGAGATTTCATTCCATAAATACAGATCAACAAATGTCTGTAACTTAGATGTCTTAGAATTGCCTGTGGCATCGAGAGTTGCTCAAGATCACATAGCCAGTCTATCTCAAAGGCAGGATTTGAACTAGATCTCTGAGACTACCTCTCTATCCCAATATATCTAATCTCAGTTTGATTATTATATATGAACTGTATTCCCAGTGGTAAACTGTAGCTTAAAGATTGAAGTGCTCATTGTTGGTTATAAACACTTGCTTACTCTGATGTTGACTTTCTATGTTGTTTTCTATGTTGTTTCTGTGTTTCTATATTGACTATGCTATGTTGCCTCGTTGTCCTTGTTATTGTGTTGATGATGATGATGATGATGATGATGATGATGATGATGATAATGATACAGATACATCCAGACTATAAAAAGCTGGTAAACCATAAACCAAGAGTCAAGCCAGGGTGAGGACTTTTCAGAAGTGGCAGCAAGGGAACAGGTGATAAACATTGCACAAACTCAGCTCTTTGATCCCCTGGGTTCACTCAGATTGCTAAAACTTTGGCCCTTTCCTGTTAGATCTTTGAGTCCAACTTCTCTGGAGGAAAAGGCAATGCAAATGTATTTGCTTAGAAATGTGCCTGATGTTGTTTCCATTGCTTTATACTTTTTCACAGCCAGACTGCTAGAAGAAGCTATCCACACTTGTCTCCTTTTCCTTTTTTCTGACCTAATTCTCATCTTTTTGTAATCTGACTTGTGGCTTCATAATTCCACTAAAACTGCTCTTTCCAAATTACCCATGATCTCTTAATTGCCAGACCTGATGGACTTTTCTCAGTCCTCATCTTTCTTCATCTCTCTGTAGCATTCCACACTGTTGACCATCCTTTCTTCAATATTCTCTCCTCTGAGTTTTCATGATTAATAAATCAGTTAATGAGTAAACATTTGTGAAGTGCCCACTATGTGCTAGGCACTATATAAGTGCTGGGGATACAAAAAGAGGCAAAGGATAGTCCCTGCCCTCAAGGAGCTTATAATCATGACCTTATTCTTTTTTGCTCCTCTCTTCATTATACTTCCTCTCATTATTGTTATTGTTTTTGTTATGGTTCTTTTAACCTTGCTGGGTCTTCTTCCAAACCCTCTTCCCTTGCTGTTTTTTAAGTCTTATTCTCTTCTTTCTCTATACTTTCTTTTGGCGAATATATCAGATCCCACGGTTTAAATTATCATCTCTATGCAGATGATTCTGGGATCTTTTTTTCTCACCCTAGCCTCTCTTTTGAATTCCAGCCCTACATCACTAGCTGCTTATTGGACGTTTTGAACTGGGTATCCCATAGGCATCTCACACATAACATGTCCAAAACTGAACTCATTATCTTTCCCCCAAAGTCTAATCCTTTTCCCAACTTCTCTATTTCTGTCAAAGGGACATTCTAATCACTCAGGTCTGCAACCTTGGCTCCTCGGTCTTCACTCTACATGTTCAATCAGTTGCCAAATCTTGGATATGAGCCATTCACACATTCTGATTTCAAATTGAGCACTGAATCTTTTCAGTTGTCATTACATATATGTATATGTATATGTATATATATATATATATATATATATATATATATATATATATATATATATGTATATGCGTGTGTGTGTGTATGTATAAAGTTCCAGTCTTAATTTTGCTTCCATAATGTCTCTTACCATCCTTTTTTCTCTACCCACATTTATGATCCTGGTTCAGACCCTAATCAACTTATCATAGCCCTTAAATTCTCTCTGATTCAGGTGTTTCACCTTCTGAATCTGCTGTCCACAGAATTGCCAGAGTGATATGGCCTACATCTGACCATGTCACTACTCTGCTCAAGAATCTCAAGTGGTTACCTTTTACCTTTAGGATCAAATGCCAGTTCCTCTGCTCAGAACTTGAAGGCCTCACAGTTTAGCTTCAGTCTATCTTTCCATCCTTTTTATTGATTATTCCTCCTCACACATTCTGTGTTCATGCTGGTATATTTGCTATTCATAGAGCTAACAGTTCCATTTCCTTCTCTTTGCATAAACTATCCCCCATGCCTACAATGAATGAAAGAAAGAAAAAGCATTTATTAGGCATTATGTGCAAAGCACTGTGCTTAGTGTTAGGAATACAGTTAGCAAAAGTGAAACAGTACTTGCTCTCAAGAAGCTCCCTTTCTAATTAAGGAGACAATACATAAAGGTTTCAGCTACAAGTCAGATGGAAAGGTCCTATGGTCCTTAGGGTATAGTAGCAAAACAGATGGTAATGCAACTGATAGCAGTTTCACATCAGTTCATGTCAGTTTCTAATGTTGAATCATTTTCTAGTTACAGGGACTTGGGTGGTGAGAAATTTCTTTTGGGAGCTGCAGTAGCTGGGGCTACAACTATAGAATGCACTTCCTCTTCATCTCCTTTTAGTATTCCTAGCTTTTGTCAAAGCTCAGCTCAAGCCCTACACTCAAAATGATACTTTTCTTCCCCACTCCTAGCTGCTAGTACCTCCACTTAAAAATTATCTTTTGTTTATTTTACATGTGTTTTTCTACACTATGTATTATTACACGCAGTTCTCACTTTATGTAAATTTGTATTATACAAATTCAACTTTACATGAAATATTCTGAAAGAAATCCACATTTCAACAAAACATCTAAGTTACCTTTATTGTATAGTACACTGCTCTCTCTCTCTGTCTCTCTCTCTCTCGTCTTGCCCCTGGGCTTGGCACTCTGAGGCCTACCCCCCTCTGCCCTCCCCCCCCCAAAAAAAAACCCTCCAGGTAAAAGCATAAGAACTGACACTTGGAAAAACCATATTCTGTGGATGGGGGCTTGGCTTTGAAACTTCCACTGAGAGAGGAGACCTTTGCTCTGCTCCACCCACCTGCCCTTGTGCCCCCCCCACCCCCATGTCTGTCTTCCATCTAGTGTATCTGTTCCTGCAAGTGCACATTCTTTCCTCCTCAGTTGACCATCCTTTCCTGTCTGTGTCCAACCCCCGTATGTCTGCTCCCTTACACCTCCATGTCCCTTCCTCTGGTTTTGGCCAAGCCTCGATTGGGTGGACCCGGCCTTGTTCTTCCTGCTCTCATTTCTCTGTCTCTTGCCCCAAAATGTCCCATGGAGGGAGGGGGCCAGCAGCCTTCTTTCTATCTTCCTCCCTTCCCCACATCTACGGGCAGAGTCACATTATATAAAAATCGCTTTATGTAGAGGTCTGTGGAATGGTCTACTTACAGAAAGTGAGAAGTGTCTTAAATATAGCGTATTATATGTGTGATTATATGTGTGTGTATGTGTGAGAAACGTGGTTTTGGCGATCACTGGACTTCCTAGGCAGGGCCAAAGTCCTGAAGAAGAACTCTGTGATAATCCCTAGGGAAGGCTGTACAGACCACAGGACTCCCAGAGGAAGACCAAGTGGTAGCCCTTAATCTGTGGGGATCACAGGGCCTCCTAGGGGTCAGACCCTAAGGAAGACCCAAGTGATGGCCCCTTAGGATGGCAGTAAGATCACAAGGCTCCCGAGACAGGGCCGGAAGTCCCATGTGATGTCCCCTTAAGAAGGCCGTGCAGACCACAGGATTCCCCAAGGGAATCCAGAGTGGTAGCCCTCTTAACACCGCAGTGGGGATCACAGGACACCCCAAGACAAGATCCAGGAGTAAGCCTGGCAAGCTTCCGCTGCCTGTTGCTTCCCTTCACTTGACCTTAGGAAAATCCATGTGATTTGCCCATTCACACCCAAAGAATTCAGGACCAGAGTGGGCAGAGGAAAGCATTTTATTACACTCCCCGGGAGAGCAGGTGTAGTGCTCGCGGGAACACTCACACTGATACAGCTGCAGGAGCAGGGGTAACCATTTCCTCCACTCCTGCTAGAGTCATGGTTAGTTTACAATCTTTGTTTTTTTACATAGTTTTCCTAGGTTATACAGTTTATATAAATAGGGTAATAAGGATACAGAAGCAAAAGTGAAGTTAATTAGATTTTCCTTGTCCTAGTTTAGGATTAAACTGTATTCTTTTACTTCCCCTACTTTCCCTCTTTAACATATGCAAATGATGCAAATCAGTAGGCCTGGATTCTTGACCAAGACCAGACCCTAGATAAGCTTGAACAGGTTCAAGTGGGTTTGGCCTCTCTAATTCCCTAGACTGCCTTCTCAAAAAGTATGCACATGCGTACAAGCCTCTGACCTCTCACCTGACCGACCTTGAGGCCTGGTCTCTGCTAAAGCTGGGGTGGGGGAGGGCAGGGAAGCACACCTTAGTTCTGTGGAAACAAAACCTCCTCCTCCCATTTCTTACAGTATGTATGTACAAACACACACACATTCTCTCCCTCATAAGATTATAAACTTCTTGAGGCCAGGAACTGTTTTTATTTGTATCCCTAGTGCCTAGCATAGTTTCTGGCACTTAATAAGCACTTAATAAATATTTGCTGATTGGTTTATTATTCATTTTTATCCCAATTAAATGATTTACTGTTTCAATACTATTCATTTCCCAAGTTTTTTTTAGCAGGATGGTGTACAACTTGCCTTGAATTAATATAAAAAAATTTCCAATTTTCAGAATTCCATAGGGGACAAAAGAGAGGCAGTGATCTCAATTGTTAATGAAAACTTGAAAAATCCAGATAACTAATTGTTTGAAACTCAGGCTATGTACTTCTATCATAGATTTATGAAAAGCCAAGAAGAGTTTCAGTATTTATTTTCAGCAAATGGTATAAGGCTTATTGTCTAATCACAATAATTGTTTTTGTTGTCTTGTAAACAACAGATAGATGCTTAGGCCTTGATGCTCAAATTGATGCTACCTTCTGTTTTAGACAAGAGTAGCTTTTATTGAGTAAAAAGCTTGCCAGCCTGATCCATTCAACAAGTCTCTAATTTTCACTGTTTACTTGATGCCTTTTAAAGTTGTTTTATGAAATTTACTATAGTCATAGGGTCTTTCAGTGATAGAGCTTTGACATGATCTGTGTGGCAGTACAGTGCAGTGAAAAGAGTGGAATATGGAATTTGAGCTAGAATTCTGACTCATACTATGAGACCTTGTGCAAGTTATTGAACTGAGCTGGGCACTGGTTTCCTCAGGAGGGAATTGTACTGGATAACTTTTAGAGTACCTTCCAATTTTGCATCTGTGGTTTTATGAACTAATTCAATCTCTTAATTTTACAAATGAGGAAAAATGGAGCCTGGAGAGCTAAAGTGATGAGCCCTAGTTCACACAGTTAATGGGATCCAAACCTAAATCCCCTCATTTCTAGCCTAGTGCTCTTTTCTGTGGCACCACCAATTCACTTCAGTAAACATTTATTGAACCTTACTTTTTGCTCAACAGTGGTATGTAGTGGTGATTACACATAGAGAGATGAAACATCCTTGACTCAAGAAGCTCATATATATTATTCTTGTATACGTGTCTTCAGCTAATTAAACACAAAATTTATAAAAAATAAGTTCAAAAAGTTTTCAGAGGGATCATCACTAAAAACTGGGGGAGTCAAGACTGGCCTCTTGATTATAATTACTAGAGAGGTTCATATATTTCTATTCAGAGTTTTACCTAGAAATAATAATGAAAACTCACATTTATCCCGCATTTGAAATTATTAAGTTATTTATAGTTGTTATTATATCTAGCACAGATAACTTTCCTTAAGACAGTGCTGTAAGGTAGTAAATTAGTATTTTTCCCATTTTAAATATGAGGAAATAGTATTTAAGAGGTTGAGTGGTTTTGCTTATCTTTTAATCCAAGCATTAAGTATCTCAGGTGGAATTTAAACCCAGATTACAGTCATTCAACAAGCATTTAGTAAGTGTCTACTATGTACCAGTCTCTGTGATAAATGTTGGGTATAAAAATAAAGGCCAAAACATGGTCCTTGACCTCAAGGAGTTCATATTTGAACAAAGAGAGACAACATGCAAATAACTATGTATGCACCTATATAGGAAGTAATCTCAGAAGAGCAGGTATTAGCAGTTGCAGGGAGGGAAAGGATGGGCTGGGAAAAGCCTCTTTTATTTTATTTTTTTTTATTTTTTGAAAAGCCTCTTTTAGAAGATGGCATTTGAACTGTATCTTGAAGGACCTTAGTTGACGTCAGCCACTTTTCAACAATTCATCACTTTCTTTTGAAAGTAAAAGAAATATAGAAATATATATTTCATATTATTGTAAAAAAAGTGCTCTATAAACCTTAAATCACTATACTAGGAGTTATAATTAGTGAGAAGTTATAATTATTATAGAAGTTTCCTATCATCTTAAATTTTAATTTTAGAAATGCTATATCTTAGTTTTTAGTTTACCTTCATATGATAACTACAGTAGTTTAACTCTAGATTTTTATCTTTAAGCACCAAGCTCTCCTCAGTATATAAATAGATAAAACATACTGACATAGTTACTATTTGAAATAATTTTCATTATTTCATTTTTATTATCATTCTTTAATTGTTTTTTGTAAATTCAGATTTTGGTATATCCATACAGGTACAAATATAAACATAAGTATATAATGATATCTTTGTTTTCTTATACTTCTGCATTATTATTGGGAAATTTTTATAGCTGATTACTTATTTGAAAGTATATACTAATAGAAATGTTGAGCTTCAAGTATCTGTGATGACTTGTCATTTGATAGTAGTGTATAATATCTTGGGTTTGATGTAGACTCAAAGTATAGAAGTGTATGTATTTCATTCTCCCCACTTATGGATATTCAGATTTTCCCTTGATAATGAGAACAGAAGAAGTTAACAGTATTGGAAAATGTCCATTAGTTCAAACAGCAGTGGGAACCTGCCTGAGATCTCCTCTTCCTTTATTCCAATTTGGGTTCGTTTTTTGGTGGGTTATTTTCCTAGTAGAGAGAAAGAGGCCCTTGGTATTCTGAATTTTATTCTACCCATTCTATGTGTGACTCATGAAGTACCTTAGATTGTGTATGATTTTATGCTATAAATGGGAGTTATTATTTCCTTTTCAAGATTTTCTGAAGGATTCTTTGAGGTTCCTTTATAAATCCTTAAGGAAACCAAATTTGCATTTTGAACTGAGGTAGGGAATCAGGACTTCTATAGCACTGTATTGTGAAACCTTGATCCTCTATAACTCCCTTAATCACTCCCCTTCTACCCAACTCCCCAGCCTTTAATTTTCTTTCCCTGAAAAGTGAAAAATTCATCTGGTAGCTATATTTTATTCTCATATCCAAAAAATTTAGTAACTCTTGTAATAATAGACCAGTAATTAGAGAATAGATTAAAAAAAGTTGGTAGTTTTCTACTTTAGCAGATTTAGTATACTTTAGTATACTATAGTAAGTCAGAATTTGAGGACAGAGATGACTGCTATATGATTCTCCTTTTATAGTGCCGTAGGGCAGTGCCATGGATAATTTTATGCTGCTTAATTTTTTTTGTTAATAATGAAGTTTTGAATTAAACCTAGACCATAGAGGATAACTAGAGTCATTATAAGTGAACATGTTTAGTCAGTGTCTTTACATATAAGGCATTATGGGCAGTACCCATAAGTGTAAATGTTATCCTTAGCTCTTTAATTTATAGTCCAGTTGTGGAGATGCAATGTATGTAGGTACATAAAACTAAAGTATGAGTGTTAACTAGTATCTCTGTGCAGATAAGTCACAGAGATAAACATTGAGCTGCAATCTCTCTCTGAAGCTTCAATCCCTAATTGCCCTATTAGACATTTCAAGAGACATCTCAAACTAAGTATGTCCACAATGAATTTATCTTTTCCCCTCAAACCCCTTTATCTTCCAAAGGTACCACCATTCTTCCATTTTCCCAGGTCTGTAACCTTGTCATTATCTTCTGTTAATTCTTCCTCACCCCACATATCTAATAATTTGCCAAATTTTTCCATTTCTATTTCTACAGTATCTTTTACAACTGATCCTAACTCATAAAGTTACCATTTTTGTTTAGGCCTCCATCTTGTGCCTTATAGTAGATCTACATGCTTCAAGTCTCTGCCTACTTCAGTCCACGCCTCTTGGTTTACCTTTTTGTGATAATGATGTGAAGGTCTCATTCTCAGTTAAGTTTCTTCCACAACTATGACTGACATAGCTAAAAAAAATGCAATGTTTTTGTTGTTCACTTGTGCTCACATAATTAGTATTATTTTCCTTCTATGGTTTATATGCAGGAATCTTTAAAAGCAATTGTTCTTTTTGTTTCAGTTTAATTTAAACTAGAAAATATATGTGAATCCACTTAATTGGACACAAAAACTGCAATATGTTGAAATATGCTGAAAGTGAATTAATTAGACTGGGCACCATTGTTGACTCTTCTATATTGTGAGATTCCTATTTCTCAATCGATTAGCATTAATTACCTCAAGATATCATACTTGACCACCTTATGCATAGACCAAGTTTGGGTTACTAGTGTCAGTCCACATTAAATATTATTAAAGCTTAATTTCTTTCTTTCTTATTTTAGAATTTTCTTGTACATCCCACTTTGGAGTCTAGAGGATTGGTCTCTCTGTGCTCCCCAGATTGTGTCACCTCTGGCATTATGCTTCTTCTGTTGTATACCTGGTCTAGTTCAATTCACTTTTAGTCTTTGCCTTCTTTGTTATGAATTTTCTCATTATCTAGCATATTGTTATTGTTTAGTCATTTCAGTTGTGTCCAACTCTTCATGATCCAGTTTGAGGTTTTCTTGGTAAAGATACTATGCCATTTCCTTCTCCAGCTCATTTTACAGATGAGGAAACTGAGGCAGATTACGTGACTTGTCTAGGGTCACACAACTAATAAGTGTCTGAGGCCAAATTTGAACTCAGGGCTACCTGATTCCAGGCCCAGTGTTTTATCTACTGTACCACCTAGGTGCCCCATATTGTCTAGTATATTGGGGGAACTCTTCACTATGATGTTAGAGTCCAAATATGCTAGAGAAAATCGTTACTTAGAGAAATCTTCACAAGTCTTTTCCATTTTTCTTTGAGTTTGTTGTCCTTTCAGTTCTATCCCTAAATTCTCTTAGGATTCTTTAGCTTAATTTGTTTTCTTTCCAAGATTCCTATAAACTCGTTTTTCCTTCCGCTGCTTCTGGCCATTTTATGGGGGTAATACTGCTTACAATCTAGCATTCTTCTTTGTAGTTTCTATAGACATATTTCTATTTCACACAAGTGTTTACCTTGGCTGGCATATCTCTTCTCTTGGCAAAGAGAGCAAATGTTTGTTGGCTGAGAAGATTTCTTATTTCTTCTGGGCTTCTCATGGAGATTTATATCAGTTGTACTTCCTTAGGTAATTTGGATAACCTTCTGTCTGGTTTCTTTATTGATTTTCCATTTTTTTGTCATTAGTAGTTTTTAAAAAATAGGTCAGGTTCTCATTTTAATTTTTTCTCTTAGTTTGGTATTAATTTTGAGTTTTGCTCCAACAAATTGATGGTTTGTGCAAACATAAACACAGCTGATTCAGAAATGACACTTAGATCAGTAGTCAGTTATTTCCTGTCATAATTAGTTCATCTTTTGTTAGTTGGTACTCACTGTGCCCAGTTCTTTTTTTTTTTATTAAATAGTATTTTATTTTTTCTAATTACATGTAAGGAAAATTTTTAACATTGATTTTTAAAAATTTTTGAGTTCCAATTTTCTCCTTACCTTCTTCAGCACCCCTTCCCTAAGAAAATAGGCAGTTTGATATACAGGTTGTTTATGTGCAATCATGTAAAACACAATTCCATATTAGTCATGTTGTGAAAGAAGAAATAGACCAAAAGAAAAGAAAATAATAAAGAAAGTGAAAATAGTATTCTTTTGATTTGCATTCAGACTGCATCAGTTTTTCTCTGGATGTGGATAGCATTTTCTATCATGAATCCTTTTGTCTTGGATCATTGTATTGCTGAGAAGAACTAAGCCGTTCATAGCTGATCATCACACAATGCTGCTGATACTGCAATCAGTGTTCTCCTGGTTCTGCTCACTTCACTTTGCATCAGTTCACTTGAGCCTTTCCAGGTTTTTCTGAAATGATCCTGCTCATCATTTCTTATAGCACAATAGTATTCCATTACGTTTACATACCACAACTTGTTCTGCCATTCTCCAGTGATGGGTATCCCCTCAAATTCCACTTCTTTGCCACCACAAAAAAAGCTGCTATAAATAATGTTTGTATATATAGGTCTTTTTCCATGATCTCTTTGGGATACAGACCTAGTAGTGGTATTATTGCTGGATAAAAGGGTATGCACAATTTTGTTGTCCTTTGGGCATAGTTCCAAATTGCTCTTCAGAATGGTTGGATCAGTTCACAACTCCACCAACAGTGCATTAGCGTCTCAATTTTCCCACATCCCTTCCAACATCTATCATTTTCCTTTTCTGTCATATTAGCCAACTGATAGGTGTGAGGTCTTACCTCAGAATTGTTTTAATTGGCATTTCTTTAATCAATAGTGATTTAGAGCATTTCTTTATATTGCTATAGATAGCTTTGATTTCTTCTTCTGAAAACTGCCTGTTCATATCCTTTGACCATTTATCAACTGGGGAATGGCTTGTATTCTTATAAATTTGACTCTGTTCTCTATGCTTTTGAGAAGTAAGGCCTTTATTAGAAACACTGGCTGTGAATATTGTTTCCCAGATTTTGGTCTCAGTTGCATTGGTTCTGTTTGTGCAAAAACTTTTAAATTTAATATAAACAAAATTATTCATTTTACATTTCTTAATGCTCTGTATCTCTTGTTTAATTGCAGATTCTTTCCTTCTCCGTAAATTTGTTAGGTAAACTATTCCTCACTCCTTATTTACTTATGTTATCACCCTTTATGTCTAAATCATTTACCCATTTTGACTTTATGTTGGTATATGGTGTAAGCTGTCTATACCTAGTTTCTGCCATATTCTTTTCCAGTTTTCCCAGAAGTTTTTATCAAATGAGTTCTTATCCCAGAAGCTGGGCTCTTTGGGTTTATCAAACACTGGATTTTGGTCATATACTACTGTTTTGTGTACCTAATCTACTCTACTGATCTGTCACTCTATTTCTTAGCTAGTACCAGATAGTTTTGATGGTTACCTCTTTATAGTATAGTTTGAGAACCAGTATTCCTAGGTTGCCTTCATTTACATTTTAAAAGATTAATTCACTTGATATTCTTGACCTTTTGTTCTTCCAGATAAATATTATTTTTTCTAGCTCTATCAAATAATTTTTGGTAGTTTGATTGATGTGGCACTGGATAAGTAAATTAATTTACGTAGAATTGTCATATTAGGTCAGCCTACCTGTGAGCAACTGATATTTTTCCACTTGTTTAGATCTAACTTTATTTGTGTGAAAAGCGTTTTGTAATTACATTCATATAGTTCCTGGGTTTGTCTTGGCAGGTAGACTCCCAAATATTTGATAATGTCAACGGTTATTTTACGTGGAATTTCCCTTTCTATCTCTTGCTACAGAGCTTCGTTGATATTATATGAAAATGCTAATGATTTATGTGGGTTTATTTTCTATTCTGTAACTTTGCTAAAGTTGTCAATTATTTCAAGTACCATCACCTCATCACATCATCTGCAAAGAGTGATAATTTTGTTTCCTCATTGCTTGTTCTAATTCCTTTAATTTCTTTTTCTTCTCTTATTGCTATAACTAACATTTCTAGTACAACATTGAACAATGGTGTTAATGAGTATCTTTGCTTCACTCCTTATCTTATTGAGAAGGCTTCTAGCTTCTCTCTATTACAGATAAAGCTTGCTGATGATTTTAGAAAGATACTACATATCATTTTAAGGAAGACTCCATTTATCCCTATATTCTCTTGTGTTTTTAATAGGAATGAGTGCTGTATTTTGTCAAAAAGCTTTTTCTACATCTTCTGAGATAATCATATGATTTCTACTGGTTTTGTTATCGATATGGTCAATTGTGCTGATAGTTTTCCCAGTTTTGAACCAGCCCTGCATTTCTGGCATAAATCCCACCTCATCATAGTATATGATCTTTGTGATATATTGCTATAATCTCCTTGCTGGTGTTTTATTTAAAATTTTTTGCATCAATATTCATTAGGGAAATTGTCCTATTGTTTTCTTTCTCTGTTTTAGCTCTTCCTAGTTTAGGTATCAGCACCATATTTATGTCATAAAAGGAATTTGGTGTAGGACTCCTTTGCCTGTTTTTACAAATATTTTATATAGTATTAGAATTAATTGTTCTTTAAATTTTTGGGAGAATTCACTTGTGAACCTTTCTAACACTGGGGATTTTTTCTTAGGGAGTTCATTGATGGCTTATTCAATTTCTTTTTCTAAGATGGGGTTATTTAAGCACCCTAGTTCCTCTTCTGTTAATCTCAGCAATTTATATTTTTGTAAATATCCATCAATTTCAATTAGATTGTTAGATTTATTGGCATGTAATTGGCCAAAGTATTTCCTAATGATTGCTTTAATTTCCTCTTCATTTGGTAGTGAATTTACCCTTTTCATTTTCTTACTCATTTCATCACTGGAAATTTGGTTTTCTTCTTAATTTTTTAAATCAAAGTCATCAATGTTTAACTGTCTCACTAGTTTTTTTCATAAAAACAGCATCTAGTTTTGTTTATTAGCTCAGAAGTTTTCTTATTCTCAATTTTATTAATCTCACCCTTGATTTTCAGGATTTCTATTTTGGTGCTTAATTGAGGATTTTAAATTCATTTAAATTTCTTCTTTTTCTAGTTTTTTTAGTCACATGCCCAATTTGTTGGTCTGCTCTTTTTCTATTTTATTGATCTAAGTATTTAGTGAAATAAAATTTCCCCTAAGTATTTCTTTGACCGCATAAATTTTGGCATATTGTCTCATTATTATCATTTTCTTTAATGAAATTATTGGTTGTTTTATAATTTGTTCTTTGACCTACTTACTCTTTAGGATTAGATTATTAAGTTTCCAATTAATTTTTAATCTATCTTTCCACTTACCTATATTGAATATAATTTTTACTGCATTATGACCTAAAAAGATGAATTTAATATTTCTGCCTTTCTACATTTGATTGTGAGGTTTTTAAATACATGGTCAGTTTTTGTGTAGGTGCCATCTACTACTGAGAAAAAGATATATTCTGTTTTTGTTTCCCATTCAGTTTCCCCAGAGGTGTACCATATCTAACTTTTCTAAAATTCTATTCACCTCCTTAACTTCTTGTTTATTTTGTGGCTAGATTTATCTAGTTCTGAGATGAGAAAGCTGATGTTTCCTCTAGTATAGTTTTGCTGTCTATTTCTTCCCGTAACTCCCTTAACTTCTCCTTTAAGAATTTGGATGCTATACCACTTGGTGCATATATGTTTGATATTGATATTACCTCATTTTCTATTGTATTTTTTAGCAGCATGTAGTTTCCTCCCATCTCTTTTTTTCTTTTAACTTTTTAAATATATATTTTATTTCCCCCAAGTTATGTTAAATCTATTTTCAACGTTTAAAAAAATGTTTTGAGTTCCAAATTTTATCCCTCCATCCTTATCCTCTGTCCTGCTTGAGACAGTAAGCAATCTTATATAGTTTATACATGTACAGTCATGTAAAACATTTCCATATTAGTCATTTTTAAGAGGACACTGAAATAAAAAAAGAATGAAAGTGAAAAATAGCAGAGTCTGTATTGACAGCATCAGTTTTTTCCTCTGGATGTAGATGCTGTGCTTCATCATTATTCCTTTGGGATTGTCTTGGATCATTGGATTGCTGAGAATAGCTAAGTTATTCACAGTTCTTCAATATACAGTATTGTTGCTACTTTGTACAATGTTCTCCTAGTTCTGCTCACTTCACTTTGCATCAGTTCATGTAAGTCTTTTGCTTTGTTTGAGATTGTGATTGCCACCCCTGCTCTGACCAGTTCTTAGAGTAAGTATTCATGCCATATATTCATGAGACTTCTATGCGATCTACAAAACTTGGGCCTTCTCATTTTAAACTATATAACTATAACTTCCCTTACGTTGAAGTCATCAAATAGCATAGCATATATTAATCTAATTTGGAGGGTTTTAGTGAATTATTTGTATAATTTTTCTACCTCTTCATCCTTTGAAACATAGATTTTGGCAGATAAACTGCAGTTTATCTTCATGGCATTTTTGTTTTGGTAAATTCTTATCATGAACAGTAAACACTCATGATTCTGAGCACCCTCTTGCTTTTTTTTGTGCAAGCCTGACACCATCACAGCAGAAGCAGAAGAGAGGGCTGTATGAGATCAAGGACCATTTTCCATTTTACTTTGTTTTATGGGTTGTCATAACCAAAGACTTTATCATCAAGATCCATTGGTCATAAAATGAACCTTTTGTTATTTAACTAGACTGGTAAGGAGTATACTCAACGCCTTTCCACTATTACCTTTACAATATTCCAATATAATAGTACTTGTTATATTGGCATTATATTTAAGAACTCAGACTCAACTCCATATCACAGTGGAGAGGAATAGGACTTTATGGCAGTAGCATGATGTGGTATAAAGATTAGATTTGGAAGCAGAACACATGGGTTAAAATCCTTGCTGTGCTACTTACCCCCTTGGTTGGCTTTGGCAAGTATCTTAAATTCTCAGGCTTGAATTGCCTAATTTATATTTTAGGAGGTTGGACTCCCATACACCTTAGGTCCATTTCCACAGATTATTTCTGGGGAAAAAAGGACAAGAATTCCATGTGATAAGAAGGCATAATAGAATTTCAGTCTCCATCACTACAGAGAAGAGGTCTCCAACACACACAGCCCATAACAATCCTTAGTACAGCCAGAACCTGATTAAAATGTAGTTCCTCTCTGAATTTCACATTTTGATGTGTTAGAAAACACATTTTTACTAAGTCAGTATATGACCTATAGGGTTCCTTATATGTGTTTTAGTGGTTCCCATTTCTATTTAAGTTTGGTGCCAGCAGTGTAGATAATTCCTAGATTGATGATGTAGAGCTTGTTCCATCACCTGCTAATTACCTACTCTTCCATATCATTGAGATAATATACCCTAACATATGGAGTATTTAACAAAAGGCCCTGAGTAAAGTACTGTACTTGTAGCATGACCAATAGTTAAGTCAGAAATTCCGGCTATGAATAAATGTCTTGGCATCTTTGCTCTTCTTTTTGCCATGAAGTATCTAGGAAGCTAATGACTGTGGGGATGGGTGAGCCATGGGTTACAAGACAGTTTTTCTGAGTCCAACGAAAGTCATTATTGCAGGTCTCAATCTCAAAAGAGGCCCAATAAGTGTGTAAAGTCAGTTATCAGTTGACCTGGATTTTCCCCTGCCCCCTAACCCAACTTTCTTTTTTCCCTTCTTTGCCCCTTCAGATTTGTAAGCATTTTTTAAAGTTCTTACTATGTACCGAGCACTGTGCTAAGTTCTGGGAATTCAAAGACATGCCCCCAAAAAGATAGTCCTTGAACGAAAAGAGTTTACATTCTAATGGGCAAAGACAGCATATAAAAGGAAACTGAAAGGGGGTGGGGTGAGAAGAAGAGAGAAGGTACCTATGTGAAGGCATAGTATAGGAAGTCCAGAAAGTCAGAAATGGAACCTGGACCTGAATGAAGACGTGGGTGACCTGGGTGCTTTCCTCAAATTGGAGGTCTGCGAAGAACCAGATTAATTAGAGGAAGGAGCTGCAGGGAACAGAGTGAGGTGAAGTGGAGCGAGGAGTGAGGAGTTCCAGGGTGAGGAGGTTTCTGCAGCACGATAGAGAATCCAGGAGTAGGGCATAAAGAGAAACCTGTTATGATGCTCAAAGCATCCCTCTGGGAGTAGAGTTAACAGATAATATTTTATTTTGGCAGCATTCAGTGCCCTAGAACCTTTGGGAAGCAGTGAAAACTGATGAAACATCAGTGGTATAGATCAGAGATGGGACTTCCCTATAAAGGGAGAAAGTTGGTTGTCGTTTCCCCATACTCCATTAGGCCTCTCATACTGCTAGTGGAGGTCCACTTTGAGACAGATTCCCTAAAACTTTGTGTGTCATCAATCTTTAGGAAACCTTGGTCAGCTGTAAAGAATATCTATCAGTAGATTTTATTTGGACACAAGTATTTTTGTCTGTGGGTATTCCCTGCCCCCACTCCCCTCCAGTCCTAGTGTAGTTGTCTCTCTCTCTCTCTCCCCCTCTCCCTCTCCCTTTCTACCCCCACCCCACATATATACATTCAGAGAAGCATTTGCCTTTAAATATGGGAAGCAAAATGGCTAGGAGAACTTGATCACTTTTCCTTTTCATTTTAATAAGAATCCTATGAATTATAAGTAGAACTCAGTTAATGAAATCCTACATTATCCAAAGCTGTGCTGTAAAAGTTCTAATGTGAGTTTATATCTTTAATTCAGAAGTTGACAGGCTATGGCCTGCAGGCCAAATCTAGCTCACCTCCTGTTTTTATATGGCCTGTGAGCTTGCTGTTCTTAGCTTGGTGGACATACAAAAAATAGATGGCATGCAGAATTTGGTCCGCATGCTGTGATTTGCTGACCTCTGTTCAAAATTAGTTAAAACATTCTTCCTTCTATCCTTCATCCTTTGCCATTATGTCTCACCCGTCTTCTCCCCTTGGTGAATTCTTCCTAGAACCTCCGTTTTGGGAAGGAGACAAGACCAGCCTTCATTCTCTGGACTTTGCCACCATTTCTCTGCACAAATACCCCTTCCCACTTTTCCTCTGTCTGTTATAAGAACTAGGGAGGGAAGACTTGGAAAAATAATTAATAGCTTATTTGAGAAGTGAAAAATCTTACCTGCGCAATGAACTCCTTCAGAACTAGAATGGACAAACAGAAATTGATGGCTCCAGGAGAAACCATTAAATATTATTAAAAGAAATATTAAAACAAAATCAAACGATTGGAAAAAAAACAAGAAAATTTAAATTCTCTCTTAAAACAATCTGCAAAAAATGTCAAAGTCAGATAATTTTAAGTATCATTAGACTACCTGAATGCCATGAATAACAACAACAACAACAACAACACAAGAGCCTAGAAATCATATTTAGAGAAATCTTGAAAGAATACTGCCCGGATGACTTAGAACTAGAGGACAAAGTACAAATAGAATCTACCAGTCACCACCCATTTAAAAAGCCGTTTTAAACTCCTAAAAAAATTTTTTTTAACTTTATCTCTTGTCAGAATTCAGGTTGAACTTGCATCTGTTTTTTTTTTCCTTTGAGGCTTTGCTTGTAGATGTTTTGGAGTAATTCTCTTTTATTGGATTTGTGTCTTGGGTGTCCTTGTCACTGTAATAGTTCTTTATGGTTGAATTTTTTTTTGTTTGTTTATTCTTTTTTCTAGCCTTCTATAATTTTTACTTCCTTTCTGTAATTTGGACTTTTTCTTCTGTACACTTTTTTTTTTGAGGGGGGAAGGCAGGGCAATTGGGGTTAAGCGACTTGCCCAAGGTCACACAGCTAGTAAATATGTCAGGTGTCTCAGGCTGGATTTGAACTCAGGTCCTCCTGACTCCAGGGCTGGTGCTGTATTCACTGTGCCGCCTAGCTGCCCCCTTCTCTATACTTCTAAATAGAATATGTGGGCCTTCTTTGTTACTATTTTATATATTCTCTTGTGTCTAGCTGCTCCATTCTTTAGGTATTAAATGTCATATTCTTCAAGGATATCAAGGATGACTGAAACTTTGGACCTGCAAGCTTTCATTATACCCAAAACAGACTGCTTACTTCTGTTTTTGCACAACACATATTCTCTGACCTACTGCTCCTTGTCCAGATCTGTCACCCAGAGGTGCAGGTCCCTTCCTTACTATGCATTATATCTATTGCTCTGCTTTGAGGTATGAGTGACATAGCTACCAGTTGACACCTGTTTCAGCTTCTTGCCTAGTATCAGGTCTCTCTGTGCTGGATCAGGGATCTCTTCTTGGGTAAACACAGCCCTAGGCCCTGCTTCATTTCCCGAACTGGAAGGCTCTGCCCAGCACTCTCCTGGCTACACCCCCTCTCCAGTGTCCGAAGACCTCTGTTGATCTCCCTTTGCCTAGGCTGGAAAAATAACCCCCTGTGATTTTTCCTTGGGTTTCCCAAATGGAATTCTGTCTTCCAACATCATCACTGCTAGCTTGAAGCTGCTCCCTTTCACGGTTCAGTCATTTTTTATTTGATAATCTTGTTCTCACTCTTTTTCCTTCTTGGCCTTTCAGCAGCCTTCAAAGATATTGATTGCTCCTGGAGATTTTATTAACAATGCACTCTCCTGTCTCACTTCCTTCCTTTTGCGCTAGTCGTCTGTATTCTTTGGGCATCATCCAGGCCCTAACCCTTAAGTGTGGGCATCCTCCAAGACTCTGTCATGGGCCAATTTTTATTTCCATGCTCTCTTGGTATTTCATCAGTTCCTGTGGCTTCAGTTATCATCTCTGTGCAGATGGCTCCTGAATCTGTATATTCAGTCTTAATTTTTTTCCATAGCTCCAGTCCTCCTATCACCAACTACCTGGACCTCATCTGGATGTCTGATAGTCAGCTCGGAGTAAACACACCAAGGACATAACTCATTAACTTTTTCCCCCAAACTCATTTCCTCCCCCAAAATTCCCTACTTTTACTGAGGGCACCACCATCTTTTATTCCCCCAAGTCCACAGCTTTTCACATCCTCCCTCTCACTGCCCTCTCCCCACAGTTCTCCCCCCATCACCAAGACTGGTGAGTTTGCTAACCATCTCTCTCATCCTTTCTCTTCTTTTTACTAAAGTCATTACTCTGTTTCAGGGCCTATTGCAGTAGCTTATTTGGGCTCTAGGCTTTCAGTGTCTCCCCTTTCCATTCCTTATCACATGCCAAAACAGTCTTTCTACAGCACAGATATGACATGTCACTCCCCCTATAATAAAATGTAAACTCTTTAGTATAATGTTTAATGTCAGCCTACCTTTGCCTTGTGCCTATAAGATAGGCTCTTCCTTACTTCTTTGTCTTAGAATTCTTAGCTTCATTCATTCTACTTGTTTGGAAGCCTTTACTTTGCCCTAGTGTTGGGTGCCTTCTCCCTGCTCAAATTACATTATATTTATTTATCTGTCTCACCTCTGACACATAATGGCTGTGTGACTCTGAGCAAGTTACTTAACCCTCTTAGTGCTCTAGGCAACCCTTTAAGATTATAAATTACAGTGAAGGTACAGACCTGTACAGGGAGAGGGAGTTTCTTCATTCAGGAGTTCTCTGTATCAATGAAGTCAAAGGCCCATTTCCTATACCTGTCCTGTATGTTTAAAAGTATTCCCTCAGTGAAATAAAAGTTCCTTAAGGGCAGAAGACTTTCCTTTGTATCCTAGTATGGTACCAGTTGTAATCTAGCATGGTGCCAGTATGCATTCATAAGTTAATAGCCAAATTAAAATGAAGTTCATAATTGGAAAAGGAAGTGATCCATGTTGGATCTTCTGTGGAAGTTCTTTGGAAGCACATGTAAAGAATCATGCAAAACAAAGTAGTTTATATCAAAGTATAAATTTTGATTTATATCAGTGGGGGAAATACATCCAGTGTAAGATGTAAGTGCCTCATGCCAAAGCATCATCAGCTGCTACACATGCATGGTTGATCCACAAGGCTTTGCAAACCTTGGGGTTGTGACTCACTAGGATGAGGCTCAGTGGACCATACACGAAGTGCTACCAAGCATGAGTTGGCAGTATTTTATTTTCCTCAGGATTAGAATAGGTGTTGTTTATATCTATGTGCATGACATAGTGAGTTTGAAACAAAGAAAATTCAAAAACATAGTATAAAGCAGTACAACTTAGCAATTGAATTTGAATTTTGAATTTCTGTTAATTTAACTTGAATTGAAATTTATCTTTTTTAACATCCTACTATTCCCATTTCTGTTAATTTTCCAAGGTAATCAATGGGAATGTCAGGGAGATAGTTTTTATTTCATTCCAGTCAGTCAACCAGCACGTTTATTGTTTGCTCTTAAGACTATTTAACATTCATTTAAAAAAAATAGATATTGTGAATTGTAAATGGGTATCTATTCCTTAATAAAGGTATATCCAAACCACTTTTTTGTTGAAGGGCGACAAAGTCAATGTTAATATGCTCCCTGCTGGTAGACCATGACACAGGGTTTGGGGTCAGCTGATTTTAGTAGATTTGGTGAGTTTTTATGTGCTCTGGATAACCTCATTCCCAGGGTGAAATGCCACAACTGAGTGGATTACTTGGGAGGTAAGGGAGTTGGTGGTGGTAGTGGGAGGGCCTGGTTTTTGGAGGGCCAAAATCCCTGTTGGGGAGAAGTGAAGCATTAGCAAGTCAGATGCAACATTTTCATTCCAAGTAGGCCCTCATTTCCTGGAGTTTAGCTTAGCAGTTAGTTTAAATTAATCTCTTTAAACATGGAAAAGCAATGTGGCACAGTGGATGGAATGCTACCCCTTAGAGTAAGGAAGACAGGGGTTTAATAATTGCCTCTCTGTGTCAGATGCAATTCACATGGGGAATTATGCTGGTGAGACTACAGATCCTAAATGGGAAAAATTATTTAAATATAGTAACATTTTAATAGTATATGAATATAAATGAATACAAATATACATGTATTGTGTGTGTGTTCATAGCAAGCCCTACCTCTGACACATAGTAGCTGTCATGGGCAAATTTAATCAGTTACTCTCTCATGTTCCCAGGTAATCATCTAAGACTGTCAGAGATAGAGTGTGTGTGTGTGTGTGTGTGTGTGTGTCTGTGTGTCTGTGTGTCTATGCATATCTATATTATCTGTATAGTTTATTTGGTCTGGGCCTTTGATTTCATTGGTTTAACAGGAAATTTCCAACAATGCAAATTGGCAATTAATCTGTAACTTCGTGGGAGAGTTTGTTTTATCTGTAAATTACAGTCTTAGTTGCTGGTCCCAGAGGTTAATTTGCCCAAGGTCATACAGCTAAAAAGCGTCAGAGGTTGATTCAACCTTAACTGATTCAACAAACTGCCTCTCATTGAGGCATGTATATATATGCATATGTGCATACACACACACATATATAACCATCCATACTACCTACCTATCTCTAGACCTCTTCATGTGTGATTATACACTAATTCTGCTGTTACCTCCTAATTATTTTGAATGATTGAAGTTGCAATGTATTTTTTTGCTCCCTGAGCTATAGACAGCAAGACTACTGTTATGGCATCTTTGATCTCATATTTATGTTTGCTAGCTTTGAAGTAGGTTTGGATGAGTGAGTATGGTGAATACTGAAGACAATGCATACCACCTAATTTATTGCCTGCACAATACTTCCTATCTTTATAATAACATTTTGGAGAGTTACAAAGGTTAGTCCCATTTGGAAAATTAGCATGTCTACTTGCATCTTTAGTTGCATAATTTTCCTCTTTTAGGGAGTGGTTAGGTTAGTAGCCTGAGATTTCACAAGATTGCAGTGTATATATCTTGTTTGTACATAGTTGTTTGTGTATTCAATGCTTAGCATAGCACCTGGCACATAGTAGGCACTTAATATATGTTTATTGATTGATTGATACTGTCTCCTCCACTAGAATGTGAGCACCGTGAGAGCTAGAACCGTGTATTTGCCTTTCTTTGTATTTCCATTACTTAGAATGGTATCTGGCACACTTGTTGAAGGATTAACCAACTCTTCTCAATGCCTACTGCTACATTACTTAATCCATATTTTTTCAAGCACCTACTATGTGCTAGGCATTATGTTAGATATCTGGGATGCAAGAGCAAAAATTAATATTATATTCTATCAAGGGAGACAACATGTACGTGAATAAGTTTATACAGAGTATATACAAAATAAATACGAGGCATTTTTGGAAGGCAGGGCATTAAGAGCAGAGTGCCTAAGTCTAGAAGGATATAAAGGATTTTAGGACACTAAGGTAAGAAGAGAATACCTTCCAGGCACAGGAGTGGGAGGTGGTGGTGGGAAGGGTAGCCATTTTAGAGGATGGAGGCAGGAGATGGAGTTAGAGCATGTAAGGAATACTAGAAGGTCAGGTTGGCTGCACTTTGTAGGAGGGGATATCTAATGTATTATAAACCTGGAAAAGTAGGTTGAAATGCCACACAAAAGAATTCATATTTGATCCTAGAGGCAGTAGGAAGCCACTGGAGTTTAAATAGGAGAATGACATAGGCAGACCTAATCTTTAGGGAATTCTCTTTGGCAGTTTTGTGCAGGATAGAGTGCAGTAGGTAGTCTTTAGGCAGTGAGACCTATTAGAAGGCTATTGCAGTACTCCAGATGAAAGGTGGTGAGGACCAGAATTGTATCAGAAGTAATAGTAGTTCTAGCATTTATATAGTAATTTAAGGTTTGCATATTATTTACATATGTTGTTTTATTTAATCCTCACAACAACACTTTGATGTAGGTGCTCTCATTATCACCATTTTACAGATGAGGAAACTGAGGCTGAAAGAGGTTAAAAGACCTATCCAGGGTCTCACAGCTAGGATGTGTCTGGGACAGGATTTGGACTCAGGTATTCTCACTCCACATTTGGCACTCTAAGCACTGTAATAACAAGAAGGTGATAGAGAGTGACTGAGTAAGATTAGAGGAATGAATATATTTAAAGTGAGGGAGGGCTGGAAAGAAAAGGGCCCTATGAAATCTATTCCCTTGCTCTACTGCCATCATTTTAAAGGTGTTTGTCAAGTCATTTTCATGTAGTTTTGTGATTTGCGGCCTTTATTGAATTCGTGAATATCTTTAGTTAGAAATCCATCCATGTGTTTCTTGAAACCTTTATAATAATAGTAGTAATAGCTGAGTAGGTGGATGGTGGTGCCTTTAACTGCAGTAGAAAACTTGGAAAGCAGGAAACATTTCATGGGTATGATAATGAGTTCTGTTTTGGACTTTTGAAATGTTTTATGAGACATTAAATTTGGGATTTACAGTAGACAGTTTGATGGGTGACTAGAGGTGAGGAGAGTTTAGTTCTGGATAATAAACAGATCTGAGAATCTTCTGTATAGAGACAAAAACCCCATAGGAGTTGATGAAATGACCAAGTGAGATTAGTATAGAGAAAGAAGAGAAGAGGGTTCAGGCCAGAGCCTAGAGAAACACTATTATGACCTGGCCGAAGAGCCACCAAAGGAAATTGAGAAGGAGTGGTGAGAAGGGTAGGAGGAGAGCCAGGAGAGTTCTGTGGTCACAAAAACCTAGAAAGGAAAAAACATACAGGAGGAGAGGTTGCTTAACAACGTCAAAGAGAGGTCAAGAAGGACAAGGGTGAGAACAGATCATTAGATCTAACAATTAAGAGATCATTAGTAACTTTGGAAAGAGCAGTTTCAGTTCAATGATGAAATCAGAAGCTATCACTTTGCAGCATGTGAAGCACTAACGACCTGATAGTCTTGTACTTTGCCCTAGTAAAACCACAACTTGGTTTTCAGTGTTAGGTGCCACATTTTAGGAAGGACTTTGATAAACTGGAGATTGTTCAGAAGAGGATGATAAAGGGCCTTATGGTTATGCTCTGTGATTGGTACTTTAAGGAACTGTGGGTGTTGAGTCTGAAGAAAAGACTTCGGTGGCAATACAATGGGTCTTTTCTGCTTAGATGTGAGTGTTCTCCAAGATTCTGTCCTAGGCCCTCTTTTTTTCTTTTTTTCTACCCTCTTTCTCATTAACCTTATCAGCTCTCTGTGCAGATTTTATCTGTAAGTTATATGTATCCAACTCCAGTAACTCTCCTGAATTTCATTTCTGAATCACCATCTGACATTTCAGACTGACTGTCACTGGTACACCCTAAGCTCAGCATGTCCAGAACCAAATTTATTATCTTTTCCCCAAATGATTGTTTCTCTCAACTTCCGTGCTATCACTCAAAAATCTCAGATTTGTAGCTTTTGCACTGGCCAGCCCATATGCCTGGGATGCATCCTCTTCTCACCTCTATTTCAAAAAATCCTTCTCTTCCTTAAGACCAGGTTCTTCATGAAGTTGCTGCTTCTTCTCAAGGACCAACTTCTTCACGAAGCCTTTCCTGGCCCTCTGTTTTGATATTGCCCTCCCTCCCAAATTACCTTGTATTACCCACTTTGTATATCCCCCCATTAGGATGAAAGCTCCTTGTGAGAATTGTTTCGTTCTTTGTGCTTATTTCTCCACTACCTAGTACTGTGCCAGACATATCCATGCTTAATAATTTCTTTCTATTTGATTGACTAAAATCTTACAAGGGTTGTCAGGTGAAGGAAGTATTAGGCTTATTCTCTTTGATCCCAGAGGGCAGAAGTAGGAACAGTAGATGGAATTTCCAAAGGGTCTGGTTTAGGCTTGGTAACAGAAGATTTTTGACAATCAGAGCTGTCCAGAAGTAAAGTGGATTGCCTTAGAAGGTAGTAACTTAAACAAATACTGGACAACTAGTTGTCAGTGATGGAGAGGATGTTTTTTCCTGTTCACATCTGGCTTCATGTAAGAAGTCTTCAGACGTCTCTTCTAACTTTGAGATTTTTTGTTCAGCTGACTGAAGTCCTCTGAGACTTCTCTGACTTCTCCACTATGTCCCCACTCTGGGTACCTGCCCCCACACCCTTTTTCAGCCCTTTGTGCATTAGTCTTCCCTTAATGGATTGTAGACTTCTAGAGGGCAGGGGCTGCGAGTGTGTGTGTGTGTGTGTGTGTGTGTGTGTGTGTGTGTGTGTGTGTCTGCGTGTCCAGTGTTTAGCACAGTGATTGCCTGAAGAGGTTATGGAATTACCTAACACTAGAGTTCTTCAGATTGAAACTGGATAACCACTTTTCAGGGATGTTGTACAGGTACTACCTGCTCAGGCACAGACTAGACTAGATGAATTCAAAGGTCTCTTCCAGCTGTAGGATCCTTTCAAATTCTGTTTTTATTCAGGCCAGTAATGACAAATTGTATTCATGTTTATAGATGAGTCGGCTAGCTGTCTCAGTGGCTTGAGTATTGAACTTAGAGTTTGAAGGGTCAGAATTCTGCCTCCTTGGCAAGTCACTTAATCTCTCTCAGCCAGTTTTCTCATCTTTAAAGTGGGGGAAAATAATGGTACTTAACTTCACAGGGCTAACACGAAGATCAAACGAAATAACATCTAAAGCACTTGTACATTTTAAGTTATTAATTTGCTGATCACTATTAATACCTTCTATGGTTGCTGTGCTCTGTATGAATGCTATTTTCATTATCATGGAAGTTATTTTTCCCTATTATTCCAAAAGCAGTCCCATAATTATATTTTTGTAAGTACTTTTCTAGAAGTGCTTACAAACTTATGGATAATAACTCTAAATAATTCCTCTAGAATTTTTAGAACAGTAATTATATTTGGGGTTACAAGAATAGTTTTAATAGGTATGGAAAAACATAACACCATAGGCTTTTGCTAATGAGAAAATTATGAAGAAGGAGGTTAGGCTTCTAATAGACTGAACTGTTGCCTAGTATCTATTTGAAAGATGCATGAACTCCTTTTAATTCTTTCCACATCGAGTCATATTAATGACTTAATATGTTGTTTTCTCTTTCTAGATTGGAGCATATGATCAACAGATATGGGAAAAATCCGTAGAACAAAGAGAAATCAAGGTAGCAAAGTTGTATTTTTTTATACTTTGGAGCATAATTTCTATAAATTTATTGATGTTACAGGTTCAGTTCCTTATAAGAAAAATTCTTCTATGCAGTTGTTATGATATAAATGAGTATTTAACATTACAATATAAATTAGAAGGTAAGATCATCTTTGGTATCTTTCTCAGTCTCTACCTTTGTTCTTTTGAATTTTGCATTCTAGCATCTTTATCCTCTTATTTCCCTTTATGAATTCTAATGGTTATCTTTTATCAGCTTTTTCCCACCCTTTCCCTTATCACCTTATATTTCTAGTTTATTTTTTTCTCCCTTTTGATGCTGTCATTGCTCTGTACAGTTGATTAGACTGGTGAGTATTTCAGGGTTTTTTCCCTCTAAGTGACCTTGTGCAAAGTATGTTTTCCATAATTGGAATTTTGCATTTTGGTGCTACTAACAGAATGCTATCAATTCTAAAACAGTTTTGGAAAAGCTGGCCAATTATTTTAAAATTGAATTTTTAAAAATTAGTTAAAAACCTCTTCTGTTACAGCTTGCTCCTTCTTGCATAATTGTTGGCTTTAATGAACATATATACTCATAGATTGCAGTTTGCAAGTCTTTGAGAAAATAGAAAATATTTTATTAACAACATGCACTGATTCTGAATAGTTAAATTTTCTTTGAAATTATTTTCTTTTTTCTTGGATATTATTAATTAATTTGGTGATATGCATGAGCTAAGCCATTCTAAAAACTTCATGTGGATTGATTGAGCTTATCCAGTTTGGCTTGGAACTGGACAAAAGGTTGCTTATTAGAAAGTTTGATATTAGATTAAAAGCAAACTTGTAGTCATTTTAAAATCTGGCAAAATTTATTACATCAAAATTGTATTCTTGCACAAAATAGCACTAAATTGTGGGGTTCTTTGTAATTTTAGAAGTTTTGATTTTAAATCACAGAGATGTAAAAAATGACAAATTTGCAAAGAACGTGTTTATAAACCTATCAAGTGTTTTTGGAGGGACACAGCCAAATTACTTGAGAATTTTTCAGAATTAGGAAATATTTTATTGCTAAAGTAAAGGAGAGGATAAAATGGGATTGTGCCAGTGAATTGCTATTATGCGAGCTGACAGGCTTTAAGAAAACAATAAAAACTTGGGATTGGAAGACTGTTGTCTCAAAGTTTTCGCTTTAAAGCTCTGACAATAAGTTCAGAGGTATGTAAGACTTTTATGATCAGCAAACAAAGTCACTTTGTTGTATTTTAGAACAGTTTGAAATCTGCTGCAAAGAAATTATTTGTAGGAAAAATTTTATGTTCAGGATTATTATTTTTTTGATTGGGGATTTTAAGGCAAGTAAGTACATTAATTGATATGTAAATGGTCATGGTTTTAAAGGAGTAAGAAATTTGACTGTATTTTGGGAAGCCCTTTTTACTACTTATGTCACCTTATTTAACAGTGCTATTAATAATTAATAGAGAGATGAAAAATAGGCCAAATATATTTCTTTTGGGTAACTTGAGTTATATAATTGATTTTTTTTTAGATTTTATAACCTTTAAAAAAAGGTGTTGATTTGTGGAAACTAATGATCTACTTTTTAATAAGCTCTTCAGGTTTTTTATTTTAGGGACACGCACCAAAATTGTAATTTGTTTTTTAGAAAATTGTTGTCTTGAATAGTCATGAAAAAAGATTGAACAGGATTTCCTGTATCTGAAACTGCTAGTTATGATTTTAGATGGGACCTAAACAAATTTCATGCATAGGAAGTACAGATCAGTGAGCCAAAACATACTTTCTAAATTTATTTATTTTTTTAAATTTTTTTTTGATTTAAATTTATTTATTTAACATATTTAGTTTTCAGCATTGATTTTCACAAGACTTTGAATTACAAGTTTTCTCCCCATTTCTACCCTCCCCCCCACTCCAAGATGGCATATATTCTGGTTGCCCTGTTCCCCAGTCAGCCCTCCCCTCTATTATCCCACTTCCCTCCCATCCCCTTTTCCCTTCCTTTCTTGTAGGGCAAGATAAATTTCTATGCCCCATTGCCTGTGTATCTTATTTTCTAGTTGCATGCAAAAACTTTTTTTTTTGTTTTTGAACATCTGTTTTAATTTGGCTATTAACTTATGAATGCATACTGGCACCATGCTAGATTACAACTGGTACCATACTAGGATACAAAGGAAAGTCTTCTGCCCTTAAGGAACTTTTATTTCACTGAGGGAATACTTTTAAACATACAGGACAGGTATAGGAAATGGGCCTTTGACTTCATTGATACAGAGAACTCCTCCCTTCCCACCCACCCTCCCCAAGAAATCAAGCAATTCAACATAGGCCACATGTGTAACATTATGTATAACCCTTCCACAATACTCATGTTGTGAAAGACTAACCATATTTTGCTCCTTCCCAACCCATTCCCCTTTATTGAATTTTCTCCCTTGACCCTGTCCCCTTTCGAAAGTGTTTGTTTTGGATTACCTCCACCCCCATCTGCCCTCCCCTCCATCATCCCCCTCCCATTTTTTATCTTCCTCCCTCTTCTTTCCTGTGGGGTAAGATACCCAATTGGGTATGTATGGTATTCCCTCCTCAGGCCAAATCTGATGAGAGCAAGGTTCACTCATTCCTCCCTCACCTGCCCTCTCCCCTCCTCCCACAGAACTGCTTCCTCTTGCCACCTTTATGCGAGATAATCCACCCCATTCTATCTCTCCCTATTGATTTTATTGCTTTTAGATATCGTCCCTTCATCTTCAACTCACCCTGTGTCTACTCTCTCTCTCTCTCTTTTTTATATATACATATACATATATACATACACATATATATACACACACACACAGATATATACATACATACACATTAACTTATATATATACATAAACATATATATATGCATATTCCCTTCAGCTACCCTAATACTGAGGTCTCGTAAATCATACATGTCATCTTTCCATGTAGGAATGTAAACAAAACAGTTCAACTTTAGTAAGTCCCTTGCAATTTCTGTTTCTTGATTACCTTTTCATGCTTCTCTTGAATCTTGTGTTTGAAAGTCAAATTTTCTATTCAGCTCTGGTCTTTTCACTGAGAAAGCTTGAAAGTCCTCTATTTTATTGAAAGTCCTTATTTTGCCTTGGAGCATGATACTCAGTTTTGCTGGGTAGGTGATTCTAGGTTTTAATCCTAGCTCCATTGACCTCCGGAATATCGTGTTCCAAGCCCTTCGATCTCTTAACGTAGAGGCTGCCAGATCTTGGATTATTCTGATTGTGTTTCCACGATACTCAAATTGTTTCTTTCTGGCTGCTTGCAGTATTTTCTCCTTGATCTGGGAGCTCTGGAATTTGGCAACAATATTCCTGGGAGATTTCTTTTTGGGATCTATTTGAGGAGGCGATCTATGGATTCTTTCAATTTCTATTTTGCCCTGTGGCTCTAGAATATCAGGGCAGTTCTCCTTGATAATTTCTTGAAAGATGATATCTAGGCTCTTTTTTTGATCATGGCTTTCAGGTAGTCCGATAATTTTTAAATTATCTCTCCTGGATCTATTTTCCAGGTCTGTGGTTTTGCCAATGAGATATTTCACATTGTCTTCCATTTTTTCATTCCTTTGGTTCTGTTTTATAATATCTTGATTTCTCATAAAGTCACTAGCTTCCACTTGCTCCAGTCTAATTTTTAAAGTAGTATTTTCTTCAGTGGTCTTTTGGACCTCCTTTTCCATTTGGGTAATTCTGCCTTTCAAGGCATTCTTCTCCTCATTGGCTTTTTGGAGCTCTTTTGCCATTTGGTTAGTCTATTTTTTAAGGTGTTGTTTTCTTCATTGTATTTTTCAGTATTTTTTTGGGTCTCCTTTAGCAAGTCATTGACTTGTTTTTCATGGTTTTCTCACATCCTTCTCATTTCTTTTCCCAATTTTTCCTCTACTTCTCTAACTTGCTTTTCCAAATCCTTTTTGAGCTCTTCCATGGCCTGGGACCAGTTTATGTTTTTCTTGGAGGTTTCTGTTGTAGGCTCTTTGACTTTGTTAACTTCTGTCTGTATGTTTTGGTCTTCTTTGTCACCAAAGAAAGAATGCAAAGTCTGAGACTGAATCTGGGCGCATTTTTGCTGCCTGGCCATATTCCCAACCAACTAACTTGACCCTTGAGTTTTTCAGTGGGGTATGACTGCTTGTAGACTAAAGAGTTCTATGTTCCACGTTTGGGGGGGGTAGGTGCCAGCTCTGTCACACCAGCACTCCTCCTTCCCCAAGAACCCCCAACCCGGACTAGGCTTAGATCTTCAACAGGCTGTTGCACTCCTGCTCTGATCTGCCACTTAATTCCTCCCACCAGGTGTGCCTGGGGCCAGAAGCAGCAGCAGCTGTAGCTGCCCCACCTCCATGCCCCCGCGACCCCCCCCCCCCCCCCCCCCCCCCCCCCCGGGCTGGAAGCCCAACCGTGAACTCCTTCCACTCCCGCAGCTTTTCCCACTAACCTTCTCCGCTGTCTTTGGTGTTTGTGGGTTGAGAAGTCTCGTAACTGCCGCAGCTCACTGATTCAGGGTGCTAGGGCCCCTTCTGCCCGGCTTCTGGTCTGGTTGGTCCATGCCGCTCAGGCTGGGTTCTGCTCTACTCCATTCCCAGCTCCCAGCTCCGTGTGGGATAGACCTCACCCAGAGACCATCCAGGCTGTCCTGGGCTAGAGCCCTGCTTCCCTCTGCTGTTTTGTGGGTTCTGCCGTTCTAGAATTGGTTCAGAGCCATTTTTTATAGGTTTTTGGAGGGACTCAGCAGGGAGCTCACGCAAGTCCCTGCTTTCCAGCCGCCATCTTGGCTCCGCCTCCCTACTTTCTAAATTTAAAAGCCATTTTAACTTTAAAATTACTCTTTTAATTTGACACTTTTATGGTCAGCATGTACTGGGTTCTGTGTATATACAGGTACATGCATATATACTATGTATTATTAATTAAAATTATAATGTCTCATGTAAAAGTATAGCAATATGAAATTTGTGTATATTCAAGGAAAACTAAACTCCTTTATTGAAAATTGATAACTTATGCTTGATTTTCTATATAAAATAATAGTTCCTGAATATTTCCTTCTCCCTTCTTGTTTTACCTGACTTTGCTTTCATTTTCATTTGTTTATTTACCATGTGAAGTTTTTTTGAGGTCTCATTAGTAAGTAGTACCCAAACATGACTTATCTAATATTGGCCATCTATATGAATTAGAGTAGCATCTGCTATGTGCCAGGCACTGTGCTAAGTGCTGAGAACACAAGAAGAGGCAAAAAAGAATACTTGTCCTCAAGAAGCTCACAATCTAATGAAGGATACAACAATTAAGTTGTATAAACATGCTATATACAGAATAAATAGGAAATCATTAAAAGAGGGAAGGTATTAGAATTGAGGAATGTGGAAAGGCTTCCTGTAGAAGATGGGATTTTAGTTGGGACTTGAAGGAAGCCAGGAAGGCCAGTAGGCATAGTTAAGGAGGCAGAATATTGCACTCATGGAGGACAATCAAAGAAAATGACAGGAGCTAAGAGAGGAAGGCAGCTATGGGGCATAGAGGATAGAGTGCCAGGCCTAGAATGAGGAAGACTTATCTTCCTGAGTTCAAATCTAGCCTCAGACACTTACAAACTATGTGATCCTAGGGAAGTCATTCAACCCTCTTTACCTCAGTTTCTTCATCTGTAAAAAAAAAAAAAGGCTGGAGAACGAAATGGCAAACCATTCCAGTTTCTTTACCAAGAAAACCCCAAAAGGTGTCCTGAAAAGTTGGATGTGACTGTAAATGACTAAACAACAACAAAATAGATTAGACTATCTTTTTTTCTGTGGAACAGAAAGATGGCCAGAATCACTGGGAGTAAGGTGTAGGAAGAGTGGAAAGTTGAGAGGAAGGAAGGGAGACTAGGTTATGAAGTGAGAGAATGCTAAACAGAGGATTTTGTATTTGATCCTGTAGGTGGTAGGGAGCCCCTGGAGTTTACCAAGTTGGGGGCATGGTGTGGCGTTTTGTGTGTGACATGGTCAGACCTGCACTTTAGGAAAATCTCTCTGGTGGCTGAATAGAGGGTGGACCGGAGTGGGGAGAGGCTCAAGGCAAGCAGACACACCATCAGGCTGGTGCAGTAGTCATATGTACTGATTGAGTCTATCCATGTAAATTGAAATTAGATCTTATGTTCTCATTTTACAAAGTTTACCAGTTATTCAGAATATGGATAACCATCAATGAAAAATTTTTAAAAGATCTTTTAAAAACTCTTATAGTGTTCTATTAGATTGACTTGCAAATGATGGAAGAACATGGGACATGGAGTCAAGAAGACCCAAGTTCAAATCCAGCCTCAAAGAGTTTTACTAGCTGTGTGATCCTGGACAAATCATTTAACCACTCCTTCAGTTTCCTTAATTGCAAAATGGGGATAACAATAACACACACCTCCCAGACTTGTTGTGAGGATCGAATGAGGTGATATTTGTAAAGTGCGGAGCACAGTGCCTAGTACAGAGTAGATGCTTACTAAATGCTTCTTCCCTTCCCTGTCCCTATCTCTTGCCCCCAAGAAAAAAGGTATCTGGATGGATGAAATAATTTTAGAATTTTGGAGCAAAGTAGAGGACATTAAAGCTTATTTTCATACTAAAAAAATTGCCACACATAGTAAGCTTTTTATATTGCTGTTCAGTAATTCCTGACTCTTTATGAGCCCATATTGGGGTTTTCTTGTCAAAAGTACTGGAGTGGTTTGCCATTTCTGTCTTCAGTGGATTAAGGCAAACAAAGGTTAAGTACCTTGCCCAGGGTCACACAGCTAGTGAGTGTCTGAAGTCAGATTTGAACCCAGGTCTTCCTGACTCCAAGCCCAGTGCTTTATCCATTGAGTTGTCTAGCTGCCTAGCATTTCACATATAGATATAATTTCATGTCATATAATTTAAAGGTTAGCATCATGTCATAGAATTTAGAGGGGAGCTGGCATCATCGTTTATGCCATATTTGTGTAGAGCACATCTTGGAAAGACATCAGTATTTAGAACATGTGTCTTCCAAATCATTTTGTTCAATTTTGTTAAAATGACTATAGCTTTAGAAATCAGACTTCTAAAATGTGCCTCAAGTTCAGCTCAGCAAGAATTGTCTAAGCACCTACTTTGTGCAAGGTTGCTGTGTTGATAGTGCTGGGGAATATAAAAAGAAAATGAAAAAGTCACTACCTTCAAGTTGTTTACATTCTATTTAGCAATGAGTAAGACCTGTAAAAAATTTTTTTCAACTTAGAAGAAACAGCATAATATTTTTGGTCACAGAATATAGAGCTGGAAGGGAACCTAGGAGATCATCTAATCCGACCCTGTCACTTTACTGATGAGGAACCTGAGACCCAGAGAGGTTAAGTGACTCGCCTAATTTCTCATAGGTAGCAAGCATCAGAATTTGTTTTCGAAAGAGGTCTGCTACTTCCAAATTCAGTGCTGTTTTTGCTATACCGTTCTGTCTCATATAGACATTTCAGCTGAGAAAGATGTTTCTGCCTTGAAGTGTACATTGTGTATATTGTGAGGCAGAACAAAAATGGCTCCACCCATTTACTGAAATGATCCTGTGACTCCTCTTCTTGCTCCTTCAAGAATTTAAGCTTCAGCATCGGTTCTTTCAGCAAGTTGTTCATCTATTAGTCATAGTTATGGCAAGAGTGAGGGCTGGAATTTGAAACTAAGCCTAAAGGATTATAAAACCATGCACACCTTTTGACCCAGCAAAACCACTATTAGATCTGTATCACAAGGGCAGGGGGCAGGACTTCTGTGAAAAAAAAGTATAGCAGCTCTTTTTGTGGTATCAAAGAATTGGAAATTGAGGGGGTGCCTATCAATTGGAGAGTGGCTAAACAAATTGTGGCATAAGATTGCGATGGAATACTATTGTGCTGTAAGAAATGATGAGCAGGATGCTTTCAGAAAAGCCTGGTAAGACTTACATGAACTGATATGAAGTGAAGTGAACAGAACCCAGGAGAACATCGTACATAGTGATAACAACATGTACAGTGATCAACTGTGAATGATTTAGCTATTCTCAATAATACAATGATGCAAGATAATTCTGAAGGACTCATGATGGAAAATGCTATCCACCTGCAGAGAAAGAACTAATGGAGTCAGAATGCAGATTAAAACATAAATTTTAAAATTTCTCTTTTTTTGTCTGTGTTTTCTTTCACGACATGACTAATATGGAAATATGTTTTGCATGACTGCATATATATAACCAACATCAAATTGCTTATCTTTAAGTTAGAGGGGAGGGGAGGAAGAGAAGGCGAAAAGTTAGAACTCAAAGTTTTAAAATTGAATGTTAAAAATTGTTCTTACATGTAATTGGGAAAAAACAAAATTTAATTAAAAACAAAAGAAAGAGTGAGGGCTGGACTGCCTGTGGCCTTTACCATAGTGGGAAGGTGTAGAGGAATCTCCTTACATAGAGTCTTGCTCCCCTCACAACTAGCTTTTATTAAGTGCCTTTTACACACACTATACTAAGCACTGGGGTTACGAAGAAAGGCAAAAATAGCCCCTGCTCTCGAGGAACTTACAGTTTAATGGAAGAGACAACATGTAAATAACACGTACAAATAAGATTATATATATATATATATACATATATATCTATCTATATCTATATATATCTATATATCTGTATCTATCTATCTATCTATATATCATAAATTAAGAACAGCCTCAGTGGGAAGGCATTAAGATTAAAGGAGGACTGGGAAAAGTTTTTGCAGAAGGTGGATCTTGAGCTGAGACTTGAAGGAAGGTAGGACAGAGAATTAAAAAAATTCCAAAATAATCTTCTTGAAATCATATCACCTCTCTCTTCAAGAACCTTTAGTGCAGGGGTTCTTTACCTGGCATCCATGAATTTGTTTTTAAGAAATACTTTGACAACTGTTTCAATGTAATTGGTTCCTTCATAATCCTATGTATTTTATTTCATGCATTTAAAAACATTCTGAGAAGCAGTTCAGTAGGATCAACCATCCTGCCAAAGGCGTGCATCTCTCTCTCTCTCTCTCTCTCTCTCTCTCTCTCTCTCTCTCTCTCTTTCTCTCTCTCTCACTCTCTCTGTGTCTCTCTCACTCTCTCTCACTTTCACACACACATACACACACACACGGTTAAGAACTCCTGCTTTAGTATTTCCTTGTTGATTTTAGGATGAATCTAGTTTAGTGAAACAAGCAGTTATTAAACACTGTGAGCCATGGGTTTTGGGAATAAATAGACTAACAAAAGGAAAATAGTCTCACCATAAAGGATGTTAGATTGTATTGGGTGTATACAGTGTATAAACAGAGAAGTATGCCCATAATAATTTGAGGAAGGCGAGAACCCTAACTATTAAAGGGGACCAGGAAGGGCTTCTTGTAGATGCCGCATTAACTGAGCTTTGAAGGAAGCTAGGGATTCTAAAAGATGACAGTGAAGAAGGAACATATTTCAGGCATAGAGGGGACAATGTCTTTAAAGACAACTAGGCAAGGAGATGGAATGCAAAGTTTGGGGAACGACAGGTAGGCCAGTTGAGCTGAGATCTATAAAATAAATCTGGAAAGCTAAATGGAAGCTAGATTGTAAAAGTAGCTGAGTGGCACAGTGGACAGAGCGGTGGACCGGGAGTCAGGAACACATAAGTTCAAATCCAGTTGTAGATACGGTCTAGCTATATGACCTTGGGTAAGCCACTTAATCTAACTCAATTTCTTCAGTTGTAAAATGAGGATAATACTAAAACTTATCTCTCAGGGTTGTTGTAAGGATCAAATGAGACAATATTTGTAAAGCGCTTATTACAATGCCTGGCACATAATAAATGCTATAGAAATGTTAGCTATTGTAATTATTACCAAATCAGTAAGTTTGAATTTTATCTTAGAAGTAAAAGTATCAATCACTGCAGGTTCTTGAGGGATGGAAGTGTCATGGCCAGACTTGTACTTGAGGAAGATGATTGGGTATTTAGAAAGTGACATTAGACATTGGAAAGACTAGAAGTTTAAAGTCCAGTGAGGAGGCTGTTGGAAGAGTTTATACAAAATGTGATAAGGGCTTCCTTCAACCATATTTACAGATTTAGTTCATTGATTCTCTTTCATGAGTTATAGTTTCAGCCAAATTTTCCTTCTTGCTGCTCTCAGAACCTGGCATATCTCCATGCCTGTCTATAGTCTGTCTTCCCGTTCCTAGAATGTACTCCTTCTTCACCTCCACTTCCTAGAATCTCTGCTTCCTTTAAGGCTCAGGTGACATATCAGGTCCTACGGGAAACATTTCTTGATACTCCTTGTTATTAAGGCTCTTCTTTCTTAAATTGCCTTGTATTAATTTATGTCATTACATGAACTCCCCCAATAAACAGACTTCTTGAGGGCCTTTTTTTCAATTTGTGTTTTGTATCCTAAGTGCATAGAACAGAGCCCAGTGCATATAATTGAGTAGTAAAATTCTTTAAAATCTGTTTCCTTCTATTTTAAGCAAAAATGCCAAGTATACTCTGGTATTGAGTTTCTATAGATTTGATCATTAGAAATTTAATGGAAAAATATATATTTCTGCTATGTTGGGTTTAACTTTTTCATATTTCTTATATGTTTCATGTTTCTTATAATATATTTCATAGGGGTTAAGGAATAAACCAAAGAAAACAGCACATGTGAAGCCTGACCTCATAGACGTTGACCTTGTAAGAGGTGAGTATTGGATATAAACTTTAGGTTGATTATAGCATTTGATTAATATAAAATAACTTTAAATATAAAATTAGAATCTAAGAATGGGGCTAGTTTTTTCTGCCCTAGATTTAAAGAGGATTATTTTAACAACTGCCCGTAAGTGAAGACTAGATTTTCTGATACTGAAACGTCATTATGAATTTGTCAAGAAAAGAGATTTGTGATCCAGAAATCTACATTCAAAGCCGTACGAGAAATAAAAATAAGGTAGATATATCTCTGCTCATGAGAGTCTTATAATCTCTTTAGGGAGATACATACAAAAACATATAAAATGTTAGCAATGCAGAACAACATTTAATGTATAGAACATGTGACAGTAATGAATGTTTTAGGAATTTAAAGAAGAGAAAGGTAATGTTTGGCCAGGGTGATCAGAGAAGACTTCACAGAGGAGTTGGGACTTGAGGTAGACCTTAACAAATAGGATTTTGCAAAGAGAGGGAGAACAGCATTTTAGGTGACAGGAAATGACAAACAAAGATGTGAAAATGGGAATGAACAAAATATGTTTGAAAGGAAAGTGAGTATATTACCCCGGAATAAGTACATATATAACATGTCACTTATTAGTTTTTAACTCTTTCCCTTCCTCTTTAAGTAAACTAAAGCCTAGGTTCAGAGGTTAAACTCTGATCTTACCAAATTGGGAAGGCCCAGTGATGGATGTTATCTCTTTAATCCAAGCCTGGGTAAATGCAAAGAGGATCATCACTAGGGTAGCTTCAGAATGATGAATTTTTTAGCCTTGGGGATACTCAAAGACCATCTACTAAACATTCATTTGTTGGTGAAGGGACTTCTCACAAAGACAAAGTCACATGCCTGTTCTACTGACATTTTTCTACCACTTAAGCTGATTTTTCTCTTGTTTTTGTATTTAGTTTGACTTCAAATTGTATTTTTTCCCTTTATTTTTATCTCCCCTGGTTTTTTGTCTTTTCTTCTCAGTCCCCCATGTCACCTTGTTAAATTTAATTTCAATTCATATTATTTCCCATTAAAGGACAGTAAACCCTCCGAGAATGCTAGCAATTTTATTTTGTATATTTTTTCTTAATCTTTCTGCTTAGATGATGATATACCATCATGGTTTTCAACTTTTGGTTTAATAGGTATAGATAGTAAATATAGAGAAAGAAATTAAAAAAGCAATTATAGAAAGTATGGAAAATTTAGGAAAGAAGAGAATTTAAAAGTAGAACAACACAACTATAGAAAGTTAAAGGGATTAAAATATACTTGTGTATACACACATATAAAGGATAAAAAGTAGAATAAATAAAAGCATTTAAATACAATTATCTTTTTCTATCTTATGTTAAGACTGTTGCAAGAGGTAGTAAGTATAGTACCTAAATCCAAAATCCAATTTTGTTCGACAGAACACAGTAGTATTTGTTTATATAAAGAATTCAAGTGGTATTATTTCAGAAGACTGGGAAATTTATAGATTTTCTTTTATATTTGTAAGAGTGTAGGGGGAAATTTCTGTACTTATTCCATTTAAAATTACTCATTTTAAAATGCATATGAACATTTAATTATATAATGTGAAATGGAGATCCATGCTTCATTGATGTGGATACTTTTGCCATTGATTTCAGTCACACTCCTTCCAAGTATACCAGTGCTTCAGGCATTGGTGTAGCAAGAAAAAAAAATCCATCCATCTGTCTGTGTCTATCTAGTCACTTATATATCATCACACTATCTGTATCACCTCGTAAGGTGCTTCTCTGAATTCACCTAGTTTGGTCTTCATGAAAAAAGCACTCCATTCCATCCCTGGGCCCTTTGATTTTCTAGTTTGATAGGATCTGTGAGATGTCTCATTGCGGGGGTGGGGGCTGGAGGGGTCACCTCTTAAACCATGAAAAGACATCTGAATAGTATTTTAGTAATGGGAAATATTTGGAGGGGGGAAAATCTTAAATTGTTCTCTAAAACTTTAATTGCATTCTGTAAATAAAATGAGTTGATATACGCACTTTGCCTTTTTATTTCTCCAGGATCTGCATTTGCTAAGGCAAAGCCTGAGAGTCCTTGGACTTCCCTAACAAGAAAGGGAATTGTTCGAGTTGTGTTTTTCCCCTTTTTCTTCAGGTGGTGGTTACAAGTAACTTCAAAGGTCATCTTTTTCTGGCTACTTGTTCTTTACCTCCTTCAAGGTATGAACAAATGACAAGAACCTTTTTAGTTCTAAATGTTTTTCAGGATGTTTAAATTATTATATATTTGTTTTATACATGTTAATATTAAACCATGTCTTTTATTTATACCAGCTACAAAACCAGTTTAATGATATCTGTGAAAAGCAAGATCCTTATTTTCAAGTTAAAATTAAATGAAATATTGAAATATGAATAGATGGGAGAAAACAGAAATTAGAAGAAATAGGGAATAAGGTAGGAAGAAGGCTGTTTAAGGTCATGGTCCATAATGAATAATCTACTTTTATGGAACCCAGAACATACTTATCTCATTGAAGTAAGTTCTTGCTACCTTAGAGATTATTTATCCCCGGTACATTGTACATTGTTCCATACATAGAGCATTATCTTGAGCTATTACTTGCATGATCATTTAGTTCCTCAGTTTAAACTGTAAGAACTAGAGGGTAACTGTAGAGGCTTTCAGGTCTTCTTCAATGATGAAACACCTTTACGTTAGGAATATTTTACTGTTTTGTTTATTCTCACTAAGTATTTGATGTATTTTAGTCAAATTTTATTTGACTAAATAAATTTTCCACTTCTGAGTTTGTCCATAAACATGTAAAAAAATTTTGAAGACTGCATGATTATTAAATTATGACTCAACAGATTTGAGGTATCAGATCACCATGGTATTTCGCTTCATCCTGGTGCTTTGTATTTTTATTATAATCTCACCAATAGGATATCTGTCTTCTTTGTTCTTCTGGTTCATATATATTGGAGTTTTATTACCATAATAAAATGAATTGCAAGCAGAAGTAGGAGCTAACTTGGGACTTCTGAGCCATGACTGCCCCTCTTTCAGTTGAGATCTAGTCTTCAATCTCTGACCATATATACTATGCTGAAATATGCCATGGTCACATGTTGTCTCTTCTTCTCGTGCATCCCCCCAAGTGTTTATATATATATATGTGTGTATATATATATATATATATATATATATATATATATATGTGTGTGTGTGTGTGTGTGTGTGTGTGTGTGTATATGTATATATATGTATATATATAATTTTATATATAAAATATATATAATTATATATATTATATATATAATATATATAATTATATATATATAATTTTTTTTCCTGAAAGACCAGAAGAAATATATATTTTATGTTTATTGGCTGGTATCTAGAGTCAAAGGGAATTGTTTGAACCCTGATTTAAATGATGTGGCAGTGGAACTTGAAGGAAAACATACTTCTTAAAAAAGAGCCATATTTTTCTTCATACTAGTATGTTCATAAAGTCAAGACATGCAGTCTTAGCTTTGAGGTCAGCTCTCAAGGATAGCAGCCCTTTGGGAGGTTTATATGTATTAACTTTACTTAACAGCTTTCTTAATTCTTTATCATTATTGTCATGAAATGTTTCCTAAGTGTATACCGCATTCATATATATATATATATGTGGCAAACACTTTCTGTTATAAGGAACATTTATTCTACCATGGGCATGTAGAATAAAAATTTTATTCCTAATTACTGTTATTATGACTCTTGAATACCAAAGTACAATGCGTTTTGTTTTACTCAAAGAATTGTGAAATTTTAGTGTCAAAGATTATCTAGCCACAACCATTTTTTAAAAAAAAGATGAAATACACAACATGATAAATGTGGAAATAAGTTTAATATTACATGTACATGTATAGCCTATATCAGATTGCATGTTGTCTTGGGGAGGAGGGAGGGAGAAAAAAAATCAAAATCTTATAAAAGTGAATGTTGAAAACTTAAAAAAAAGGAAACTAAAAATAGTAGCAAGATAAAATATATGTATGTATATATCTGTACATATACCCACATATATGTATGTAAAAATTATATACATTATTCTCTGCCCACAGCACCCCCATCTCTACAAAGCAGGCAATAAGGTGGCTTTTCTTTGAGTTCAAGTTTGCTCATTAAAATTGCCCAGTATTCACTTAAAAAAATGAATGACATAATGGACCCAGAAAGATAACAGAAACTTTCCAGCTATATAACTTAGTTAGTTAGTAGAAGAGCCAAGTTTAAAACAGCATCCTTACTAGTCTTTTCAATATATCACAGCTGTTTGAAATTATGGCTAAAATTAGTCTTAAGATAATATTCATCTAAAAAGCCTCTTAGGTGTTTGCTTATAGAGTTCACTACCATAAAACCCTCAAGGAAATTCTCTCAACATTGTACTATGTCTCAATTGGAATTTAACAAAAGGGTAAACTGAGGCAAATCTCTGTGCAAGATAACATTTATTAGCAGGGGCATGCTGCCTGTCAACAAATGGGTCATTAGATTGTCTCTATTTATGCCAAAGATCCTGAGCAAAAAGACAGTTTCCTTATATAGTTTTGGGAAGTGCAGAACAAAGAACAGAACAGGGTAGATGACATCATGGGATTGAGGGCAATAAGATTGGTTTCAGAGCTGAGGCCCAGAAAACAACATGATTGGGATGGGGGCTAGCAATGATACCCATTATTCTCTCATGAAACTAAAAAATGCCCATTATTTGAGTCCAGGTGCTAAGTCAAGGGATAATAGACCAGCCTTTTTGGACAGCAAACTAGACATCCTTGAAGGATATCTCTGTGGTATAAAGATATCAGGCCCAACTCCCTTGATTTCATACATATTCCCCAAGGTCATTTAAATTCCTTTAGGCAAGAAGAGCTGGATTTTTAAATATAACCCATTAATAGGTAGCTGAACTCTGAACTATATTAAGAGACAAAGAACCATGACTTGAGTAGTTACAGGACAAAATCAGTTAATTATAAAAAAGGATCGATAAGAAAATGATATCCGATAAATCTCAGTATCAGCTATTAGTGTTTTTTTTTTTGTTTTTAAGTGTAAAATGGAAAGGAAGAAAGACCATAAACTTATACATTGTGGATATAGAAATAAGCCCAAATTAACATTTGCTCTGTTTAATCCTAAGGATTGCTCTGTATTAGGATTTTGCCTGAACACTAGGAAATCTAGCCCTGAAACAGCCTTTGCCTTAGAAATCATTGAAGGTCTGTCTCAGGGACTTCTAATAGTAACCTGGATATCATTTCCAAAGTGAGTGTCATTCAGAGGTATAATAACTTAAAAATGATTTTAAATTCCCTTCTGTAAAAATGTTTCTTATATGGGCTCCATGTAACAGATACTGTTCCTCTTTAAAAGGGTAGAATGTGTTATAGGAAATTGTTGTTCAGTCATTTCAGTCATGTCCAACTCTTCATGATCCCAACTGGCATTTTTGGTTGTTGTTGTTTTTGGCAAAGATACTAGATTGGTTTGCCATTTCCTTCTCCAGCTTATTTTTACAGATGAGAAAACTGTGACAAGCAGTGTTAAGTGACCTGCCCAGGGTGTGAGGCCAAATTTGAACTCAAGGAGATGAGACTTTCTGGCTCCAGGGTTGGTACTCTATCCTGTGCCATTGCAATATGAAATTACAGACTTTTAATTTGGAACTCAAAATTTTAAAACATTAATGCTAAAAATTGCTCTCACATGTAATTGGAAAGTTTTTTTGGAGTAAGCAGTAAATTGTTGTAACTCTCCTATATTCACCTCCAGACAATCATAAAACAGTGCCCCAAAACAAGTCTTAGAATAGCAGAACCAATTAAAAGATGGGGTGAAACAGTCTTTTAGCCTAAGAAACTTGGAAGATCGGCAAGAAAGGTCTATTGCACTAGAGTAAAAGGAGAGCTTTGTCCAGGACAGGAAGCATCCCAGTGAGCCAGCAGCAAGTCCCATCTCAGCAAACCAGCAGGAGGTCCTGAGCCCCATGCAGTGGAGCAGGTGAAAGCCAAAACTAGGGCCCCCAATGTCCCTACATAGTCCAGGGAATGGGCAGACTCCAGGTCTGAGAACTACCGGGTGCTTCAACATAACCCCAGCAAACAGGCAACCTGCAGTAGCCAGACCTCCATTGCTTCAGCATGGCTCTGGGCAAACAGACAACCTTCAGCAGCCAGACCACCAAGTGCTTCAGTATAGCCCATGGAAAACACAGAAACTCACCATCAGCCTGAGAATAGCCAGACGCCCCCACTAGGATCCTGGCTCAATACCAGTAAACTGCCAGAACCATAAAGCCTCTAGCAGCACCAGCCAACCCCCACCCAAATCCCTCAGCATAGTACTAGAAACATGGGTCCCCCATGGGCCTTGGGGAAACATCAGTGTAGCACCAGGTAAACAATGAGGGCCTTCAATCTCTGCCACAAGAAGCCTGTGACAGTGCCCTTTTCACCCTGGAAGCAGAGCTCAAATTTAAAAGAAAGGAAAAAGGCCAAAAAAGATGTGCAAAATACAACAAAAAAAGAATCTGACCATAGAAAGTTATTATAGTAACAGGGAAGATCAAGAAGATTAAGATCAGAAGAAGACAACAATGTTAAAACACCTATGGGCAAAACCCCAAAGAAAAACGAAAAGTGCCCTCAAGCCTAGAAATAACTCAGAGAAGAGCTCAAAAAGGAGCTGAAAATTATATGAGAGAGGTAGTAGAAGAAAAAATGGGAAAAGAAATGAGAGTGATGCAAGAGAATCATGAGAAAAGGGTCAATAGCTTGGAAAAAGAAAACAACTGCTTGAAAAGTAGAATTGGCCAAATAGAAAAGGAAGTACAAAAGTTAACTGATGAAAACAACTCCCTAAAAGTTAGAATTGGACAAATGGAAGCTAATGACTCTATGAGACATCAAGAATCAACCAAACAAATTCAAAAGAGTGAAAATATAGAAGAAAATGTAAAATACCTCGTTGGAAAAACAACTGACCTGGAAAAATAGATCCAGAAGAGACAATGTCAGAATCATTGAACTACCTGAAAGCCATAATCAAAATAAAGACCTGGACAGCATCTTTCAAGAAATTATCAAGAAAAAACTCCCTGATATCTTGGAACCAGAGAGCAAAATACATTGAAAGAATCCACCAATCACCTCAGGAAAGCGATCCCCAAATAAAAACTCCAAGGAACATTATAGCCAAATTTCAGAACTATCAGGTTAAGGAAAAAATATGGCAAGTACCCAGAAAGAAACAATTCAAATATTGGCAAGCCACAATCAAAATTACACAGGATTTAGTAGTTGCAATATTAAAGGATCAGGGATTATGGAAGATGATATTTAGGAAGGCAAAAGACCTACCTGGTGAAATTAAGCATGACACTTAAAGAGAAAAAAATAGTCATTCAATGAAATAGAGAGATTTCAAGCTTTCATAAAGACATTGAATAAAAAATTTGATCTCCAATATCAAGACCCAAGAGAAGGTTAAAAAGTAAAAGAAAACATAAGGGATTCAATGGAGCTAAACTATTTACATCCCTACATGGGAAGCTGATACTTGTAATTCTTAAAAATTGTACCACTAGTGGAACAGCTAGAAGGAATATACATATATGAGTATAAGGTGAATTTGAGGAGATGACATAAAAAATAATTAAAGGATGAGAAAGAAAAGTGCATTGGGTGCAGAAGGAAGGGCAAGGTAGGATGGGGTAAATTATTTCACATGAAGAGTCATGAAAAACATTATGGTGGAAGGAAAGATGGAAAGGTCGGTTATGGGTGTTACTTGAACCTTACTTTCATCAATATTGGCTCAAAGAGGGAATAATATATACAATCAGTTGAATATAGAACTTACATGGCAGGAAAGTAGGTAGGAAGGAGATTAAGTAAAGGGTGGGGGCTGACAGAAGAGAGGGCAGGTGTGGGGAGGCGGTAGAGAGAAGCAAAACACTGGAGGGAAAGGATGAAAGGAGAGAGAGGACAAACAGGAGGAGAAAAGATGATGGAGGGAAATATACAGTAATCATAACTGTGAATGTCAGTGGGATGAACTCTCCCATAAAACGGAAGCAGAGAGCAAAGTGGATCAAAAACCAGAATCTTACAATATATTGTTTACAAGAAACAGATATGAAGCAGAGAGACACACACAGAGTAAGGGTCTGGAGCACAATCTATTATGCTTCAGCTGAAGTAAAAAAGCAGGGGTAGCAATCCTGATTTCAGACAAAGCAAAAGCAAAAATAGACCTACTTAATAGAGAGAAGGAAGGAACTACATCTTGCTTAAAAGGTCCCATAGACAATGAAGTAATATTAATTCTAAACATATATTCACCAAGTGATATAGTTTCCAGATTCTTAAAGAAGTTAAGTAAGTTACAGGTTCATGAGCAAATAAGAGATGGAGAGCGTTACAAAATATAAAATAGATAATTTTGATTATATTAAATTAAAAAGCATTTGCACGAACAAAACCAATGCAACGAAGATTAGAAAGAAAACAGAAAGGTGGGAAACAATCTTTACAGAAAATGTCTCTGATAAAGCCCTCATTTTTCAAATACATAGGAACTGAGTGAAATTTACAAGAATACAAGCCATTCCCCAGTTGATAAATGCTAGAAGGATATGAACAGGCAGTTTTCAGATGAAGAAATCAAAACTATCTATAGGCATATGGAGAAGTGCTCTAAATTACTTTTGATTAGAGAAATTCAAATTAAAATAACTCTGAGGTACCACCTTATACCTGTCAGATTGGCTAATATGACAAAAAAGGAAAATGATAAATGTTGAAGAGGATGTGGGAAAATTGAAATGCTATTGGTGGAGTTGTGAACTGATCCAACCATTCTGGAGAGCAATTTGGAACTGTGCCCAAAGGTATATAAAAGAGGCAGAGCCAAGAAGGCAGAGTAAAGGCAGGATCCTTCCTGAGCTCTCCCATAAACCCCTCCTATAAAAACCTATGAAAATGACTCTAAACAAATTCTAGAGCAGCAGAATCCTTAAAAAGATGGATTGAAACAAATTTCCAGCCCAAGACAACATGGAAGGTCAGCAGGAAAGGTCTGTTGCATCTGGGTGAGAGAGGAGTGCAGTCCATCACAGTCTATGCCAGTGCAGACCGAGCCTCAGCCCCAACAAACCTAGAGTAGGCCTCAGGGGACTGAATCACTGGCAGCAGAGGCAGTTTCCAGACCTCTCAACCCACAGATGCCAAAGACAACTTAGAAGGTCAACAGGAAGAGTCTGTTGCACTTGGGTGAGAGTGGAATGCAGTCCAGTGCAGGCCAAGCCAGCACAGCCGCAGCCCCAGCAAACCAGGAGCAGGCCCTTAGAATGACTGAATCTGTAGTGGCAGAAGCTGTTTCCAGAGCTCTCAGCACACAGACAGTAAGGGGGTTGAACAATTGGTGAGAAGAAAATTACAGGGGTGTTTTTGCTAGCACTGAGGCAGGACTCTGTTGCTTTGCCTACATTTGGATGTGGGCCCCAGCCCTGGGTGGCAGTCCTGGGGCAAGGAGGAGCACTAGTATAGCAGAACTTGTGGCCACAGTGGAGGAGGGACCCTCTTCACAGTTCAGGGCAGAAAAGAGTGCTTGTAGTCACTCATGGACCAGAGCATTGGCTAGGAGAGCAGTGAATACCTCTCTTTAGATCATACCACCGTGGAAGAACTGAAAACTCACAGGCCCCTGGAAGTATCTCTGAAAACAGCTGCATAAAACCCCTGAAGCTTGGGACAGTGTGCCTTGCATTTTGGAAACAGAGCTCTACTTTAACAAAGAGTTAAAAGTCAAATAATAGGCTGGGAAAGTGAGCAAACATTGGAAAAAAATGACTATTGAAAATTACTATGGTGACAAGGAAGATCAAAACACAACACTCAAAAGACAGCAAAGTCAAAGCTTCTACATTCAAAACCTCCAAGAAAAATATGAATTGGTCTCAGGCCATGGAAGAGTTCAAAAAGAATTTTGAAAATCAAGTAAGAGAAGTAGAGGAAAAATTGGGAAGAGAAATGAGAGTGATGCAAGAAAATCATGAAAAATGAGTCAATAGCTTGGTAAAGGAGACACAAAAAAATACTGAAGAAAATAACATCTTAAAAAACAGATTAGGCCAAATGGTAAAAGAGGTCCAAAAAGCCAATGAGGAGAAGAATGCCTTAAAAAGAAGCATTGACCAAATGGGAAGAGAGGTCCAAAAGCTCACTGAAGCAAATAATTCCTTAAGAGTGAGAATGGAGCAAATGGAAGCTAATGACTTTTTTGAGAAATCAAGAAACAATAAAACAAAACCAAAAGAATGAAAAAATAGAAGACAAGGTAAAATATCTCGTTGGAAAAACAACTAACCTGGAAAATAGATCCAAGAGAGATAATTTAAAAATTATTGGACTGTGTGAAAGCCATGATTAAAAAAAAAAGCCTAGATATGATCTTTCAAAAAATTATCAAGGAAAACTGCCCTGAGATTCAAAACCAGAAGCTAAAATAGAAATTGAAAAAATCTACCAATTACTTCCTGAAAGAGATCCCGAAATGAAACCTCCCAAGAATACTATAGCCAAATTCCAGAGTTCCCAGGTCAAGGAAAATATTGCAAGCAGCCAGAAAGAAACAATTCAAATGTTATAGAGTCACAGTCAGGATTACATAAGATTTGGCAGCTCTTACATCAAAGGACCAGAGGGTTTGAAATATGATATTCCGGAGGGCAGAGGAGCTAGCATTACAACCCAAAATCACTTGCCCAGCAAAACTGAGTATAATCCTTCAGGGGGGAAAATGGATATTCAGTGTGATAGAGGACTTTCAGGCATTCTTGATGAAAAGACCAGGGCTGAATAGAAAATTTGAATTTCAAATACAAGACTCAAGAGAAGTAAACAGGAAAGGGAAGTCATAAGCAACTTATTAAAGTTAAACTGTTTGCATTCCTACATGGGAAGATGATACTGGCAACTCATAAGACTTTTCTCATTTTTAGAGTAGTTAGAAGGAGTGTATATATAAACAGAGGTCACAGGTATGAGTTGAATATGAAGAGATGATATCTAAAAAAATAAAATTAAGGAGTGAGAGGAATGTACTGGGAGAAAGAAAAGGAGAAGTAAAATGGGGTAAATCATCTCACATAAAAGAGGCAAGAAAAAACTTTTACAGTGGAGGGGAAGATGGGGGAGGTGAATTGGCTCAAAGAGGGAATAACGTGCACACTCAAATGGGTATAGCAATCTAACTTACCTTGCAGGAAAGTAGGAGGGGAAGGAGATAAGAGAAGGGGGGAAGGTGATAGAAGGGATGGCACACTGGGGGAGGGGGTAATAAAAAGCAAAACACTTTTGAGGAGAGACAGGGTGAAGGGAGAGAATAAAATAAGCAGGAGTGGGGGGACTAGGATGGAGAGAAATACAGTTAGCAGTATTAACTGTGGAAAAAATTTGAAGCAAATTTCTCTCATAAAGGCCTCATTTCTCAAACATATAGAAAACTGAGTCAAATTTATAAAATAAGATCCATTTCCCAATTGATAAATGATCAAAAGATATGAACAGTTTTCAAATGAAGTAATCAAAGCTATCTATAGCCATATGAAAAAATACTCTAACTCACTATCCATTGAAGAAATGCAAATTAAAACAATCCTGAGATACTACCTCATACCTGTTAGTTTGGCTAATAGGTCAGAAAAGGTAAAAGACAAATGTTGGAGGGAATGTGGGAAAAATGAGACTTTATTGCACTGTTGGTGGAATTGTGAGCTGATTCAACCATTTCTGTAGAACAATTTGGAACCATGCTCAAAGGGCTATAAAACCATGCATACCCTTTGAGCTAGCAATACCACTACTATGTATATGTCCCAAAAAAAATAAAAAAGGAAAAGGACCTATATGCACAAAAACATTTATAGCAGCTCTCTTTTGGGGGTAAAGAATTAGAAGTTGAGGGAATGCCCATCAATTGGGGATTGGCTGAACAAGTTTTGGTATGTGATTATGATGGAATACTTATTGTGCTATGAGAAATGATGAGCAGGATGCTCTCTGAAAAACCTGGAAAGACTTGCATGGGCTGATGCAAAGTGAAATGTACCATGTATAAAGTAACAGCAGTATTGTAAGATGATCAACTGTGAATGACTTAGCTATTCTCAGCAATACAATCATCCCAGACAACTCTGAAGGATTTATGATGAAAAATGCTATCTATCTCCAGAGAAAAAAACTAATGGTATCTGAATACAGATTGAAGCATACTTTTTTGTTTTTTTTTTTTTCTTGTCTGTGTTTTCTTTCACAACATATTATGGATATGTTTTACAGGACTACAACTATATAACCTATGTTGAATTGCTTGCCTTCTCAATGAGGGTGGGTGGGGAGGGAGGAAGGGAGGGAATTTGGAACTCAGAGTTTTAAAAATGAATGTTAATTGTTGTTTTTACATGTAAATGGGGGGGATAAAATACTAAATTTAAATAAACAACTTTGCATGCCCTTTTATCCAACAATATCACTACTAGGTTTATATCCCAAAGAGATCATAAAAAGGGAAAAGGACCTATGCATGCAAAAATATTTATAGCGTGGTGGCAAAATATTGGAAATTGGTGGAATGCCAATCAAGTGGGGAATGGCTGAAAAAGTTATGGTATATGAATGTAATGGAATACTATTGTGCAATAAGAAATGATGAACAGGCAGATTTCAGAAAAACTTGGAAAGACTTGTACAAACTGATGCAAAGTGAAATGAGCAGATCCAGGAAAACATTGTACACAGTATCAGCAACAATTGTGTGATAACCAACTACAAATGATTCGGCTCTTTTCAGCAACACAATGATCCAAGACAAATACAAAGGACTCCTGAAGGAAAATGCTGTCTACATCCAGATAAAGAACTCTGGTGTACTCTGAATGCAGATTGAAGCATATTATTTTCACTTATTCTTTTTTGTGTTTTTTTTTCCTTTTGATCTGTTTCTTTCACTACGGTGACTAATACGGATATATGTTTTACAGATAGCACATGTATAACCTATATCAAATTGCCTACCATTCTTGGAAGAAGGGAGGAGAGGGAGAGAGGAAAAGAATTTGGAACTCAAAATCTTGTAAAAATAAATGCTAAAAATTTCCTTGACATGTAATTGGGAAAAAATAAAATAGTGTTTAAAATTTTTTTCACTTGGGAAAAAAAAGAATTCACAGCCTTTTATTTTAGCTAGTAGCATAGTATTATTGTTTGCCACAAGGAAATATGGTACACTAACTGAAGAGATGGGAGATTCCCACATGTGATTGCAAATGTGTAAGATATTAATAGTTTGTGGAACAACTAGTAAAATTTTGAGAACCACTAAGGTTAATAGAAACCTCAAAGGTAAGAGGGTTTTTTTTTTTGGATTTATAAAATCAATTCAGTAGATACACATCAACACCAGTCTTAACAAGAAAATTAGATATCTTAGGACGGAAGCGCCTAAGGGTGCCTATCTGGGAAACTAACTTTGTCTAGCATTTAACAGATGTGTCTTCCCTCTGAAATAATTTTTGATGTGTCTTATTTTTATTTAAATAAACAACACAAAGCATATGCAAGTTAAAATTTAATTTGTATGTAGAATGATTGTACTAGGAAAAACATCTAGCTAAAAAGGAATTTTTGGTAGGCTTTATAAATTGTTTATTAAAATTTATTTTTGAGCCTTTTTGTGAAAGAGGCAACTTTTTTAATACAAATGGCTTTTTAAAACAAGTTTTCCTGTAATAAGAAAATAATACTGTAATTATTTTGTGAGTGGTCATATAGGATATATTAATATACCCCATTGTTGTAACCATCCTGTCTTATTGCCAAAAGATTTACCAACATTCTGGAATCTTTACAATTTAATTCAACAGACATTTATTAAATCCCTGTTATAGTGAGATGCACTGTTGATACAAAGAGAAACGAAATAGTCCCTGCTTTCAAGTAGTTTTAATTCTTCTGAATGTAGGTACCTGTTTGTAGGTTTGTTTGATGCTCCATACTGTACTACTTCTAGATAAATATATAAGTGCTTAGAATGCTTAGATTTCATGATATTAGGTTTTGCTGCTTCTTGTTATCTTAATGGTTAATGACAATAAAGTTGATTTTTAATATGCTATGAAGTGTGAAGGGAAAGTACCACCCTTAGAAGCATCATCATTACTTCACTATTCAAAACCTTAATACTTATCATGGGAAGGATATTTGGTTTTAATTTGGGGAGAGGATTTCTTTGATATGATATCTCACTGTATCTCTTTGGATATAGTGCAAGTGTCTACTAGAAAGAGCACTGGACCAGAATTCAGAAGAGTTGGGTTGACATCCAAACTCCACTTTTCTTAGTTTTATGATTTTCAGCATCTTACTTTGAGCCTGTATTTTCTCATCTCTGTGGAGTTTCCTCATCTATGAAAGGGAGATAATGCTTATATTACCTGCCTGTTTTATGAGGGAAAAGCACCTTTTAAGACATAAAGTATTATATTTTGTTTTTACAGCAACTATGATGATAGCTTGGAGGCAAGAGATGACCTGTCGAAGGTTTCTTGTTCTGTTATTACATGGCTCTTACACCTTATAGGATATACCATAATATATCCAGATTATGAAGGGCCTTGGAGAACATGGAAACTAAAGAATGTATGATACAGATAATTCACCTTTCCAGTTCTCAAAAGAAATTTATATTTAATCTGGAAAAAAGGCTACTGAAGGTTGACTTTTGTGTATATATAAGATATATTTGGTTTTGGTGTAACAATAATTTGGCATAACAAATACTTCCCTTCATAGTTGTTGCCTTTAGCCTCAAATAAAACTATCTGAATTAAACATTTAAAATTTTTTACCACTGGGTCCCAGTGTGCCTTTTCAGTTTTATTACGCAGTACTCCACTTCCTGAGCTCTTTGATCCTGTCAATCTTGACTTTTTACTGTTCCTTATTTGCTATGTTCTATTTTCTGTATTCATGTCATCCAATTTTTCACCTTGTATGGTATTTTACACACACACACACACACACACACACACACACACACACACTCTTACTTTCTACCCTAGTAGAATCTATGCTTCTTGAAGGTGTTTGGCACAGTCTCCTGGTACATCTTAGGTGCTTAAAAAATGCTTCATTGGTTAGGCCAACCCAGAAGTTCTCTCCCTAAGGAAACAAAAAACAATAACCTAGTTAAGCAAAAACATCCAACATAACAATTATCCCTGATAGGACATGTAATATACTATAATAGCTTGTGATTCTAACACTTTTCTGTTATGTTAAGGGAGAGATTACTAGAATGCTAAAATAACACAAAATAGTTTAAAATTGTGGAATGAAGCATTGAAATTACCAATGAGTAAAACTTTTCTGATAAGAAAAATGAATTATTGAAGTGGATAACAGCAACTAACATTTGCTAAGCACTCCACAATTATTTAATTTAATCTTCACAACAACCCTAGTAAGTAGATCTTTTTATTATCCTAATTTTACAGATAAGGAAACTGAGGCAAACAAGTTGATTGATTTTCCCAGGGTTACGCAGCTAGTAAGTGAAGTCAGATTTGAACTCGTTTTCCTGATGCCAGGCTTGATGTTCTATGCACGGAGCCATGTAGCTGCCCCTGTAGATCTCACCATCCACCTGCTCCAGAACAAAATACCCCTCTGTGATCACCACTTGATTGTGCTGTCTTCCCCTATTGGAATGTAAGCCCCTTGGGGGACAGGGATAGTATTTTTTAAGTGTCTTCCCCAATAATAATAGTAATAGCATTTATGTAGCATTTTAAAGTTTGCAGCGTGCTTTATATGCTAGCTCAGAAAGGATATAGTAAGTAGTAAATGCATTTTCTTGCATCAGTCTGTTCATTCATCAACTGTCATTATTTGCCTGGGATGGTTTAAGAATAGTCTTTCCTGAAGAAAGGAAATTTAAGACTAAACAGTCACACAGTGATCTTCCATTGCTATATTGTCATATTTTATATGTGAAAATTTGTATTAATTGGAGGTATCAGTAATACTTAAGGAGGGAGGAGATTTTTGGACTATTCCCTTCAATAAAAATGGATATAAATATGAGAAACCTGAAATTCATCAGGAAAACAACATCTAACTTGAAATGCTTCATGGTTTAGAAAATACTTTCACATATATATATATATATATGTGTGTGTGTGTGTGTGTATATATATATGTGTGTGTGTATACATATATATATGTGTATATATATATATATATATATATATATATATATATATATATATATATATATATATACTTTCACATATATTAATCCTTGACAATTTCAAGCCTTGAGTATATATAGTAGTTTTATTGGGAAAAAATATACTTAGAAAAGTTTTAATTAGTAATTTTAGTATGATGGAACCAAACAGATTTTTTTTCTTTTCTAACAAATGTATGATTTTCAAAATCAGGCTATGACAGAGACCTAGATTTAAAACACAAAGGGGTAAATATATTTAACATTAGTCATATTCTTTTATTTTCTAGATCTAAGTGCAATTTCTGTGTACTTTTGAAATATTTACTTTAGTCATTGACTTATGGCATGGTTTCAAGTTCTTTGAATAGCAAGTTCAACCTGCTGCTAACAATAAAAGCGTTTGACAGAGCTTTGCTAAAGTAATGTTTTTAACTTCTAATTCAGAATCTAAAAATTAGCTGGCACCATGCAATATGAGTACTTTTTTTAGAAAATAAATTTTGGAATCGGCAATGAATATAATTAAACATTTTCTTTCCTGTTTTGCAGTTGCCGCAATAGTATTATTCTGTTCAGCTCCAGGCCCACATAGCATACCTCTGACTGAAGTAATTGGGCCAGTATGGCTAATGCTGCTACTGGGAACTGTACATTGCCAGATTGTTTCAACCAGAACCCCTAAGCCTACTCTTAGCAGTGGGGGCAAAAGAAGAAGGTACAGTGTTCTAAAATGACAGCGTTGTTCATCAAACAAGGAATGTGTGTGTTTAAATGATTCTGGTTCTGGTACTACAGATAACACACAGGAAGGAACAGTGCAGTGTTTTATAGGTTTCTTGATTATTGTTATTTTAATCTGCACAAAAATGTGTTTTCTTGTCAAATTACTTTTTATATATGAAGCCCTCATCTCCAAAATTGATCTCCAAAACCTACATTCTCTATTGTCATGCTTTGTAATTTTTTGTTATTTTTTCCCAAGAGAATTTTTAGTTACTGACAGTGACTAGCCTTGTGGCATATTTAACATTATCATGTTATTATTAAGATTATAAGATGTAGCATAAACGTGGGTTAAATAAAGTTTTTTAAATCCCATTTATTGGGTGGTAATGAAATGTTGAAGTAATTGAATATTTCCCTTTGCCCACATAAGCCTGTTATGTCTCATTGGCCAGTTAGTAACAGTAGATTCTGTTTTAAAGGGCAATTGAAGTGATTCCTCTTTTGATCATTGTTGCTCAGTGATCGCTATTTTCACAAATTTCAAGTATTATGGTTTTGAATTTGAAACCAATGCTTCATTTCCATTTTTTTAGGATAAAATGTATTCATAGTATTTTAATGACATTAAAATTAGATTATAATTAGCTCTACTCATGGTCTTCTTTCTTTGTCTGCAAATAATTGGCCCCAAAATAGTAAAGACATTCTTTTGTAAACATCTGTTCAGCGTGATCCTTACTACTAAATGTCCACTGATATGTCAGTATGAGCATGGAGCAAATATATTAGCACCAATAGAAACTGGATTTGAATGTTGTTTTGATTAAACCTTAATCTGCATCTTACTATGTGTTAAAGTTCCTGACTTTTATGTTTACATAAATTGTTGAACACACTACAGAGCAAGTGGTTATTAACCCTTATCAAGCTACCTTCCACTTTTAATCTCTTCTGATGAAGGAAATTAAGAAAAGCAGCACATTTGGAAGTGCATAGGGAAGGAGATGGCTCTAGTACGACAGATAACACACAGGAAGGAACAGTGCAGAACCACGGTACCAGCACTTCTTACACTATTGGCGCTGTCTTCAGAGAACTCTGGCATGCTGCTTTCTTTTTATCAGGGTTTGTATTTATTTAAAGCTATGTTTGTCTTAGAGATGTATTATCCCTTTTCTGGAAAAGTTGTGTATGTGTGTGTATAATACATATATGTATACAATGCACACACATACATACACATTTATGTTTGTACATATATGTGTGTGTGTAGCTTTAAATTTCTAAATTCTTGGTTTTTTGATCCTTGTTTTATAAGTTTTACTATAGGCAGTGAAAAATGAAAATCACAGAGTAATTTAGAGATGTATAGATACTTCAGAAAGAACACAAAAGGCAAATAAGTTTTTTAATAGGATTTTTTGTTGATTTCCTTCATTCTACTCTTATAATTCCATTAACTAAAATTGTGCTTTATTATAATTCTGGATATTGATTCAGTTTTTTGGTATGGAGTCAAGTTGTATGAAATTTGTTTCCCTCAAATCTTTGCTTTTAGGATTCTAATTTTAATTAAAACGAACAGGGGTCTATTGAAGTAAAAAAAATCATTGTAATTTATTATGAGTTATTACTTTATAATTTTTTATTTTTAAGCTTTCATTCTTAATGAATACGTTAGAATAGGGGAGAGTATAATTACAGCGAATTTTAGGAATACATGTATCCAAGTCAGTTTGACCATCATAAAGTTATTCTTTTGCACTCTTCTTAAACATTCCAATTCTGTTGGATATACACATGTAGTAGGTCTAAAAAATTAGAAAGAAACTTTGGTGAAAATATTGATTATAGCTGATGTAATTAAATTAACATAAATCAAGAAAAGGGATAATGCAAATGAATATGTACTTTTTTCTCATTAACGCCTTTACTAACATTGTCTTTTTCGTATTTTTCTAATTGTGCTCTTATGCTGATCAAGTTTATCCTGCATTATTAAATTGTATGTTGGACCAATCTTATTTGATCATGATTTTATTGATATTCTTTTAAAATGTATTGCTGTGTAGAAGTATAATATGACTGGATTTATTGCCAGGTCAATGCATTCCTTTGAAAGCTAAGCAGTGTATTTTTCATGTAGGCCATTTTCTGGCAACATCCACTCCTCACCTTATTATTTTCAATAAGCTAATGGGAAACTTTGGCTCTTTACTATATATTATCATGACATTGCATTTTCATAATGTCTGATAAAATATTTATGTATCCTGCTGTAGGGTTATAGCAGTAAAAAGACTGCTAAAAATTTTACTGCTAAAAATTTAGTCGACTTTGACAACATTCCTGTTAAGCATGGGTGAGAATTATTTTTTCCCTCTCGGTTCTAAGTGAAATAGAGGTAGGTTGGTACAGTAGAAAGATCCCTGGATTAGGAATCAGAAAACCTGGGTTCTGATCCCACCTCTGTTACTATAACCTCTACCGTATAATCTGCTGATGAATATCTTAATCTCACTGAGCTTCAGTTTCCTAATATGGAAAATTTGGAAATTAATATTAGTTTCAAGGTTTTTATAAAGATGAAAAGATGTGACAAAAAACACTTCATAGCCTGTAGAATATAATATCAATAAAAGCTATTCTCATTTCCTTTTATTTGGTGAGCAAAAGGTTAGTTGCAGAGCCTGTTATTAAAACTAGGTTTTATGTAATAGCACTAAATATCTTAGCCATTAGACTATTATGCCACATCTATAGGATTTCTTACCCCTTCATCACTAGTCTGAAATATCTTTATTCCTAAAGGTGTTTTCCTTTAGGAAAATACATGGAATTTGTTATTCTCTTTCATTGCATGGTACTGTCAAGAATAAGTCAATTCAGCTTAACATACTATTTAAACTTATGTATGAGCGTTAGAATTTTTCTGTGTTTTGACATTGATGTATACTTATTCCTCCCTTCCCTTTCCCATGGTTCTTAATTTAGCCCATTAGCTGCTGTTTAAATAGCAGATAGCAGCAAACTTTATTGCCGGTTTGCTGTCGATGTGATGGGAAAGCTCAACTATTGATGTTCCCAGTGTAATAAATTAATATAAATTTGAAAAAAAAAATTTAAGACTGGGTTTACCCATCTGCCTCCAGGACAGAACTTCATTGCACTCATTAGTGCAGTACTACTGCTGATCTTTGTAGCATTGACCTATTCCATTACTGGCCTAGACTGGTTTACCTCTACTTAGGCAGCCTGATGTCCTCTTGCTCCTAGATACTCACCATATTTGTGCTGAACTTCCTGCAGACCAAGCCAGTCCAATAAACATTTATTAAGTGCCTCCTGTGTTCCAGGCATTGTCCTTAGCACAATACATTTAATAAAATGTACATATAATTAATATAATTAATTACATTTACAATGAATAAAGTTTACATTTTCCAATTTACAATTAAAAATACATTTACAATTAATAAAAAGACAGTCCTTGCTCTCAAGGAGTTTACAGTTTAATGGATTAGACCTCAAATTGCACAGACCACTGCATCTCAGAACCCCTGAGCTCAAGAGATCCTGTAGCTTCCGGTTCCTCAGTATCTGTAATTATAGGTTATGTGCCAGCATACCTGGCCAAGAATTTTCTTTAACCTCTCATGAGAGGCCATGCATCATTTGTATAGAAGGCCAATTGTATATTCAGGGAGACCTGAGGTCCAGTTCTACCTCTGACCATGTGACCCTGGGTAACTTAATCTCTCAGTTGCTGACCTACATCAATATAGAGTTTCTACCCTGGAAGCTGCTACAGACAAATGAAATTGCATTTCTGAGTTACATCCCTGCCACCCCTCCAAACAAAACAAAAAATCCTGAAAGTGAGACCTCAGAGTGAGGAAGACATTTAAGACCTACTTCTGACACCTATGTGATACTGGACATGGCACTTACAGTTTTGGTTCACCAGGCGACTCTCTAAGATAATAAATTGGAGAGAAGTTGCCGTGTGCATTGGTACAGGTTTCTTCATTAGGTGTGTTCTACACCAGTAAAAACACAGGTCAGTAAATCAATCAAGCAGTTAGTATGCACCTGCTATTAGTGTGCCAGGCACTATGCTAGATGCCAGGATCCAAATAAAAGTGAAAACAATCCCCACTCTTAAGGAGATTATGGTCTAACTGGGGCTATGCATATACAAAATAGATAAAAGGTGATTTTGTTGAGAAAGTGCTAGCAGCTGGGGGACAGGGACAGTGAAGAGCTCTGGAAGGAAACTAGGGCTTTCAGGAGACAGAGGTAAGGAGGCATTTGCAAAAGTCCAGACAGTAGATGATGAGGGTCCAAATTAGTGTGGTGGCTGTATGAGTGGAGAAAAGGGGGCAGATGTGAGAAATGGAGAGGGACAAGGGACAAGAACTGAGTAGATTTGTGAGAGTGACAAAGGAAGTGAAAATGGCCCCAAGGTTACTTGCCTTTGAGACTTAAGGAAGGTGATAATGTCAAGAGAAATTCAAAAAAATGGGGTGGATTTAAGGAAAAGGATTAGTTTTGGATATTCTCTGTTTGAGATATAGCAGTTGAAAATATCCAGTAAACAGTTGGTATTGTGGAACTAGAACTCAGGAGAGAGTCTAGGCCTGAATATTTAGATTTGGGAGTCATCAGCGTTGATAGACCATTAAATCCATGTGAGCTGATGAGATCACTAAGTTAGAGAAAAAGAAAAGAGGCTTTGGAAAGAGCCTTAGTGTAAATATTCACAGTGACCAGTTATGTTGTAAATGATAATTCAGTAAAGAAGACTGATGAGGAATCAGACTTGTAAGAAGAGAACCAGGAGAGCAGAGTATGTATGAGGCTGTGGAGAGGAGTGAATAGTGTCCATTGCAGCTAAGAGTTTAAGAAGGATGAGATTTAGAAAAGACCACCAAATCTGTCACTTAAGAAATCATTGGTGACTTTGGAAATGGCAGAATTTCAAGTGAGGGATGAAGTCAGAAGTCAGACCATTGTGAGTTTAGAAATAAGTGAAAGGAGACGAAGTGAAGGCAACAGACAAACTTTTTTTTGAGGAGTTCAGGAAAAAAGATAGCTAAAGCATCTTAGTTTTCAGATCGAGAACAAAAACCTCCAACTTTACAGAATCCTTTGGTTGAACTAATAGAATTTTAGAGCTAAGCAGGATCTAAAAGAACTTACAAATAATTATAGTATATAAGAAGAAAGGGCCTGCGTCCCATGGAGGAAACCCCAAAAGACATACCTATTCTAAGAGGAAACTCAATCAGCAAGGGTGTTGGCAGTGTACACTGTACAAAGGGGCAGATACTGAATACGATGTTGGTATTTGTTGCCTTCTTGATCTTTTTTCTTCATAGTAGTGTATCATCACCTGCTTAGTCTCCATTTCTCCTTCCCCATTTCCCTCCCTTCTTCCACAGTCATCATAATTCCAAGTTTGTAGCAATGGAGCCATGTACCTTGACGCTATAATCAGAAACAAGAGGTATATGTAACAATCCCCTTAAAACTCTCAGCTATATCCTTTACTTTTGAGAGATTGGTCTTGCTTCTTCCTGTGCTCTTTATACTCCGTCATATTTACAAGCTACTAAATAAATGTATTCAGCTTGTAATTTTTGCATGGCAGTACAGAGCATTACTTGACTTTTAAATTGGCTGACTTAGTGTTTTACTAGTGTTGTTTATGTTCTTACTTGTTTCATGCAGTAGGTTTGGGACTACATGAACCAGCATATCCTTTAGAAGTTGATGAAACTTTTTTCCTGACTGGGTTAAAACTTTCAACGTGAAAAATAAGCCCACTGTCATGATTTGTGCAACATTAATTTATATCTGGGAATAGGGTTGGGTGGAAAGACCAAAAACATTAATCAATTTAAGTGACCAAATTGTATCTTTTTCCAAAGGTCATTTCTTCTCAAGAGTAGCTATGTGACATAAATGCTATTCTCCCTGAATAGAAAATTCAGTATTTTAATAGCATTTTACTTCAAATGTGCCAGTTCATGTCAGTTTAAGACTTGATTGTCATACTAGGTAGAAAACTGTAGGCCTGGGCTGTGATACTGCACTTGTATTTTATTGCTTTGCAAATCCTATGACATATGAAAGGCAATGCAGGAAATACTGCTTCTGGCAAAGCTTTTGGTAGGAGTAAGTTGAACCAAACTCAATTTTTTGTGTATTTCCTGTCCTAGAGGTATTTCTAACATCATTACCCAAATAGTTGTGGCTCGGTGTCTGAGTTGATCTGTCAATACTATTAACTCTGGTTTAAGCCTTTGTTTTCTGTGTTTGTGTTTAAATATTAAAGGGAGATAGCTTTGAAAAACTTTAAGTAGATATTTTGTTTTATGTGTGGATAAGAAACATGAACTTGTTGCTTCTGAAATGGTTCTTTTATTTGGCTCTGAAAATGAGATTAATGTACACATTATTTTAAAGTTGAAATATTATTTTCTTTAATCATTTAAAATTAGTTTTCATTAATTCAGCAGCTTTTTCAAAATTACTATATTTATATGCTATTTTTATTTATATTATTATTTTCCTTCTATGAGTACTCTGATGCTTTAATTTTAATTGGATGGGAGAGATTATTTAAATATCTAGATGTATGTGTATGTATGTATATGTATATACATATAGTATGTATATGCACACTGATACATATCTGGCAAGAGTTACAGATATGCACTTAAATATATTACATATATGTGAATATACATGCAACCACACGTGTATATATACATACATACATGTATGTGTGTATATATAAGCATATCTATTGCACTTAGCCAGATATATTAATTTTTCATACTTCCATACTCATTTGTTAAAGAACAATGACATGCAAAGTTACATTGGAATCAGTGACAAAGCTAATTGAAATCAATTCCCAAATAATTTTCTTTAGAAATTCTTTACTTAAAACATAAAAGCACTTTAATTGGAACTAGAGGTCTATTTATATTTGTGAGAAGAGTTAATTTTCAGAATGGTGTTTCTTTCTCAAGATGCTTGAAATAAGGGAGTATACCAAATGCATTGGGAAAAAAGCATAGGCATTATTACTCAAGAAAAGGCAATGAAGAAAATGTCAGTAACACTAAAATAAAAAAGAAAAGCCTCAGTGATTGGACATCAGTTGTTTATGATTGAATCAAATTAACGTAGTAAAAATTCTAATAATCCCAGAATGATTTTACAGATTTAATACAGTACTTGTGAAAATGTCAAAGATTTTCTTTACATAATTACATTGATGAAGAAAAATGAAAAGATAAGACTATGAAGGAACATACGAAAGGAAAGCTGTGGTAGGTAGTGTTGCACTCCCAGTCTTTAAAACATATTACAAAGCAGTTATCATCGACATTATTTGGTTCTGGGAAAAAATAGAAAAATAGATCAGTGGAATGGAATAAAGATGTAAGAACCCAACTAAATATATGCAAAAGAATAATGTTTGAAAAACATATAGAAAATTTTTTTTTAAACTGGAGATAGGATTCATTATTTAATAAACATACTTAAGGAATTTTGCTAACAGTTTGACAGGCAATAGATGTAGACTCTTATTTCACATTCTATACCTGAATGAGTTTTGTCTAAAGGATAGACTTACACATAAAATTATTTTAAAATGGAAGAAAATTGAATGTTATTTTTATCTATAGGTAAGAGAGATGAGTTTTTTTCTGTTAAATAGGATATATTAGGCATAAGATAGTTATATGTGATCTGTACCAAAATACAAACAAAAGAAAAATAACATATTTGGAAACAATATTTGTGGTAAATATGATAGGAAGAAAGTTGAAATTTGAAATATGTAAGGAACTGTTAAAATTTTATAAAAATAACTCCCAGGCCAAATATCAAAAAATATGAACAATTTTCAAAAGAGGAAACATTTTTTTCATAATTATTTTAAAACGTTCAACCTTATATAGCAAGAATGTTCATAGAAATACTTTTTGGAGCAAAAGGTGGCAAAGAGGTTGGGATGGCTGTTCATAAATTGGAGAATGGCTGAACAAATTTTGTTATGTAACCAAAGTGGAATATTATTGTACCTTAAACCTAAAAAAGTCAGAAGTCTGAGAAACTTGAGAAGTCTTATATGAACTGAGAGCAAAGAAAGCAGAACCAAGAGATTAGTATGCACAGTGACCACAATAATGTAAAGGAAGTCAACATTAAAAGACAGAGTTCATAGAAATTCAATGAATAGTCTTGATTCCCAAAGCATTAATATTAAGATATATCCTTTCCCCCTCTGTATCAGCAAGGCAATAAACGCAACATAGATGATAGTTGTCAATGCCTATGTGGTTGTGTTTCACAAAATATACAAGACTCTCCACATAGAAGGTAGAAGGAGTAAACGATTTATTCAGACACCAGAGGACCAGATCCTATAAGCCATCGGCCTAGTCCATCACAGCAGCAATGAATTCGGTATGCAACATCACATCATGGAGCCTCGCCATCCCAAAACCATCCACCCCCCCTGCTGGGGCTTTGCCACCTACAAGCAAAATTTACAGCAAGCACAGCTGTCACATATCTGCTGCACTTTTCCCTCAGCTCTAACTGCTCTCTCAGCATTTCCTGTGACACAATTTCATTTTCCTCTCAGCAGGCTCCTTCTACCACATGTGACTTAGGCTTCCTGTGATGTAAGCAGGTCACATGGCCTATTAATGGGTGGGAAAGATCTACAAATCTAAGTTGCTATTACACCCTCTTAATTGCTTCTGCATATTTTGTCATGCAGAGTTGATATTGGTTTGTTTTGCTTAAATTTCCCTTTGTTATGAGGAAGGCTCCTTTTGGGAAAACTGGGGTTAATTGGGAATAACAATGATATTTAAAAACACAAAAAAGCTAATTAATCATCGAAATGCACATTAAAACAGTGTTTAGAGTACAACCTCAAATTCATTGAACTGGCAAAAATAATTTAAAAACAATGAAATTTAATACCCACAAGTTGTGATAAAACAGGTACACACTCATTTCTGATGGAATTGCAGACTAGTAAAATTTTTGGAGCGTGATCTGACAGTGCAATAAAAATTGCAAAAATGAACATTCCCTTTGATCCAATAATTTGAGTATAATCTGAAAGCGTAATAAAAGAAAACAACACAAAACAAAAAACTCTCTGCTCAAAGATTTTTGTAGCACCCTTACATGTAATTGCAAAAAGCTGAAGAAACCTGAATGTCTAGCCATTAGGAAATGGTTCAATAAACATATTAATCCACCGGAATATTATAATGCGATTTATATCAACAAGTATAAAGAGTAGAAAGAAATATGGAAAGACCTTTACGAAGTTATGTAAAGAAAAAGGGAAAAAACGACAACTAGAAGAACAGAGTATGCAGCAATTATAAATACATGAATGGAAAAGTACATGGGAACAAATAGGCAAAGAGTAACTTGGAATAACTAGATATTTGCTACGATAGTTTATTGGTTGAACATTTGTTTAAACTTACATAGTTGCAAAGTAAGCTTAATTGGGTCCATTGTTTACTATTTTTATTAAAACTAATTAAAGAAAGGAAAATAGCAGCTTTCAAGCCATGTATACATTTCTGTAATATGTGTTGGTTACACCAAACCATAGAACCTTATAGAACCATCTAAATTAGATCCAGTTACATCTAATTATCAACCCAGAAAAAGCCAAGTGAATGAAAAATGCCAAGTGTTCAGACTGTGATACACAGTTGGAAGGACAGTCTATAGAGTTGGCCTATCTATACCAAATCTATATCTGTCTGTCTCTATGTCTGTGTCTATGTATGTATGTATGTATGTATGTATGTATGTATGTATGTAGATATAAGTATGTATGTATAGTATATATGTATAGTATATATGTATGTTATGTGTGTGTGTCATATATGTGTTTATGTATATATATGTATATGTAAATGTGTGTGTTTGTGTGTCTTCAACAGCCTTAACAGATGTTTAATATACTGGGATCAGAATTGAGGAAGAGAACCTTTTATTAACTTGGGAAGCTGATCCCTGCTTTCGTTGTTCCCAAGCTTCTTCCTAGAAAAACAAAATTTTAAAAATCCACCCATGTTTTTTCAGTGACACTATATCACTGCAAATAATGGAAAACCATAATCAAAATAGTGGGATACCCAAAGAGCAATGAAGTGATGCTTGGTGGATGGAAATAAACATACAAGAAACAATGTAAAAGGTCTTATCAAAGAGATTTTTGGATTGGAAAAGGGAGTAAGCACATCATAGGGTGAGAGATAATAGGTGACCTCTGTGCCTTCACAGTTACCAACATAATATTAAGAAGTTGTAGAGGTGAAGAAATCAGAAGATTTCATATACAGGAATCAAATAGAGTGATATAGTTTGAATAGTTTGTGATTTGTATAGTGCATTATAGTGCATAAACCTGCATTATTGAGACCAAAGACTCGTTAAAATATTTACATGTATTTTTTTTTCAAGTTTGATAGTAGGATTTATAGCTGATAAGGGACTTTCACATTTGGGGTACCTTTGGGTCACAGAAAAAAAAGATCAGGTAATATAAAAATAGCTCACCATTTTTGGCAATTTTAGAAAGTGAGAGAATAAGCAATATTAGATGAAGATCCTAAAAATCATGTTTCACTACTTTTTTTTTTAGCTCGAGTCCAGTATAAAAATGCAAAAAGTCTTCCAAAGGCTTTTACATGTTATTTTGTAAAACTTATTTCTTTAACTTTTTGAAGATACTTCATTTGTTTTGATTTTCCTTTCTTGTAAAGTGATACTTTGAGTAAAATTTGTTGGAACTTAGTATTTTTATGTCATAATTAAATTGCATTTTGATGAAATGCTTTAATCATTAACTTGATCAGAATTGAGCACATTTCATTTTGGTCTTGTATTTACACTAAAAATCCTACTAACTTGCATTGGAAGTCGTTTTTTATCTTTCATCCACTGTAGTTCTTGAGGACAAAAGGGTTTGAACTTCTGAAGCACTGCCAGTTTATCTGTCAGTCTATTGTATATACCAAATAATTTTCATATTCTAGTGTTAGTTTTTTTTTGCTGTGAATTGGTTTCTTTTGGAAAATAATAAAATCTGTTATGAGAAATATTCTCTTATAAAACAATTGATATTTTTAAAATTAGTGGGAGAAAGATTAATATCACTTTTTTCTTATAATTTTTCACATCAGTTGTCACATTATTTAAGACTATAGTGTATGAAACTGTTATCTTTGATATTTAAACTGTCAATTCACAAACAAAGTCAGCCATTAATATTTTTGGTGATAAAAGATATATATGTATTAGTAACTACAAGTGAATCAGCTACTGGACATGATTGATGAAAAGTTATTAAAAATAAGATGTAAAGGTTCTAAGACATGATGAATAATGCTTAATTTATATTTCCCACTTTAGGTCAAAGAAAACAAAAAATTCAATTGATAAATCAACAGAAACAGATAATGGTTATGTATCCCTTGAAGGGAAAAAGCCATTTAAAAGCAATGAGGATGGAATACAAAATCACGAACCTCCGTGTGAAGTCATTAGGTCAGAAGAGACAGGCTGGAGCACAGGAACAATCAGGAATACACCCAATAGTCCGCACAGAGTAAGTATGATGTACTCAGTTTATTGAGAAATATTTCAATTCATATACAGTGATTTAAGGCTACCAGTAAGACTGTGAACATAAGAGGGCCCCTTTTAATTACTCTGTAATCCATCACAAACTACTTTTTTTTAGGTTAAAATTGGAGAGCTCAGGCAAGTTGATTATGATTTATCTCCATTATAGAAATATTTCATTTTCACAGTGCCTTAAGCTTTACTAAATTCTTTTCTCAGAACAACACTATGGTGTAGATAGCCAAAATTATTCTCATTTCATAGATAAGGAAACAGGCTCAGAGAAATGAAATGACTGGTATAGTATAAAGAGTATTCATTAGTTCTGCGTTTAAAGGACCTGGGGTCAAATCTCACTTCGCGTACTACTTGTGTGACTTTGGATAAGACATTTAACCTCTGTGTGCCTCGTTTTCCTTATATGTAAAATGAGGGGCTTAGGCCAGATGGCCTCAGAAGTCTTTTTTTTTTAATTTATTTTTTATTATTTAATATTTTTAGTTTTCAACATTGATTTCCACAAGATTCTGAGTTATAAATTTTCTCCCCAATTCTACCCTCCCCCCTTACCCCAAGATGGCATATATTCTGAATGCCTCTTTCCCCAGTCTGCTCTCCCTTCTGTCACCCCACTCCCCCCCCCACCTTATCCCCTTTCCCCTTACTTTCTTGTAAGGCAAGATAGATTTCTATACCCCATTGCCTGTATATCTTATTTCTGAGTTGCATGTAAAAACAACTTTTTTTTTAAACATTTGTTTTTAGAACTTCTGACTTCCAAATTTTCTCCCTTCTTCCCTCCCCACCCACCCCCTTTGAGGAGACAAGCTATTCAACATAGGCTATACATGTATCGCTATGCAAAACATTTCCATAATAGTCATGTTGTGAAAGACTAACTATATTTCCCTCCATCCTGTCCTGTCCCCCTTAATTCAATTTTCTCCCTTGACCCTGTCCCTTTTCAAAAGTGTTTGCTTTTGACTACCTCCTTCCCCCAATCTGCCCTCCCTTCTATCATCCCCACCTCTAATCCCCTTCCCCCCTACTTTCCTGTAAGGTAAGAGACCCAGTTGAGTGTGTATGTTATTCCTTTCTCAAGTCAAATCCAAATGAGAGCAGGATTCACTCATTCCCTTTTACCTGATCCCTCTTCCCTTCTAATAGAATTGCTTTTTCTTGCCACTTTTATGTGAGATAATTTACCCCATTCCATGTAGGAATGTAAACAAAATGGTTCAACTTTAGTAAGATCCTTATGATTTCTCTTTCCTGTTTACCTTTTCATGCTTCTCTTGATTCTTGTATTTGAAAGTCAAATTTTCTATTCAACTCTGGTCTTTTCATTGAGAAAGCTTGAAAGTCCTCTGTTTTATTGAAAATCCATATTTTGCCTTGGAGCATTATACTCAGTTTTGCTGGGTAGGTGATTCTTGGTTTTAATCCAAGCTCCTTTGACCTCTGGAATATCATATTCCAAGCCCTTTGATCCCTTAATGTAGAAGCTGCTAGATCTTGTTTTATCCTGATTGTGTTTCCACAATCCTCAAATTGTTTCTTTCTGGCTGCTTGCAATATTTTCTCCTTGACCTGGGAGCTCTGGAATTTGGCTACAATATTTCTAGCAGTTTTCCATTTAGGATCTCTTTCAGCAGGTTATTGGTAGATTCTTTCATTTTCTGTTTTACCCTCAAGTTCTACAATATCAGAAACAGTTTTCCTTGATAATTTCTTGAAAGATGATGTCTAGGCTCTGTTTTTGATCATGGCTTTCAGGTAGTCCAATAATTTTAAAATCATCTTTCCTGGATCTGTTCTCCAGGTCAGTGTTTTTTCCAATGAGATATTTCACATTGTCTTCCATTTTTTCATTCTTTTGGTTCTGTTTTACAATTTCTTGATTTCTCATAAAGTCACTAGCTTCCACTTGCTCCATTTTAATTTTTAAGGGGATATTTTCTTCAGTGGTCTTTTGGACCTCCTTTTCCATTTGGCTAATTTTGCCTTTTGAGGCATTCTTCTCCTCATTGGCTTTTTGGAGTTCTTTTGACATTTGGGTTAGTCTATTTTTTAATATTCTTAAATATTAAATATTTTTAATATTCCAGTATTTTGGGGGGTTCTCCTTTAGCAAGTCATTGACTTGTTTTTCATGGTTTTCTCACATCACTATCATTTCTCTTCCCAATTTTTCCTCTACTTCTCTAACTTGCTTTTCCAAATCCTTTTTGAGCTCTTCCATGGCCTGAGACCAATTCATATTTTTCTTGGAGGCTTTTGATGTAGACTCTATGACTTTGTTGACTTCTTCTAGCTGTCTGTTTTGATCTTCTTTGTCACCAAAAAAAGATTCTATAGTCTGAGTCTGAGTCCGTTTATGCTGCTTGCTCATTTCCCAAGCCAATTACTTGACTTTTGAGCTTTTGGTCAGGGTATGACTGCTTTCAGAATGGAGAGTGCTGTGTCTCAAGCTTCAGTTGTTTTGTGCTGATGTTTTCAGAGCTACTTATATTCTGAAGTGGTGTGATACTCCTCTCCTGGCCTGTGCTCTGGTCTGTGAGTGTAAGCATTCTTTTCTGCTGTGTAACTACCAGGAGGATTCCCTCTCCACAGTCACTGCAAAGCTCTGCCACACTAGCACTCCTCCTCCCCCCAAAACCACCAACCAGGACCACAACCCAGATCCAAGCAGCGCAAAGCAAGGGTACCTGCCTCTGCACTAGCAAATAGCTCCCTGCACTCCCACTCTGATCTGCCTCTTGATTCCTCCTACCGCTGGAGCTCTGGAAGCAGCCTCAGGAGCTTCCTGCTGCTGCCCGCTATGCCACCTCCACCACCCCCAGGGCTGGGAGCCAGACCACACACTTCTCTTGCCCAGATCCAGCAGTTTTCCCACTGTCCTGTTCTGCTGGCTTTGACGTTTGTGGGCTGAGAAGTCTGGTAACTGCTCAGTGATTCAGGGCCCAGAGGCCTGCTCTGCCTGATCTATTCCTGGCCTGGCCTGTCCTGGCACTGCCCACAGTGGGCTGCATTCCACTCCCAGCACAGTGCTATAGACCCTTCTCAGCAACCATCCAGGCTGTCTTGGGCTGGAGACTTGTTTCCCTCTGTTATTTTGTGGGTTCTGTAGCTCTAGAGTTTGTTTAGTCATTTTTACAGGTGTTTGGAGGAGTTTGGGGGAGACCTTTAAGTGAGTCCCTGTTTTCAAGCCACCATCTTGGTTCTGCCCCCCCCGAAGTCGCTTCCACCTTCAGTTCTATGATCCTGTGATCCCAGTGCTTTTTTCCTCATCCACCTTTTTTCTTGAAGATCTCATCCTCCTTTTTCCTTGGAGATCTCATCCTTATTTTCAAGGCTCCAGTTTTCACCTCTGTGCAAATAACTTCCAAATTTATAAACAGCCTTAATCTTGGGCAAACTGTACTCACAGGCCATCTCAACCAAACTGAACGTATCATCTCTCTGTTGTTCCTTCCCCTATCCCTTACCTATCCCTCCTCCTAAAATTTTCTATTTTTGTTCATGAAACAACTTTGCTGTAGTCATTTAGACTTAAAACCACAGCTGTTCTTTGAGTCTTCCCACTCTGTCACTTGTGAAAGTGGTCAAATCCTTTAGGTCTTCTCTTCCACTAGAATGTAGGCTTCTTCAGAGCAGGAATTATTTCACTTTTGTGTTTGTGTCCTTGCCACTTAGCATAGTGCCTAGCACATGGTAAGCACTGAATAAATGCTTTCTGATGGATTGTTGATTCAGCCTGAAATATATCTCCCATCTGTGCCCTTCTCTCTGTTCCAGACTACTACCACTTTAGATGATGTTCTGGACTATTGTAATAGCTTTCCAACTTGTCTGCCTTCCTTCACGCAGTCTTTTGCTCTCTCCAATATGTCCTTTGTACAGTAGCCAAAGTAGCATTCTTAGAATGTACAACTCTTCCCTGCTAGGAGTCTTTCGACCATCTATGACTTAAAGGCTGAAATTGAAATTCCATAGCCTGGCTTAAATGTCTCTATGATCCTATTCCAACCCACTTTGTGATCTTGTTTCACACTACAAAATGTAGTCCTGCTCATCTCTCATACTTGTAATTAATTTCTTCTTCAGCACTATTTGTTGAAATTCTTCTCTTTAGAACTCATCACTTGTGTCACCTCCTTGAGGAAACCTTTCCTCATTCTCTATTTTTCTCCTCTGCTACTTTTCTCTTCAAGTTTTCATGCAACACTTTTTTCCTTTCATTTGCCCTAATCACATTTCTGCCTTCTGTCATTCTTATTTCTTTACATGCATATTCCCTTTTAGATTGTAACCTCATTAAGGGTATGGACTATGCCTTTGTATGTCTTGCATCTAGCCCAGTGTCATGCACCAGAGTACACAAATGTTTCTGAAGGAAGGAATACATGAATCTTCTTTCCATTTGAGTATAAAATGCTTAAATCTTAATGAAACTCTAAAGAATCAGATGAAAAACTACTCTAGCATAAATCAAATATCATGCTCAAAATATTACTTTCTAGAATGCAGAAGCAGTAATAATAATCTTTAAAACAAATACAAAACAAAACTAACACAAACGGTTCTTTTGAGCAAAGGTCAACTGTGAAGCACTAGGCATGAGGAATCATTATTTTCTACAAAATCTCGTGGGTTTCTTTCCTTCTTTCTTTCTTTCTTTTTTCTTTCTTTCCTTTCTTCCTTCACTACCAGGATATTTAGAACATAATTTGGTTCCCAACTTTGGTAATTAGCTTGGCTCAGGTGTCTGGTAACATCCAAACTTTTTACCCTTTTTATAGACTTCTGGTTTTATTCTTGATTGTCTTATTTTTATATCACTTAATTTTATAAGCAAACTTAAGTCCTTTTTGGAAATAAGCAAGGTGCAAATGCTAAATAGGTAATTGCTTAGTACATATCCTGACAAAAGGCTTGTACTGCACTCAAATGCCTGAGAAAACAGCTGTTATTATGTAATCTGATTTTTAAAGAACATTTACATGCAAGGCCATTGCATATATATTAGTCAATCATTCGTGGGAGAAATATTATTCTGTGAAGTCTTTACATTATCTGTTATCAAAAAATTTTTCCCAACATCTAAAAAAATCAGGCAGGATGATTATGTACTTTTAACAGGACAACCAAAGGATAATCACTAATGTCTCAGATGAAGTATCAAGTGAGGAAGGCCTGGAAACAGGATACCCATTGCGCCGCCATGTAGAAAGAGCCTCCGAAAACATTCTTCGAAATAGGAAGTCACATCATTATAAGAAGCATTATTCTACAGAGGTATGTTTTGGCCTTTAAAAAATTTTTTGTTTTATTCTTTTTTTTTAAGTTTGTTTGCACAGGATAGCAAAAGAAATAATTCCATTTCAATGGTGTTTTTTATTATATATCCATCCATTATTTCTTAATTATTATAATTGTCCAAAACATTGTTACTAATTCAAAATAACAAATATCTTCTTCCATTAGTATCATTATGAATGTCTTTTGTCTATATCAAATGCAAATATGCCAACAACAATCTCCTTGGACATTTGTTTTAGCTTTTCGTTTCTTTCTTTTCTTCTTCTTTTTTTTTTTTTCCAAATAATTAGTTTGATTTCTGGCTTTTCAAACTTTGTATCATGGACTTGATATATGCAGGTTACATCAGGATCTTGTCATTCCTACTGATTCTACAAAGAATCTGTATAGAATTCTATAGAGGGCACTCAGCAAAGCTGGCAACACCCATGAGTTTTATAGGAAAAGGATGAATTTTTTGCTTAGGTGCATTGGATTGGTTACTCATCTCTAATGTCATGGGCATAGAGACACCAAAGATTGATCACAGGCTCTCACTCTTCAGAATTTTCTAAGGTAGTGAAGTTGCATACATATGAGATTTCAAGCAAGGGTGGAATGAGGAAAATATGTAGAACAGAGATAGCCTGGCACAAGTAAGCCTTATCAATTTCAGAGACCCTCCAAAATAGGTGTTTTTCTTTTTTTTAGGCTACCATAACTTCCGAAGTGTAAATGCAGCATTTAAAATGCAATACATGATGAGTTATAAAAAAAGGATTATTGTGTACAGTATGTTAACTTCAAAAGAACAGAAATGGTATCTAAGATTTTGGACATATTACAACAGATGTTCAGTTACATATTTTGTGTGGTAAGGATTGGAGATTCAAAAATTAAAATTGACAGTCCTTTTTATAATCTAGATGGTAAAGTTTTAAGCAAAAATACCATGAGTAATAAATATTGGGCATATAAAAACAAGATTAGTTTTAACTCAGTGACAGATGAAGAAAACCAAAATCGTGTTTATAAGATGCTTTGCAAAACTTAAAGCACCATGTGAAGTCTCAGGTTTTTTCCCCCTCTTTTATTATTAGCCCTTAAACTAAAGTTTCAAGTTTGGGAAAGGAGATCAAAGTTATACATTTTCACCAATTTGTTAGAATGACATGCTATGAAATTCATTCACTTGGTTATTCTCATTACATAGTTTAACTAGGATTTATATAGGACATGATAATTATTTAAAATCAGAAACCCCTTAAGAATCAAAGGAAATAAATACATCTTTGGCAAGATGAACAGATCTTGAAATTCAGGGACATCAAAGTATAATCTTTTATTTTTATCACTGCTGTGATTTTACATTTCATTCCATTTGGGTGCCTTGAAGGACTTTGGGATTTATCCTATAAGATATCTTAATATATTGTGTGTTCCCCTCTTAGAAGATTTCTTTGATAGACATACCACAGAGACAATTTTGTTTGATCCTGTGATTATAAGGCATATAATAGGGAAAAAATACTTTTGACAAAAGTTGTTTACCATTGTCATGAATGGTTTGCGTTTGTCATGGATGACATCCAGTATTATCTAAATAGAAGAGATGCTTTAGTTTTCAGATGATATGTTAATTTTTATCAAACTCCAGAACATTTCAGAGCCTTCCAAATGTTATCTACAGTCACTCAAAAGCGTTTTGCCTAATAATTAGCAGTAGGAAAAATCAAGTTGATGAAGAATATCTTTTTTTCATATTCATATGTAGTTGGATGGAAAGGCCATAAAGATTATTATCTTGGAAAGATATGCAGATGAAAAGTGATCTAGGCCTAGAATAAAATAGGACAAAAACAGCAAGTATTTAAGAAACTGTTTAACATTTTCAAAGATCCTAAGTTTCTCTTTGAAGTAGAAACCCACCTTTTTCACACTAGTATTTTTTTCAGTGATGCCATATGGTTGCAAATCATAGAATGGCATAATTTTCAGAGAATCACATTTGCACAAAAAGTATCATCAAGGAGATTATGATTAGAAAATGAATTGTCCTTGCCAACTGACAAGAGTTAGGGGCAGTTCCCATGTTATTTGGTACTTCAATCTCATTAAGAGACCTAGAAGACTTCCAGCAAGTTGAGTAGTCCTACTGTGGAATTTTTATGGGGCAGCATGAGCTAGAGTTGCATAGAATGAGAATGTGTGGATATGCTATTTTCGCCACTATTGTAGGGAGTGCCCATATCAATGAGATCAAATCCATTGATGTATTTAAAGTATCACATCATTTGGTATTTGGTGTTTCTTGATAAATGCCATTTAACCAGAAGATTTCTCTGCAACAGTGTATCTGGTGAATAATGCTTATATTGTTAAAATGTGTTAAGATCACAAAGATCTAGATTTTTATAGTGCCAGTCCTGGCTTATATAATATTTAGGTATTAATAAAATATCAGCACATTTTGAACTATGTATGAGGAAATGTGGAACTCTGGACTAGTACCTGAATATTCTAATTTTTAAATATCTTTATGTAGAAGGGTTAAATTTTTATAACTACTCTTATTAGCACTTAATATTTATAATTGAAAAGTTCATTATATCAAACTCGCTCCCTTTTAAAAATTTACTTTACAATTTACCATTACTTCACATTTTCCTCTCTAGTAATTGTTGTTTTATTATTAGTCAGCTAATCATTTTCTCATTTAGTTTTCTCCAGCTTTTACATATCAAATTCAGAAACCCAAACTTCAAACTTATCATAAAGAAACTGGTTAGTATCTTGTTCAATTTTATATTGTATTTCCATTCTTTTCTAAGTATAGTAACACTTGAAATTATCTAGGATTGTGGAGAATGAGATAATCCATATGAGTGAATTTTCTAGATATCTGGACTTTCTCTCTGGTACAAAAATACTTCAAGAATTCATCATTTCAATGGGTGTGGCTACTTTCTCTATTGATACAGATTACAGCCCTTTTACGTGTCATAGTGTACTAGCCTGTCTTTGTGAGTTGTGATGGCCAAAAGAAATTTGTCATTATGTGCACAAACCTTTAGTGATAAATATTTCTTAACTTGATGGGGCCTATCAACAATAGACATAGAGTTTTTTATGGCCCACACTCAAAACCCTTCCCTCATATTGGGACGTTCCAGAGCTTGCTGTTAATTATAGCCACTGGGAATTCACAGCTCCACATAATGAAGAGAATGAGAGTACAAAAACTTTTAAAATATTGGAATCCTTTTAATGGAAGTCTTTCCAGTATGCAGTATGATTCCTTGCCATATATGAAACATACACTACTGAAGAAATATAATCTTTTCTTGATGGTTCAGTCATCTTTATGAATATCAGTTACCATTTAACAGTATAACACAGTTTTTCTCAAGTGTTCTTAAGGTCAGTAGGACTGTTTGCCCCTAATTAAATTGGCCTAGATAGCTGTATTTTTTATCTTTTCCCTTCTTGTCTACTCTCAGACTTACTTTTGTCAATATGTCTGTCTCTAGGAACCTTTCTCCTCACCATATCTAACATACTATCTTCTATAAACCAATGTCGTAGGGCCCTTAGGATGATTCCATGCCCCCATTAAATAAAAGTATAGTGCTTAGATTTTGCAGCAGCTTTTTTTTTATACTTTTGATGCCTTTTTTACCTCAGTGCTGCTAGAATGTGACCACTAAATAAATGGGAAATTACTGTGTTAATTTTGTCTCCATAAAAATCTTAAACTTGCAACCCAAGACTTTTCTGCAGCTAAGTAGGGCTGGTAATTAAGCAACAGGCATTTTTACAAGATGAACCTCCCTGGCCCCCTTTTTCTTGACTATAAAGTGAGAGACTTGACTAATTTCCAGGTCCCTTCTGGCTCTCTGACATCTTCTAATTCTAATGAAATAAAACATCAGGTAGGAGGGATTATCTGCTCACAGGGAAAAAAAAGTGGTAATGTAAGAAAAAGCCTCCTGTGGTTGGGGAGAATTGAGACCTAAGGGTTTGATACTCTCAGAAATTGCTTCAGATGGCATGTATCTTACTTTATTTGAAGAGCCTTTACAGCCTTAGGAACCAGGAAGTTAAGTTAACAGAAGTCTAGAGAATATATTTGAGAGAACGATGGTAGGGAAATACAGAACTGACCTGGGAACTACTACCAAAAAAGAAGCCTCTCCTTAACTAAGCTCAGCATGCATCCAGGAAAATTGTATACTGAAGCAAGGGTTCTTAACCTTTTTTGCATTGTAGAGCCCTTTGACAGTCTAATGAAACCTCGTCTCCTCAAAAAATAAATTATATAGGATTACAAAGGAAACCAATTATATTGAAACACAATTGTCAAAATATTAAAGAAACACGAATTCTTTTATGTCCAGGATCTGGGACTGGAGAAAGAAGCAGCTTAAGCTGTTGCCTCTTTGTCTCTTCCCCTTTTCCCCACTATGTCCAGTCATCAGGCCTCTGCCCTTAACCCGTCCTATCTTGAAGTGTAGCCTGAGGCAAGAAATGGTGATGGGGGGTTAACAGTAGAGGGGGTGGGAGAGAATTGTAAGGAAAGGAATTAGGCTCAAATAATAGTGGAAAGAGAAGGGAGAACCGGAGGCAAAAGGAGTTCATGTAGCCACTTCATCATGTAAAGAACATAGTGGAATGTGCTGTTGGAGTTCTGTTTTTAAAAGTTATCTTAAATAACTTTTTTCATTCAGAATAATCACAAGAAATACTTATTAAAATTTTGACTTTTTCCTGTTTTAACGAAGAGAAATATGTTTATATAGAAAAATGTATAAATTTGAGTAACCTTGAGTCAGGGAATCTCATGGAAAACATTTGCATTGTGAATCAGGACTTACTATGGTTTTCTATCATCACCTGGTGGCAGCATAGCTAAACTTCAGGGAAAATCTCTAAAGGACTTGAAGAAATTCAGAAGGGCTGAAACAGTAAAATATCATGAATTAAGGACACCACCTATTGCTGATTATAGAGAAAGGATTAAGCTGAAATACTAAGATTTTAGTAATATCATTTATCTTACAGTCATCTCTGATTTTGTAGTAGTGCCTCTGGTTTACCGACTTATCTTCTTGTCTATTAAATTCATGTTTTTTTGTTTTGTTTTGTTTTACTCTACAGTTTCCTTAACCAATCTTTTATTGCTTCCTTTTTAGTCAAGCGATTTTAGTTCTTTGCTGCAATTCATTTTAATATTTTGCTGAACTTAGATTATCCAGGTTATTTTAAATTTTACTTTCTCTCAATGTAAACAAATCCAGCTAGCTGTGAACTGCATTGGCAATCATCTCTATAATCAATAAAACTATTAAATAATCTTGTTACTAGGTTTGCCTTCAGGGGAATGCCATTTAGTAATTTCCACCAGCTTGTTGTTGAGCTACACCACCATCAGCTTTGGATGCAACACTCCAGTCAGTTATGTCCCAATGTTATAGTCCGTCTTCCTAAATTGTTGATGATTATATGTGTATAATACATATATACATACGAGTATGTATATACGTATACTTACCATATATATATATGTATATGTATAGATATATGTTCTTTCCTGTGAATGGCCTGTTTTTCTGTTATTTTAAAAATTGATCTGCTCTGGTTGCCTTTTTTTAGAGGTGTATTGGTTCTCACGTAATACCTTTAGGCTCTTCTAAGCTAATTTTAGGTTTATTTTTGAATGATTTGTCCAATATCCACATCTTGTGTCAAACTTAAGCCAACAATCCTTATTTGTTTTCTTTTAATTCAGAATTTTCCAATTTAGTTTAATTTAGGTTTTAACAAGCAGCCTGCCCAAGGATTTGAATTTCAATGTTTTTGCCATGTAGAAGGTAAATATTGTGTAGGTGGAATTTTTTTTCCACTTCAGGAAACCATTGTTAAGCACGCTCATTAATTCCATTTGTAAGATGTTTCATAGCGTAATAGAAAGAGCCTTGGGCTTGGAAACAAATCATTGTGGTTCAAGTCTCGCTTCTGTCATTTACATGATGTAGCACAGTTCCTAGAACATTGTAGATGCTTAATAAATGTTTATTGACTATTGACTGACATAGCTTTGTGAAGAATCAATTGATATAACATGTTATGGTACATTAATACCATAAAAGCATTATATAAATGTAAGCTATTATTATTATTATTATGCCTTGGTGAAAATCTTTTTTAGGCCTTTAAAGAGATTCCTTTGTCTTCAAAAGGTAACATGGTATAATAGAAAGAGTACAGGATTAAGATCTGAATTAGGTCCAGTCTTAAGTTTAGGGCTTACTTGCTGTATGACCTTGGGCATTCCACTTAATCTTTTTCACTTTCCTGTTTCCTCTTCTGTGTAATGGTGATAATACCTGCTCTGACTACTTCATAAGATTATTGTGAGTCTCAAATAATTTATGTGAAAGTATTTTCTGAAATTTTCAAGTTTTCTATAAACTTTTAGTCTATATGCACCATTAATTTTAGGTAAATTTACGTACTTGACTTTGACGTTATGAAAAGGAGAAGCAGCATGGAAATGGAGACTGGCTTTAGAAAGAACTTCCGTGTTTCAAGTCTTGCCTCTGACAAACCAGTTGTGTGAGTGTAGGCAAGTCAGTTATCTGTTCCTGGCAATTTTTTAAGACTTCAGGTTGCACTTGACTTGCTGATCTGCATCAGTGGAAGGTGATAGAGTTCTCACAGGTCTGGAACAAAAAAGCCAAAAGCAACAATAACAACATATTTGATACTTTGATACTACCCAGTAGAGGTTGTTATAAAATCCAAGCTATTTAAAATGTTTTAAATTTTTAGTGAATGTGTCTAATTTTGTGCTGCTTTTTACCTTTTATAATTTTACCTATTTCAGAAATTTTGAGTCTGAAATATTGTAACACAGGGTGTCCCAAAAGTCTTAGTGCAAATCTGAATTGTAAGTTGCACTAAGACTTTTGAGACACCCTGTATAACCTTACTTTTTTTTTAAAAAAAGCACAAAATAGCTTAATCTCTTTGGAGTCTTTTACTTTCATTCTCTTTCTGTAAAAAAAAAATGTAACCAGTGATTTTTCCCCCTCTCTCACCTTCCTCCTTACTGCAGGGTAGTGAAGGGGTCTTGAAACAAAAATATTCATAGTCAAAAACAAATCCCCACTTTGGCTATGTCCAAAATGTATGTCTTATTCTGTATATTTGTTCATCACCCTTATGTCAAGAGAATGAGAAGCATTCTTTATCATTCAGTCCTCTGGAATCATAATCAGTCATTGCCTTGAAGAGAGTTCTCAAATCTTTCAAAGTTGTCCATTTTTAGAGTATTGTTATACCATAAATTGTTTTCTTGGTAATTTTCACTTTATTCTGCTTTTATTTCTTTCTGTTCCTTATTCTCTTCACCTTTACTTTTCTGAGACAGATTGGTGTGTATTATTTTTTCGTAACAGACTGATAGAGATTCTAAAGACTCTATCACTTAAGTATTTTCTAAACATCTAAAATACAATGCATACAAAGCATTTTAGGAAAAAGTAAAAAATAAGATTTATTCTTTATCCTCAATTAACCTGTCTTTTATTTGAAGAGATAATATACACATCAGCAGTTATAGTAATATGTTAAATAATTCAAAACATAAGATAGTTCATTAAGTAATGTAATATTAATTTGCAAATGGGTAATAGAGGTCATTAAGAAAGAAGGAAGAGATCACTGCTTCTTAGAGAATGTGAGACTTGTTCTGAGACTTGACAATTCAGATAGGTAAAGAGAAAAAAGGTCAATTAAGGCATGAATCAAGGCTTAAAGATGGAAAAAGTACAAGACAGGCTCGTAGGATAGTGATTAAGATCATACTAGATGCAGAGCTGAAAGTGACCTTAGAGGCCAGCTTGTCTGATTCCTTTATTTTACAAATAAGAAAACTAAGGCCCACAAAGATTAAGTGAGTTGCCCAGGTCACTCAGGTAGTAAGTGTGGGAAGTAGCATTTAAGCATAGGCAGTCTTGATTCTTGAACCATTCTATTTCCTGCCATAGTCCATTGCCTCAGGTTTGGTGGACCAGGAGATTCATCTGGGGGATGAGGAAAAATGAGGCAAAGAGGGAGGTTGACCTTGATTCAAGGATGACCAAGATTCAAGGATGACCTTAAATGTTAGTCTAAGGAATTTAAACATTATCTTCCAGGATAGGTGGTTGAGAGTTATTCACTGAAATCTTTGAAGCAATGGAATTACACAATTAAATTGGTGGCTTAGGAACATTAATCTGATCATGGTGTGTATAGGATTGACTTTTGATTGGAGAAGAAGCTTAAGTAGAGGCTTTTACAGTTAGTTAGGGTATCCCTATACCTTACTGTGAATGAAGGCCTAAATGAGGGTTGTGACAGTGAAGAAGAGAAAGCAAGATATAAATGCAAGAAACATATTGAAGAAAAATTCATTTGAATTTGGTCATGAAGTGGTTTTGGAGATTTAAAGGAAGGCAGGGAAACGCAAAGATGGTGGAAGTTTTAAGACTGGAGATACTGGTATATTAATAATGTTAAACTTATCTCCTATATTTCAGGCCATATCCTTATTTGGTCTTTCCTAGGCAAATTTTTCTCATTTTAAAAAGCAAACTTCTTAAATAATACAATGTTATTATTAATAGTTATTTAATAGAAAATTGAGGCAAAATTTGTGTTAGAGATTAATGTGGTTTACCTTACTAGATTCAAAAACAGAGTTGGTTATCTTAGACTTTTATTTTTTCAAAGTAACACATCTTAGTATTTTAAGTTGTTTGAAGTTGGTTGAAGTTTTTTACTTGTGATTTTTAAAAATATGTGGGGTTTTCATTTGAAAAGTATAAATTAAAATACTGAGATCTGTTGGTTACTGGATTGTAGTTTATTTAGGAGTTCCTACTTTTTGTTGCTAATAAAGACCAAAATAAAACTACAGAATAGAGAATGTGTTATGCTTAATATGAATTGTATAACCCACTGAGTTTGATGCTGAATGTACAGAGATAAAAGTTTATACCTAGTTCATGATGGCTTGATTGTGAAGTTCATATAAAGTTAGGATATAGAAAGCAGGTACAGTAATACTTGCGTTAAATATTGAAAAGCACATGGTAGTTATTAGGATGGAGCTGTGAAATCATATGAACTTTGGGGTGGGTGTGCTTTTTGTATCTACTACCAAATAATATGTAAGTATGTAATAAATACAGGAAGAAAAGAGGTGGTCACTTTTCATAATGTTTGGCTGTCTTGTTCTTTCCTTTGATAAATTTTTAAAATAAAAAAAGCTGGCATCAACTTAATTGAATGGTTTCTAGAAGACCTTTCAGTTAGAGTATATAAACTGCACTAATGTCAAAGAATATCTTGCTTTCAGGATGCCCCTAAATCGGGTACTAGTTGCAGCTCTCGCTGTTCAAGTTCCAGACAAGATTCTGAGAGTACAAGGCCAGAATCAGAAACAGAAGATGTATTATGGGAAGACTTGTTACATTGTGCAGAATGCCGTTCATCTTGTACCAGTGAGACAGATGTGGAAAATCCTCAAGTTAATCCATTTATGAAAAAGGAATATAGAGACGACCCTTTTCATCAGGTTAGTTTACAGCAATTGGATTATATGGAGCTGCAATGCTTCTTTGAACTTGTGAGCTCTGAAAGACTTTAGAGAGTAAAGAAAAAAAAAACTTGCCTTAAATGAAAACATTTACACATTTTTTCCTGTTTGTATTTATGCAGCCTATTTATATTAAGACAAGGAAATTCAGAATTTAGATTACAGGTTACTTCACTTTGTTTAATAGATTCTTGAAAAGCTGTGCATCAGGTTGGCTTTTGTTTATCAAATAAAGATTAAAATATACTAGGTGAATTCAATATTTAAGGAACTTTATCTTAAAGTAAAAAAAATCGTTTAATAATTTGGATAATTATCCTTCCCACTCTTTATCCTGGTCTTATTTTTAAGAATTTGTGATTTTTCACACATCTTTTCTTCAAATGAGAACATGCCTCTAGTATATTCTACTTGTGTCTAGGGTTTATAGTATTGATGGCAGTGTTGAACAGTAGAAAGAACACTACTCGGTTTGATTTGAAATCCCAGTTCTGCTTCTTACCTGTGAATTTGGCTTAGTGACTTTTTAACCCCTCTAGGTCTCAGTTGGCCTCATTCATGAAGTAATAGGATTGGACCTGTTGACATGTGAAGTCCCCTCCAGATCCATGATCCTACAAAACAAAATGTAGTTATTTTTTATCGTTTGTGACAAGTGAAAAATTTGAGAGACATAATTTCTGGGTAATTAATCATTTTATTAATTATGGTTGGCAAATAATAAAAGGATGGTCATTTGTCTGTCTCTCATAAACCAAAGATGGATCATAGTGGCCTCTTGATGCTTATATGCCCTTAGAACAGTGGGTGTTCTGACAGGTGGTAATCAACTCTAGTTTGTTAACAATTAATGAAAGAATGAATATTATGATGAGAGGTGGACGTATTTTAATGAAGGACAGGGGGACATGCCTTTGATTACGTCACTTTGACTCCCAGAACACCTCCAGCCTCCGCAGTCTAGACAAAGGACCTATCCCCCTCCCCCAAACCTGAATAGAACACAGTGGGCTTCTGCAGTTGTTTGAGATCTGAACAAGATTGAGAATATTAATTCTAATCTCATCAGCAGCGTCCTTCAGATGCTGGCTGAATAACCCACAAGGAACTGATTTCTAAATGAGGAAATAGGAAGGTAAAAAATCCTGCATCTCCCCAATATTAACAATTGGTTACTTAATATAAGAGGGAAGTAATCATTTCTCTCACATTTCAAGTAAAAAGTTTATGAAAGATATACAGTGGTTAAAATTTTCAGAATGCTAAAAAGAATTGTTACATTTGCAAAGTAGCTAACATTCATAGGTTCAATAAATTTCAATTGATTAATGATTTAATCAGTATAGATTTCAATCCATCTATGCTTTCTCATCCTTTGTGATTCTTGACTGAATTGTTCCATAAATCCTCCATAGAAATTCTGCCTAATGTGCTAGAGATCTTCTTCATGAGTCTCTTAATATTTCATGGATACTAGTATACTTGGTCTGTCCATCTATTCTCCCTTGCTTTTATTTCCTGACTGTTCCACTTCTTAATTTTATCTTTTATATCACTTATTATAAGCTAGCCATCATTGGTAATGTGCTACAACCTACTTAGATTTAGTAACCTAACTTTTAGTAGCAACTTTGGCACATGCTCATCATTCTATTATTGTACTGTATTAAGCTTCCCAAAATCCTCTACTTCTGAAATGTTTCCCTAATGAGCATTACCTCAGACAGACTGAGACCTGGGAAAGACCTTATCTTAAAAAGGCTAAGGTCTCCACTGCATCCAGGGCCATCTCCATTCATCTTGATCTATAGCTTGCCACTGGACCCAGATAGCTTTGGAGGAGAGAGTGAAACTGGTGACTTTGTGTGGCCCTGCCTCACTTGAATCCAGTTCATTTGCAAGTCAAGACATTACCATTCTGACGTCATTGGTCGTCTTTGAGAATGAAGGACAAACAACTTCTGAAATGTTTGGAACATTTTGCTAGAAATTCTGTCACCATATAGTCCTTAGTGCAGTCACTTAAAGTTATATACTAACTTCAGAGGAGGATAAGGGAATCATTTTTTCATTATAAGCCTATATTTTTTACGAAGTTGAAATGAGGCATTTTTCCTTAATAATAAATCCCTATAATCTACAAATGTACTAACTTTCCTTGAAATCCAATAATTGTACCTATTTGAAAAATGTATTTGCCCTCATGTTTCAAGGTGACTCATAAATCAAATTTAAGGTATAATGTAGTATTTTAAATTTGGTCAATTGGGCAACTCCTATGCAGGTTGTCAGAGAATAAATAGGTCAACATAAAATACCAAGTGCAAGCTAATAATAATTAATAATAATAAATTAGAGATCTTCCTTAGATCAATTTATTATGTAATTAAATTTCCACATTGCACTAAGTTGTAGTTATACTATTTCAAACTTGTGATGGTCTTACTTGCCCTTATATCATTGAAAATGACAAATTTCATGTTTGTAGAGGTCAAGGTAGGATGCTTCTGTAGTGGAAGGAGCCCTGAGCTGGAGGTCAGAAGAACTGAGTTCTGATGCTGTCTTTGTCCCTAACTTGAGTGCCCCGGTGTGGGTCACTTTACCTCCTCTTTGTCAAGAGATGATATCTTTCATTATAGGTCATTGTTTTGTTCTAAATTCTTAAAGCTTTCAAAATTGTTTTAATTTATAGTGTTTTCACTATATAAATTTATCTGGGTCTGCTCACTTTACTGCATATCCACTCATACTTCCCAGGATTCTCTAAAGTCATCTCTTTTGTTACTTCTTATGGCATGATAAAATACTATCATATTCATGTGCCACAGTTCCTTCACCTATGCCTCAATTTATAGGTATCTTCTTAGATTCTTTTTTTTTCTTTTTCTCCCTTTTAATACCTTCTTAAGGACCAGTGAGCTGTTGAGTTTAATGTATTTCTGTGCCTATGTTGTGTGTGTGTGTGTGTGTGTGTGTGTGTGTGTGTGTAGAGAGAGAGAGAGAGAAAGAGAGAGAGAGACAGAGAGAGTTAGTTAGTTCAACTCTGTTTTGTCTGTTTCATAATTGTCGTTCCTTAGTATTTGAACTCCTTATTTCTGGTTGCTTGTAGCATTTTTTCTTTGATGTGGAAGTTCAGGATTTTAGGTATGACATTTTTGAGATTTTTCCTTTTAGGATTGTTTCAGGAGGTAAACAATAGATTCTAGTTTCATTTTGCCCTCTATTTTAATAGATATGGGTAGTTTTCATTTTATGAATTCTTGAAATATAGCATCCAAGTTTTTTGGTTTTTTTTAATCATAGTTTTCAGGGAAGCCAATAATTCTTGAAATTATCTCCCCTGGATCTCTAGGTTGTTTCTTTTTGATATTTTATATATTTTTTCAGTTTCTTGATTTTATTCTACTATTTCTTGCTGTCTCATGGACTCATTAATTACTATTTGGTCTTTTCTAGTTTTTAAGGAGTCTGTTACTTAGGTAATGTTTACCAATTTCTGTTTCAAATTATTCTCTTTCCAGTTCTTGAGTTTTTATATCTCTTGCTTCCTTTTTTTCTAGGTTCTTATAGAAAATCCATTTTTCCCTTTGAGTTGTTGCTTACATGTGTTACAGAATCACTCTGTCTAATCTTCATTCCTGAACTGAGGATTTGTGTCAGGTCCAGATACCTGCTGTGCTTTTGGGTTGGGTGGTCAATCCTACTTGCTTTTCTTTGAGTTTTATGGTTTTCTGTGCTGACCTCCACTTCCCAGGGTTAGGGTGTTCTCTCCTTTCCCCTGATCACTAAGAGCATTGGGTCTTCAGGGCCCTCTGACATTTTAGGACACAATGCTAGGGAGCTTGGTTTCGTGGTCTGAGCATTTCTCTGCCTTCCAAGGTCCCTAGTGTGGGTTTTAACCTCACTGGCACTTTCTTTCTAGGGTCCTTCACTTTCACTGGATCTTTGAGGGCTGCAGGTGTCTCTGATCTTGCTGGAAGGTTATCAGCTTGTTTGAATACACTGGCATTAGCTTTCTTGCTTCTCACCATGAGATTCTGTCTGACTTTTTATGCAGTTCTTGGGTGGAAGAAGTTACTGTAATTTCTCATTGGATTTCTTGGTCATTGTTCTGTCTGGAGTGAGGAGAAGGT